>NC_088383.1:56977142-57658214 GCF_037993035.2 Macaca fascicularis | reverse complement strand
CTTCCTTGATGGGATCAGAATCCAGTTTCCCTGCTGAACCAAGTCCTTGTGCTCGCCCTTGTCACAGGATGGTTGTGCTGCACCCTGAGACTTGCAATCTCACTAACAGAGGGCCGGAGTTCCAGCCTCCCATGAGGACCGGGGTTCCCCTCTGCAGTGAGGAACCTCAGCTCCTGGAGGCCGGGTTCTCCAGTGCACTGGGTTTCCCTTAGCATTGCAGACTCCTTGGCCCCTCTCGCTGCAGGTCCCCATTAGTCGGCTGACCTGTTCACCTGGGTCCCACCCACTAGCAGGGAATTCCTTTTTCCATTAGAGGCAGTGGATGGAGGTAGAAGGCATTCCTGTTGCCCACTCTGAACCTGTGATTTCCACTGGGAGCTGGAATGGCAGCCATTGCCCTTTTGTTCTGCTGACAGCTGTTCTTTGGGTGCTGGAGAGTGCCAGGCATGTGCAGGCACCGCGTCTGCAAAAGGAAGAGACAGGAGAGGGGGGACCTTGAGGGCAGAGGCCCCTGCCATGGGGAAGGTCACAGCAGGCAGTGCCTGAGCCAGGGCTGGAAGGACCCATAGGATGGAGCCGAGAAAGGAAATAGCATCAGTAGAACCCAAGGGCCTCCAGAAATATAGTAGAAGACGCTATCTGCTGCAGATGCGCTCACAGGCCAAACTCCAGGGCGTGTGGGAACTCTTACGATGCAGAACAGAAGGCTGGACTGGACCAGCTTCGCCAGTTGTGTGCTGAGTCCCTGGAGCTCCTCTGGCCTGCCCTGAGGTCTGGTTTCTCAAGGGAGATGCAGGACTGTTGGACTCCGGGTCAGACTACCTGGATTCTAGTCCCAGCTCCACCAGGGATTGGCTGAGTGTCCCTGGCAGGATCTTTGGGCCCCAGTGACCTCACCCATTTGTCCTGAGTGTTAAGTGACCCACAGTGGATGGCAGCACTCAGGAACCTTTGCTGCTTGCATTAACTCCTGCCTACTGGCTGGAGGTAAGATGAGGTTCCCAGAGGGAAAGGGACAGCAGTGGTAGCCCTTGTGGAGGGCCTGTCCTCACTAGCAGAGTGGTCTGTGCTGTTGTCTTGGTTAGAGGGAGGGTCTAGAGTGAGGAGGGTCTCTGAGCACAGGAAGGAAGGCGAGGGCATTAGCACCTGTCCCGTCCAGCAGGTGGTTGGGGAATGTGTGTCCTGTTCTCTGGAAGTATGGAGCCATCGGGTGGGGGGTGGGGTGAGGCTGGCCTTGTCCTGGCTCCCAGGACTCTGGACAGAGCCCCTCCCCAGGGCCCTGCTGGGGAGTCAGCCTTCCTTCGTGCATTCCCAAAAGAGAACCTGTTTCCTGTGAAGTACCAGATGCTGTGCAGGTGGCCACAGCTGTGGCAAAAACTGATCCAAATCTCTGTCCGCATTCTTATTTGGGTTGCAGGGAGACAAAGACCGTAAGCACGATACCTTTTGAAAAATACACGGTGTGTTAGAAGGGAGATGAAGGAGGGGAACATAGGGCAGCATGGAGGGGAGCGGAGAGGAGCCTCAGGGTAGAAGGTTGGAGGGCCCTGGGAAGGAGACCCCAGAGCTGTAGCCAGCACTGAGCCCAGGACCCCTACAGGCGGGGAGAGTCAGGGGCTGGGGACTGGAGATGTGTGGGGCGGGGACAATGCTCTGGTCTTTCGCAGAGTGAGATGAGAATGAAGTGTGAAGTTGATGGAGGGTCTTGGCACATTGGGCCCTTGGACAGGCACACCTGGGTGCCATGCCGAGCAGAGCTTGCCAGGGGCCAAGGGCAGAACAGACCAGTTAGGAGGTGTGGGGGTCTAGGCCTGACCTATGGGGGGTGTGGCCCTATGGGGCAGCAGGTGGAGGTAGGGGAAGCGGCCAGGTGCTGAGCATATTTTGAAGGCAGAGCCAAAAGGTTTTGCTAGCTGATCAGATATGGGACCAAGAAAAGGAATGAACTTAGGGGAGGACATCATTGTTCAGCTGAGCAGCCGAAGGAAGGTATTCACCAAGAGAGTGCACCAGGGCTGCGGAAGAGTGGTCTGCAGATGAGGGTCAGGACCCTTTAAGTCGGAGATGCTGATGAAATGGTGCAGAGTCATCAGCATGTAGTTGGGGCTTGGAGTCTTGAGCCTGGCAGAGAAGGAACAGGGGAGGTCCAGGCCCAAGCCCAGGGGCAGCAGTGGGGAGGTAGGTGGCTTCTCTCTGACAGCTGCCTGTGCTCCTGGTGGGGAGGGCTCAGGCCATGCTGCACACTCAGTGATGAGGATGGAGGCCTCATTTTGGTGGGTTGGGGAATCCGTGTTTGTTCATCATGCACCACATACCAGGCACTGTGCTGGGCCCCTGGCATCTTCCAGCCCATGGTTACTGCTCTGAGGAGCAGTCACCCTCTGCATTTCAGTGTGGCCTGTGTCCTGCCCACAGCCATGTGGCTCACAGGTCACCAGGCTGGCCTTAAAATCCAGCATGTGTTCCCAGGGGCTGGGCTCAGGTGTGTCCCTTCGAACAGACAGAAGCTGGTCGTCTGGTGAAAAAGACGGCCGTGCCAACCTTGGCACACTGCGGCATGAACCTGCATGGAAGCATGTGCTATAGGCTCTGATGGCGCAGAGGAGCACCACTGGGACCTGCTGGGGAGGATCACAGGAAGCAGCGTCATGTTGGGGGCGCTTGAGCTGAACATGACAGGCGAGCAGGAATGGAAGTGACTGCCCCACGGGATCTTCTGTGGGTTGCCACGTGTGGCTGGATCATGGGGACGGTGTGGGGAGCTGTAGGAGGGGAGGCCACAGCACAGGAGCAAAGGCCAGGGGACAGTCCAAGTCCCAACCCTCCCTATGGAGGGGCCTGTGCTGTTCCTGCCAGCTGGCAGGAATCCCTACTGCACTGGAGGGGCAAATGCAGACCCAGGGAGGCACCGAAGGCACGGATCCTTGTGTTGACATTTCAGGATCGCACGCTGAGGGGAGCTATGGCAGGGGACAGTTTGCTCACAGGTGAAGTACTGGGGTTCTTGTGAGGAGCAGATGAGCCGGGGTGTCCTCCTGCTGCCATGGCCTGGCCTGACCCTTCAACCCACAGTGAGCGCAAGCAGGGTACACCCATGGGACAGTGAACCTGCCCGCAGAGTCTCCAACAGCATCTCTCCTTGACTTTCAGAATCGAAGAAGGGAGTGCTGACCTGAGAAAACGAATGTCTCGGTTAGAAGAAGAACTGGACCAGGAAAAGAAAAAATACATCATGCTGGAAATAAAGCTGCGGAACTCTGAGCGGGCACGGGAGGATGCGGAGAGGAGGAACCAGCTGTTGCAGAGGGAAATGGAAGAGTTTTTTTCGACCCTAGGAAGCTTGACTGTTGGGGCAAAAGGTGCCAGGGCCCCAAAGTAAAAGGAATGGCAGAGCTTACTTCTGTGCCACGTCTGCTGGTCTCCAGCCATGCACGGAGTCAGAAGCCTCTGTATCTCTGGAGCAGCCAGGCGCTCTGGAACCAGCTGGAGAGAGAGATCCTGATACCTCTGTGGGGACTGTTGGGACCCCACACACTCCAGGTGGGATCAGATGCTGCTCCAACCATGCAGCTCCTGGTGAGGGTCAGAAGGGGACAGTACCAAGAGTAGCGCTTAGCCCTTACCCAGGAAATGTCCTTCATGGCCACAGAAAGGAAGGGCACCCACCATTTCTGCCACAGGATCCAGGCAGCCACTGGGAGCAGTTAGCTTTCTTTATTAAATGTGCTCACAAAGCATGGTGCCCTGTTACCTGGCTCATTTTTCATGCCGCGCGATACAGGGCTTCTTAGGTGACCACTCCTGTTTCTCCAAGGGCTAGGAGCCCCCTGAGGTATGCCCCTGGGTGGAATAGCACAGGCATTGTGAAGTGGGATGTGAAGCCCCCTGAGGGGCAGCAGCCTTGTGCTTTCAGCTCTCTTGTCTGTGTGCTCAAGGTGGGATGCCTTTCTTTACTCCCCTGCCCCCTAGCCATCTGGACCTCTGCAGCTAGTTTCTGTCTTGGGAGGTCCCCTGAGTCTTCCACCATGGCCCCAGCTCTGCTCCAGGGCCAGAGCCTGAGTGCGCACCCAGCGCAGGTGCTGTGCTGGGGCGAGGTGTGGGCAAGTGTGGCCGTTCTACAGGAGGGCTGAGCCAAGGCCATGGGAAGCGTCTGTTCGCCATATTTCAGGTGCCCATGCCTCACCCTGGGCCCTTGCCCAGCTCCCTTCCAGTCCCTCCTTCCCTGCTGTTCACCCCCCTCCTCTGGCTCATCCACAGACCTGAAGGCTCCTTTAGGGCAAATCCCTCCAGAAAGCCTTTCCCAACCACAGGGCACCCAGGCCAGGCCCGGCTGGAGCTCCTGGGCTGTGCTTCAGGAGGCAGCAACGCAGTGCGTCTGGGCCCAGCAGTGTCACACTGCTTCTTCACCTGTTCCCCTCACGGCGTCCTGATGTGTGGCTGGCCCCTCGCTGTCCCTGAGCAGTAACCTGCAGGGGTTTGTTCAGGGAGCAGTGGTCACCAGAGCGCCCAGTTTCTGACCACAGCCACTAGAAACGTCACTCAGGCCCAACCAGCTCCACCTAAAGTCAGGTATAAACATTGCCCACACCTGATGCTTTAAATGCCTGGGGCTCAGTCCTCCCAGGAAATGCCAACTTCCTACCAGCAAGGCAGGCCCGCAGGGTGAGGCAGGCAGGGCGGCTCCCACACTGTGGCCAGCTACCCATTGTCTCCAGGTGGCTACCAGGGGCTCGTCCACCAGGAGGCGGGCACCTGCTCAGGGCCCTCAGCAGCATCAAGGTCTGGATGCTGGAGCTCAGGAGGGTCTGGGGAGAGTGGCGTCTGTCTTTGCTCAGCCACGGACATGGCGAGCCAGCTGTCTGGGTGATGGGATTTTTCCCTGGGGTTGAGATGCTGCCCTCCCCTCTATTCAAGGAGAGAGAAGAGAATACGAGGTGACTTTGAGTCCTCATAGCAACCCAATGAAGTAGAAAATTGGCCCTATTCTCCATATTCAGAGGAGTAACTGAGGCTTGGAGAAATTGGGTGGGAACAGCAGTACATTCTGATGACCCTGTTGGGTTCTCTCGCCACAGCCATGGAATTCTGCTGATTTTTACCTGGAGAGAAAATGCCCCCAGGCTATTGAAGGAGCAGAGGAGACTGAAATGGGTTTCCCATGATGAAAGGAAGCTTGTCTGTCTCAACCACTAATCCTGGCGAAGACTTAGGCTCCTGCCGAGTCCCCAGTAGGGATAGGAGGTCACGAATGCCTGAGCCACATCTGCCACCTGTTGGCCAAGTAGGATCTGCAAATGCCATTCTTATCTCGAAATGAATTGGCGTGATTATTCAGTTCTGTTCTCCAATCTCTATGTAACCAGCACTGGGCATCTCAACTGTAAAACACCTGACTTAACTGTCAGGCACACTGAGTGAATGAGGCTGACCTGTCGGGGGGTCTCTAGTATCCCCACCACTACCCACTTCTCTCAACTGAGCTACATTTGCTGAACCTGGTCCCAAACTGACAGATTCCCATTGTACTTGTTACTGTAATTACATCATTTAATATGAAGTAGACTCATGAATTACATGAATTATGAACATGAAAAGTAGGGAATTGATTCATCGAAACCCTGGAATGCTTTAGAAAGACTCAGTAGAGGCACATTGCTAAATGTATGGTTGAATGAAACATGCAATAGCGAGAAATGGGAAGAATCTGGGGTTCTGCTCTCAGAATACTTCAACAGTGTCATAAAACTTGTGTTTGACTTTAAAGAAATACTGGAAATTGTGAATGTCTCATACCAAAAAAAAAACAAAGAGTTGGCTTATGTTAAAAGAATAACAAATGAATGTACATGTTCTTTAAAGTTAAAATACAATTTTAAGGGTATGTGTGTGTGAGAAACAGAAATAGAGAGAAAAGGAAGGTTCCTGGTCAACTGGCTTTTGAGTGATGGACCAGGAATGCATCTTACTCCTGAAGGAATTTCGGAATGGAACCCATATATCCATGTTTCCCTGGTCTGTGGGTAAAAATGGACTCTCTCCCTCTCCTTTGGATGCAGAACCCCAGGCCCCTGCAGAGCCCTCCCAGTATCCTAAGTAATTATCTCACGAGTGTCTTGAGTTCCCAGCTAAGCAGCCGTGACATTGCCACACAGTGCCGCTGCCTCTCTTTACTCCTGCCTCCACCAAGAACCCCCACCTGTGCCAGGATTGCTGTCCTTTTCTACCAGCCACATTGCTACTACTTCTGTCTCCCAAAGCAAGCCCTGCAACACTTGAGCACAGGGGTCTCACAACGTGTTGCAGTCTGTGAAGAAGTGGGGTAGGGTAGGACAGGGTCATGAAAAGCCCAGCAGGGACCAGATACTCTGAGGGCCTATCGCCCATGGTGAGAGGTTTTTATTCTAAGGAAGATAGGAAAGGATTTGAGAGCTTTACATTAACTCACATGAATTGACTTCCATTTTGATAGCGGAAGGGGAGAGAGCTTTTGAAAGATGGGAACTCCTGAGCATGTCTGTACACTGCTGAGCATGACCCAAACGACAGGGAGAGAGTTGCAGGCAGGTTCATAGGAATGCACAGCGGTCTTTGAGAGGTCCTGAAAAATGCCAAACATGCTTACCTTACATAGCATACCCCATAAGCTTTTGTGCAGGGGACGTTTTTATTCCCATAAAGCTGCTCAAGCAGAACACAGCAGTTTCCAAGCGAAGGCTCCGGAGCCCGCCTGCCCAGATGCAGATCCTGCCCCGTGTGACAAGCTGGCTTGATGACCCCACTCCAAGACAGCTAAATCTCTATGCTATCTGGGCACTGAGTCTTAACCCGATGGTTTCATAAATCCCAAGCCCCTGCACTCACCCCACAGCTGGTTAAAAAGTTCACCAGGTTAGGAAACCAGCAGCAGCTGACCCAAAATTCCTGGTAGAGAATTTCTGTTTTTCTATAATTATTTCCTCTTTCCCTTCTTTCAGTGAGCTTTTGATAAATGTCTGTCCACTGTGGTAAAAGGAGACAAGGGGCAGGGTCTGGGCCCAGTTCACAGGGGACTGAGTAGTAGTCTGGGCCCACTTCTCTAGGCCCAGGTCTAGTGGTGGCCGAGGCCATGCAGATGGGGAGCCTCGGGGTCAGCACGTGGGTTCATTGGTTCAGCTGCACACTGGAGGCGGGTGGGGGGTGGGCCTCAGGTTCTAGAATCTCTCTTCCTTGTGATACATCAAATCAAAGTAAACACAGCATTTAGTTCACATCCAACTCTTCTGGGTATGTTTGCCTAGAGACACATTCAAACAGACATGAGGGACAGATGTTTGACTTGACGAACCTGTACGCCAGGGTGCGGAGCTGACCCTGATGCCAGGCAGGATGATGGCGGTAGCCAGCACCCACCGAGTGCTGGCCAGCCCCTGCCCTGCACGCACACGCCAAATCCTCCCAGCAACACTGCCAGGTGACATTAGGCTTCCCACAGGACAGATGACAGAGCACAGCCCGAGTTGAGGCACTTGCAGGGAGTGAGGCAGCCAGTGAGGTCATGATGCTATGTGGGTATTTGGCACCGGAACCCATGCTCACATCACTATATCACCACAGCGCTGCATGCAGTGTCCTTATGCCACACTTTGAGGGCCATGAATGTTGCATTTTCAGAGGACAGAAATGGTGTAAAGGATAGGTTCTAGTCATTAGCTTACCCAGCCCACCATTTATGGAACACCTACTTGCCAGGCATTACCTCCAGTAGGACAGGCTCTTCCATCCAGGGGATCCCAGTGTGAGGCATCAAGAGAAGATGAGAACACAGGATGCTGTCAAGTAACAGTAAGAGGCATGGCTCAGCCAGACTGACACTTGTCCAAGGTGATCTAAATTCTCCATCTTGACTAAGCTCACCTGGACCTGCAGGACCCAGTAGACCCCAACCTTTCCAGGACCTTGTCTCATAAAAACACATGTGCCTGGCCGGGCATGGTGGCTCACTCCTGTAATCCCAGAACTTTGGGAGGCCGAGGTGGACAGATCACAAGGTCAGGAGCTTGAGACCAGCCTAATACAGTGAAACCCCGTCTCTACTAAAAATACAAAAAAATTAGCCAGGCGTGGTGGCGGGCACCAGTAGTCCCCGCTACTCGGGAGGCTGAGGCAGGAGAATGGTGTGAACCTTGGAGGTGGAGCTTGCAGTGAGCAGAGATTGTGCCACTGTACTCCAGCCTGGGCGACAGAGCAAGACTCCATATCAAAATAAATAAAATAAAATAAAATAAAATAAATGCCTTTGGTTTCTCCCTTTGAACTCTTCTGATCCCTCAGTCTACCCCTCACTTCTCTCAAGACACTGTCATGATTTCTTTACATTTCCAGCCAAGTTTTCAAGTCCTTTTCACTACCTGCTTCTCCACTCACTAGAACTAGGCCCCACTTGCACTTCTCTAGGTAACTCTAAAGTTTTACATGTGGTATATCCAACAGGAATCTTTCCACTATCTTCCTCTGTCCACAAAATGATACTAACAAAAATAGTGCAAGGGCCATATGAGCAAATGACACAGATCTCACAAGAAAAGAAACTACGATAGCAGAGATCTACAGGTAGGTGAGGGAGCAAACCAATCGTTCCCTTCCTCCCACTCCTGGAGCGGTAAGTTGGAGTTGATGCCATACCTGACATGCATTGTCATGGACACTTCAAACTGAGATGTACAAATTGCAAAACACACTACATGTATTTTCCTTGCACCATCTCTTGTGTGCCACCCAATCACTGGGCTCACAGCCTTCCCCCAGCTTCAAACGCTAAGCTTGGCGACTTCACCTATGCCATGGCAATACATCTAAATGAGTCCCTTTCTTCCCTTCTCTCAGCTGGGTATCTTCAGCATCAGTCACCAATCTCCACACCTCCAGCCTAACTGCACTTGCTTCTCTTGGCAGTGACCATCCTAAAACAAGCGTTGGGTCATAATACTGCTTTTCCTCCTCACAAACTACCATGGGTTCCTATCACCTACAAAATAAAGGCAATTCCTGATATTTTCAGGTCTGATCCTCAGCTTGTTTCAATTCCAAATTCCAACGTGTCAGTCTTCTCTCCCTTCTCCCTGTACCCACACCCATGCCAGGCCGTTCCTCACTGCTTGCCTATGCACTCACTTAAATCTGCTTGCCTTTCCTTCAGCCTGGAATACCCTTCTCCAAACCTTATGCCAAGGCTCAAAACACAGTTTCTTTGTTAAACTCCTCATTTCCTCTAATCAATCCCTGTAGGCAGGTCCTTGGTCTTCCATATACACCATTTCAAGACTCTGTCATCCATTTTCTATTTCCTACTCCCAGCTTCCGGCACACGTCTATATCACCTATATGCTTCCATTAATAGATGAAATTAAGTAAAGTACATGTTAGAAACCTAAAATTTACACAGCATATTTGAAGTATCTTTTGGTTTCAAATGAAGTCCAAAGAAATACTGGTATACAACCTGTAACAGCTAAAAATAATTTTCTTAAACCACAAAATCATCACAAATCAATCTTCACTTAGATCAATAGACCTTTTTGGGAACAATAATAAAAAAGAAAAAAAAAAGTACCTAAATTAACAAGGATGAATTATTCCACTTTACAACTGGTGAAAATGAAAAAAAGTAAAAAGTTTATTCTCAACATTCTGATACTTGCTTCTGCTACCCAGTTTCTCCTGGGAGGCCTCTCTATGACGGTGATGAAACAGCTCAGCAGCCACGCAGCTGATTCAGCAGCAGCGGGCAGCTAAAAGACCAGCCCCTTCCTCCCCGCTCCTCAGAGAAGGGCAGTGTGAGTTCGGGTGAGGGCAGACAGCACGGTACAAGGGTCATTTGGAGCAGGAACTGTGCAAGATGGAGTGGCATCATCACAGCGGCTGGGAAGGTATGCAGCAGGAACCCTGTATTCCCACACAGCAGCACACCCAATGTAGGCAAAGAGCAAATAAGCATGGCAAGAGTTTGAAACATTCAAAGCTAAAATCTCTTGTTTTGAAACGGACCCCAATTTTAAGTACTTATTTTTGCCAAGTGGTCATGATGGCTATTCTCTCATATGTCTACCAAGAACTAGGTTAAGGGCATTGAAGCAAAGTTCCTTTGTTAGATAGTTTGTCCAGAAATTTCAAACACAAGAAATCCAAGACCAGATCAACCAGATAACCAAAGTGAAAGTTTAGGCTCTTTACAATCTGTATAAAATCCAAATCTAAGAAACCGGCCCTAGCAAGACCCCTTTTCTCTCAATCCACAGGCAATCCTAAAATTGCCAAGAAACACTTTACCACAGATTTTGTTTTCAATGAAAAAACTCTTAATTTCATAATTTTCATACCACTTTTTTATTTAAAATATTGTAACCAATTGACATACTAGATAACGTTGTTTACATTCCAGTGGTGCATGTTTAATGACTAGGGCATGAATGATGAAAAATCACAATAATGATCTCAGCATTCCCTAAAAAGTGCCCCATTTTGTTTTGTCTAGAGGAAAGGAGAGGGAACGGAACACAGGGAAGGAGAGGAATGGAGGAGGAATGACATCGCAGAGGAAGAAAAGCAAATGTCAGTTATCATACTCAGGTTTCCAGGTGTGACACCCTGCTGGCCAGGATAAACTGTAATGAGAAAGTAGATGTCACAGTCCAGGGAGACACGTAATTCAGTCTAACTTCATTATTCAGCTAAAAGATTAACAGCTTCTCAAAAATATACCAAATATTGGGCCTACAAAAGTAATTTATTTCTTCGTAAAATTTTACTAAGATTTACTCCTTTTGTAAAATGTAAAGAATGGACTGATATCACGAGCAGGTTCTACTTACAAAACAGTAATAATGTCAACGAGCACATCTAACACAATTTTCCAAGATATACAGTGAAAGATTTTACATGTGTCTCTTACTGATGTAAGGTATATACTTTACACACTTACTGGTATTGTTTCAACATTGGCTAAAAAGTATTTAACACACATTTATAATTCACTCAGTAAAGATCTAACAGGGCAACAGCTTACTTGGGAAAGCATAGAAAATTAGTGTGAGGTAGTTCAATAAAAGCCTAGTTTAATTTGTAAGTCATTATGAGAATAGAACATTGTGCAAAATTAATCCACAGGTAATATTTCTCAAAAGTTTCAGTAACGAAGAGAATCTAAACTAGAAATGGCCAAAAAGTGTTACTCTTACTAGACTCTCCTTAAGAGCACTTAACGAAGAGCAGTCAGTTTGAAATTAATTAGGATTTCTGTTTTCCTTATGAGTTTTCTAATTGTACCCCAAACTATACATTTCTGCTTCAATGCCCTTTACCTCTTCATCTTTCTTGCTATTAAGGAAAAATTAGTTTCCTTTGATTCCGGAAAAACCTAAGAGAGATCAGTAGAAACACAATGCACACAAAAAATGCAACAGGATATGGAGAGGCAACATTTAAGAGGGCTGCTAATGACAGAATGGTGGTGTTTGGTTTACCTACTGGTAAGAAGAGTTTACTGGTGTCATGGGGCTTCATGCATCCACTCTATAGCTAATGTGTAACTAATGAACAACACTCACAAACTACAATAATATTTTTGAAAATATACTATGTTTTAACCTCAAAATGTTGTGCAGGCTAGTGCCTAGGCAAACACTGAATAGTTAAGTCTTCATATGTGTAGCAGATACTGGCCAATAGTGTAAACCATCTTATCTGTAACCAAGGAAAGAGCTTCACTTTCCTGCTGCTGATTTCACTATCAGACACTGATGTCCTCTTCCCTCCATCTTTCAGACAGCACAGCAGGATTAGCATAGAACAGAACACTGACAAGGCTGGCAGAAAGAGTGCTTCTTTGCACACTGTCAAGCTTCTCTGGATTGTTAAGGGGGTTGTGTGTAGGCTTCTCATTTAACAGGCTGGTGTTTCTCTTAGGAACACCTGGTATGAACACACTGTGCCTTTACCAACTTGGAAGAGTGCACGTCAGGAACAACCAGCAGCCAAAGGTGCATGACACACTGAAAACTGTTCAGCAAGCAGTATGACAGAGCTGAGATGCTCTATTTGCGTATAGTATAACTAAGTGATCCCAACGATACAATGGTTTTACAAATGGCCAGTATATATTAGAGGGAAGAGAATAGTAACCAGGAAGACACAGGTAAAGAATTGGCATCTCTTTCTTAATCTGTAAAGATAATAAAAATCTTGGTCAAAATAACTTTCTCATAGCAAGACAGTGAGTATATTAAGTATATAAAATTGAAAAATCAAAATTATAGAACAAGAAAGGTGGTTTCACACAAGTACTACCTGACAGAAATGTTATTTGTAACTTCTCTTGGGAAAAAAAATGTTTAAGATGCTTAAAGGATTCCAAAATAAAAAGAACCAATACCTATTTAGCTTAACAAATTTAAGAGCAAAATTGTATTTAGATGTAGTAATTTAAAACCTAGGGCACACAACATTTAACAAAGAGACCTTGTTTTTAGGATATAATTTGTTAAATATTTTAGTTTACACTAAGTAATTCGAGTTTGTTTTCTTTGAATTGAACTCAATGTTATGGTTGGCAAGTGGCAGCTGGCGTTTACAACAAATGATACAGTCAGACACCTGGTTTTCCTTACTTAACCAAAATCTGTATCAATAAAGATGGCTTATCAGCAATCAAGCATAAAATAAGAGAACCTTCTGAAAGCATGTCTGCTGTGAAAGTGCAACAGTGACATAATCTACGTTACAGAAAATACAGCTAATTGTCAAATTAATATAAACACACTCATTCTCAAATTTCTGCTAAAACTGTGAATCCAGTATTTCCTGTCTACAATTCAAGAGGTGTTATAGTCTTAAAACTCTAATTTGTCTAATCAAATTAATGCACCTTGTTGTATTAGAAAAGGGACTGATAAAAAGGCTGGGAAGCTGGAAATCATGACTCTAAGCCATCAAAAACAAACCTGCTATTTCAAAGTATATAAAAAGGCTAACGTATTTTAATCTTAAATATTGCACATTAACAATGATGTAAAATATCTCATTCAAAAGGAATTTTGCACTAAATATATGAATAAAATGCCAAGCAAATTTTCAGACACTGCATGTTAAGCCACACCTGTTCTTCCCATTGGTCACGAATTCCAAGGGGCTTTCTGCCTAGAACCTTGCTGCTTATGTGAGTATGCACTTCCTAGTTCATTACATGAAATCCCTCTTGTTCCAGAGATCATTTAAAAGGTGCCTGGGTCTATTACAGACACCGTATTTCAGAAATAACGAGACTTCAAAGACATTTTACTTGGGAAAAGTTCAGTTATAGAGAAATAATTCTGCAGATAGAAAATGTAAACAGTTAACATACACTTGTCAGGAGCAGCACCATTCTTACACTACTCGACATCCACATTGCATGTTATGTTGAAAATCAGGTATAAAAAAATAAAAGACTCAGACTAAATAACCACCATTTATGCCTGCTCTGCTCAATGTGAAGAAACAGTCCTTAGAAAATGACATCCTATATATGGCTGTGTGCTACTATTTTCAGATGAACGGTATATTGCTCATTTGATACATCACCTACACAAATCTAGGTAGGCTTTGGAACCTCCCAATAGCTAGTATAAATATGATTATGCTACAAGTAGAATCAAATGGCCAGAAACACCAGAACAACTGGTGTTCAACTGACAGACACTCCAAGTAATAGGAAACCGGAAAGGTCCAAGGGCCCGAAGCTGCAGGAAAGGGAAAGACTAGACTCTAGAACATTGCTGGGACCTACAGCCTGAGTAGATTAACTCAGTGTATACAAAAACAGGCTCATAGCTAGTAGAAGTGAACCATCTGTTTATTTGCATTGAAATGTATTATTCATGAAGTATCCTCTTGACTTTATGTGATCATAAACTTTGAGCATGCCACAAATTTGCAGAATACACCATGTTCTTTTTACTTATTTCTGTTGGGTAGGGTGGGGACATAAGGTGGTGGTAGATGCCCAGCATCTTCAAAGACATGCTCTGAGTTATTCTGCCACTTAGATGACGGGGCTTTTGCCAAAATTAAGTAGGATTGCCTACCAATTCTTGTAACTAAATTAGGATTGGCAAGTAGCAAATATTGGAGGTCTCCTAACACGTTCATCATTTACAGTAGTTATTCCTGAATATAACTGGCTACAAGTTATTTTCCCTCACTCCTCTGGGGTTATTTCATTGATAAGCACATAACCCTGAAGGATAGTATCATGAACAAAACATCTGAAATAAATTCTAATAAAAAAAACTATAAAAATCTTAAATAATTCATGATATAGGCAAGTCACCACATAATAGTTGCTTTGATAAACAAAATCTTACAAATTCAGTTAAAAAAATCAGCAGCATAAGATAAAGCAAATATGCAAAAAATTTAAAACATGATAAAATAATTAGGTTTACATTATACAGTTAATTACAGCAAAAAATACAATACAGTTTTGTTGCTGTTTTGAAACACAACTTAGGTTTTAAATTACATCACTTGAAATTAAAAAAAATAAACTACTTTACTACAAAATGAATTCTACATTTTTTGAAAAATCACTCAAAAATAAGACCACTGAATTGTTTTCAAAGTAGTTCTATCAATGACTAACCGACTCCCCGTCCCTCCCACCCCCCCACGGCCCAAGTAGTCATCTACAGCAGCCCAGAGGCCCAGCTGATGCTTCTAGACTGCTGTCTGTATCCGAGGCCAAAGTCGGATCTGTTGACATTGAAGACACATCATTGACAGACGACGATGACGATGGATGCTGAGAGCCATTGATCACTGCTGCACCTGTGCTATGAGAAACAAAACAGCAAATCAGTTGCAGACAGCTGCAGATCGAGCTACTTGCACTGCACTGCCTGCCTCTAGTGGTAATTTTTTCTCTTGGGTTTAGAAGGCTCACTAAAAATAATCGCAAATGATATCCAATACACTAAAAAACACTCTTCATTGACAGCTATGAGGTGAGAATTCTGAAAATGTCTAGAATCGTGGAGTCCTATCCTTTCAATGAATGTGTTTTCCAGTTTAAGACAAGAATTTACATCTGAGCCACATTTAGAAATGGTCCTGCAGCAAGATCCACAAATGGGCTTCAGGGTACGTGTGAATACTGCTGATAATACATGCAAAACTGTCTGTAATGCCTTTTTTTGGACAGAAGATCTTAAAGGACTGTATAACTACAAAAGTTAAAAGCTACTTCCCTACAAAAAAGTCTTTATAGCTTTGCACTAAAAAGGAAAAATTCAAATGATTCAAATTTGAAACAAGATGTACTTCTGGCACATCTTGTTTTAAAGCAAGCGCCAAGGAATAAAATAATTTTAACAGGAAGAAACCTTAATTCAACTGCCCCAGTTTATACAAGGTTATGGGACATGACAGTGTCACTCAAATGGCCTAGTTAAGTAAACTTGGGTCTTCTTATTTCTACGCTAATACTTGATAAGTAGAAATATGGATTTATTAAATAGATAAAGTAGGAGCAAACAGTTTCTTTTGCCGAAAGTATTACCTAATAAGGACTTCCTGAATTTTAAAAAGTAACACGAATACCTGAGCTCGAGACAGAAATCCTCTCAAGGGGATTGGTTTAGGAAGGGGACAGGAATGACTTACACTGGGGTATAGAGAAAAAAGGTAACTCATGCACTAGGCTAAGTACTTTTAAACCACATGAACACTAAATAAGGGTCATTCCAAATTTGAATAACGCAAGTTACTTAAAAGTTCTCAAGAATACATTTATGAAATAAAATCAATGGTCTTCAAATGGAACACTGAGCAGAATTTCTGAGGGTGAGGTTCAGGCACCCAACGATGCTGAAACCAAATATGGCTGAAAACCACTGCTCCTGAACCCAGCATCTGTATTTGAGATCATCCCTCCATTCTGTCCAGATAAGCAATAAAACACTTCAATATGAAAGGTCCTCTGCGAGCTTTTCTTCAAATGCAAAAAGAAAACAGGCAGTGTAGTGGGAATAGGAAAATCTTTAGGGAGGGGACTGGGAGACAGAAAGGAATGGAACCACAAGAGACAAAGCAGGTGATGGGAGTTGAAACAGAAGAGAAAAGCAGGATGAGTATTTCAGGCCTGAGAGATGAGAGGTAAAATAGGTGATAATCTCCTAGACCCAAGAAAGGTCCATTAGCTTCTCAGTCAGAGTGAAACTGAGATAGTATATTCTTTTTAGTTCAGTCAATACTTGGAATGAGCCTTTTCTGACTGAACAGTATGATACATCTGTGTAACATACATAGTACACAATGGCTAGTTTCTAAGACTTGTACTGAAACATTCAAACCATAAAAGGGATCCAACATATATAATTTTTATATATGCCTCTAGTTCAGGGTCTATTATTTTATCCAAATGTTTTAATCTGATAAAAATTAACTTTTAAATGCATTAACTTTTTAATCTAAAAATCAAGTACCTAAGGAAAAAAAAACACACACTTGTTTTTTCTTTAAAGCAATACAGTAAATTCTCAAATATCTGAATGGTAATAATATAGAAAATCATTAGTCTCAGGTGGGTCATTCCTCTCTCAAGTGAGTCTCTACACACTCAAGGCAGGCAAACTTACTTTACTATTAGCCAAACCAAAATAAATATAAGAAGGCACTCAAAGGGGGAAAAGAATAAAATTCATTTTAAAAATCAAGTGGAAATGGTACTATGGTTATCTGATATTTTGATTTACCAAGCACTACTCCTTTTGTTATAGTACATAATCAAGAGCGGAATATTTTCATAACAGCTTAATTTGCTAATACTCATCTTTGCAAGCTATAACTGAGGATCCAGAAGATGTCTAGAAACCTCAATTTCTATCTTTTCCACTGACTTATTTTGTGATCATAAGCAAGTGTTGGACTAAGATTCAAATTATTCACTTACAAATTAAGAACAAATACAACTGCTCTAACTCATGAGATTATTACATTTACTCAAACATCTGGCACTCCAGCTGTGCCACTCAATTGGATAGTATGCTAAAGTATAAAACTGTCCCACATAATGAACTTTCCAAATCCCACCTGAGCCTCTATCATGAACAATTCAGTTATACTACTACTATGTAGCAATACAAAGCTAATTAATTACATGAAGCATTTATAATAGAGCTTTAAATTTGTTAGAAGTAAATTGTAGAGAAAAGTCCATTTCCAAAATAGGTAAAAGCTGTCAAAACCCATTCATATTTTGAACAGGATCTACACTATAATCTGGAAGACTGCATTCTTGATCAAAGATTTAAAATATACAACTCTAAAATATATAAGCAAAAATGTCAAAGCAATCCACAAAAAATGGCTTAAACAATTATGTTTATAGTAGACAATGTCACTATAGTTTTAAAAAACCTTACCCATATACAACATGCTAGATACATCTATTTTTTTCCTCAAAAGTAGAAGTTTCTGAGGAATTAAAATGGCACAGTTTTACTTCAAAATCAAGACCTATCTTTTGAAATACTACTCACTCTTCAAGGCTCAGCTCAAATTTCACCTCCTTCATACAACTGTCCTAACCTCTGTAGCCAGAGAAGTCTCTGTTGCCCGCCAGAAACAAAATGGGAGGCTGAAAAAACCACACACTCTGAAGTTATTGTACTAGTTCATCTACATAACAGATTTGGAATCTTACGTTATTTCAAATTTCTGAACTTCAGTTTCCTCATCCATAACGTGCTGCAATAATCCTATACCTTAGGGTCTTAGGGGCTGAATAAAATAAAGTATATAAACCACTAGTGTCTGCCACGTGGTATGTACTTAATGTACATGTTACCTGCCATTTAACTTTTCCCCTCTATTCTTTATACTTTTACTTGTACTAACATTAAATATAAGATCAGCTTATGATAAAAAAAAGTTTTAACTCCTACAAACCCAGTTCTCTTCTTAGAGAAAGAATACCTTCTAGTGATGGTTTTAATGTTATTGCCTTCGTTCAACAAATCAGTCATATCATTTTGAAAGACAGCAACTTGGTACTACATGTACTAAATTTTGCAGTGAAGCTTTTATTTATCCAAAGTAAAGACTGTCAAGATCACAGAAAGGTATGTATATTGAATTTTGAGAAGTTTCTTCTTTAAAGACCCAACAACAATGCCAACAAAGTTTTTTAATTTCTGTTCTTCAACAGAATGTCAATATCATAGAAAAAGATGTGCATCTTATAAACAGTTACTGATATATTAGTATAATGTATTAATAGAAAAGTGTGTCAGTGCTTTCAAATTTCACCAAACAAACTGTATTTCCTTATATTTATTAAGCCTGGAATAATGTTGATTTTGTAAGTATGGGAAGAACTGCAGGTTTCAGGCCACTGAAGATTACAACACAAGAAGTAAACTGTAATCTTAACCAAGCTTATATTGTAACCAACCTAAAGGAGAGGGCTGCCCCCGTATAACTCCATTCTTGGTTCTCTCCTCCAAGTCCATAACTTCCTTATATATCAATTCTGTAAAAGAAGTAAACAAAAATGAACTTTTCAGTCTAAGAGCCAATCTCACAACGCATGTATGGTTTAAGTGGAAATTTTTATACATGTGAAGTACTTCAAACAGTGTCCTTACAATGACAGTCAGTTAAGTGTCAGCCTAAGATTCAAGGATGTTAATTAATAACAATTCCTTGACACTCAACAATGGATCATATCGAAAGGAAGTACTAATCTTTCCTGTAACCACTGTTTCTCAAGTTGGTTTGATGGTGCTGGGGTAGAAGCTTTCTTTTTCACTCTACCAGCAACTTGTACTACAGCATATCATACCACATACCATTCTGTACTACCATCTGTCTCAGGGAGGGCTTGAACCATGTGTCTTACTGACTTCCATTTCCTGAGCCCTGGAATAGAGCCTGGTGCACTGTGGGTACTCAACTAGATATATGTTACCAAGATTTAAATCAGAGTATGCAAAAGCTTCATTAATCAGAATGAAAGATAAACACATTTTTATTGGAGGAAAAGAAGCAGGTAAGCTACATTTCAACTCCTTATGAGTAAGCATGGTTATCACTTCCAATAACATTTCTCCATGGGAATCTATCTTTTTCTCTTATCAGGCTTCTGGACAGCAAGCAGACCACTGCGACAACTGTTGCAACTGAAGAGAGACAATGGGAGCTGCTCTGCTGGTATCAATATATGCGCCTCCTGTCTTACATTCTTCACTTATAATTCTGATGTTAACTGTGATGTGCCTTGTGAGTCTGAATGTCTACTTAAGAACCTTCGGCCAGGAGTGGTGGTTCATGCCTGTAATCCCAGCACTTTGGGAGGCCGAGGTGGGTGGATCACCTGAAGTCGAGTTTGAGACAAGCCTGACCAACAAGGTGGAACCCCATCTCTACTAAAAATACAAAAATTAGCCAGGCATGGGGGCAGACGCCTGTAGTCCCAGCTACTCGGGAGGCTGAGACAGGAGAATTGCTTGAACCTGGGAGGCAGAGGCTACAATGAGCTGAGATTGCGCCACTGCACTCCAGCCTGGGCAATGGAGTGAGGCTCCATCCCAACAACAACAAAAAAGCAAAAACAAACAAACAAAAAACCTTCTTAAGGTTCTTAAGTAGACATTCAGACTCACAAGGCACACCACACGTAATCTTAATGGTGGATGCCACATCATCACCACTATTTATCATCTTCTTTGGGTCATGGAATCTTCTGAGAATTGTAAAACCCTCTTCTGAGAAAAACATACAAACAAAAAATATTGCATCGAATTTCAAGGAGTCTGTGTTAATTCCTGAAGAAGAAAATTCTGACAAAGAATCCCTGATTACAGAGTATGACATTTATATTGGTAATAAGGTAAAACAAGAGAGTATGTTGGAATGAACAACAACTGGAGACAAGTTTGTTTGTTATAGTAACTTAAGGCTTGGAAGGAGAAAAATAGAAAGCACTGATAAAGGAGAGAATAAGAGATGGTCTTCTTCAAAGAAACAAAAAGGAATGATAAACATTTGCAATATGAGGATTTTTTAAGAGAGAAAATAGCACTCCTCTGGGAAAAAGCACAAAGAGATTAAGGCAGAAGAACCGACACTAATTAGGAGTACTAACTAGGCAAAGCCATCTGTAATTAATGGCTTTGGCAATTAATTTTTCTTTCTGTTATGAGCTAAAACTCTTAGGTAGATCTTGAAAAAGGCAGTCTGTGGGTAATTACTGACATGCACCTGGGGCTAGGAGTAAGAGATACAGAATAAAGGTAAATGTTTTTAAAGCAATCAAAACCCCCAAATATATTCTTAAACAAATGAAAACACTGTATCTCACTGATTTTAAGATGTACTTTTTTTCAGTTTAAACTCTGAAACTGACTCCATCTTATAATCAATGGTGCTGGACAACTGACAGTGTTTTTTTTTCTTTGTGGCACATAATGGTGTGCCTTACAACTGCTGGCCTATTAAGAGTCTATGACCAACCTGGACAACAGAGTGAGACCCCATCTCTACAAAAATTAAAAAAAAAAAAAAATTAGGCTAGGTGCAGTGGCTTAAGACTTATAATCCCAGCCCTTTGGGAGGCTGAGGCAGGGCAGGAGGATCACTTAAGCCCAGGAGTTTGAGACCAGCCTGGGCAACATAGTGAGACCCTGTCTCAAAAAAAAAATTAGCCAAGTGTGGTGGACAGCTACTGGGGAGGCTGAGGCAGCAGGATCACTTGAGCTCAGGAGTTTTGATGCTGCAGTGAGCCATGATCATACCACTGCACTCTAGCCTAGGTGACACAGTGAGACCTTGTCTCAAAACAAAACAAAAAAACAAGATTCTATAAAATACTTCATGGTCTATTGTAAATTAGTAGGATGTAAAAATATCAGGTTAATGCTTTCATACATATTCAGTACAGAGCTATATCTGTATACATATTCAAATGCATATTACATATTCAAATGCAGCAGACTCTATCCAGTTTTATTGTTCTGTCATTTTTTTAACTTTATCATGGGCTCTGCTAACCATGGGTTTCCCAAAGTTCACAGAAAATCAATCTCTAAATCTCTTCAATTTCTAAGAAAGAATCAAATTCATCCTTAGCAAAACACATTTATAGATGGGTTACTTATTCATGTTTATACCTCCCCAGTCCACTTTGGCTTCCCAGGATTTAAAGACAACTCTTAATAACAGGTCTTCTGCCTCTATTTTAAGATGAGGTAAAATGCAGGGGGCGGTGTAGGAGGGTGGGAGGAAGGGGGAGTGATTTACTCAAAGTCACACAGTTACAAAAGTGGTCAAAACACTGAAGGACAACAACACAAATGGAAGTAAATGGGACCTAAACATTACCTGGCCCACATGTCTCAGGGGACCTTTCGAAGAAATATTTTGAACACTTCCATGACTATCAAAGCATGATTAATTTCAGCCACATTTATAAAATAGAATAAAACTACTATATTAGATTTACAAATATTAAAAATTAACTCATTCTGTTGGCAAGGGTGAGGGTAAAGAGAGGCTCCTATACAATATGGATGGAAGTGTACACTACTACAATTTCTTTGGAGAATAATTTGGAAATAACTGAAAAATATCCTTTGGCTCAGCACATCTCCTTCTAGGATTTTTCTTCCAGGTATGTTCTCATATGTGAACATGAATACGGCAGAGTTGTTTCTAACAGCAACAGACTGGACACAATTTAAATGGTCATCAAGAGGGAGATGGATATACAGTGTGACACATTCATACAGCAGAACACTAATCAGTTATTAAAGCAAGAGAGGCATATATGTGAACCAAAACAGAATAACCTTCCAGATATCTGATTATATCAACAAAGCAAGTACATATAGCATATATCGTACACAACCATATGTGATTTTAAAAGGGTGGAAGAAGAGAGGTGGGAGACACTAAACACATTTGTATGTTCACACACCATAGAAAAACATGAGAGAGAGCACTAATGTGTCTGTGTCTGGGGTGGGAAACGGGAACTTAAGAAGTTAAGGAAGGAAGCAGACTTACTGTCCACTTATGTAAAAATATTAATATTAACAAATTTCAGTTATGCACAGAAAATGTCACAAATTTCTCTAACATGACAATAAATCACCATATAAAAACCAGAAGCTCCTTCGCAGTTTTCCCTCTAAGAATCTGATGAATGTACCTTTCCACTCTTCTATTGTGTGTTCCCTTTCATCTAACTGCTTGTCAGGGATCTTTGGTGGTGGCTGAAAAACACAAGGCAATAATAATTGAGTCAGTATGCTGGGAGTATTTTAACTCTTTGTAGTTATTTGAAATATTAGCCAGACAGATGACTTATAAAAATGTATCATTAGATCAAGACTGATCAATCATCAACTTTCTTATATAGACAGAATAGGAAGACTCCTTCATTGCAGGAAAAAAAATGTTTAACTGTCTTTTTCTTTTCTTCCAGCTCTTGAAATTGCCACATTTTATTTATATCATAGATCACAGAATTCCGTTTTCCTTTGGATATAGTAATTTCTTTTATAACTGAGTTAGGATGTTCCCTCAGAGCATTCAACATCCTAGTTCTCTGGTTAGGGTATCCAGGCAAGATTGCAAAAAACAGTGGGAGGTGACTTTATTTTGTGTAGGAGGGGCTCAAATATGCTCATTAGTTTATTTGACGTAGTTTTCATGAAGAAACAGAAAAACATCATCATCATGTATCTACATTTTTATTTAAAATTAAAAGGTCTCCTCCAAACCTAACTGTAATTCTAAGAATGCAGTATGTTCTGTAAACATTAAGAAAATAACTTACAGCTTCTGCTTCAGAAGGATCATACCAGACATTGATGTACGGGTGTTGGAGAGCTTCATCTACAGAGATCCTTTTAGATGCATCTATTACCAGCATTTTGGATAACAAATCCCTTGCCTGACTGGCTGCAAACATAATGATGTTAATGTACATATATTTGTAAAGGTTCTCAAATTATTAATAACTTTCAGCAATTTGAGATTATTTTTTATTTTAAAAGCATATGTTTTAAAAATATTACTGTAAAATTATTTTATACATATGATTAAAATATATAAAATTAAAGAAAAATAAAACCTCATTTTTTTTCCCACCATCCAGAGAAAACCTTGGGTTATGTCCCATAAGAATATGAATACATATAAACACACGAACACATACACACACACCCCAAATGGGATTAAATGTATATATTTGTAAAAGTACCTTTAAGTTTGTTGTGTTCCGAGTCAGCTGGGAAAAGTACATCAGGGAAGAGTTTCTCGAAGCTATATCCAGCATATTTAGGTCTGTTTTCAACATAAGTCCTTACTGTTGGTTGCAGTTTCTTCATGAATTCAGGACATGGTGTTCCAAGCTGTTCAATAACTTTATTCCACTGATCAATATCTAATATCAAGTAGCTAAGAAAAATACTCCATAACTAATGTTCAACACATTAGTCATAATCATATTATAAGAAAATGGAAATTTTAAAAATCCTAAGAAAGGATGTGGCAGTTACAAATTTTATATCTCACAAGCACCTTGCAAAAGGCAATGATTGTAGATGGACAGAAATGATCAATAAATAAGCTTTGTTAATCTTATTTATTGTGTGTGTTCATACTAACTGATTTTACCTTAAAATGGAAGCTTAAACTCACAAAGTCTAAACAAAATTATAAGTAACTAAGAATAATGACAATTACTATCCACAGTGGCTCTAACTGCAAACGGCACACAATGCTATAATAATACACAAAATGTTTCCTTTTCTGTCAGTTTATCAGAAAACATGATTGTATCTCCTCGACTATTTCTAGAACACATCCTGTTTTACTAAGTTTTCTACACTAACAGAAAATAACCAGTTGCAATAAAAATAAAGGCTTCTATAAAAGCGGCATTATCTTTTGCCATTCTTTGTTCAGTTTATGTTTAAAAATTTTTTCTAAAGCTCCGATGCCTATAAAAAAGATTGTTTTTTGGTAAGTTGTAAGGTTGGGATTTCTTAGTCTCCTTTCCTCTAGTCTTTACATTCCAGGAACCTGAAGGCCAAGACCTAAAACTCACTTATCGTAATCTTGTGAATATGGCTTTTTCCATTCTTCCTCCTGAAACAATTCTAAATGTTACTAGCTGATAAACACATAACAAATCACTGTTAATATAAATATTAAAAGTAGTGGGATGAACAAAAAGCATGAATCCAAAGCTATCGTCACCATATAAAACTACTGCTGAAATTCTCAGATGAAAGGGTATGTTATGTGAGTAATGAGACAACAATCAAAAGACATAAACCACATAGAACATTAACAAAAAGGAGGTGGGGAACAAAACAAAAGGATGGCCAGAAGCAACAGACAGCTCCAAAATTCATATTAAGTTGTACGTATTTCTAGACTTAAGTGTATAATTATTAGAAATTTTTAATGCAAGCCATGACTTTTGATTTAGGTTAAATAAATCAACTCAAAGCCAGCAAGTAATTGTGCACAATTACAATTGAGCAGGGTTCTGAACTAACATATGAAACAACAAATGAGGGAAAGAAAAGTCTATGTCAAATAGTAGGTGGTATTTTAAGAGTAATTTAACAATATATTAGGGAGAGACAAAATACATTACACCTGACCAAACTGAAGTGCTATCATACATTTTGACCTTTAGAAACTACATTTTAGGCCAAAGATAAGGATACGATCTGTACCTGGGAACAAAACACCACCTTTGATCATTTCTCCCATGATGCACCCAACTGACCAAATGTCAACTGAAAACAAAATGCAATGACATTAACATAAAGATTCTGGTTAAAATAAAAAAAAAATAAAGAAAATCACACACACCATGTATACTTTAAAATTATAAAAAGCAGTATAAAATAAAAATGAGTGACAGTGAATGTGCTCTGACTACCAGCAGAGACTGTATGTCCTACTGCCAGATGCAGCCTACAAATATTTCAGCTTATCTCAACAATTTTTGAACTCTAATAGCCACAAACTTTATGCCTGTTTAAAATCCCATCTGTATAAATGTAGCATATTCATTTTCATTAGAGAACATAAAGAAATTCATCGCCTAACTAATTAACTGCTGCAGCAGCACAAGGATACAGTCCCTTCCTGGAAAGAGGATTTTGTGGCAAACCATTTCTCCCATAATGCACCCCACAGACCATAAATCCACTATGTGTTTGCAGCACAAAAGAAGGAAAAGCAAAGCAAAAGGTCATTAAAATCAAAGAAGCATAATATGACTGCATTATATAAAAACTGCAAAACATCACAAAAAGAAAAAAGTGATCGTAACTTTAGCTCATGGAATAATTTAAAACACAAATTATTTTTTGAAAGTCTTTGGTTCACAAAAGAAAATGTAAAGTGTGGCATTTTAACTACATATCTAATTTCAAAGTGAGAGCTACGCACAGAAATTGCATAAATAGAAAAACCCTGCATGTTTTGTCCCTGAGAACTTGTTTATAAAATATGAAACAGAACCAAACACGAACTTTGTAAATAAAAATGTACATGAGGTAGTAAAATTATAAAAATAAAATCTTTATACTATACTATTTAGAAGTTCAACTGTGCATTATACTCTCTAAGTTAAATAAAAGAAAAAAAGCATGAGAAAACAATTCAGCATATTCAAATATTTAACAAATAATCTCTATGAATAATTACAATAAAAAAGTTAATCTAAAGCTCTTTAGAATTTTTAAACTGGATTTCCCAAATATATTTAATTGAGAAGTGTTATGCTTGTTCTGAACTAAAAGTCCATTTGTTTTCTTGGCAACATGATGCCACATTTACCCTACTATCCCAAAAGGAACAAGTGCACAGAGAATTAACAACTAATCAAGGAAAACTGTAAGAGAAATGTATTTCATGTTTCCTAACTGAAGTTTTTTAAAGCCATAAAACCAAACTGCTTTTGATTTAAGAAGTTAGTTTTGGCTAGACACAGTATGACAGTTCTCACGAACTGACTATCTAGAGTCTCCTGGAAGACTTACTGATGACCCTTGCCAACTGTAAATGGGAATCCCAATCAATGTTGACAAGAATCTGCTAGACACAGAAACAGACAATTGGGAATCTCCACCTACTTAGGGAAACTGACTG
The DNA here is from genome assembly GCF_037993035.2 of Macaca fascicularis. NCBI lineage: Eukaryota > Metazoa > Chordata > Mammalia > Primates > Cercopithecidae > Macaca > Macaca fascicularis. Next base: position 57,632,024 of record NC_088383.1, on the reverse strand, counting down.
TACACCGTGGCATTTTATGACTTTGGGTTTGGCTATCACACAAAAAGGAGAGAGTAAGTGCTTGCAGTTTAATAGGAAAAGAGGGAAGAATGAGCAATTTAGAAGGAAAAGCCTTAGAAACTTGCATTTGGTTGTGACATCTGAAGGTCCAAATTCTTTAAAATGACAAGAGGAAAACAGCACAAATAGATGTCAGAAAGAGACGTGCCCTTTACTCATGTTAAAGGACTTAGAAAATTAAAGCCTGTACTTTCTAATACAGTACATTCTTACTAAAAGGCTGCCAGTTCACTGAAGAATCTTAGGAGCTAAACTGGGAATTACTTTTGGAAATACTGTGGAACTAAAGTTTCCCTAAAATTTCATATTAAAATGAATGAACATTTTTATATTTATGTCATGGTTCAGCTTTCAAGGATAAGGTTTTAGAAAAAAAAGTTAATATTTATAAATTAGTGCCTCAGAGAAAAATTTTTTCTAAGGTTTTCCTTTTTGACAAAAATCTATTAGAATAAATCTTCTCTACAGATTTTAAAGAGAATGTTAAACTTTAAATATCCAGCATACAACTTATGTTGGTAACTTCCAGAAAAGCCTATTTTTAAACAAAAGTATTTTGAAAGCTGCAAGCATGAGAGAAGATATTATCTGGGCCAGTGAAGACTAGGAACGTAAGTCTGATTCATGCACAACTCTAGTTTTAAGCTAACTGCTTAGTCTATTAAGCAGTTAAAAATATATTGATTACACTGCTTTCCAAAATGCTCTGAGTAGACTGCAATAAAAGGCACATAAAGCAAAGTTGTTAAAATGGGTGGGAGGCTGGGCGTGGTGGCTCAAGCTCCTGTAATCCCAGCACTTTGGGAGGCCGAGGCAGGTGGATCACCTAAGGTCAGGAGTTCGAGACCAGCCTGGCAAACCTAATGAGACCCTGTCTCTACTAAAAATACAAAAATTAGCCAGGCATGGTGGCACGTGCCTGTAATCCCAGCTACTCAGTAGGCTGAGGCAGGAGAATGGCTTGAAGCCGGGAGTGGAGGCTGCAGTGAACCAAGATGGCACGACTGCACTCTAGCCTGGGCGATAGAGCGAGACTCCATCTCAAAAAAAAAAAAAAAATAATAATAATAATAAATAAAATGAGTGTGAGGTATTATTAAAAGGAGGAAGTACTTATGTTTAACCTTGCTGGCTAATGTAGTTATAGTCATTAAGCATTACATTTGACTCCATTTCCTAGGGTGGGAGTGGGAAGGCAAGAAAGTGATCTACATAATTTTTAACTAAGAGAGGAACCACATGTCAGTTCTTTTTTTATTTTTTATTTTTTTGAGACAGTCTCACTTTGTTGCCCAGGCACTGGAATACAGTGGTGCAATCTCAGCTTACTGTAACCTCCACCTCCCGGGTTCAAGTGATTCTCATGCCTCACCTCTGGAATAGCTGGGACTACAGGTGCACACCACCACACCTGAGTAATTTCTGTACTTTCAGTAGAGACAGGGTTTTGCCATGTTGCCCAAGCTGGTCTCGAACTCCTGGCCTCGAGTGATCCACAAGACTCGGCCTCCCAAAGTGCTAGGATTACAGGTGTAAGCGACCATACCCAGCCTCAATTCTTCATATGACAGTTTTTCTTAGTGCTAATTTCTGGCAGGGAGCTATCCTAAGATCATATTTATAGGACACTGACACATAACACCATATCTATGACCATATCTATGACAATCACAGCAGATGCAAAAGCAATCTTTGTGCTGGTGGGTCACTTGAAGTTATCAATTCTCAAAAAAAAAAAAAAACCCTTCAAATTTCAGGTAGAGAGTAAGTAAAAAGAACAGCATATTTATTAAGTATAAAAAATTAATAGCAAATGTTTAAAGTATTTGTTTTTAATCAGTTCAGAAAATCAAGCTCAGCTTAATCGTATATTTTATTTTAAAAAATCTTAAAAGTTGACTTATTACAATTTCCTGATTCAAAATGAACTGCTACTCCAGATTCCTTGCCAGAAAAAATGTCTAGGTTTTATTCTTGGTAGTATTTTGGATGAAGTCACCACATTTTTTAAAATGATGGTTTATTTCCATAAAATCCCATGGTTATTAGCAGATTTATTCATCTCCTAAATTTCTAAGATGCAAAATTTCTTCCTAAATTAAATATAAGTAGGTATATCCATAAAAAATGTTTAAATTCATGATCTACATGCCAGATAATTTTGTTCAACACTGATTCTTAGGTCAATTGATACAATCGGATATACCCACACAAAATACTAAAAGTCATTTCCTTAAGGCTGGACATAAGGTTTTAATGAAACTTTATTGCTTCCTTCAAGAGGTCACCTTAATTATCCAGCAGCTTTGCAGAGGCCTTAATGTACCTCTTAAAGTTTATGATGAGTGCTACCGCTATGATCTTTAGTTTCATGGGGTTGGAAATATGGGCAAATATCACTGATGTACACTAATAATAAACTGTCAGTACACTCTATACATCCCTGAGACCATGTTAGAAATGTTCACTTTCAAGTTATAGGCAAGCAAAGAGCATAAATTCTGTCTCAGGGCCATGGCAACGAATTCTTTATCCAATGGTAGTACTGATGGTATGTATCTGTATTTGAACAAATAAGGGCCCCAAGTTTTTTCAAACATTTATGACAAAATTTATAGTTACCTGCAAACTTTTGATACACATTTCAAACAATGGTACATACTTAATTCAATGTTCTTCAGCTTAAGTATTTACATAAAAATTCTAATGAATAAAGAAAAAAGCTAAATCAGAAAAATATTTCAAATAAATGTGTGTGCTGACCGTTTTCCTTGTAGCCCATGCCAAGGATGACCTCGGGTGCTCTGTAGTAGCGAGTCACTACGTAAGGCGTCATCATAAAACTTGTTCCTGCAGTCCTGGCCAGACCGAAGTCAAGAATCTTCAAAGTGCAGTCAGATTTTACTACTATATTACTGGGCTTTAAGTCCTTCAGAAAATAAAAATTAAAAAATGACTGCCATGATATATATGAAAATCCTACAGTCACAATAAAGTTATACTATCCCTTGCAAAACATTCATGTTAACTGTTCATTTTTCTCACTGTAATATTACTGCACTGATTCATCATTACAAGGCAAACCTGTGGGATTTAAAATTTATGAATACATACAGTTATTGGAGAAGTTAGTAATGTTTTAATTGCTAGAAATTATGATTAGCTAGACATTTTCGGTTAAATAGAGTAAAAGGGATTTGAAAAGACATTGGAAAGCTCACATAAAAAACTACTATAGTAAAAGAGTGATAAGTTAGCACTTATATTCATTTGCATAACACATTACCAATATTTTTAAAATCTCATTTTAAAGTCACAATAAGTTTTATACAGATGTTATAAGTCAACAATGAGCCATCCTGTCATTCAATAGCAAATGTTATTTGATCTTTTAGATTGGCAGATACCCAGTTCCAAAGGACCAGAATAGTCATTATCCATTTTTCCATCCCTGATTTCCCACCTGGAGTCCCACAAATTTGCTATAAAATTTTTGTCTGTTTGTAGAAGTAGGACACCATTGTCTTGGTGCCACTAATCTATAAAATTACTTGCTACAGATACTACTGAATAATTCAGAATTTTTCACCTGGCCCCTACTTTAACATATTCTGTGCTGTGCCCATCAAAAGTCAGGTAGCAGCATAAACACTCATGGCTTCATGTTCAATATACTATGCCTGTTAGCCTTGATGAATACTATTACAAGCCAAAGGACCAAACAAGTAAGAAAGCATAAATCCACAACACAAATGCACTGTATTACCTGTACTGACATGCAGTATACATATTAAATATCACTGATTAATACAAAAAAGGAAAACAGCCTGCTTGAAAGACAACTATTACTTTTGTAATGTTAACATACAGAAAAGCATGTTGTCTTTAACGTATTTCGACAGGCAATCATGGATGGGTTTAGAAGATACGTAATCTAGTGGTTTTATTAAATTAAATATACCAACAATTCAAAAGTCTTAATGAAACAGAAGAAAAACTTTTTCATTATTGGTATTCTGTAAGTATAATGTTGCTAATACTTCTAAAATACAGTACCTCAGCAAAGAAACACTGCATGTTCAAGAACAAATATTACAAGCTTTGTAATAAATATTAAATATTTATTTGATACTACTTTAATGTTTAGTGTGATGGTTGAAGGCTACTGGCTCTTTATACTAGCAGATTCCAATTTAGAAATAACATTCCAATTTTAAGTACTTTATTGTGAAAAAATTAAAAGCAAAGTAACAATTTTTAAAAACAGGTATTTTTGTTAAGCACAAAAATTGTCAAAAAAAGCCTTAAAGACTATTAACTGAAATTCATCCATACATATCATTATGTACCTTACAGTTGTTAATTATGCTAACTATATCTAAGAATAGTAACTTAGAATTTATGTAGGCAGTGGAACTAACCCAACATTCTGTCTTCTTCCCCCAATTTTTCTAGCTTCCTCAGTTAGGCAAGGGCACATGGGTAGCTCTAATTCATGGGATGTGAGTGGAAGAAGAGAAGGGCCAGTGCACAACTTCCTGTGGTCTCCTGACCTGCTTTGGTGATTAGGAATGTTCCAGGGGATTCTCTAGCAGCCTGGGTTGCTGATCATTTATGTAAATGTACAGTCCACAAACACCACACATTCAGCAAAGGAAATAAGCCTGAGTCGTGCTAAGTCACTGAGAATTAAGGGTTTATCTGTTACTTCGGTACAGCTGAGTCTATTCTAACACTGAAACTGGTGTCAGAAGTGGGGTGTTAACTATTATAAAAACATAAGATCCCAGCTTAGCAATTGAGCAGCAGGGAAACTCACATCAAAGGTTGGAAAGGTGATCTAGGTTATGTAGTAGTAAAACACTTCATGAAGCTGTCACCTGCACCCAGCCACTTGTACAATGAACCTGAAAGCTCTAGCACAGGGGCTGGCAAATTAAGGCCTGTATGCTTTGTAAAGAAAGTGTTGATGCTGAAGCACAGTCATGCTCATTCAAGTACATATCACCTATGCTGCTTTTGTATCACGATGGCAGAGTCTTGTAGCTGTGACACAGACTATTATCCACAAAGCCTAAAATATTTACTACAAGGCTTTCACAGAAAAAGTTTGTTGAACCCTGCTCTAGAAGAGACTGGACAGCAAAACTTCAGTAGTTTGTGTTGGTAGCTACTGGCTGCATTTAAAAGTAGTAGCCATATTTTAAAGCAGAAATAAAAGGGAACAGAGCCTAGAATTTCAGGGTCTTGCCCTTTTGAAAAAGCTAAATGCTACCAGACCCCTGAAAGAAGGTATGGTAGATTGTTCTGCAAATATTCCTGCCCACCCCAGACTGTGTCCTCACCCTGCTGACAGGTTCAGTCACTTGTCTTAATTTGGGCAATGAAATATGGGGGAATGTGTTTGATTCAGCATAGCTCTTGCTCTTCTACCTTTCACCATGAGAAAAGGATGTCTCTGGTGGATGCTTCAGTCTAGATGCCGAAACCTGAATATGGGACAAGCCTGAACTTGACCCATGGTTTGGAGCAGTGTCACACAGCCAACTCTGCAGACCCAAGTAAACAATAAATATTGCTTTAAGCCACTGATATCTTGGATTGGTTTCTATGCATCATTTTCACATAATAATTCTGAAACCCTTTCAGGGAAAAAGTCCTGTAAAATCCTTCAATTGATAAAATTGCCTCAGTCTGCCAACAGAAGCTTGAACGCTTACAGGAAGACTGAAGACAGCCTCAATTAAGTCCAAGAATACAGGACCCATGAGTTAAAAAAGATGCTTTGAAAAGAACTACAATCAGAAAGATAAGAAATCTCTTAAATTTCTGAAAGAGTTAGCTAACTGTCAGACCTAACGCCAAAGGTCTATGATCCTTCTATATTTCAAACAGGAGTTTTCAACTCACAGTAATTTTCCCCCAAAATAATATTTGGCAATGTCAGAAACATTTTTGATTGTCACAACTGGGTAGTGCTACTGGCATCTAGTGGGTAGAGCCCAGGAATGCTACTAAACATTCCACCATCAAAAGAAAGAACTGTTTGGTCCAAAATGTCAATAGTGGCAAGGCTAGAAGGGTGGCCTTAAAATGACCCTTGGGCCCCAATCTTTTATAGATAAGAAGCAGGCTGAGAAACGTGAGCAGCCCTCAAGGGAAATACATTCTTCAATACTCACTTTAGATATATTCATGAGGATAGCAAAAAAGATGATTCTTCCACAGGGTAGAGCCAGGTACTTGAGAACCACAGAGAACAGTCAGGGCTGAGGAGGAATATTCCCCTCACCCAGGGCAAGGGACATTCACAATGTCTGTACAGAAGAATTTAATTACAACTAACCAATGACTGCTTTTTTCAGTTTTCTAAATGGGATTGCTCACTGTGATAACACTGGCCCTGTCTGACCACTCTATCTACAGTATTTAGCAGGGGAGCAGTGGTTATAGGGGTGGCCATATAATTTGGTCATTCCAGTTACTATGTTTCTGGACCAAGACGAGCAATGTCTGGATTTGATAAGAATAGAACTTTGGGTTATTTCCCTTGAGGAGGGCGTGGAATAAAGGGAGCAAAGGAATGTTTGCCAGCCAGAAGGACAGACTGTGGCAGAGGCTGGGGCTCACCACTATTCTGAAGTCTGCTCTCCCTACATTTCCCGGTTTCCTTACAAATTAGGCAAGTCCTACGGCTAGCTCTGTCAACGTACTCTAAGCAGAAGTGACGTGTGTCACTTCCAAGCAAAGAAGAGCCATGCACATCACTTGGCTTTCTCTTTCCAACAAAGTGACCCGCAACTATCTAGATGGTGGGACCTCATCAGCTTGGGTCTCAGAGTAGTAATCCTGACTTGCCCTGAACCTCTACCCAAGGGATGAAAGGCCAGGTTATTTTACCAAGTAAGTAACCTCAGACTAGCAGAAGTACTAGCCAAGGGTGGAGGTGAATCTAGAATAAGTAGTAGAGCAGAGATGAGTACCAATCGTGGCCTCAAGACCAGCTGCAAAAAAACTTCAATGCGTATCTCCACTCTAGATTTCCCAAAGAGCCCAAGCTAAGATAAAGGGAGATTCTTCACAATAGGTAACAGACCACAGTAGGTCTCATTAGCTCCACTTTATCACATTAAGAAATTTTCTACAGATGCACTTTATTTTCACCACTTTATGTACTGATACTAAGGGAGTTAGACTATCCCAATACTGCTGTGCTTGTGCCATTCTTTTATTTTCTACACTTTTAAGCTTTTTGTATAGCAACTCTACTTCATGTATAATTGTATATCCTAATTGGATAGTATCTTTCACCTTTAAAATGTGAGACTATTCCCAGAGAGGAACGCTTCCTCTCTGAACCTACCATATTCAACTTTATCTCATTAAATAGAGTTACCCTTGTTTTGATGTTTGCATTTTCCTGGTATATGTCTACCAACCTCTCTGCCTTCAGCCTTTTGAAGTTAGCTACAAATGTCTGTGTTATGGAAACATGCAGTTGTTGTTGAGCCTTTGCGTGCTGCCAAAATCTGACTTTTTAAACTAAGGAACTAATCCCATTAACATACTACCATAAATATTGTTCTTTTGTAATTTTGTGTTTGTTTTTTTATGGTTCTTGTTGTTTCCATTGTTTTATATCTTCTACCATTTAGTCTGTTTTTCTGGTCCAGCCACCTGCCATCCTTGTTAATCTGGAACCCTTCTATTTGGAGGGGTGTGCCTTACTAAAATCAAATGAACTTCCACAATGTTGGATTACTGCTCCGGTCTAAGGACTCAGGAAACAAACAAACCAAACCTAGAAGTTTCACTCGTCTGCTCTACTTCACATAGTGTATGAGTAGGGGCTCAGGAAGATAAAATACTCTTCCATTTAAAGAGATTTTTATTATGTTATTTAAATACTGCACTAGACAAATGATTAGAGCAGCTGTATACGTAATATACAAGGAATTCACTTAGAATGATAATTAAGGATAAGCCTGTAACAGGATTGTTCACTTAAAAGCCTCAACAGCTCAAAGACTCAACTGTCTTATACTATGAAAACTATCTCTGTATTTATTTTATTACATGAGTGAGGTTATTTGACACAGATGACTCAGAAGGAAGATGTAATAACGCAGATGACTCAGAAGGAAGATGTAATTCCACTGAATTAAATAATTTTTTAAAATTCCAGGCTGGGCATGATGGCTCATGCCTGTGATCCCAGCACTTTGGGAGGTCGAGGCAGGTGGGTTGCTTGAAGCCAGGAATACAAGACCAGCCTAGGCAACATGGCAAGACCCCATCTCTACAAAAACATAAAAAATAAAAATTTGCCAGGCATGGTGGTACATGCCTGTAGTCTTAGCTACTTGGGAGGCTGAAGTGAGATGATCACTGAGCCCAGGAGGTAAAGGCTGCAGTGGGCTATGTTCATGCTACTGCATTCATGCCTGGGTGACAGAGAGAGACCCTGTCTCAAAAAAAAAAATAAAAAAAAAAATTCCTTTCAACCTACTGAACCCAGGAGTTCAAGGCTGCAGTGAGCTATGATTATACCACTGCATTCTAGCCTGAGTGACAGAGTAAGATTCTGTCTCTTAGGGAAAAAAAAAAAAAATTCCTCTCTCAATACTTTTCAAAGAATAAGCTAGATTAAACTAAAATATAAAACATACCAACACAAAAAAATTTTACATAAATGTTCACGTCAGCATTACCCATAATAGTCAGTGGTAACAACCCAAATTATAATCAAGTGATAAATGGATAAACAATCTATTCAGTGAAATATCTGTCAATAAAATAACATGAAGAACTGACACACAATAAATACATGAATGAATCTTGAAAAGATTATGCTAGGTAAAATAAGCCAAGCATAAAATATCACATATAATTCTATGTATATGAAATGTCCAGAATAGACAAATATACAAAGACAGAAAGTAGATTAATGTTTGCTTAGGGCTAGAGGTGAAAGGAACACAGAAGAATAGGAAATAAAGACGGGTGGATTTGGAGTTTCTTTTAGGGCAATGGAATTTTCTAAAGTTAAGTAATGAGCACACAATCTTCAAATATAATAAACACTGAGTTGTACACATTAAATGAATAAATTGTATGGCATGTAAATTATATCACAAGAAAAGCAGTTAAAAATCCCAGAAAACAAAAATACGAAATATTTCTGAATATATATATATAAAAAACAATTCTGGCAAATACTCAATCTTGGTAACTTGGTAATATTCTATTTCCAATTTGGAATGACTGGTAATAATAGTAGCTTATTTTGTATACTGCTTCACTTCAGAGCAAAAACAAACTTTACACTGCTCCATATAAATCAGTGAAATACAGTGATCCTAAGAATTTGATGAGAGGCAGTGATGTCAGCCAAAACAGCTCCACAGAAGCACTATAAAACATCAAAGTGTCAGAATACATTTTTTCAGAATTCTGGAAATTATTCAAAGGTTTATGGCAATCAAGTGAACTCAGAACCAAGAAAAAGGCAACTTAAAAACAGGAGACCACCTCACACCCATTAGGACTGTTACTATGAAAAAAATAAAGTGTTGGTAAGAATGAGGAATAACTGAAACCCTTCTGTACTACTCGTGGGAATGTAAAATGGTAGAGCTGCCATGGAAAACAGTGTGGCAGTTTCTCAAAATGTTAAAAAGAATACCCATGTGATCCAGCAATTCCACTTCTGCCTATAGCTCAAATGAACTGAAAGCACGGTCTCTAAGAGATATTTGGACAACTCTGTTCATAGCAGCATTATTCACAACAGCTAAATGCAGAACCAACCCAAGTGCCACTGATGAATGGATAAGCAAGTATGGTATATACATAAATGGAATATTATTCAGCCTTAAAAACAAATAAAATTCTCACATATGCTGCAACATGGATAAATCTTGAGCACATTATGCTAAGTGAAATAAGCCAGCTGCAAGGAGGCAAATACTGCATGATTCTGCTTATATGAGGTATTTATAGTAGCCAAAATCATACAGACAGAAAATAGAATGATGGCTGTTGGGGGTCGCAGGGAGAGGGGAACAGGGAATTGTTGTCTAGTGGGTGTAGAGTTTCAGCTTCACAAGATGAAAAGAATTCTGGAGATGGATGGTGGTGATGATTGCACATTATGAATGTATTTAATGTCACAGAACTGTGCATCTAATGGTTAAAATGGCACATTTTATATGTATTTACTACAATAAAACGGTGGGGAAAAAACATCGGGAAATATTTCCAGCATTTTAACTAGTCTTTGGCTCTACCTGCCTCACTAACTAGGCAAGGATTTTGAAGAAAGCAGCCACATTTTCAGTGTGGGACCCTAGTCCTAGGCTAGACAGAGGCAATCCTTGAAAACATCGTTAAGGCAAGTAAATAGCCCGATGCTGCCTGGAACAAAACATTAAAGTGGAGGAGAAAACAAGATATGGCATACCATCAAGCATACCAACTTTGCATGATGGGTGTTCCAAAAGGAGAAGAAAGAGAAAAAGGAGCAGAAAAAATATTTGAAAAAATAATGACTGAAAATTTGCTAAATTTGATGAAAGATATGAATCTATTTTTTCTTTTTAGCTTCCTTCCATCCTGATCAAAAGACATGAATCTACATATCCAAGCTACTGAATGAATTCTAAGATGGATGAACATAAAGAGATCTGCACTAAGACACATTACAATCAAACTGTTAAAAGTCAAAGACAAAAAGCATCCTGAGAGCAGCAAGAGAGGTGCATTTGTCACTTATAAAAGATCCTCAACGAGCTTAACAGCTGATTTATCATTGGAAACCATCTAAAACAAACAGCAACAGATGATACATCTGAAGTGCTAAAAGAGGCCGGGTGGAGTGGCTCACACCTGTAATCCCAGCACTTTGGGAGGTCAAGGTGGGTAGATCCCTTGAGGTCAGGAATTCGAGACCAGCCTGACCAACACGGTGAAACTGTCTCTACTAAAAATACAAAACATTAGCCAGGTGTGGAGGTGGGCCCCTGTAATCCCAGTTACTTGAGAGGCTGCAGCAGGAGAATTGCTTGAACCTGGGAGGTAGAGGTTGTAGTGAGCCGAGAATCAAGAAGACAAGACAAGACAAATGGGAGGGGAGGGGAGGGGAAGAGAGGAGAGGGTGGAGAAAGGAAGGAAGGGGAAGCGGGGGGAGGGAGGGAAGGAGAGAAAAGAAAGAAAAGAAAAAAGAAAGGAAGGAAGGAAATGGTAAGACATCCTATGTTAGTGAATTGGAAGACTAAATATCCTGATGACGGCAAAACTACCTAAGCAATCTACAGATGCAATGAAATCCTAATTAGAGTTCTAATTGCCCTTTCTGCAGAAATAGAACAATACTCAAATTCATATGGCATCACAAAGGGCTCTGAAAAGCCAAAACAAAATTGAAAAAGAATAAAGCTGGAGAATTCATACTTCTCCATTTCAAGTTACTACAAAGCTAAAAGTGATCAAAATAGTGTGGTACTAGTATAATATATGGTCAGGCACATAGGAAATATGTGAAACAGAACTGAGAGTCCAGAAATGAAACCATGTATCTATGATCATCTGTTTTTTGACAGGGGTGCCAAGACCATTCAATGGCGAAAGAATAGTCTCTAACAAATAGTGCTGGCACAACTAAATTGCTACATACAAAAGAATGAAGTTGGAACCTTACCTCACACCAGACAAAAAATTAACTAAAAATAGATCAAAGACCTACATGTGAGAGCTTAAACTATAAAACTCCTAGAAGAGAACATTAGACTAAATCTTCATGGCCACGGTTTTGACAATGGATTCTTATACATGATATCAAAAGCACAAGTGATGAAAGAAACCATTGTATTTCATCAAAACTGTAGCTTTTGTGCATTAAAGGAAATCATCAGCAAAGTGAACAGACACCCTACAGAATGGGAGAAAATATTTACAAATTATATACCTGATAAAGATTTCATATATGAAATACATAAAGAAATGCTACAACAACAACAAAAAGACAAACAACACAATTTAAAAATGAGCAAAGGGCTTGAATACACATTTCTCCAAAGAAGATACACAAATGGTCACAAGCACATGAAAAATGCTCAACATTATTATTCGCTAGGGAGATGCAAAGTAAAATCAGAAGAAACACCACTTCATACCCATTAGGATGGCTAGAATTAAAAAAGTCAGATAACAAGTACTGACAAGGATGTGAGGAAACTGGAACCCGCATACACTGCTAGTGGGAATGTAAAATAGTGCAGTTACTGTGCAGTTTGATGGTTCCTCAGAAAGTTAACTACAGAATTACCATATGACCCAGTACTTCCAGTCACAGGTATATCCCAAAGGACTGAAAACAGATATTCAAACAAATATTTGTGAGAGAATTTTCATAGCACTATCTATAATAGCTGAAAAGTAGAAATAACCCAAATGTCCATCAACGGATGAATGGATAAACCAAATATGGTATATAGAATATTATTCAGTCATAAAAAGGAATGAACTATTGACACATGGTACAACATGGAGAAATCTTGAAAACATCACATGATATTTCATATAAATGGAAACATAAATGCAAATCTATAGGCACAGAAAGCAGACTGGTATCATGCCAGGGCAAAGTAAGAAACATGGGGATTTTTTGCTTAAGAAACATGGGGATTTTTTGGGTGGTAATGAAAATATTTTAGAATTTAATATGGATGGTAGTTGTACAGCACTGTCAATGTACTAAAAATGACACTTTAGAGTGGTTAATTTTGTTACATGAATTTCACCTCAGTTAGAAAACAAAGAGTACGATGATAGTTTTTTCTACTAACCCGATGAATAATTCCAGCAGAGTGAAGGTGCTTGATTCCACACAGCATCTGATAGAGAAGGTAGGACATTCTTTCATGATCTAGTTCCATCTGAATCACTTGGCAAAGATTTGCATCCATGAGCTCCATGACTATGTAACTTTATGAGTGAAAAAAAGAGAACAACAGCTAAAGTGTCTAGCAGCAATCTAAGAAAAATGTATTAACAAAATTTTAATTATTACACTTACACATCTTGAAATTCTTCTAGGGATTTCTGTGGTGTGAAAACATTCAAAAGGCCAATTATCTATAATAAAAGTTGAGAGAAAAATTAGAAACTACTTTCTAATATTTTAATTGGAGAACTACAAATTCGTGGGTTAAAAAAACTACCATCAGTTTAAAATCTTTCTTTACATTCTAAGCTCAAGTAATTGCTTTTATTTTATATATTGCAACTTTATGGGCAGGAGTTGGAGTAGGGGATGGATAGGTGGAGGCACAGAGGATCTGTAACCCATTTATCTGTAATTCCATTTATGAACCGTCAATTATCAAGCACTTACATTATACAAACCTCTACATAATTTCAAACCTCTACATAATTTAACAGCAAGTCTTAAATCCCTTCTACCAGCTCTTTTCCAATTCAGTATCTCTATATAATCTCAGCCCTTTCCTCCTTTGGTTCTTCATAATACTGCACTTGCCCAGTTTTCTTCATTCCCAGTCTATTTCACTAGATCATCCATAAGCATATCCCTTCTTTCCCACTACTATGTTTAATCTATTTCTTTTCACTTTTTGCATGGACATCTCACAAATAAGATAACACTGAATTCATTTTCATTCCTACCCAAACCCCTTACTTTTCCAGTGTGCCCTCTCTTTTACAAAAGAAGGCTTAGGGTGATTTTTGACTCCTTTTTCAGTATACGCACCATAATAAATACTCATAGAATGCTGTCCATTCTACTGTCAATCTGACCTTCAATCTCTTTTTTCCATTCCCTGTGCTATAAACAGGTTGAAGACTTTAACATCTAGACTGTTCATGCTATAATTCCTTCTAACACTAGTGTTAGAGATTGATTGCCGCCCCCCACACACTCCACACAATTCATATGTCTAGCCTCCAATGTGATAGTATTTGGAAATGGGGCCTTTGGAAGGTACTAAGGGTTAGATTAGGTCATGAGAGTGGGGCCCTCATAATGGAATTAGTGGCCTAAAACAAGGGAAGAGAAAGAGCAATTTTTCTCTCCCTCTCCTTGAGCACACACTGAAGAAAGGCAAGTGAGGACAAGGTGAAAAGTTGGCCACCTCCAAGTCAGGAAGCAGGCCCTGATCAAGAATCAAATTGGCCAGCAACTTGATCTTGAACTTCCCAGCCTACAGAATTGTGAGAAATAAATCTCCGTTGTTTAAGACACCCAGTGTACAGTATTTTGTCACAGTGGCCTGAGCTGATTAAGGTCACTAACAATGGTTTTCTACAAATTCAGCTACCATTTACTGCCTATAACATGGTAAAAGAAAGACCTGATCATATTACTAACCTCCTCATAAATTTAAAGCCAACAAATAAATTCTAAAACTCCCTTGCAGTGTATTCCAAAAGCCTCCATGATATGCCATCAACTCACTTCATCTCCTGCTAAGTCCTATATTAAACGTCATACTTTGGCTATGCTAGTTTCAAGAACGTCATTTTAAAAATGTTTTGATGCTTTTAAACATACTATTCCCTATGCTTGTCACTTATCTACTGAACTTAATTATCTTCCAGGTGAACCTCTTTTGTAGATTTTGACAACCCCTAGTTCTTGAAAGAGTTGACTATTCTACTTTGTCCCCAGTTATCTTCTAATGTTGTTATGGTATTCAGCACACTGTAGTCTAGTCTCATTTTCACATCAGCTACATCCCTACCACAGAGAATTCTTATTAGAAAGAACTGTGTCTTAATCACTTTTATTGCCCTGTATATGGCAAGTTACATGACACACATATAAAAATGTTTGCTGACAATGATACTTAGGGATGGGAATTTGTTTTTCAGGCATAAATTTTATAAGGGCAATAACATTATAAGGGCATAACTTCATAAGAAAAACTGATGTTTTTCTTCTAAGCATTCAGCTTTACATAAGGTTTTTAAATATTTGTTCAGTGAATACATTCGTAAAAATAATACACCAGAAAGGGTCAAACAAATTTAAGATAGGGAAATGGTAATAAGGAAGCATCTGCCTGCTCTAAATAAGTTCAAGACTACCAACCACATGCAATGCACAATAGGAGACTTCGACAAATAGTAAATCTAGTCTCATTAATATCTGAAAAGCCCTAGAGTGGAACAGAGGTATTAAAGATTAAAGGCATACAGAGACAGAAAGAAGATTAGTGGTTGTTTAGAACTGAGAAGGATGGGAGGTAGGGGAATGACAGCTAAAGGATAAAAGATTTCTTTCTGAGGTGATAAAACTATTCTAGAACTGACTGCAGTGATGGTCCTACATATCACTCAATACACTAAAAACCATTGAATGGTATACTTCAAATGGGTGAATTGCATGATAAAATTATATTTCAATAAAGCTGTTATAAAAAAGATTCTAACAGATAGTCGTCCTATTTTTCAAAAAGGGAAATAAAGCAAATTAAATTATATCAGTTATAGACTGGACAGCCAAGCAAAAGTCAATGACTGATTAGTGGTGGTATATAACTACTTCAAAAGAAGTAACAATTACCAGCAGCAGGTAAAAAGTTCATTGAGAAATACTAT
The DNA here is from genome assembly GCF_037993035.2 of Macaca fascicularis. Classification (NCBI taxonomy): domain Eukaryota; kingdom Metazoa; phylum Chordata; class Mammalia; order Primates; family Cercopithecidae; genus Macaca; species Macaca fascicularis. The sequence goes on along the minus strand of NC_088383.1, from coordinate 57,616,346 downwards.
TTCCTTTCATGAATAAAAACAACAAAGAACAATAGCAATAAATCAGAAAAATGCAACTAGACACAGTATATGAAGAGTTCAAAACGGCATTTTAGAAAATGTTTCTAATAATAACATCCATGGGAATAAGATGATGAATTGGAAACAGCTGGATAACTGTGATAGACACATAATTTCTGCAATATGCTCAAAAGTTGCTAATCAATTAATTCAGCTATTACAAAGACATCCTGAGCAAAACTGGGAAGTGAAGCCCACAAGTGAAAAGGCAGAACAAGGAAGAAAAAAGCAATCACTAGTAGACCAGGAAGAGTAACCACATTTCACCTTTGAAATGTAATAGGGAGAAACAGGAAGTACTATACGTAATTCTCCATAATCAAAAGAAAAAATATAAAGACTGGGTGAGACGGGACCTGCAAGGCAGGCCTGTAACAAAGAAAGAAAACGGGAATCAGATGGGGACATAATTTCTAAACAGGGTTTTAATGTCTACAGTTAAGAGATGACATGCCTCAGCTCCTCTCAGAAGATCTGATCAAACATGCAGTAGGGTGTGCTAGGTGGCTTATGCAGTACTGTGCGCTAGGTCACTTTCAAAGCATGTTCAGAGATAAACAGCCAAGATTAAAAAAGAAACTCGAGACCATCTATGAAAAGAATGAGAAAAACCAGGGATGCTTAGACCAATGAAGAGACAATCTGTACAGAGGATGAAATAGTTTAAAAGGCAAAACACTACAAAAACATCCATCCATTGGGGAGTGGAATAATTTAGTTACCATTTCCAGTTTTCCCATATTTAGCTTTACACTCACTCACTGAACAAATATATTCTGAGTACCTACTCTTGTCCATACTCTTCTAGGTGCTGAGAGTACTGCCTGGATAAACCTCTGCCACCCCTGCTAGAAGCCTAATCATGTGAGACATGCTTAGTCATACTCCATGCAGTTGAAGGAATCACCTTTCTTTGCAGTCACCCAGGCTTGAGAGGTAGGAGTAACTGAACTCCTCCCCAAGGAAAAACTAAGGCAACACCACCATTGCCATGGAACTGTGTTCACAGGCCATAAGGGGCACGAGCAGCTCTATCCATTGGCAGGACGCCACCAGCAAAACTGTGATGAGCAACACATCAGGTTCCCACTTGGAACAAGAATGGCTACCACAACTTCTTCCCTATCATTATCTACCTCTAACCTTTGTCTCTTGACTTTTTTTTATGCCATTCTTTCTCTCTGAAGGCTCCTTTCCTTCAACAATCCAATTTTTACCCCATCTTTAAGAGTCAGCCTAGGTCTACTCCTCCCCAAAGCCTTCCCAGCTCATTAAAGCTCACAGAAATTGTCCCTCTTTTTAGATCTCAATATATGGGCCACTATCATCATTTGACAAACGTCCACTGCTTTGTGATGTTTGATACTTAACTTTCTGTATGTCTGTTTTGTATTCAAAACACCATTGTAAGCTCCCGAAATAAGGGGCCTAATCCTGAACTTGCACGAATTTTTTTCCCTTGGTAATGAACCCAATAACTCCAATACACAGAGGCTTGCATATATTTAGCTCTCAAAATGTGGTAAATTGTATTATCTGCAGTCAGAAAGTACTGCACTCATTATATTATATGAACTCTTTTGGACAAACACTATGAAATGTCTTTAGTCAGATACCTTCGGTTTAGGACTGCCTAAAAGTGTCCCTTACACAATTCACTCCTAGTTTATTTCCTCAACTGAAGAAATCATTCCATTAGAACAACCACAAAAGTATGAATATGCTCAATGTAAGTTTAAAAAAGTATAATTGTTTATTCTCAAAATGAGTACATGTATCTTTACAAAGCCTCCTCTTCGCAATCATTAGAAAATGCAATTAGAAACATATTAATACTCTCTAGATATTTTCAAAAACTTTCTGCTAAACCCATTATCATCATAAAGTGACCAGTGAATACTGCCATCACTTAAAGAGGTGGGAGTGGGGTAGGGAAAAGTGATATAAATTTTATATTCAATATGATTAGAGTGTCAAAGTATAATGGGAACAATTTCATCTCTGTGCTAATGCTACAGTTTTCTGAAATGTTAGCCTGACAGAGACAAAAAGCAGAAGATGAGATCAAGCTGAATAAAATTCTTCTGAAACACTTATCTTTTTAAAACTCCTTTTGTAAATTAAATGACAGGAAATCATATAATCTAAATTCTAGAAGTCATTTTTTGATACAATTTAATAAAGTTATGAAAAAAAATCACCCTGTAGATATATATATATATCCCTTTTAAACGATGTTTTAATACAGAACAATTTAAAGTCCCTAATATTTAAAGTCTTTGATATTCACATATTCATGAATAAATCTTGATTTCATCTACACTTAGGAAACCAAAAATGTTCCACTTACATTTTTGTGATTAACACATTTCATAAGAACTAGCTCTCTGTAGGCCCGCTTGGCATGAGTCTGATTCTGAAATGGTCGGCTTAGCTTCTTGATTGCAACATTTCTTTCAAGAATGGCATCATAAGCTGCACTGTAATAAGAAATTAAAAAACACACAAAAAACTTAAAGCAAAAAGCTGTAAACTGAATTCATGAAACAGTCATATAGATTTCTCACTTTCTCCAAAGACAAGTAACTGGATCACTTCCCAGTCTATGACGCTCAACATGTCTTCTGTATCTATTACAACATGTTTTTTTGGCAACTATTTCCTAAAATGCTAATGGATCCAGACAGTGGACTATGACAACTGAGACCCTGCATGTTCGTTGTGTTGCCTCAAAGATCCACCTAGTACATGGTGGGCACTCAATGTACAAATGCATAATAATTATTTAGCTCCACTAGATAGCCTAAAGCCTGAATGAATCCTTAACCTTGCACTTCTATCAAGAAAAGGTAGGATAAAGAATGCATACAAGGCTGGGTGCAGCGGCTCATGCCTGTAATCCTAGCACTTTGGGAGGTCAAGGTGGGTGGATCACGAGGTCAGGAGATCGAGACCATCCTGGCCAATACGCTGAAACTCCATCTCTACTAAAAGATAAAAAAATTAGCTGGGCGTGATGGCGCGCACCTGTAGTCCCAGCTACTTGGAGGCTAAGGCAAGGGAATCACTTAAACCCAAGAGGCAGAGGTTGCAGTGAGCCAATATCATGCCACTGCACTCCAGCCTGGGCGACAGAGCAAGACTCCACCTCAAAAAAAAAAGAAAAAAAAAATAATAATAAAATAAATAAATAAATAAAGACGACGAAGGTATATACAGAGGTATGTATACAAAATATTATTTTACAATTTTTTGAAGAAGTAAAGCCCTTAAAAATGTGTTTTGGAGGAGAAACTAAAAATCAAGTTGTTTATAAACATGAATGCTAGATTTCAGGGCATGAGAAGCTGTTTTATAACTGGAAAACACAACATCATACCCATTACTCTTCATATCTTCCTCTATCCCATGACACTGACCATATAGCAGCTTTCTCATATGACAGGTCAGAGACACTGAAGCACAAATAAGGTAAAGTATCTTTAAAGAACTTTACGACTGGAAGATCCTAAAAATTATTTGGATTCACCATTGCCTAATGTAGGGCCAGTGGTAAAGTAATTTGCCAAAGGTTAAGCCAGAAAGTTAAAAGCAAAGCTGAGACTAGAAGATCTAAGACATGAAGTCATGTTTTTCAAACTGGACCACTTAACATACTATAAAAGACTATTTCTGTTTATATGTATATAATATTTGGAAAGCCAGCTCACTGCTGATTAACAGTTTTCTTATCTGACTGAAAACTTGAATTTGTTTTGTAGCTATCTGATCATATCAAATGCCATGTAGCACTATATGTATTAAGAAACTGGTACTGCATAAATGGACACATCTATACATTCTATATATACAACTACTGCCTATATATACATACATACACACACCAAAATATACATAAACATTATAATCCTTACTTGTGAAATGCCATATTTGCAAACATGTCCTACTCAAAACAAAACAAAAACTCAGTGGGGTCATGCAAAATTATTAGATGTTTTGACTATCTTCAAATAAAGCAGGTTTTATTTTTAACAATTAAATTCATTGCTATTATCTGCCAAATCAAAAGCATATTTCAAATTCTAAAAGTTCAAAAGGGTCTGAGTGCACTCCACTATCCTGTATCCAAAAAAATTAAATTTCTAACTGTTGATTCTTCAATGTGCACAAATCAGAAGCACCTGAGGATACAAAGGCCACAATCTAGACCCAATTAATCTTACTATTTATGGTTGGGGCACAAAATAATGCTTTAAAAAAAAAGGTCTGTATTCAGTTGACTCAGCAACACACAAATGAGTTTTGAAATTTTTATGTTTAATATTTGTCTATTTCGTAAACATCTCTTATAGAAATTATCACTTTCAGCAAAAATATGAAAATAGTTATTCCTTAGGCTAAGGGCTTAAGAGGGCTTAACAAGCAATTTTTTCTTAATTTTGATACAAAAACTTCAAAGTGCACCTACCTGAGGATAAGTGAAGATACAGAAATATTAATATATTTTAAAATATTTATATGTAATATATATATTATATAATCCTCACAATTTTGTAAATTAGGTAAGAAACGGGCTCAGCAGAGTAAATTTGCCAAAAGTCATAAAGCTAGTAAATTACAGAGCTAAAACCTGAACAGAGCCAGACGCGGTGGCTCACGCCTGTAATCACAGCACTTTGGGAGGCTAAGGTGGGCAGATCACGAAGTCAGGAGATCGAGACCACGGTGAAACCCCATCTCTACTAAAAATACAAAAAATTAGCCGGGCATGGTGGCTGGCGCCTGTAGTCCCAGCTACTCAGGAGGCTGAGGCAGGAGAATGGTGTGAACCCAGGAGGCGGAGCTTGCAGTGAGCCTAGATCGTGCCACTGCACTCCAGCCAGGGCGACAGAGCAAGACTCCGTCTCCAAACAAACAAACAAAAAAGGTAACAAAAATATAATTATTCTTGAATGAGGCTTATAATTCCCCAAAACACTAGTTTATTATTATGCTAATTTAGTGATCTGCAATCAGTATCAGAACTATCCCAAAGAGTGATCTGCATTTCAGTTTATAAAGAATTATGTTGATATAGCCTAAGCCTTTTGTAGAAGTTAGCTAATAAATCAATTTTAAACAAATGGATGAATTTTGAAACACATAAGTGAGATATTAGCTGACTTCATTCCCCAGTGTGGAATAAGATTTCTGAAATTCCAGGGCTTCATTATAGGGTGAAAGTGATGGTTAAATGTAGCTTCTTATTAAACAGTTATCTAATGGGAATACACGTATACATGAAATTAACAAGCATGCCACTTATTCTTTCTTGATAGAGATATTTGTCTCCAATGAGTTATGACCAAATATTTAATCATAGTTTATACTTAAAGATGGCAGTTTATAGTTATATATTATGAATAACACAGGCTATTATCTCAAATCTGAAAATATGAAACCTAAAATGCTCAAGAATCCAAATTTTGGGGGCACTGACATGACGCTCAAAGGAAATGTTTCACTGAAGCATTTCTGATTTGAATTTGGAATGCTCAACCAATACAAATATTCCAAAATCTGACACTTCTGGTCCTAAGCATTTCAGATTAGGGATACTCAACCTTTAATAATAATAATAAAGAAAAGACCATTGATCCCTGAAGCAAACAATTTACTGTGGAATAGTTTTCATTTAATTTGTTTTAATTTTTCGAGGCAAGTTAAATATTTGCCAAGGTATCTAAATTACAAGAGGAGAAAACGTAGCAGTTAATGATTCTTTGCCTAATTTTTGGAAGTAAAAACTTACCATACTATTCCTTGCGCTCCTGAGCCTATAGGTTTTAAATTCTGATACCGTTTCAGGACTGTGAATGTAGAATCTCCAATCTCTACACTATAAAAATTGTTGTCACGCTTGCTTCTGCTCATGATGGCAAGCAATTAATTTAATGGCTTCATCCAAAAATTCACCAAGAAGCTGCAAGATGGAACAAAATGTGATGTTAACAAAATGAACTTGTTTTAATATTAAAATTTGAGCCCTTACTCTCTGTTTACTTACTGATAGTAACACAGACTGCTAGATCATGAAAAGAGCTGCTTCATTAAAAAACACAAGAAAAAAAATACCACAGAGCCTTGATCAGCATATGCCATATGAACGACTGATAGTTTTTTTTTAAAAGAAACATTAGGATAAATCATTCCTCCAATCTAGAAGTTACCAGCATTAATACATTAATAACTTACAAGACTAACAAAAGCAAATAATTAAAATTAAGCACGTTTTTAACGTCACTCCACAGTTTAAAATAAAATTTAAAACCAGTCTTTCTCGTGTGCTTATTATAGAGAATAAAAACCTTAATTTTTATGAGAAATTTATAAACTTTCATTCAAAACTGGTTAACAGTCTCATTTAGTGCCACTAATCAACAAATGGAAATAAGTTGATTAGCACATGTCACCCTTGCCTAAAACACAAAGGGTACCACAGTGCCTTCACTGTCACAGATCCTCTGACCTGCCAAGGCAACCTCCTGGTGTAACACACATACTGAGACTGTAATGGGTGAAAGGATGAGAAGCAAAACAGAAACAAGAGAGAGAGAAGTAGTTAGCATATTGGGATACAAAACAAAACGATACTATTCCATCCTGCTTGAGGCATTAAAAGTACAATTCAACTTCTAACTACCATTCCTTTACTACTTGTAGGATTAAAAATCAAGACAGTCTTTTTCTACCCATGTGAATACTGGTTATTAGCAAACTTATTATCCATCCTTACTAGACAAAAGATACTATTCCAAAATGTATGCAAAGCAGCTTTAACCTACTCCTTGCCTCCTCAATAAGTCATGAAACCAGTTAGGTCTCAAGTTACTGTTTTTTGTGGTTTTAAGATAATGCTAACCCCCCCAAAATCCTAATATGACTACAATACAAAGAATTAATTCAGCAAATATTAATTGCCTGCTAGGCACTCTGCATGTCCTGGGGTCAGATCACAAACTAGGTAAGAAGGTGAGCCACTGGAGGGTGGAGACCATGAGAATGCCTTGACCTGATCCTTGGCTGCAACATGTAGATTGTACTGCAGGAGAAAGGGGGAGCAAGAGTGGAATATGAACATCTGAGAGACTATTATAATGACTCAGATGAAAGAGAAACAATGAAGAGTCTTAGGCCTAAAGGAGTTAAAAATAAACAAAAACTAAACAGGCAACTCCAAACTATGTAAGCTGTAAAACCGAGGACAAATAAACTAGAAACAAATGAGGAATTAGACCTGGATACATCGTAAAAGGTCCAGAGAAGCATTTCCAAAATCACTAACTGGACGAGTCATATAGTGCTCCAGAGAAGACCGAAATGACAAGACTCATAAATTCTTCCTAAGTGGACAACCCATAATAAAGAAACGAGCTTTGGTAATGATTTAAACACTGAGCTATGTTCACAGAATGCTCACATACAGGGATTGTTCATCCTAATCGTTTTCCTACCATAACCTGAATTCCCTCTTACCTACTACAGTAGTGAAATAAGGAAGAAGAGAAATGGGAAGAGTGGAAGAAGAGTGTTGGCCGTCAGGCCCTTTATTAATTATTCTACACATTTATCCTGGAAACTGGGTCAGCTGGGGGCATGGAGACACTAATAGTGATCTCTGATAATCTATAAATATGAGCACAGGCTGAGCACAAAGTTGATGGTGTTTTCACCTTCTGGAAGGTTAAACCTTCCACCCAAGCATTCAAACTACCTGCAGATTAGGATTCCTAACCTTACTTGGAGGAGTCATACGTCTCTCTCAAAAAGATTAAGATAATCAGGAGACAAAGGGGTACTCTGTGGTGCTTCACAGGAGTTGACATATTGTTATCAAAGTAGGTAAAAAAAAAAAACACTGTGTTTCAGAGTTTCTCCACTGGCTGGAAAAAAAGAAAAAGCTTGAGTAGATCCAGGAACATGCAGGCAGCACGACCGTTTACTTTTTTGCTAAGAGTAACAGCAAGGAAAAGCTCCTTTCTGTTCTCAGAACAAGGTGGCCCGGCCACAGGAGTGGGATTCACAGTGACAAGAAGTCTGAACAAAGGCTATGGCAGGCAGATAAGCATGGATAGTCACAACTCCCCAGGAGCAGGGCAGAGGCAGGCAGACAGGTTCCAAGGTTAAGCAGGCAGCCCCAGCTAAGCAGTACGCTTGGCAAAAGCCACAGCTGCCACTTACAAGAACAGAAGACAGAAAACTCTCTACTCACTTATACTCAGTCATGCAATATTCAAACCTGATTTAAGCACCATGCTATGTACTGTTAACAAGATAGTAATCAGCATCTGGTTCCTCACAGTGCTGCAGCTAGGACAGAAAAAGAGACCTTAAGCTGATGGCTACCTGCCTGACTGAAACTACAGCTGTGGTAAGGACAATGAAGGAAAGCGGCAGGATGTCAAAGAAGCTGGTGCCAGTCTGGGCTCAGGAACAGATACTCCTGACAACATGACGTTTAAGCAAGATCTGAACACTGAAGATGAGTCAACCAGACAGGGAGAGGAGAGAGCTTTCTAGGCAGAAAAACAAAACACATGCAAAGGACTATAAAAATTGTACCAACTGTACAATTTGATGAGTTTTGATTAACTGTACAATTACATAACCACCATCAGGAAAATCATGATATAAAACATTTCCATTACCTCAATACATTCCCTATATGGTCAGTCTCCACTCTCTACCCCTTTCCCCCCCAACTCCTAGCAACCACTGAATTGGTTATCGTGCCTTTTCTAGATCTTCATATAAATGAAATCACACAGCATGTAATTTTTGTTTGGTTTCTTTCATTTGCTCTAATGATTTAGAGATTCATCCATGCTGGAGTCCTTTTACTAGGAAATAAACTTCATTGTGTGGATGTACCACTTGGACATTTCAACTGTTTACAGTTTTGGAGTTATTATAAATGATGCCAGTATGAATTTCACACTTTTTCTTCATTCATCTTGGGTTAAATATCTAGGAGTGAAATTGCTAAGCCCTATGTTTTTAAGAAATTGTCACACTGTCTTCCAAAGAAGCCATATCATTTTTCATTTGCACCAGCAAGATGTGAGAGTTCCACTTGCTCCACATTCTTCGGATTGCCATTTAATTTTGTCTATACTAGTGGGTGTACAGTGGTATTTCATGGTGGTTCACATTTGCATTTCCTAATAACTAATGAAGCTGAGCACCTTTTCATGGGTTTATATGCCATTTGTGTAATTATTTTTGGTGAAACACCTATTTAGTTATTTTCCCTATTATAAAAATACGGCTGTCTTCTTATGAGTTTTAAGACTTACTTATACATTGTAGATACACATCCTTTGTCAGATGTTTTGCAACTATTTTTTCCCAGTCTGTGGCTTGCCTTTCCATTTTCTTAACAGTGTCTTTTTATTTTGAAATAATTTTAGACTCACACAGAAGTTACAAAAATATTACAGTTTCTGGGTATCTTTCACCCAGCAACAACATTTAACAAACCATAGTACAACTATCAAAATGAGGAAACTAACACTGGTATAATACTATTAAACTAGAAATTTTCCTCAGATTTTACCAGTTTTTACATGCCCTGTGTGTGTATAGTTCTACATAAATTTATCACATACTTTATATTAGTATAACCTCCACTACAATCAGAATACTGAACTATTCCAGCCTGGTACAGTGGCTCACTCCTGTAATCCTAGCACTTTGGGAGACTGAGGAGGGCAGATCACATGAGGTCAGGAGTTCACGACCAGCCTGGCCAACATGGTGAAACCCTGTCTCTACTAAAAACACAAAAATTAGCTAGGTGTGGTGGCACATGCCTGTAGTTCCAGCTACTTGGGAGGCTGAGGCAGGAGAATCGCTTGAGCCCTAGAGACGAAGGTTTCAGTGAGCCGAGATTGTACTATTACACTCCAGCCTGGGTGACAGAATGAGACTCTGTCTCAAAAAAAGAAAAAGAGAATACTGAATGATTCCATCACCTCAAAGAAACATCTTCATGCCATCCCTTTATAATCATAGACTCCTCCCAACTTTACCCGTGGCAACTACTAATCTCTTCTTTGTCACTATAATTTTTTCATTTAGAAAGTGTTATAGGTTGGTAGTAGTGGCTCCTATCTGTAATCCTGGCACTTTGGAAGGCCAAGGCAGAAGGACTGCTTGAGCCCAGGAGTTCAAGACCAGACTAGGCAACACAGTGAGACCCCATCTCTATAAAAAATGTAAAAAAAATAAAAAATCTGCCAGGGTAGTAGTGCACACCTATAGTCCTAGCTATTTGGGAGGTTGAGGCAGAAGGATCACTTCAATCCAGGAGCCAGAGGCTGCAGTGAGCTATGATAGCACCACTGCATGCTATCCTGGGCAACAGAGTGAGACTGTCTCCAAAAAAAAAAAAAGTTATACAAATTAAACTCACCATAAGTAATCCATTAAATCTTTTGAAACTGGCTTTTTTTCACTTATTATAATGCTCTTGAGATTCTCTAAGGTGCTGGTATATCAATAGCTTGTTCTTTTTCTTACTGAATACTATTCATTGTATGAAATGTATGACAATTTATCTATTCACCTCTTGATGGCTATGACAAAGCTGTTAAAAGGCTTTGTGTGAATACATTTTGTGTGAATATAAGTTTTCAATTCTTTAGGGTAAATATCGAGGAGTAAGATATGGTAACTCCATGTTTAATTTTACAAGAAACCGGCAAACTGTTTTCCAGAATGCTGTATCATTTTGCACTTCCACCAGCAATGTGTGAAAGATCTAGTTCCTCCACATTCTTACTAACTCTTGGTTTTGCCAGTACTTTTTATTTTAGCCATTCTAGTAGGTGTGTCATATCTCATCATGGCTTTAAATTCACATTTTCCTAGTAGCTAATCATGTTGAGCATCTTTTCATGTGCTTGTCATCTGTATATGCTCTTTGGTGAAGTGTCTGTTCAGTGTTTCACTCATTTTCTAATTGGATTGTTTTATTCCTACTGTTGAGTTTAGAGACTTTTAAAATATGTTCTGGATACACATTCTTTATCAGACATGCAATTTCCAAATATTTTCTTCCAGTCTGTGGCTTGTCTTTTTATGCTCTTAACAGTGTCTTTCACAGAGTAAAAGTTTTTAATTTTGATGAAGCTCAAGTTATTATTTTTTTTCTCCTTTATGGATTCTGGTTTTGGCGCAAGAAATTTTTACCTGGCCCTAGATCAAAAAGATTTTCGCCTTCATTTTCTTATAAAAGTTTTATAGTTCACACTTTACATTTAGATTTATGATAACTGCTGTATAAGAGTTTTAAGTCAAAGTTTATTTGGTTATCTAATTATTCTATTTGTTGCAAAAAGCATCATTTCTCCCCAATTAATTGCTTTTGCATCTTTGTCAAACTTCAGTTGGCTCTACTTGTACGGCTCTATTTCTGGACTTTTAATTCTGTTTCACTGATCTATCTTTTGGTCAATACCACAGTGTCTTGAGTATAATGCTATATGTTAAGTCTTAGAATCAAGTAGTGTGATTTTTTTTTCAGCTCTTCTCAAAATTGTTTCCAGTTACTTCATAATTCTATATACATTTTAGAATAAATTTGTCCATGTCTAGAAAAAATAATGCTAAGATTTTGATGGGAACCGTGTTAACAGTGACTTTTGAAGACCAAAAGTTTTTAACTTGGATGATGTACAACTGATTTATTTTTTCTTTTACAGTTTGGTTCTGTATGTCTAAGAAATCATTGCCCACTTAAAGGTTAAGAGTCATTGTTTTGCATACAGATGTCCAATTGTCCAAAAACCATTTGTTAAAAAGATTACCAGTTTCCTCCACCGAATTGCCTTGGCATTTTTGCTGAAAATCAGATAAACATTTTTGTGTGTGGGCCTATTTCTGAACTATTTTCTATACCACTAATAATGTTTATCCTTAGGCCAATACCACACTGTCTTGAGTAATGCAGCTTTCCAGTAAGTGTGAAAATCAGGCAATTTAAGTCATTAAACTTTGTTCTTTTTAAAAATTGTCAGCTATTCTAGGTCCTTTGCATTTTTATACAAATATCAGAATTAAGCTTGTCAATCTTTACAAAAAAGGCCTGCAAAGATACTGGCTGGAATTGCATTTATGGTATACATCAATTTGGGGAGAAATGGCATTATAGCAATTTTGAGTTTTTTGATTCATGGACATGACCCTTGTTTCCACAGGCCTGTATAATTTCTAACATACAAGCTTTACATAATTTTGTTTAACTTCTCCATAGCATTAAGATTTTGAATGCTAATATTTTTTAAAATTTGTTCTTATTTAAATTTCCAATTACCCATTGCTAGTATGTAGAAATGCAATTAATTTTTGTATAATGACTTTGTAATAGGCTCACTTATTAGTCTTAGTAGGCTTTTTTTGGGTATTGGGATTTTCTATATACACAAGCAATTTTATTTCTTCATTTCCAATTTGAATGCCTTTGAATTCTTTTTCTTGCTTCACTCCCTAACTATAATTTCCATACAATGCTGAATAGAAGTGGTGCCTGTTCATGATCTTAGAGAGAAAGCATTCAGTCTTTCATCACTAAGCATGATATATATATTATAGGATTTTACTAGTTGTCCTTTAACAGACAGGTTGAGAAAGTTCCCTTTAAATCCTAGTTTGAGAGTTTTTATCATTAACGGGTACTAATTCTGTTAAATGACTTTTCTGAATATACTGAAATAATCATATAGTTTTTCTTCCTTAGTTGGTTCATATGGCAAATTACACTGATTGATTTTCAAATGTTAAACCACCCTTGCATTCATGGAATGAATCCCATTTGGTCATAAAATACTATCCTTTTTATATATTGATTCAGCTGGCTAAAATTTCATTGAAGATTTTTCCATCTATTTTTATAAGGAATACTTGGACTGTAGTTTTCTTTCATATTAGAGTAATGCTGACATAAAATGAGTTAAGAAGTGTTCCCTCTTCTTTTAGTTTTGGAAAGAGTGTATAGAACTGATACTCATCTTTAAATGTTTCATAGACTATCTCAGTGAAGTCTTCTATGACGAGTTGTTTTCTTTTTGAGGGAATGTTTTAATTATAAGTCTATATTCTTTTTAAATATAGGGCTGTTTAGTAACTATTTCTTCTTAAACAGGCTTTGGTAGTTTGTGTTTTTCAAGGAAATTGCTCATTTAATAATTTAAGTTATCCAATTTAATGTCTGCAGAATCTATACTCATCTCTCCTCTTTCATTCATATTAATCTCATTTGTGTCTTCTCTTTTTTCTAATCAGTCTGGCTAGAATTTTATCACTATTAGTGACCTTTTCAAAAAACAAGATTTTAATTTCTCTTACTTTTCTCTAATGTTTTACACTTTCATATTTCAATGCTTCATTTCCTTCTCATTGCTTGTTTTGGAGCTATTCTTTCTTCTAGTTTCTTAAAATGCAATTTTAAAGTACTGAGTTGAGAACTGCTTTTTATAAGGATTTAAGCCTTCATCCAACAACTTCATAACCATATTCAATAACGATAAAAGCAGACACTTAAAAAAAACTTACTTTACGTGAGGTCCTGTTTCAAGTGCTTTGTAAGTACTATTTTAATACTGAAAACAACCCTAGGAGGATTTTCTATTTGTTTACAGCTAGAGGGTAAATCTAGTCCGTGGTATTACATCCCATATTCACATTTTGTCTGATGTTTCCTTATGTTAAGAAAGGAACTACAGTTTTTCCATCTTACAGATTATGAAACTGAATCTTAGAATGATTAATTGCCTATGGTTACAATGTAAGGGGTAGAGAATTTGAGTCCTTCGAAAATATACTAGTCCAAAAAAAAAAAAATCTTGAAGATACAGAGAATATGGAGGAAGAGAAGTTATAAGTCTTAAACCTGTTGAGTCTGAGAAAACTTTAAGACATCCAAATGGAAAAATCAACTTGGTATCTAGATATAGAACTGGACCTCAGATGAGCAGTCTGGGTGAAAGATAAATGTAGGAATTGTCATTGTTACTGAAGCAATGAGAGACAAGTTATTCAAGAGTAGTGATTAAGTAAAAAGAGACCTAAGATTCAGCTTTATAACAACCACATTTAATGAGCAATTGGAGAAAGATAAGCTGACAAGGAAGCCACAGAAGATGTAGCCAGAGACCTAGACAGAAAACAAGAACACATTGGAGAAGCCAAAGGAAGAGAGTGTTTTGAAGAACAAAATGGCTAACAGCACTGATTGTTACAGAGGTGTCAAATAAGCCATCACAGTAGAAGCTAGATTAAAATGAGCTGACGTGTAACTGGGAAATGTATAAGGACACTGGATATAGCTACTTCTTTAGAGAAGTTTAGCAAAGAAGACCAAAGATGAAATAGATAAGGAAGAGTAAATGGTCAAGGGAGGATAATCAGATTATACATTATGTGTGATATAGCATAGTATAACACATATAACATAGAGACAACCTGAACATGTTTATATGCTAATGAAAAGGATCCAATAAAGAGAGGAAGAGTGAGAATGGGGGAGTAAGAAAGAAAATAGGTTTCTCAGATAGCATGTTATTTCCAAAAGGGAAGAATGGGATCCAGAGCACATGTGTGGCCATACGGATGGAGATACTAGTGTGTCACTGCCATAAAAAAAGTACCATCAAGAGACTGAGACAGAAAGTGCAATTTCCAAGTGTGATATTATATATCTATTACATATTAGATAACAATAACATATATATAATTCTATGTATTGTATATATAGAGAACATGTATAATGGGTTTTCATCCACAGCTTCTGGCTCCTAACTCCCATATACCTTGTTACACTCTTTTGCTATGATGTTGGGGTGCTTTAGGCCTCAGAAAACAGAATCTCTCTCTCTTGATTTTCCCATCCTCCTTTCACCAGCTCAAGCCAAGACTTTAATCTTCCCCTGCCTTTCTGACTGCAGGTCATAAGACTCTAATTTCAGAAGGGGGCCTGTCCCATACCCCTGAGAAAGGAATGCTGCACAGAAAGGCTAAGAAGAATCTGAACAGACAGGCTTGTGGGTTTCTCCACTCGGCCTGTTAGTATTAGATTATATCCTTTTTGTTCAATCCCATTTCCACATGGTTGTCGATCGTGCCTATCTAATAAATCTCCATGAAAGGCTCAAGAGGACAGGTTCAGAGAATTTCTGGATAGCTGAACATGTGGGGGTTTCTGGAAGATGGCGTGCCCTGGGAAGGCTTGGAAGCTCTGTGTTCCTGCCCTCATACCTTACGCTATGCATCTCATTATCTGCATCCTTTGTAATATTCTTTATAATAAACTGGTAAAGGTGTTTCCCTGAGTTTTGTAAAGCTGCTCTAGCAAATTAATCTAACCCAAAGAGAGGGGCATGGGAACCTCAACTTGGAGCCAGTCAGTGAGAAGTTCCAGACTTGAGACTGGTATCTGGAGGCGGTGGGAGAGGACTGGGCCCTCAACCTGTAGGATCTCATGCTATCTCCACGTAACTAGTGTCAGAATGGAATTGGAAGACACTTAGCAGGTGTCCGCTGCAAAAGTGATCACTTGCTTGGTGTGTAGGGAACTCCCCCTACCCAAAATTTGGTCACATAAGTCTTCCGTGATTATTGTGTTAAGAGAACAGAAAAAAAGCACTTTGAGTTTTTCCACATTCACCAAGATAAGGGCATTAAGGATACTGGTGAGATTTATGGAGGATGCATTTGATATACTGATCTCTCCATCATGAAGCTTGAACGGCAAGAGTATGTGTGAGAAGGAAATGGCATGGTTTCTGATGACTCATTTCCCCACTCAGGAAGGCTTCTGCGATTAAAAACAAAGGAACTCTTGTTATAGAATTTAGATGTAACTGATTAAAACATATGAAAAAATATTGGCATTATTATCCTAGTTAATAAATGGAATAATCTGAGGCTCAAAAGAATTAATGTGCAACCAAAAGTACGGAAATACTGAGGTTCAGCTTTAACTTTCAAATTTCACCTGTCACTACTCCTACAGCAAGAAGACTACAACCATGTCAATATAGCTAAACCACCATCCCCCAAACTTTGATGTATCATTTGTTCATTTCCCTTTCCCTTTCATGAAATATTTTAACACTCTTTTCTATCTATACAAATTTTGTCTAAGACTAGCTTAAATTTGATCTTCACAAGCCTTTTCCATTCAAACCAGCTCTAACCTAAATTCTCATCTAAACTATTTTGCTGTATATTTACTTATGCAGATTGTATTATCAGACTGTGGTCTTTCTGAGGACAACGGCTGCATCTCCTACATTTTCAGATTTCCGAAACACTTAGGCTCTTCACAGAGTTCGAACAAATAACTGCTAAAAAAGTTAACCAAAATGTAAATCTTTTTAAAATAACAAATTACTTAATGCATTGTTTCATGTATTTTTACCAGTGTTTCTCTTTATTAGTAAAGGGGGGGCTGCTATATTAGGTTTTTATGACTCAAGGTTTATTTCTGTGATATCTTTATATACCAGGCGGACCACCCATCCATAAAATGGCTAGCTTGTCAAGCCTGAACATAGAAACACACAGGTTAAACTAGTTACATAAAACATACTTAAGCAGAAAAGAATAAGTTCAATGCAACCATACAGCCAGACTCTAGAGACCCTGGAAAATAATTCAGGTAACACAACAAGGTTCGGAATTTAAGACAGCTCTAATCATCAGGCAATCCTGACAATAAGTCACTGAGGTAACTTAGAGCCTATCTATTTTTACTTAACTTGGTTCTGTGGCTACCAATAGACCTATCTATGACAGTTAATTTTATGCATCAACTTGCCTAGGACACAGGGTGCCCCTATATTTGGTCAAACATTATTCTGGGTGTTTCTGTGAGGATGTTTTGCATAACTTTAACATTTATATAAATAAACAGACTGAGTAAAGCTGACTGCCCTCTGTGATGTGGGAGGGCCTCATCCAATCAGTCGAAGGCCTGAATAAAACAAAAAGGCTGACCCTCTTGAGAATAAGTGGGAACTCTTCCTGCCTACTTTGAGCTTGGACACTGGTATTTTCCTGCCTTTAAACTCAAACTGAAACATCAGCTCTTCCTAGATCTTGAGCCTTCTGGCCTTTGGATTGCAACTACATTCGGTGTTCTGGTTCTCAGGCCTTTGGACTCAAACTGGTGCTACACCATCAGCTCTCCAGGGTCTTCAGCTTGCAAACTGCAGATCCTGGGACCTATGAACCTCCATACCCACATGAACTAATTCCGTGTAATAAATATCTTAATACAGCTCTTCGGAGATGCCTTACTTGACTAGCCTATCTAAATTCCCCTTTAAGCACACTCTCTCCCCTTAACCTGCTTCATTTTTCTTCATATCACTGACCATTGCTGACATTCTAATACATGCTTACTATCTGTCCCACTCAAACCCAAGTTCTATGAAAGCATGAATTTTGGTCTGGTCATGAATAAATCACAAGTGCATTGAGTACTACCTGGCTAACAACAGACATTCAAAAAATGAATGAGCCAATGAACAAGTGAACAAACTGTTATTTTAAATTCCCATTATGAATTGCCTGTCATTCTCCTCTCAGGGAGTAGTTTACAGGAGAGAAAGAGAAAGATGATTAATCTTATTATTGTTATTTATGCAGTTTTCATACCAGGCCACTTCATAAGCCATTAGCCTTGGGCCAGAGGCCTGCCCTGGTCTAATCAGTTATGGACAAAGTGGCAGAACCACGTTATAGGATTTGCTGAGTAACCGCTTCTTCCATAGGCAGATAATAACCTCTAAGCTCTGAGGTCTCATAGTGAGCACTATGAGGTTAGCTCTAAATAATAAAGTCTCACGACTTTCAGAATATAGTAAGAATTTCTTGGCCTCAACCCTAACTCACATCATTTCCCTAAAAGAGTAATAAGCTTAAATTTAACCTCACTCCTTATTAGCCCTCAATTGGCCTTCAGATCAGATCTCAGTTGCCACCACGCAAATGCATCTATTTCAGTTCTAGGTATTCTCAAAGTTCATTTTTCAACTATATTTTAAGTAATTAATATAGAAATACCACTATGTCCTGCACTAAAAACGCCTATTTCAACAACAGACTTGTCTACAATTTAACCAAAAGTAGTAGAAACAATATGTGAAATATAGGGTGTATCCTAGGGTAATCTCCCCTTCCTCCTTTCCCCAAAATAAACTATGGCTGACTAGCCATTTATGTCTCTCAGGACATACGCTTTTCTTCTTTCCTTAGGAGACTGCCTACTGAGTGGTGTGAATGCAGTGCCCAATCTTGGACTTTGTGGTTCCTCCTCTATACTAAGGTAGTAGAGCCATATGAAGAGTAAGCCAGCCCAGGTCTGAGCGTGTACTACAGGGCCCAGGCTGAGACAGCCTACATTTCTGTTTTACTGCTGACACTAGCAATAAATGAAGAACACCAGAATTTTACTCCCATTCTCACCTGGGGCATATTATTAAAGAGAAATTATTTTGTAATCTCACAATTGAGATTATATACTGAAGAGACAGATAAGAGTGTGAGATATCTTCTTAAACCTGGGGGGAACATGCTAGAACAGAAAAAGCTCTAGAAAGAGAATGTCTCATTGATAAGGTTCCAGTTAATTGTCCCATTTTTATCCTCTTGAAGGGGTTTTTACATTGATTCCCACAGCAACCACAAACCTACAGGGGCATACTACTTCCCTCTCTTTCCACTTTAGTTGAATGAAGGACTTGATACCAAATCTCTTCCTTTGCCTCCTTTAATAGAGATGAGAAGGGAGACTCTTAAAAGTGATGTTACTAAAATACCAAAGCAAAAGAAAAGGGAAATAATGAAAACTACAATAAAACAAAGTTTTATCATAAACCTACTTAATGGCTAACCTTAGAATTTAACCAACTGATTTCAGAAGCTATCTCACAGAAAGGTGAGGCTAACAAGCTCCTGAAATTCTCATAACAAATACACTGTTAGTAAGAATTAAGATTCTAGAAGTTTATTATTAGAACAAAATGAAGTAAAGCGGGCAGGCAAAAAGGAACATTTTAGAATTCCCTACCTATACCATCTTTAAAGCTGAATGAATATACAACACCTGTATACTTTCTTTTTGCCTTTCAGTCTAGCCTAGTAACTCTCCAATTTAAATGTGCATAAGAATTAATGCTCAAGAATGTATACATACACAAAATATTTCATATTGGCTTTCATGAGTTAAGGAACTTTCAAGGGTGATTCTGACTTTGGCTTTACACACTAACTTTATACTCGAGCCCAGAGTGCACAAAATTCCACTTTCTTCCAAATAGTCCACAAAACTAACATAGTCAAAATTACCCCTAACATCTCCTTAAATTATAACATTTAGTAGAATAACATTCAGGGCCATGATTTTATTTAAACTATTTACACTATATATGACATGCTCACCCGATGGGAGACACGTACAAACTAAGAGAGAATAGCAGATTCTCATCTGCAAGGGCATAAGCTTCCTAGGATGGGCAGAATTGTCTGTATTATTGAAACTGTCATTTTATCTGTCAAGACATATACAGCTGGATATTCAAAAGTTAAACTCATGTATAATAAAATGTCACTACCATAAGCATTTTAAAAATGAGACTTCCAGGAAGTGGTTATAATCTTATAAAAATATATAATCTTATAAAATCTTATACAATTTTATAAAAATTAATCTGAGCTCTTTCCAGATGATTCCCCACTATATTTAAGATTCTTCTTTCTCCTTCTCCCTTTTCTGTAATACTCTCTTATAAAGAAGAGGTTATAGTTCTACTCCCACAGATCCTCTGTAATAAAGTAGAGGGCAAATCCTTTGAGCATCAGTATAACTAGCACGTTTCTTTAGTTGCCCATGAGTCCAGAAAAAAATTATTACAGCCAAGAGACAACTTTGTTTGCCCTGGCCACTTCACTGTTCTTTCTAGCAGGTATACTAATCATACCTAGTTTGCCCTCTCTTCTAGGAGAATCTGATCCCCACCCACAAACGGGAGGAGGAGGCCTGGTTTATACTTCTGCAATTGGGTTTTTAAAGACCTATTCACAAAATAGATTTAATTCTTAATTGAGCTTATTTGAGTAGGTTTACTGCATTCTAACCACAAAATGATGCTAAGACAGAAATTGTCTCAACAAAAAACTGTCCCTTAACAATTTCTACATTTTCAGGAGGGTGTATTTAGCTAAAGAGTGCCAGACACATGAAATTAGTAAGCTAATTCAGAACTTGTTTCCAAGTTATTCAGACATTCAAGTTATTTATTAAAAATCTCAGGACTTTATAGCCGTATCCTTGGCAGTAAAGTAAGTACATGTTTCTGACTACTTTAAAAAATACATATTTCAATAGAGAGGAGGTCTTGCTACGTTGCCCACTGGCCTTGAACTCCTTGGTCTCAAGCAATCCTCCTGCCTTGGCCTCCCAATGAAATGGGATTACAGATGTGAGCCACTGTGCCTGGCCATTTTTGGCTACTTTTAAAACAGTAACAAATATAAGTAACAGAAATGATATCGGTATGGTATTACCATAACACTTCAGTTAGCTTGTATCCAAGATTCTAAAATTACTTTGTACTCAAAATGGTAAGCATCTCAAAACATTCCAAAGTTAGCTTCTGGGCTTGCTCAGCTGCATGTAGATTATTAGTGTCAGTAAAGCAATGTCAATTTTCACAAGGACATTCAGCTGAATAAATAGGTCATCTATTTTGTAAGAATATACTATTTTCCAAGGTATTCAAAAGATATTTTAATTTTAAATCTAAGAAAAATTGATACCCATAAATTTCCATAAAATTTTTATGAGTTTTTACATAAGAAAGAATGCTGAGCTTTAAAGGCACCTTTGTACAGTGTACTACTTGGGTTAAATCTTTGCCTGTCCAAAAAAATTGGTTACACCCTGAAAAAACTCATTCCTTGAGAAGATTCAAATGCTTGACATTTTCTTCTAACTTTTGCCAAATCTTTTACTAATAAGACTCCCAGGCTCATAAGAAAATGCTGATCACATTCAACCACCACTAAACAATTCCTAAAACTGCAAATTAAGAATAGCAAATGAAAAGTGTTCCAGATGCATTTCACAGAGAATTTTTTTCATATTAGTTGATACCACATATAATTATTGCTAGTTTATCCTGCTAGCAACGTTAATTATGATCAGATTTTTTTTAATGCTAGGTAGTTTTGAGAAAAAAAGATTCCATGGCAAATGGCTTTCTGTAATTAAATTTGTCTGCCCCCAGTAGAAAAAAAAGAATATCACTGAATTTTAGAGTACATTACAAATGATCTCAAAATCTAAAAGCTCAGCAAGACGGGGCAAAAACTATTTCCATTTGATTATGATAACCAAATATGACAAATCTAAGCTGAAGACTTGCAAGACAAGTAAAAAGTTTAATTGTCCAGCTAACGAACCTGTATCAATCTCCAGAAATAGCTTGAATTTTATGCTTCAAGTTGTCCTTCACATGATAAGGCCTAAAGCCTGGCCAACAACAACAAAAAAACAACAAACTCATTTTTTACTACCAACAAAGTAACAACAACGACCAGAAACTAAAAACAAACTTTTTTTTTTTTTCTGTATAAATCTGTGGCAGACACTAAGTATTTCTCGTCTAATCATCTCTTCCTCTACAAAGGGATTTAAGATTTTCTGGAGTGGTTCAATATCCTACATATGCGAAAAGTTGCTGAAACCATTTGAAGGCAATTTAAACATAACATGACTGCCTGACACGCTAGGCAGCAGAAGTGATAAAAATGGCTTGGTTTTTAATGGTTTGGGTTTTTTGATTCATGAACGTCACCAATGTTAACTAAACATGAGGGTTATGAAAATTTAAAAAAAGAAGCTTTTGCTCTATGGAATTCGAGCCCCTTCAAATTATCAGGCCCAGAGAGGTATTTAAAATGTACAGTAGTCATGTCTCACTCCCCCTTGAACTAAATAATTACCTCTTGAAGCCACATGCTATGCAAGCTCTAGACTAACTGACCCCAAATAGTCATAAAATGCCATACACAGCATAGTTCAAAAATGTATAGACAATAAATAACCAACGTTATTTCTGTAAACCAACAAGAATTTCTGATGAATAACTTTTTGTAATCAATCCCTTTCCTGATTCATCCTTTTTTTCTCTAAAAATATGAGCCTCTCTTCTGTTCTCTAGAGCACTCCCCAAGGCCACTTGGAAGTATGTCCTAGTCTGCAGTCCTCAACCTTGGCCCAAATAAATTATCTATATTAACTATGCCTCAGTTTCTTCCTTTTAGGTTGACATTTCTGGCACTGTGAGCAGGATTCAAAGTAACCCACCCTTAGCCATTCCTGGACTTGGCACCTGGCCAACTGTGAACCTCTCATGTTCTTCCAATTCCAAGATAAATTACTGGACAAAAGTCCTACTAATAATCTGGACCTATACCACTCTTTGGTTGAAGGTCTACATTTTATTTGGGCTGTTCTTTTCAAACCCTCCTTTTTTATAAGAGAGGTCTCTAACCTGGGGGTAACCCTTCAGGACTGCTTCTTTATCAGAGCTATCCATGCTGAGTCCACATAGATTATGCTTTTTTTGCCATTTTCCTTAATGGGCTTTCCCAGCTGAACTCAGCAATTTTAGCTAACAAAAGCGAACATAAAAAGACCACCCATTCAACAAAATCGGTGTCCAAAATACAGCTTTCTGTCATTTAGTTGGCTATTTATAAAAAATTTACATCTACAAAAGAAATCTTCATTTGTAAGGGTCTCTGCCTCGCTGCACCTGGAGAGGGAGTGCTGAGTCACTAGAAACTTACCAATGGCTTACATTTACATAACTCTTTGGTGAAGGTGCTTTTCAGGTCATCTTGTCTTTTTTTTTGAGACGGTCTCGCTCTGTCACCCAGGCTGGAGTGCAGCGGCATGATCTCAGCTCACTGCAACCTCTGCCTCTCGGGTTCAAGCAATTCTTCTGCCTCAGTCTCCCAAGAAGTCGAGATTACAGGCGCCCGCTAGCACACCCGGCTAATTTTTTTTATTTTTAGTAGAGACGGGATCTCATCATGTTGGCCAGGCTGGTCTCACTGGCCTCAAGTGATCCACCTGCCTTGGCCTCCCAAAGTGCTGGAATTACAGGCATGAGCCACAGAGCCAGGCCAGGCCATCTTGTTTTAACTGGCTTTTACCTACATCCTTCTTCCTTGGTTTGCTTTCAGCTCTGGACTTTTGAGTTGTACATTTTTTCTACATATTTTACATGAAGTGTCAGGCCTTTAGAAGAACCTAATAATTGCTTAGGGCAATAAAATGGGTTACTGGGAGATTAATAGTCTAAAAGAGAGAAATGTATTTAAATTTGGAACAAAAGGAGCAAACAGTGCAACTACAAAATGAGAATAAAACTACTGAGATTATAAAAATACAGATCTAACAATTTTTTTTTCAAAACCAGGACTGATGAATGGCACTGATGATACCCTTTAATGCCCAGCTGGAGTTCACAGTCTCTCGGAGAGATAAATCTTATAATGTCTTTGAAATGTTAACATGCAGGAATTACCCACCCAGCATTCCAGCTAAGATCTAAAACAGAGTTAAAAATCTTTAGAACAAGAAAACATTCCTTTCCTTGGTTAATATCTTTAGCTCAGGAGAGAAACATTTATAAGAATTTGAATTACTTTCAATTATTACAATATTAATATGACTCTTGACCCTTTAGGCTTCCCATTTGTTATTGATCCTTTTCCCTTCCACGAACAGCTTTTGATTTCCTGTCTTCTTCTGTGGTCAGCTGAACCGCTAGAGAGTATAGCCAAGCAAAAATGTGGATTTGCACCTTATTTGTGGCTATCAAGACTTTCATTATTTAAACCACCTTTGGGGTGGTTCTGGATCTTGTGAGAGCTTGCTTTGCACCTCTTTGGAGATGCCTTGTGCATCCTTGGTCAAGTCATAACAATTTTTCTTAAGGCTTATTGGTTTTGGTGAGTCACTTGGAAAGGTACCTTTGGTTAAAAAGAAAAAAAAAAGTCAAAAGACAGGAATATTGGCTGTTTATTCCAGCTAAAATCTGTTAAGAAATTTGAAAACATTACTTTTTCTTTTAAAGAGGTCTATAGCCAGAAATTAGCCTAATTAAAAGCTGACATTCAGCTTCATGTTTTAGTTTACATAATTTGGTTTTTTGTTTTTACATGGTATAGAAAAGCCAAATATATTCAGATCTGTTAATAATATTTAGATCTGTTAATAAACAAAAATGTAGATATCATTTATACTTTGTAGAAATATCTTTCTACAAAACCATGAAATGATTGGTCTACAAATATGGACATAAAACAGTTAACTACTACTTACTTCCTAGGTTTTTTTTTTTTTTTTGAGATGGAGTCTTGCTCTGTCGCCCGGGCTGGAGTACAGTGGCCGGATCTCAGCTCACTGCAAGCTCCGCCTCCCGGGTTTACGCCATTCTCCTGCCTCACCCTCCCGAGTAGCTGGGACTACAGGCGCCCGCCACCTCGCCCGGCTAGTTTTTTGTATTTTTTTAGTAGAGATGGGGTTTCACTGTGTTAGCCAGGTCTCGATCTCCTGACCTCGTGATCCGCCCGTCTCGGCCTCCCAAAGTGCTGGGATTACAGGCTTGAGCCACCGCGCCCGGCCACTTCCTAGGTTTTTCACTTGAAATTAGAACTACTAAGAGTTAAAATCATAGTTAATATATGTAATTAAAGGTACTAGATACATGGGAAATACTTCTGTATGCAAAGTGTACAAGGAAAGTAGGATGTGTTTTTGGTGAAGAAAGTTATAAAAAAGAGAGGAGGGTGTGGGTTTTGCTAAAGGAAAAGTAATTTTGTCTAGTTTAGAGGTTATTTAAAGATTGTTTCAGAATTTACGTGATATAGCTAGAACTAAATTTAAAAAGTTGGAGAAAGAAAAAACTAAGAGGTTATAAAAGATTTATGAAAATCTTATCTGGTCAAAGATGACTGGGATCAGATGGATCTGTTTATTGTAAGATTTTATTAAAATTACGTTTAATATTAATAATATACTGATACAAAGGCAGGATTTGGTTATTTCTTTTGAACAAGATTTTCATGTAGTGTTAACAGGAGATAGTAAAAGGTTTTGTTTACTTTTGAGTAAACTACAAAAGAAAAGGAGGGAGAGAGATTTTCTTGGGCTCTTGCTGCCTTTATTAGGTCTTATTTGGAAAACTGAGTCTTACTCTTTGATACAGTCTCCTCAAACTTATTCTTTGATGGAGTCTCCTGCCTATCAAAGAGCACAGGTTTTGACTTTTTAAAAATTGTTGACTTACCACTTTGTTTAAATGACTAATTATTTTACAATGACCTGTGATCCTATTTTAACACTGAGCGTTTCAAAACTTTCTTATTTTGATATCTACTGTTTTATTTATATTTATTTATTTTTTGAGATGGAGTCCTGCTCTGTCATCCATGCTGGAGTGCAGTGGCATGATCTCGGCTCACTGCAACCTCCTCCTCCCGGGTTCAAGTGATTCTCTTGCCTCAGCCTCCCAAGTAGCTCAGATTACAGGCGCATGCCACCATGCCCAGCTAATTTTTTTCTACTTTTAGTAGATATGGGGTTTCAACATGTTAGCTAGGCTGGTCTCGAACTCCTGACCTCAAGTGATCCGCCTGCCTCGGCCTCCCAAAGTGGTGGATTACAGGCGTGAGCCACCACGCCCGGCCATATCTAGTGTTTTAAACCTTTGATATCTGATACAGTTCCCCCAAATCAAATTTCAAACATGGAAAGCATTGTCAAACAACAGTGTTCAGCTTTGAGTTACAGTTGTATGTTTATGTTATTGATATGTGTTCCAAAATTGTATGCAATTCCTAAACATATGAGATGCCTTGGTATATGCAGTAAACTGTTTTATTCTCATGTCTTTTTTTTTTTTTTTTGAGACGGAGTCTCGCTCTGTTGCCCAGGGTGGAGTACAATGGCATGATCTCGGCTCACTGCAACATCAGCCTCCCAGGTTCAAGCGATTCTCCTGCCTCAGCCTCCCGAGTAGCTGGGATTACAGGTGCGTGCCACCATGCCCGGCTAATTTTTGTATTTTTATTAAAGACAGCGTTTCATCATGTTGGTCAGGCTGGTCTCAAACTACTGACCTCATGATCCGCCCACGTAGCCTCCCAAAGTGCTGGGATTACAGGCGTGAGCCACTGCACCTGGCCTGTTTTGTTTTGTTTTTTAAAGAGCTTTCTTTCCCTCCAAATCCTAAAGTGTGTGTCTTCAAAGAAATTCATGGAAACGACTTTGAATACAAGTTTGTACCATATTCAATTATTCTTGAATATAGGTTTCAGATAACTATGCAGATGACACCATTGGACTGGGTAAAAATTTCCAAAATTCGAATAAAAAACTAATGTGTTAATGAAGACTGCTAAGCCAACATGAAACAGAACAGGAATTAATTACATGGGACTGAACTGATAGAGGACTGAAAAGATTTTTTAATCACTTTTGGTTTGAAACATTGTTGATCCTTCTCGTATTTGTTTTGCCAGAGTCCAAATTTTTTTTTGAGTCATTTATAGCTCATAGCAATTAGGTAAAGTATACTTTTGTGGGCAAAAGTAAAACATTTACCTTCCTCTCTACCTGATTTTCTCCAGAAATTGGGAACTATTTGTGAATATTCTTATTTTATGACATTTATGACAATATAGTTATTTGTGTAAGTGCAATTATTTTGTTTGTTTGTTTTGTAACAGGATACACTGGAGACACTGGTTATTGTACCAAGGTTTAACTGGAACAGTATATGACCAAACTACTTTGAGGAATTAAGATTGACTTTATAGAGCCAATAAAAAGCCCCTCAGAAAGACTTGGTCTAATACCTTGTCTATATTGTTCCCTTACAGGAATCCTGACTTGTGGTTGTAAAGAATGTCACTTTCTGAGAGTTGCAGGAATAGCAAAATATCTTGGGACTTGAAGAAGAGAAGAATTCACCAAACTGTGTAAGTATTACAGGCAGTCTGATGATTCATCCCTGGCTTGACTTCTTAGACTTGAGACGTTTCTAAAAGTCTAATCTAAAATTTCTTATGAAAAAGTTTCAGCAAAGCCAGCTAGTCTATATGACCAATAACTACTCTTGTTGCACTTCACGCAAATAATCAGGCCAAGTATAATAACTCTAAAACTTACTTTGCAAATAAATTGGTCTATTTCTCTTTGGTAGAAAAGAGGGACTGGATGGGTGTAGTGGCTTGTGCCTGTAAGCCCAGCTACTCATGGCTGAGGTGGAGGATCACTTGAGCCCAGGAATTCAAGGCTGCAATGAGTTATAATCATGCCACTGCACAATAGCCTGACTGACACAGTGAGACTATTTCTAAAAGAAAGAAAAAATTTCTAGGTATAAATATATACATTTTATATATGTAAAATATTTTTAAAAAATAAAAGAGACTAGAGACAGAAAAATCATGTCTCATAAGAAAACTGTAACACACCTCTTACTAGATTCTAGGCCTGACCATTGTTTTTGAGTTTTATTTGTCTACCACCTGGACTAAATCCTGACTTATTTCCTGGCTACAACCAGTCTGTAAAGAAGAACCAGGTTTTAATTTTTTTCATGATTTGTTGTTGTTGTTGTTGGCTCCCTAAAGAATAGGTTCTTTTTTCATTCTGACATGTAAATTCACTTTTTTATTGTAGTCAATGTGTGCATTATATTTCTACTATACAAATTCTTAATGTTATGTATCTCTTATTGTTTTACTTTGGAGAAAACTAAAATCATGGGATTCCAAAGACTAGGGATGATTCAACAAACAATAACTTACATAAATCAATGACTTAACTGAGGTCTCATTTCTACCACTCTGCGATGCCATCCTAAGTCAGCTTTTGCAAGCTCTTAAAATTCCTCACTGAGACATTTCCCCTCCCTCATCAACATGGGACAGCACTACCTGGGAGTGAGCTTTCCCGGTGACAAGGGACATCATGACACTTAGATTTTGATTAACAATGCTTTCAAGAAAAAAGATTTTTGACCACAAGGAGTAAAGGCTGGGGAGGGAGGGGGGAAGAGAAACTTTTTATCTAAGGAATATGGGCCTAAGTTACCAGTCCCAAAAAGGCATTTAAAATGTAACAGCAGTTATGTCTTATTTCCCCTTGGAGTAAATAATTACCCCTTGAAGCCACTTGCTATTCAAGCTCTAGACTAACTGACCTCAAGTAGACATAAAATGCCACACATCCTATAATTTAACAATGTATAGAAAATCATTAACCAATGTTATTTCTGTAAACCAATTAGAATACCTGATAAGCAACTTTTGTAGTCACTCCCTCCCGATTTATCTTTTATTTATTTATTTTTCAAACAATTTAGTTTATTTCTTTCTCATATAATAGTCCAGAGTTAAGTGGGAGAGCCACAGAGAAAAGGCAGCTCTATTTCATGATGTTATCCAAGGACCCAGGTTCCTTTTATCCTGCTGGTCTAGGGAGTTATTGCCCATGTGGTGGGCAATAACGCATCTCTTCTCCAATCCAGGGGCGGGGGGAGAAGCAGCAAGGGTGAGCACCTTCTCTTCTGAGGATATGACTTGCAAGTTACAGAATTTCTTCTGCGCAAATTAGCTTGGCTCACACACCACAGTCACATCTTACTGCAAAGTAGCCATGTACCTAACTAAAAGTTGAAGGGTTCAATTGACCAAGAGTGAGAGAGTGGATATTTGGATAGTGATCAGTTTTTCTACCATGGGTCCAAGAAATGTGTGTTTTCCTTTTTTTTTTAAAATTATACTTTTAAGTTCTGGGGTACAAGTGCAGAATGTGCAGGTTTGTTACAGAGGTATACACGTGCCATGGTGGTTTGCTGCACCCATCAATCCGTCATCTACATTAGGTATTTCTCCTAATGCTATCCCTCCCCTAACCCCTGACAGGACCTGGTGTGTGATGTTCCCCTCCCTGTGTCCATGTGTTCTCATTGTTCAAATCCCACTTAGAGGTAAGAACATGCGGTGTTTGGTTTTCTGTTCTTTTGTTAGTTTGCTGAGAATCATGGTTTCCAGCTTCATCTATGTCCCTGCAAAGGACATGAACTCATCCTTTTTATGGCTGTAGAGTATTCCATGCTGTATATGTGCCATGTTATCTTTATCCAGTCTATCACTGATGCGCATTTGGGTTGGTTCCTGTCATTGCTATTGTGGACAGTGAAGCAATAAACATATGTGTGCATGTGTCTTTACAGCAGAATGATTTATAATCCTTTGGGTATGTAATCAGTAATGGGATTGCTGGGTCCAATAGTATTTCTAGTTCTAGATCCCTGAGGAATCACCACACTGTCTTCCACAATGGCTGAACTAATCTACACTCCCACCAACAGTGTAAAAGTGTTCCTATTTCTCTAGCATCTGTTTCCTGACTTTTTAATGATTGCCATTCTAACTGGAGTGAGATGGTATCTCATTGTGGTTTTTGATTTGCATTTCTCTAATGACGAGTGATGATGAGCACTTTTTCATATGTTTATTGGCTGCATAAATGTCTTCTTTTGAGAAGTGTCTCTTTATATGCTTCACCCACTTTTTGATGGAGTTGTTTTTTTCTTGTAAATTTGTTTAAGTTCTTTTTATATTCTGGATATTAGCCCTTTGTCAGATGGATTGCAAAAAATTTTCTCCCATTCTGTAGGGTGCTTGTTCACTCTGATGATGGTTTCTTTTGCTGTGCAGAAACTCTTAATTAGATATCATTTGTCAATTTTGGCTTTTGTTGCAATTGCTTTTGGTTATTTAGTCATGAAGTGTTTGCCCATGCCTATGTCCTGAATGGTATTGCCTAGGTTTTCTTCTAGGATTTTTATGGTTTAGGTCTTACATTTAAGTCTTTAATCCATCTTGAGTTACTTTTTGTACAAGGTGTAAGGAAAGAATCCAGTTTCAGCTTTCTGCATATGGCTAGCCAGTTTTCCCAACACCATTTATTAAATAGGGAATCCTTTACCCATTTCTTGTCAAGTTTGTCAAAGATCAGATGGTTGTAGATGTCTGGCATTATTTTTGAGGCCTCTGTTCTGTTCCACTGGTCTGTATATCTGTTTTGGTATCAGTACCATGCTGTTGTGGTTACTGTAGCCTTGTAGTATAGTTTGAAGTCAGGTAGCATCATGCCTCCAGCTTTGTTCTTTTTGCTTTGGATTGTCTTGGCTATGTGGGCTCTATTTTGGTTCCATATGAAATTTAAAGTAGCTTCTTATAATTCTGTGAAGAAAGTCAATGGTAGTTTGATGGGGATAGCATTGAATCTATAAATTATTTTGGGCAGTATGGCCATTTTCATGATATCGATTCTTCCTATCCAGGTGCATGGAATGTTTTTCCATTTGTTTGTGTCCCCTCTTATTTCCTTGAGCAGTGGTTTGTAGTTCTCCTTAAAGAGGTCCCTCACATCCCTTGTAAGTTGGATACCTAGGTATTTTATTCTCTCTGTAGCAATCGTGAATGGGAATTCACTCATGATTTGGCTGTTTGTTACTGGTGTATAGGAATGCTTGTGGTTTTTGCACATTGATTTTGTATCCTGAGACTGCTGATGTTGCTTATCAGCTTAAGACTTTGGGCTCAGACAACGGGGTTTTCTAAATATATAATCATGTCATCTGCAAATAGAGACAATTTGAATTCCACTTTTCCTAACTGAATACCCTTTATTTCTTTCTCTTGCCTGATTGCCCTGGCCAGAACTTCCAATACTATGTTGAATAGGAGGGCTGAGAGGGGCATCCTTGTCTTGTGCCGGTTTTCAAAGGGAATGCTTCCAGTTTTTGCCCATTCAGTACAATATTGGCTGCGGGTTTGTCATATATAGCTCTTATTATTTTGAGATATGTTCTATCAATACTTAGTTTATTCAGAGTTTTTAGCATGAGGGGCTGTTGAATTTTTTCAAACGCCTTGTCTGCATCTATTGAGATAATCATGTGGTTTTTGTCATTGGTTCTGTTTATGTGATGGATTATGTTTACTGATTTGCATATGTTGAACCAGCCTTGCATCCCAGGGATGAAGCAGAGTTGATCATGGTGGATAAGCTTTTTGATGCGCTGCTGGATTTGATTTGCCAGTATTTATTAAGGATTTTCACATCAATGTTCTTCAGGGATATTGGCCTGAAATTTTCTTTTTTTGTTGTGTCTCTGCCAGGTTTTGGTTATCAGGATGATACTCGCCTCATAAAATGAGTTATGGAGGAGTCCCTTTCTTTTTCTATTGTTTGGAGTGGTTTCAGAAGGAATGGTATCAGCTCCTCGTTGTACCACTGGGAGAACAGAGCTGTGAATCCACCTGGTCCTGGGCTTTTTTTGGTTAGCAGACTATTAATTACTGCCTCAATTTCAGAACCTGTTATTCATCTATTCAGGCATTCAACTTTTTCCTGGTTTAATCTTGGGAGGGTGTATGTGTTCAGGAATTTCTCCATTTCTTCTACATTTTCTAGTTTATTTGCATAGAGGTGTTTATAGTCTTCTCTGATGGTAGTTTGTATTTCTGTGGGATCAATGGTGATATACCCTTTACCATTTTCTGTTGTGTCTAATTGATTCTTCTCTCTTTTCTTCTTTATTAGTCTGGCTAGCAGTCTATTTTGTTGATCTTCTCAAAAAACCAGGTCCTGAATTCATTGATTTTTTGAAGGGTTTTTCGTGTCTCTATCTCCTTCAGTTCTGCTCTGATCTTAGTTATTTCTTGTCTTCCGCTAGCTTTTGAATTTGTTTGATCTTGTTTCTCTAGTTCTTTTAATTGTGATGTTAGGGTGTCGATTTTGGATCTTTCCTGCTTTCTCTTGTGGGCATTTAATGCTATAAATTTCCCTCTACACACTGCTTAAAATGTGTCCCAGAGATTCTGCTATGTTGTGTCTTTTTCTCATTGGTTTTCCAATAACATCTTTATTTCTGCTTTTATTTTGTTAGTTACCCAGTAGTCATTCAGGAGCAGGTTGCTCAGTTTCCATGTAGTTGTGCGTTTTTGAGTGAGTTTCTTAATCCTGAGCTCTAAATTCAATTGCACTGTGGTCTGAGAGACTGTTACGATTTCTGTTCTTTTGCATTTACTGAGGAGTGTTTTACTTCCAATTATGTTGTCAGTTTTAGAATAAGTGTGATGTGGTGCTGAGGAGAACGTATAGTCTATTGATTTGGGGTGGAGAGTTCTGTAGGCGTCTATTAGGTCCAGTTGGTCCAGAGCTGAGTTCAACTCCTGGATATTCTTGTTAATTTTCTGTCTTGTTGATCTATCTAATATTGAAACTGGGGTGTTAAAGTCTCCCACTATTATTGTGTGGGAGTCTGTCTCTTTGTAGGTCTCCAAGAACTTGCTTTATGAATCTGGGTGCTGCTGTATTAGGTGCATATATATTTAGGATAGTTAGCTCTTCTTGTTTCATTGATCTCTTTACCATTATGTAATGTCCTTCTTTGTCTCTTTTGATCT
This sequence comes from Macaca fascicularis, assembly GCF_037993035.2. NCBI lineage: Eukaryota > Metazoa > Chordata > Mammalia > Primates > Cercopithecidae > Macaca > Macaca fascicularis. Next base: position 57,583,673 of record NC_088383.1, on the reverse strand, counting down.
TTGTTGGTTTAAAGTCTCTTTTATAAGAGACTATGATTGCAACCCCTGCTTTTTTTTGGTTTTGTTTTGTTTTCAATTTACTTGGTAAATCTTCCTCTATCCCTTTATTTTGAGCCTATGTGTGTCTTTGCACGTGAGATGGGTCTCCTGAATGCAGCACATTGATGGGTCTTGACTCTTTAACAAATTTGCCAGTCTGTGTCTTTTAATTGGGGCATTTAGTACATTTACCCCTAAGGTTAATATTGTTATGTGTGAATTTGATCCTGTCATCATGAAGCTAGCTGGTTATTTTACCCGTTCGTTGATGGCAGTTTTTTCATAGCATTGATGGTCTTTACAATTCGGTATATTTTTGCAGTGGCTGGTACCAGTTGCTCTTTCCATGTTTAGTGCTTCCTTCAGGAGCTCTTGTAAGGCAGGCCTGGTGGTAACAAAATCTCTCAGCAGTTGCTTGTCTGTAAAGAATTTTATTTATCCTTAGCTTACGAAGCTTAGTTTGGCTGGATATGAAATTCTCGGTTGAAAATTCTTTTCTTGGGAATGTTGAATATTATTAGCCCCCACTCTATTCTGACTTGTAGGGTTTTTGCCAAGAGATTCACTGTTAGTCTGATGGGCTTCCCTTCGTGGGTAACCCAACCTTTCTCTCTGGCTGCCCTTAACATTTTTTCGTTCATTTCAACCTTGGTGAATTGGCAATTATGGGTCTTGGGGCTGCTCTTCTTGAGGAGTATCTTTGTGGTGTTCTCTGTATCTCCTGAATTTGAATGTTGTTGGCCTGCCTTGCTAGGTTGGGGAACTTCTCCTGGATAATACCTAGAAGAGTGTTTTCCAACTTTGTTCCATTCTCCCCGTCACTTTCACATACACCAATCAAACGTAGATTTGGTCTTTTCACATAGTTCCATATTTCTTGGAGGCTTTATTTGTTTCTTTTCACGCTTTTTTTCTCTAATCTTGTCTTCTCACTTTATTTCATTGAGTTAATCTTCAATATCCTTTCTTCTACTTTATCGATTCAGCTATTGATACTTGTTTATGCTTCACGAAGTTCTCATGCTGTGTTTTTCAGCTCCATCGGGTCATTTAAATTCTTCTCTAAGCTGGTTATTCTAGTTAGCAATTTGTCTAACCTTTTTTCCAGGTTCTTAGCTTCCTTATATTGGGTTAGATAGAACATGCTCCTTTAGCTCAGAGGAATTTGTTATTACCCACCTTCTGAAGCCTACTTCTGTCAATCTGTCAAACTCATTCTCTGTCCAGCTTTGTTGCTTTGCTGGTGAGAAGTTGTCATCCTTTGGAGGAGAAGAGGTGTTCTGGATTTTGGAGTTTTCAGCTTTTTTGCGCTGGTTTCTCCCCATCCTCGCGGATTTATCTACCTTTGGTTTTTGATGGTGATGTTGGTACTATTCCTTTCTGTTTGTTAGTTTTCCTTCTAACAGTCCCCTCTGCTGCAAGTCTGCTGGAGTTTGCTAGAGGTCCACTCCAGACTCTGTTTGCCTGGGTATCATCAGCAGAGGCTGCAGAACAACAAAGATTGCTGCTTGTTCCTATGTCTGGAAGCATCATCTCAGAAGGGCACCGGTCAGATGTCAGCCAGAGCTCTCCTATATGAGATGTCTGTCGGCCCCTACTGTATACTCCAGCCTGGATATACAGCGGGTCAGGGACCCACTTGAGGAGGCAGTCTGTCCCTTACAGGAGCCCAAACACTGTGCTGAGAGAACTCCTGCTCTCTTCTGAGCTGTAAGGCAGGGACGTTTAAGTTTGCTGAAGCTGGACCCATACCCGCCCCTTCCCCCCGGTGCTCAGTCCCAGGGAGCTGCAGTGGGCTCCGCCAAGTTCAAACTTCCCAGAGGCTTTGTTTACACTATGAGGGTGAAACTGCCTACTCAAGTCACAGCAATGGTGGATGCCCCTTGCCCCACCAAGCTCGAGTATCCCAGTTCGACCTCAGACTACTGTGCTAGCAGTGACAATTTCAAGCTAGTGGATTTTAGCTTGCTGGGCTCCGTGGAGGTGGGACCCACCAAGCCAGGCACCAGAGAGAATCTCCTGGTCTGCTGGTTGCGAAGACTGTGGGAAAAGCACAGTATCTGGGCCGGAATGCTCCGTTCCTCCCAGTACAGTCTCTGACGCCTTCCCTTGGCTAGGAAAGGGAAATCTCTTGACCCCTTGTGCTTCCCAGGTGAGGTGACGCCCCACTCTGCTTCAGCTCGCGTCCGTGGGCTGCACCCACTGTCCAACCAGTCCCAGTGAGATGCACCAGGTACCTCAGTCGGAAATGCAGGAATCACCTGCCTTCTGTGTCGATCTCGCTGGGAGCTGCAGACCGGAGCTGTTCCTATTCGGCCATCTTGCCAGCTCTCATCTTTTCTTTAAAAACATGGGCCTCTCTTCTGTTCTCTGGAGCACTCCCCAAGTCAACTTGGAAGTGTATCCCAGGTTGCAGTCCTCAAATTTGGCCCAAATAAACTCTCTATAGTAATTATGCCTCAGCTTTTTCCATTGAAGTCAACAGTGTATTTATTTGTACTATGTTACTGTGAAATGCATATTTAGTCTTGTCCCAGTTTCCTGGCATAACTCCTAAAATCCTTGGAATGTTCAAAGTGGTGTCTTTTTGTCTGCTGATGACTTTATTGAGGGCAGAGGACTCCTGAATAACCTTAGGATTGCTGGCTGCCAGGGAAACCAATCATAATTAGAGGGCTGAAACTTTCGGTCCTACTCCCACCTCTAGTAAGGGGACAGGAGCTGAAGGGGAGAGGAACTGAAGATTGAGTCGATAAACCAATGACCAATGATTTAATCAATCATGCCTAAGTAAACAAGTTTCCATAAATATTCAAAAGGACTGTTTTGTGGGCTTCTGCATAACACATACAGGTTCCCAGAGCGTGGCATAGCTGGAGAAGGCATGAAAACTCCATGCCCCTTCTCCATACCTCGTGTTACGCATCTTGCCTGTTCATCTAGCTGTTCATCTGTATTCTCTGTAATATCCTTTATAATAAATGGGTAAATGCAAGTATTTCTGTGTGTTCTGTGAGCCACTCTAGAAAATTAATTGAACCCAACGAGGGGACCATGAGAACCCCAATTTATAGCTATTCAGTCAGACACAAGGCTACAACTTATGCCTGTGACTGGCATCTGAAGTAGCGTGGCAGTGTTGTGAGACTGAGACCTCAACCTGTGGGATCCGGTGCTGTTTTCAGGAAGACAATGTCAGAATGGAACTGAATCAGAAGACACTCAGTTGGTGTCTGCTGGAGAGAAATCTTCATACATTTTGGTGACCAGAGGCCACAGAAGTATTCTGTCTTATATGACTATAGTAGGAGACACTACTCCCCACCAACCCCGTATCCTCAGATATATCTACAGAGGCTTCCAATAATTATAAACCATAACACAGTGAAGTGCTTTGAGGGGAAAAAAAAAATCCTTGAATAATACTGTCAAATGACTTCATGCAACAAATGACAAGGGAAAGAAGGCCTTGAAAAACACAACCCACTGAAGGCATTCAGTACAAAAACAAATGGTCTTAACAGCACTCAAAAGGGCCCAACCATATTATAGTTCTGAGTAATAATCAACAACTATGATACTCCTGAGGCATTAACAAATTAAATAACCAGTATACTCTATTTCAAAAAGCCAGACTATAATAATTTTTTAATAAAAAAGCAAATTAAAGTTATTTTTTAAATATCAGTATATTGGGGAGATTTTAAAAATCACATATAATAATACATCATTCATTGGCAATATATATACTTCCAGAAAGTCAGTTACTCTTCAAACCTTTCCAATCTCCTTTCATCCTCCACTAAACCCTCTGGAAAGCCACTCAAATCCGGTGATCTGCTTGGTCAACGCTTTCAACCTCTTTTGAGTTTCTTCACAAATTCTCAAAGCTTGTAAGCACCTTTTCTCTATTTCTTACTCCTTAAATGTACATAGTGTCTAAGTAGACCTTATCACTTTATATTCTTTGTTAAATTTGTGGGTTCAATTATGATCTCCCAATTTTGTTTCCAGCCCTGGCTTCTCCCTTATATTTTCAACTGCCTCTTGGTCATCTCGGTATGAATGGTCCATAGGTACTCAAAGTGGAAATAGCAAAAACCTAATTTTTCTTCCCTCTAAAACTAACCTGTGCTTCCTTCCATGTTCACTTCTTTTATCAGCAATACCATTCTTTCAGCAATGCAGGCAAATGCAGGAAAATCTCCAAAGAAGCTATCGGTCCATTCCCTTTTAGTGTTACCCTCATTTTAGGACCTGCCTCTCAAGCTGAGTTACTCTCACTTATTCTTTGCACATAAGACCTCCAGGCCTTTAACAACTCACTTTTCTATTAGTCCTCACTTTTACTTCTTTCCTTCCACAGCTTATATTCCATGTTCCATTAGTCAGACCACCATCATGCCAAATCTTACTCTCAATGTACCAACCTGAAGTAGCACAACATGAGCATATAATCAGACTGCTGAACAAAACAAACACAATGATATATACTGGTGCTGCTTTCAATTTAAGGCCTCTAATCTAAACTACTGAAAAAAAAATCCCAAGTTGCAGTAGTCTAATTTCTACAGTATCTATTACAAACAGTCCTCCTGTTCCCTAAGTCTTCGACTTTACCTTATTTGTAAATAATCCTAACCTCTTCCTAGAGAAAACGAAAATCAGGAAATACCTCCACTTCCATTCACTAAACTAGTTTCCACATACTTTCGCTTCATTCTTTACCATTACAATGTAATAGTGCTCAGAAGAATCTCCTGACCTTGCTCAATTGATTATCATTCTTTCTCCTAGCACTGAAATATGATCAAGACCCTGATATTTTTTAAAATACATAATTAAAAACCTTACTTCACTGTCAAAATCATCTCTACCCACTCTTTCTCCTTATACCTCAAGCACTGTTTATATTTGTTATTTTGAATTCTTTACTTGCTTTCAATCAAAAAAAGTCTTCAATCCTGTTTTCCATACTCACCAATCCCATCAGGCTCATTCACCACAGTCATCAACAAACTTTTTGCTCCTAAACAGAACTTGACTCCTTCCTATGCTGCTCATCAGCACCTGACACTTTCACCACATTCTCCTGCCTGAAGCACTTTTCTTGGGTTTCTAAAAACACTGCATACTCTGGATTTTTCTCACACCTTTCTGTTCCTTCCCAGTCTGCCCTGTAGGCTCATTTCCCCCATCTGCTAGCCCTCAGATTCTCTTCATGGCTGTCTTGGCCCTTTTGTCTTGCTGTACTCTCCCACGGCAATTTCATCCACCCTCATGGCTCTAGTTATCACTTAACACTAAAGAATTTCAAATATGTATCTACTATTGAGCTTTTCCTTCTGCTATAGATGCATATATTCAAGGGTCTACTAATCATTACCATTTAGATGTCTCGGAGTTATCTCAAACTCTACATGTGCACAAAAATAAAGTCTTCATCTTCAATCCCCACTAAATTTGCGGCTATGCTCCTTTAGCTCAGGGATTGCTATCATCATCCACTCAGGCATTCAAGCCAGAAACACAAATATTATCCTTGACTCTTTATATTCCAATATCCAATCTACATATACTTCTGGAGATTCAACCTTTAATCTACCACAGATCAGTTTTCTTCTTACCCCCTAATTCAGGCCAATATTATCTACTGCCTGGATTACTATATTCTCTTAAAGAGGTCCCCTTCCTTTAGTTCCCTTCCCCTGAATTCTTCATTCTGCAGCCAAAATGATCTTCTGAAGTTGGATCTTTCTAAGAATTCTGCCTAGCCCACAACTCACTATACCCCTTAACTATGAGAGGGGTTGGCTTTGAAGCACTGTGTTTATGCTACATGACCCTGCCCTCCTAGCCATAGCTGATTAGACCAAGGGTAGGCAACTGACTTAAGGAACCAGTCAGACTCCCTCCAGAGGACTTGGAAGTGGGAGAGAAATTCAGAGGCTGTAAAGGTAGAGCTTTATAGTTAAGAGAAGACATTATACATAGAGCAGTGAAGCAGACATGAGAGACAAGACACTATGTGATACAGGGGAAGAGGAAGCATCTGATACTGAACCATGTCTGGTTCCAGATCTTTGCAAAATCCAGCTGCACTTCTACCTCTGCATATGCTGAATCCTCTGGGTCACTTTCTTTGTCTTTTGCTTAAGTTTCTGACTTATAACTAAGACATTCTTAGCTAAAATAATTCTTCTAGCATGCAATTTTGACCCTGAATCTCCCTTGCTTAAAATCATACCACAGTTACTTTCTGTTCCTAAGATAAAGCCCAAGCCTTCATTAGGGCTGTGGACCAAGAACTAGGGGATTCCAGGAACTTCAGGACTCTGGATGATTTGGTCCTGGCCCTCTCTCTTACCAGATCCTCCTCCCTCTCCAAACCCAGGATCCAGCCACAATGAACTGCTTTAAAAGTACCACAATCTTTTCACCTCCAAGACAACATGCGGGCAGAGGACAGAGAGGAATCTGTAACACACTCTAACCCCACTCACTTTACCTGGTCAAGACCTACTCATCCCTGAGGCTTCAAGTTCAGTCAGTATACTCACTCCCAAGGCAAACTGGGCCTTTCTCCATGGCAGCACATGTATTACCCTGAATTGAAATGTCTGTGCTTCCCACTGAACTAAAACTACTTGCAAGGGTAAACAGCATGCATTTTGTTCACAGTTGGATTCCCAACAGAACTGCATAGCACACACTCAAATATTTTTGAATTAATCTAATCAGCTGCCAAACTGTGTTGATTTTACTATCTTGATAAATTACCTTTTTTATTTCCATAGACACTGTCCTACTTCAATCTCATTTCTTCTTTAAAATATTTCAATGATTTCTTAACTGCTCTCTCTGCCTAATTTCACTCCCTTCAAGTCCATCCCATTATCTCCTGTAGCAAGTAGGTATTGTAACAGATGTTAATTTAATTCTCTCTTCTCTCAAAAACTGCCTTTAGAACAAAGCCCATCCAGTTGAATGTTTTATTTCTGGAACATATTAAGCTTTTCTGCCTTGATGCCTCTGTTCCCCTTACGTGAAATGCCCTTTTCCACTATCGCCAAGTGTTCAAATATACACCATTATATAAGGCCAAGAAACGGTATCGTTCATTGAATTTTATTTATACTTCTCATGAAACAATTTTTAAAATATTAAACTAAAAGTTCCTATATATCTAACTGTAAACTTATTTTGTCAACTAAGAAACATTAAGTTTATAGATTATGCAAAGATAAAACATGTAAAACAACTCATCATAAGTGAAGAAACTGAGTTATTAATATTCACAAATACTTTTCATAATAATCATGTTACTTATGATTAATGAAATTATCTTTGTCTGCAAGACAGACTTTTCAATCTATCTAAAAAAAAGACTTTTAGAATGCTTTCATTACCAAAGACTGATGCTTAGTTCTGGTTAATGACATCCTTTAAACAATTAACTTGAAATTTATATATATAAACTATACATATGTATTTATTTTTATTTTTTTAAATTTTTAAACAAGATCTCACTCTGCCACCCAGGCTGGAATGCAAGAGCACAAGCTTGGCTCACTTGCAGCCCCAAACTCCTGGGCTTAAACAATCCTCCCATCTCAGCCTCCTGAATAGCTACAGGCATGTACCACCAAACTTGCTTAACTTTAAAATTGTGTAGATGGGGTCTCATTGTGTTACCCAGGCTGGTCTCAAACTCCTGGCCTCAAGCGATCCTCCTGCCTTGGCCTCCCAAAGTGCTGAGCCACTACATCCAGCTGAAACTTATATTCTATTAACCAAAATGGGCTTAATTTTAAGGGTGCACAGATAACCACGATACCTCAATCAATATTAAATTTTCCTTTGTGGGCTTGGTACTTCAGATAGTTCTTCATCCAACACCTTCTAGTCATTCAGTTAAATTTTCAAATTAGGAAAACAATATTGAAATAACATCTGCTGATTATGTAGCAGGGAGGATTCTAGAAACCAATTTTTTTTTAAAGTCAGCTACTAAACTGCAATAATAAAGTTTTCCAAGTATTTGAGCTCCTTCAGACTAGTCAGTTGTTAATACGATAAAAAAAGAAAAAACTTTTCAACCCTATATGGTAGTGTTTTCCAAACCAATGAGCTCCAATACACTGATGGGTCATGAAATCAATTTGGTGGATTTGAATATTTTAGTGAAATAGAAGAAAATAAAGAATATTAGGATGTTACTCATGTGGTAAGGATAAATACTTGCAAAACTTATTTTTATAGTGTTCAATTAGATTTGGCCCAAAGCTGCCTCTATACACTGTTAACTGTACTCTAGCTTGATGTGTAAACAAGTTACAACCTTACTTAGGAGTATACCCTTATAACCACACATCTGAGTCTCAGCCAATCCCAGGTTAAAAGCTGCTAGATTATGCCCAAATAAGGCAAACACCAAGCAGCATCAATCAGGTAATTTCTGTATGACACTTCCTATTTTTCCCTGGTATTAAAACAGCTCACCAGTTGTAAGTGGTAGTATTCTGAACCATCTTAGTCTGGAGTGCTGTCTGCTTCTAGAACCTTTTTCCTGCTCAAATAAACTTCGTTAAATTTAAAGGTTCTTAGTGTTTTTTTTTTATTATTTAATTTTGTTTTTAACAATACAGAGATAAATGCATACTACATCACCAAAGTTACTGTTTACCCATGGGAAAAAAAATACTCATTAAAAAAAAAGTACCTCCTTTCCAACAAAAATTATAGCAGGTTAAATATTTAAATATACCCAGGGTTCTTTTCTTATTACATAAGAGCATTTAAAGTCACTTCAAATTAAGGAAAAAACCCACTAAAGTTGAATTCTAAAAGAATTTTCTCATTTGTCTTTGATTTATTGTGGACTTTACTAATCAAGTACATTCTCCAAGCTATGGCATGTAACGTGCTACCCAGTAAATTACTATATATTCTGACTTCTTATTACTGAATCAGAAAATGACTAAATAATTTAATATGCAATTAAGTTTTAGATGAAGTTGATTCATCAACAGATAATTGTAATCCAATTGTCATGCCATGACTGTAACTCATGAGACATGCTCATTCTTTGACAACCTAAAGTTTGTCTTCCTTATACTCATATCTAAAATACCATTTAGGTACATAGCTAATAATAATAAAACGGCTAGGATTCAATGTGCTTTAAAAAATACCTTTGTCAAAGATTCTTTATAGATAAATGAATAATTTTACATTTCTCTCAAAAGATGGGATAATAACTCTTTAGTTTATAGTTATCTTGGTTATCAAGAGTTGGCAAAGGTTTGGAATTTCCATACAAGGCAACATTGTGTAAATACGGTAATAATACTGATGGCAATATCTGATAATACAAAAAAAGGAACAAAAATATCAATAAATCTAGTCAATGTGTACGAAAATTTCTAGGGTGATATGGAGGATACAAATTTACACTAATGGGAAGATATTTATCTTAAATATCTTTGGGTTCAGTCCGCAGTACTGGTTATTTTTTGTTTTAATATTTGTGAAAGTACAATTTCAACTTTTAAAACTTTGAAGGATATGTACCTAATGGCTGTTCTCTGATGCAGTGAAAAAGGACAAAGACAACAGAGCCAGAAAAATGATACCATAGCCACAGAGAAATTAAGTACATCCTTTAAACAAACCCCTTTTGTATTGTTTGCTTTACTTCACTCCTGTTTCCTTAAGAACACTGGCAAACAGCCATATTTCTTGTTTTACAAACCTTAGCTACAAGGACACTTAAACAATAAAGAGAAATCAAGGGAACCATATAAAGACAAATTGTTGTTACAATATTTGTAATGTAATCTAGTTATAATATTGTAAATAATGTATATTTACTTCAACAACTTGCCATTCTCCTTTAAATCGTACACTGTATTTTCAAACTGACAAAATAATTCAGTAATTATTCCTGAAAAATAAGATCAGGTGCAAACGCTTTCTCTGGAAAAAATCAATTTTATAGTGTTTGCTATCATTCTAAAGGTATCTGTAAAAGAGATACCAGTATGACTGCTCTAGTTTGACAAGAATATTTGTTTATAATCTCAAAGATCAACTGTGAGAGGCAATTGATTCTTTGTTTGGAGTTTTCTGTCTTTAGAATAAGAAAGTATCCAACTAGTTGATATTACAAATGTTTCTGTCATTTCAGAAAATAATTATTTTCTATTGGGCAAAAAAAATAAAAAACAACCCTTGATATCACAAAGAGGTCCAGAATTTGCCTCTCTAACTTACTAGTTCTTTGATTCTGGGCAATTTCTGATTCCTTAGTTTCTTCATTTGTAAATAGAGATATTTGTACTTATCTTCCAAATTACTGACAGCATCAAATTAAGTAAGAAACTGGCACATGATAAGCATTCAACCTATCTTAATTCCCTTTCCTTTTTACTTAACAACTCAAAACAGAAAGCCATAAGCATAAAATATTTCTAAAGAATTCAGTTTTTGTTTTTAAGTTTTTATTTTCAGGCAATATCAACAGGGACAATGTCAAAAACAAAATTATCCTCAGGGTTGGTTACAAACATAAGCCATTTCATTTTACTCATTATTTGGCTTCAAAAACTCAAGATACCAATGTGCTTTCAGGAAAAATAATAACAAAAAATAATAATAAAAAAAGAAACTTAAGTAAACGAATTAACGCAGTGGGCTCCTTGCTGATGAACATATCTTCCTTAGTCATCCTGGTATTTCCCCTCCACTGGCCCACACAATGCCAAGCACAAAAGCACTCAATAAATATTACTACAGAACTGAAGCAAATAGCCCTGTGTGCCTCAAAAACTCCTGAAGTACCACCGTGTGCCAGAAAATGACTTCAAATGACTATGAATCAGGAAGAAATGGAAGAATTATTAACTGCATGCCCAGTTCGAGGAAATCTAAACAGATTATTGGCAATTGAATTGAAGTCCAAAATAACTTGAAAGCAAAAAAACAAAATCTTCTAAGCACTGTAATGCACTTTTTACTTCTGATATGAAGAACACTTCACCAGCTTTTCGGAAGTCTGTAAATAATCAGAAAATGTGAGGGAATCTGCCATCACATATATGTAAGGCTGGGTTCAGATAAGGGCTCATCCAGTTTTTAAAAAGCAAGCAGTACTCAAAGTAGAAACCACAAGCAAAGCAAGCAAGGATCAATCTGAGCTCCCAAAGTGGTGCACTTGAGCCATCTAGTGGATGGAGAAAAAAGTAAGTTTAATTCTGCACGAATTCTGCTCAATTCTCTATGAAAACAGTAACAAGTATGTTCTGGGGAACAGTACATTAAAACTGATAAAAGACAGTATTGAACTAACAAGTAGATATCGAGGAAAGATGAAAAATACAATGACAACAAATTTTTCAGGGCAGAATTCAGATTTTATGGATAACTAAAGATGAAAACTAAGGACAAACACTCTTCCTTTACGGTATTTTTCTTAAAACCATATATAATCATTAGACTACATGTAATTTATAAAACACATTACAGAAAATAAGAAAGATTTCTTACCATCGCCAGCTACCAGAGTCTGAAGGAAGACAGCAGGCAGTAAAAGGTGGAGAGAAAAGGGAAATAGGAATAGATAAATGAATTTCTATGAGCTCATATAAAGAAAAGGTTACCTTTCTGCCTGGGGACTCACATTCAGTTATGGTTATGGCAACTCCAGCTCACCTAGGACTCCTGCTCCCATGTGGGACTGAAGGCAAAATGACCTTACAAATTTCAGTACTCAGGAGGCTGAGGCGTGAGGATGGCTAGACGCTAAGAGTTCAAGGCTGCAGTGCATTATGTTCAGGTCAGTGAGTAGCCAATGCACTCCAGTCTGGACAACATAGTGAGCCCCATTTCTAAAAAATAAATACCAGACTGGGTGTGGTGGCTCATGCCTGTAATCCCACCACTTTGGGAGGCCGAAGCAGGCGGATCATGACATCAGGAGTTGGAGACCAGCCTGCCCAACATGGTGAAACCCCATCCATACTAAAAATACAAAAATCAGCTGGGCATGGTGGCAGGCGCCTGTAATCCCAGCTACTTAGAAGGCTGAGGCAGGAGAAATGTCTGAACCCGGGAGGTGAAGGTTGCAGTGAGCCAAGATCACGCCATTGTACTTCAGCCTGGGCAACAAGAGTGAAACTTTATCTAAAAAAAAAAAAAAAACTAATAAAATTTTGGAAACCACAAATTATGTGAGCAGTGTGATACTGTGTAATCCACTTAAATTTTGGAGGCACATTTTTCTCATCCATAAAACTATGGTCTTGGAATAAATTAGTGGTAAGATCGCTCTTAACTAAAATTTAATGATTTTAGAAATCCCCGCCCACTTCCTGCCCCTCCCCCCAATAGAGGCTAATAAAAAGAAAATGTGGTTGTTTGGTTTATATTTTTTCCCATTAATTCACATGAACAGTATATGATTTCCTCTTCTGAGTCTGGAACACAAAGATAACTCCCTGATCCCAAGAAATAGAGAAACTTGTTAGTGGAAATAAAACACTCAAGTTCATTTTAAAGCAAGGCAGAAACAAGGGTCAGAAAAGATACAAATGAAATGCTACAGGTATCTCTGAAGCTAAGAATTTGGCCTGAAAAAAAGATACTTTTCACTTCCGTATCTTTCTAAGATTCATTGTGTAAGGAGAAAAGAGGTAGAAAGGATGGGCGATGTGGTGAAGGGAATGAATAGTGAGAGGAAAGAACAGAGCAAAACCAGCAACTGTCAAAGAAAAATATTCCATTTTGCTGGGCATACAGGTTTCATGAAGGATCCACTGCAGGAAATAAAGATAGAAAAAGGTACGATGAATTTACTTTTGCATCACAGACCACTGGCAAACCACATCTGAGGACACTAAGCAAGGCAAATAAAGCTGGTCACATCAATGAAAATGAGGAAAAATTTTCTGAAGTTTTGGAAAGAATAAATGAAATTTGCTAGTCAACTGGCTATAGAAGCAATGAGGAAGAAGATAGAACTCAAGAAATTTCAGTCTGCATGCCAGGAAGGGTAGTGATACTATTAACTCAAGTAGAAAACATACTTACTGTGTCATATAAATTCTCATTTCACATACAAATTAGTAAGAAGAAAGATGCAGACTAAGGAGAGCACCTTAGGGAAGACCTATATGTAAGCTCCCCGCTACCTCCCAGGGAAAAGAAAGAAGAAATGCAAGGATGAAAGAAGAAATGCACAACAGCCATCAGGGTAGGAAAGAAAACTTAGAGAAGTATAACAGTACGAGAGAGCAATGTTAGTAGTATCAAGTGGTAAAAACTTTATTTGCTTTAAAGTGTGAAAGTGATGAAGCTATAATATACTTCCTTTTTTAAAAGTATAAGTATTATTCTGAAAGCAATAGGGAAGCATTCAAGCCTAGGAAAGGTAAACTGAAATAATTCATGTTCAGTGGCTGTTTTCACCCTAGAAAAGGACACGAGGTCCTGTGGAGCAATAAGAGATTGGGGTAGGAGGGAAGTCGAAAACAGCTGAGAACATAAGGAAAATGAAATCATTCTAAGATAATTACAGAGGCAGTCATAAGTCAACTAAGGGAAGTCAACCAAGAACAGACTATCAAGTGACACCTTGGAAAAGCAAAAGGATAAAAACACTGATCTAGACATGTTAATTTGGAGACCCTATTAATGTGATCGGGGGTAATATGCAACAGAGTTATGGAAATACAAAAGTGGAACTCTAAAAAGTGGGTCAGGTTCCTCGATAGAATTCGCGTATAAAAGTAGCTGGTCTGATGCCGTTTCCATAATATTAATCAATTCTGGTCTTTTCCTTTTTATTGATTTTGGTTATTTATATTTTCCTTTAAAAAAAATCAACCACTTCATCATGGTTACAGATAACTGGGATAAAAATGTACAAAAAACGCATCTTATGAAAACTATTACATAACAAAGTGTATTCTGTATATACATACACTTAAAAAAAGAATGAACATCAGTGTAACCATCGCCTTAAAATTCCCCCCATAATCATTTTCTCCTCTCACACCCAAGAGGTACCATTTATCCTAAAGTTTGTGGAAATCATTGCCTTGCTTTTCTCTATAACTTCACACTCTAAGTATTTAACCCAGTCATCTTTTCTGGTTTTGGCTCTTACCAAACTTCATATAAAAGAAATCATGGCATACACATCCTTCTGCAATTTGCTTATTTCACTTGCCTTTATAACTGTGATACATGCATGTATGAATGTGTGTGGCTGTAGTTCACAAATTGGGCCTGTGGAATGATATTCCACTACATGAATATACTAGTTTATCCAATCTACTACTGAGAGATATTTAGGTTGTTTCCAATTTTAGGCTATGATAAAAAATGCTGCTATGAATATTCTTGTAGATGCCTCCCCCACACATATGCTAATGCTTTTCTAGAGTTATTTACCCTAACTTCTAGGGTATCTAGGAGTTAATCTGCTGGCTCACAGGATAGGCAGGTGTTCACCTTTTTTAGGTGATAAAAAAACTATTTTCCAAAGGGGTAACACTATCATGGAATTGACAGACTTTTAAATGTAACTAATACCTCATTTGGTTTTAGTTTGCACTTCTCTTAAATACTAAGGAGACTGGGCATCTTTTCTGTATACTTTTCTTTCAGTTTACCTCTTTTTGAAGTCTCTTTCTAGTTCAATTGTTCGTGTTCTTTACACCTTCTTCTTTTTTTTTTTCTTTTGGACAGAGTCTTACTTTGTAGCCCAGGCTGGACTGCAGTGGCATGATCTCGGCTCACGGCAACCTACACCTCCCAGGTTCAAGTGATTCTGGTGCCTCAGCCTCCCAAGAAAGTGGGATTACAGGTGCACGCTGCCAAACCCGGCTAATTTATAACAGTTCTTTCTCAATTATGTGTTGCAAATATCTTCTCTAGTTGGAGGGTTGTTGTCTTACTCCACTTATAAAGTTTTCTGGCAAAGACAAGTTCCAAAACAATGTAGCTGAACTGATCAATCCTTTTGATGCTTTCTGTGTCTTAAGAATCTTTCCAGCCTCAAAATCATGGATAACATGCTCTTTATATTATTAAAAGCTTTATATAGTTGTTGGCTTTTACATAGAGGTATTTATTCAACCTGGAACTGATTTTTATATGATGTGAGGAAGGTATACAATTTATTTTTTTCCATGTGTCTATCCAATTATCCTAGCACAAGTCATTGAAGCCCTTTCCTTAGTGATCTGCAATGGTGTTCCGTCGTATAGAAAGTATTCAAATAGGCAGGGAATAGGTGATTCTGCGTTCTCTATTCTTTCCACTGTCTATTTTCTATCTTTGTACCAATATCACAATGTTTAATTATTTTCATTTCATAATGTATCTTGATATCTGATAGGGCTAGTCCCCCAAACTTTGTCAAGAAACTTTTAACACAGACAAGAGAAAAAGGCCTGCAAAGAACTTAAACACTCAAATAATCACAGCTTACAAAAAAACTATGTGTAACAAGCTTTTAAAAAATGCCAAAACTAAATGTATCTGAATTACAACACCAAATCATAAACAGAAAACTACTAAAAATGAAAACTGAGATAAATTAATTTTAAAAATGAAAACCTGTGGATCCGCTGATTCTGTATACTGAAGAAAATTTACACACTTAAAATGTGCTATTTTTTAAAAAGATAAAAGTTAATAAGCTAATAAATAATAATTTGAACTAGTTAGGAAAAGAGCAATAATATCAACCCAAATAATATAGTAAAAGGAAGAAAATAATGAAGATGAGATGAGAGCACAAATTAATGAAACAAAATAGAAGAATCAGCAAATCCAAAAGTCGAGTTTTTTATAAGATAAAGCTGGAGGACTCATACTTTCTGACTTCAAAACGTACAACACAGTAACAGTAATCAAAACAGTATGGTACTGGCATAAGGACAGACATATAGATCAATGGAATAGAACAGAAAGTCCCGAAGTAAACCCATGTATCAATGGTCAATTGATTTTTGACAAGGATGTCAAGACAATAGGGAAAGAACGGTATCTTCAACAAATGGTGCCAACTACATAGCCAACATGTACAAAGAATACATTAGCCTGTTACCTATACCATGTTCAAAAATTAACTCAAAATGGATCAAAGACCTAATATAAAAGCTAAAACTAGAAAACACTTAGAAGACAAGACAGGGGGGTAAATCTTTTAGACCCGGGATTTGGCAACGGTTTTGTAGATATGACATCAAAGGCACAAGCAACAAAAGAAAAATAACCAGATGAATTAGACTTTGCCAATATTAAAAACTTTTGTACATCAGAGGACATTACTAAGAAAGTGGAAAGACAACCCACAGAAGAGGAGAAAATATTTGCAACTCATGTATCTGACAAAGGTCTTGCATCCAAAACAGGAAAGAACTCTTACAATTCAACAACAAAAAAGACAAACCCAAAACAGCCAACAGTATGTTACAAGATGTTCAACATCATTAGCCATGAGGCAAATACAAATCAAAACCATAAGGCACCACTTCATATCCACTATGATGACTACTAATATAATCAAAAAGAAAGTAACAAGCTCTGACCAGGATGTGGAGAATTAGAAACCTTGTATATCACACGAGTAGAAATATATAAAATGGTACAACTGCTATGAAAAACAGTTTGCTGGGTACCTCAAAAAGTAAAACATAGAATTACTATATGACCCAGCAATTCCAGTCAGGGGTATATATCCAAAAGAACTGAAAATAGATACTCAAACAAAACTGTGGATACACATGTTCATAGCAGCACTATTTACAACAGCCAAAAGGTAGCAACGTCCAAAGGTTCATCAACTAATGACTAGATAAACAAAATGTGGTAGATAGAAACAAAGTACTGATACCTGCTACGATATGGATGAACCTTGATGACATTGTGCTAAGTGAAGTAAACCAGGTACATATTCTATGATTCCATTAACATGAAATATCCAAAAAAGACAAACCCATAGAGACAAAAAGCTGATTAGTGGTTACCAGGAAGGGAATGGGACAGGGCAATGAGGAGTGACTACGTAATGGATACAGGGTTTCCTCTTGCGGTGATGAAAATGTCCTGGAACTATACAGTGGTGATGGATGCACAACATTGTAAATGTACTAAACAAATAATAAATTTGTTAGGTGTATTTTATAATTAAAAGATTTTAAAAAATAAGATTGATGGCCAGGTGCAGTGCAACCTATAACCCCACCACTTTGGAAGGCCGAGGTGGATGCCTTGCTTGAGCCCAGGGGTTCGAGACCAGCCTGGGCAACATGGTGAAACCCCATCTCTATTAAAAAATACAAAATTTAGCCAGATGTGGTGGCATGTATCTGTAGTCCCAGCTTCCACCTGGGAGGCTGAGGTGGGAGGATCACCTGAGCCTGAGAGGTCAAGGCTGCATGAGCCTTGATCATGCCACTGCACTCCTGCATAGGTAAAAGAGCAAGACCCTGTCTCAAAAAACAAACAAAAATGATGAACTCTCTGGTATGTTCACTTACCACTGATTATTCTTAGGAAACCATAAAGATAGCGGCCTTTACTATTTGGTGTTTGCAAGACTAAACAAAAAGAAAGAAGGCACAGAAAACCAATTATGAGTGGTGAAAAATAAGATGTGACTACAGATGTTACAGATGTGAAACAGATTAAAGAATACTTGTAAAACAAGGTTTATGTCAGTGTATTCTCTGCTTGTTCTATCAGTTAATGAGACAAGCCTAAAAATCCTCCAACTGTGATTATGAATGTCTTTTTCCTCCTGGTATTTTGTTTGCATCATGTACTTTGTAATCATAGCATTAAATATGTGAAATTTACATTCCTATTTTCCTATCGAAGTGTTACCTTTTATCAGTGCAAAAAACAATCCAATTTGCCTTTAAAACCTATATTACTATTTGCACGATATATCTTTTTTCCATCCTTTTACTTTCAACTGCTTTAAATTATTATTATTATTATTATTATTATTTTCTGAGATGGAGTCTCTCTGCCACCCAGGCAGGAGTGCAGTGGTGCAAATTCAGCTCACTGCAACCTCCACCTCCCAGGTTGAAACTATTCTCCTGCCTCAGCTTCCCAAGCAGCTGGGATTATACGCACATGCCACCATAACCAGCTAATTTTTGTATTTTTAGTGAAGACGGGGTTTCACCATGTTGGCCAGGCTGGTCTTGAACTCTTAACCTCAAGTGATCCACCTGCCTCGGCCTCCTGAAGTTCTGGGATTATTGGCATGACCCACCATGCCAGGCCACATAGTTGGATTGTAAAAATTCAGTAGGCCACTCAAACTAATTGGAGCTTAATTCATTTTACATTTAATGTAGTTAATGATATATCTGGATTTATATCCATCACTTTGTTTTCTACTTAATCTGTGAACTATGAGTTTCTGGGTTTTTCTCCTTTTGGATTTCATATTTTCCCTTATTTCATCCTCTATGTTATTTCACAAGTTATTACTTCTATTTCTTCTATCTGCTCTTCTTTATTAAGACATACATGTTGATTAACTTTAGACTCCGAAAAGTTATGTATCTTTACTGTCCTCACAAATACCTTATAGAAACTCCATTCATCCTTCTGACTTACATGCTATCATTGGCATATATATTAATATGTTTAAAGCCTATGAAAATGATTAGTTTTATGAAAATGTTTCTTTAGCTTTACTAAGATATTTACTACTCTTATGCTTTGTGATCTTGTATCTCAGGTCTCCCATCTGAGAGTCACTTTCTTCCTGCCTAGAGTACACAATCCTAAATTTTGAGTGAAGACTCCCCAATTGCAAATGCTCAGTTTTTGTCTGCAAGAAACGTAAGAATTTCCCTGGATTTTTTCTCTTAGTATAAAATTCTAGATTTTTATTTTAAGAAAATGTTCCCCTGTCTTCTGGGTGTGACCTTATTAATGGTAAATCTGTCTTCCTCCCCAAATATGTCAAAGATCTTTTCTTTGTCTTTGGTGTTCTGCTATTTTATTGTAACAAGGCTAAGTGAGAATTTATCTATTTAACCACCTTAGGTTCCTGTGCTTCTTGAAATTATAGTTTAGTGTTGCTCACGAGTTGTAGAAAATTCTTAGCCATTATTTTTTAACTGTTGTCTACCATTCTCTCTTACAGAAGACCATTCAGACAAATATTTATTTTTAAATATGTACAACTTCTCTTTCATTCTTTTCAACTGTTTCTCTTGAATGCTTGTTAAGTAGTTATTCAGTTCCTTATTTCCTTTTTTGAGTTTATATAATCTGCAGTTAAATTCATCTATTGAGGATTTTTAATAAAGTTTCAACTACTATAATTTTCAATTGTATAAATACTATTTTTAAAAATCTCTTTGAATATTCTTTATAGTTTCTGAATCTTGGAACATATTTTTAACTTGTCTTTTGTTGAAACACATGAAACACTTATTTCATATTCTGTATCTGCCTATTCCTATTTTCTAGCAGGTCTGCTGTTGACTCCTGCTCACAGTGCTTAGTTTCTTTATGTTTTTATTTTTGATTATCAGTTGTTCTACTTACTTAGAATTTTATTTCTATGAAAACTTTCAACCCTGGGATGGAGATGAGTTTCTCCAAAGAGAATCTGTATTTGCTTCTACAAGAGTCTGGGGATACTCACTGCCAGTCTATGAATACTGCCATGATGGGGATAAACTATCCTAGGGAATTTTTTTTTTTTTTTTTTTTTTAAAGATCACCTACACAGCATTAAATTCACACTGCAAATTACACAAGGGTCAGCTGGTCACTTAAAATTCTCAGCAGTAATCTTGCCTCCATATTCACTCCAACAAGGTTTTAGCTATACAAATAATTTTTGCAGTGTGGTTCCCAACCAGCAAAATCACCATCATCTGGAAACTTATTAGAAGTACAAATTTTAAAAGCCTCACCCCAAACCTATTGAATCTTATACTCTGGGTATGTTGCCCAGCAATCTTTGTTTTAACAAGTCCTCCATGTGATTCTGATGCACATTAAAACTAAGAAGCATGCAGAAAATCAATTTTCCCTGCAATCTTGAAGGATGGTGGGACTGGTGGTGGTTTCCAGTTTAGCTGAGTCTCAGCTTTAAGGTGAAGAGGAAGAACCTATCAGATTCATCACCCCAGGAAGAAAGACCTTATTATTTCCTCAGGTTCCTCAATGCTCTCTGATGCTGAGGAAAGGAAACTTAAGTTTACCAGATTTGGCAAATGCCCTTTGGATAAAAACCAGTTTAAATGTCACAGACAATTTCCCAGACATCCTGTACCTTCCCTTTCCTTTTTTTTTTTTTTTGTTTGTTTGTTTTGTTTTGTTTTTTCTCTCTGAAAAACTTTTACTTGATGCTTTAGCTAGGATAATTTTTTAAAAATGGAAGTTCCGAAGATAGCAAAAGAGGTCCCCTGTACCCTGCACCCAGTATCTCCCATGGTTACATCTTACTGAACTACAGTATAAAACCAAAACTAGGAAATTGACATTAGTGCAGTGTGTGTGCATAGGTATGTATCACTTTATCACGTGTAGATTTGTGTCACTACCACCAACCACAATCAAGATACAAAACTGTTCCATCATCACAAAGACTACCTGCTTTATAGTCACATTCACTTCCCTCTCTGTTCCCATAACCCCATCCCTAATCCCTGGCAACAACTAATCTGTTATCTGTTCTCCATGTCTGTAATTCTGTCATTTCAAGAATGTTATATAAATGCAGTCATACATATGTGACTTTTTGAGTTGACTTTTCTTCACTCAGCAGCAAATTGTCTTTAAGAGTTCTCCAAATAGTTTCATATACATCGCATTCCCTTCTTGTTGTTGAGTAGGATTCCATGATACAAATGAATCACAAATGTCCCAGAGAGTTTTTTCCCCCATGTTTTAAGTTTTATGGCTGTAGGGTTTACATTTAGGATCTATGATCCACTTGGGGTTAATTTTTGCACAAGGTTTAGGTCAAGGTTCATTTGGTTGCCTATGGCTATCCAAATGTGCCAGTACCATTTATTTGGATAGGCCACTTTCCTCCACTGAGTCTCTTTTGTACCTCTGTCAAAATCAATTGGTTTTACTTGTGTGGAGCTATTTCTGGGTTTCTAGTCTGTTCCACTGACCTATGTGTCTGTCTGCCTGCTAATACTACACTGTCTTAATTATACTATCTTTATAATAAGTCTTGAAATTGAGTATAGAGTGGTTCCTCCCACCTCATCTTTTTTCAAAATTGTATGAAAAACTAGCTACTCTAGTTCTTCTATCTTTTCATATAAATCTTAGGATAATTTTGTCTATATCTACAAAAAGAACCTGCCGAAATTTTGTTAAACTTGTGTACCTATTTTAGGAAAACAGACATTTATAACATGGTAAGTCTTCCAATCTATGAGCACGGTATGTCTTTCCATTCATTTGGGTCTTTGAGTTCTTTCATCAACATTTGATAGTTTTCATCCAACAAGTCCTATGCATGTCTTGTTAGACTGATACCTAGATTGATACCTAGGTATTTCACTGTTTTTTTTTAGTGATTCCAAATAGTATTTCATTTTTAATTTTGGTTTTCACAAGTTCATTGTTAGCATAGAGAAATTCATTTTTTTAAATGTATCTTGTGATCCTGCTACATTCACTTATTAGTTCCACAGATTTTTTGTAGATTACTTAGGATTTTCTAAACAGATGATCAAGTCATAGGCAAAAAGGAAGGTGTTTCATTTCTCCCTTTCCAACTGTCAGGCCTTTTCCCCCACTTGTTTTACTGTGCTGGCTGGAACTCCCAATATTTTGTTGAATAAGAGTTGTGAGAGTGTGCATCCTTGTCACCTTGTTTCCAATCACAAGGGGAAAGCATTCAGTCTTTCATCAGGTATGACGCTAACTCTTTATTTTCTATAGATGTTCTTTATCCAGTTGAGGAAGTTTCCTTCTATTCCTAGTTTTCTAAGAGTTTTAATCATAAATGGTATTGAATTTTGTCAAATGCTTCTATAGCATTTCACATGGTATTTTCTTCATGATCCTGTTAATACGGTTACATTGATAGATTACATTGACAGATTTTCAAATGTTGAATCAATCTTGCATTCCTGAAATAAAGTCTACTTGGCCATGGTGTTTAATTCTATTTATATACCATTGGATTATACTGATTAACATTTTGTTAAGAATTATCTACAGCTATACTTACAAAGGAGTTGGTCTGTATTGGTAGGTTTTTTTTTTTTCTTTGGTATTGTCTTTGCTTTTGGTAGCAAAATAATATTGATTTCATAAATGAATTAGGAAGTATTCCCTTATTTTCTGGCAGAGACTACACAGAAATAGTGTAAATTCTTCTTTAAGCCTTTGTTGGAATTCTCCATTGAAATCATTTGGGCCTATTTTCATTTTAAAATTATAAAGTTCTATTAAGTTATAGCACTATTCAAATTATCTATGCCATACTGAGTGACTTGCAGCACGTTGTACTTTCTGAAAACTTAATTTCATCAAAGCTGTCAAATTTATTTGTGTAGATTTTTAAAAATAGTATCATTTTCATGTCCACAGGCTCCAGAGTGGTGGAGCATCCCAAATCTGATAATCTGAAATCTGAAATGCTCCAAAATCTGAAACTTTAAGAGTACCAACAAGACACTTAAAGCAAATGCTCACTGGAGCATTTTTAGATTTTGGATTTTTGAATTTGGGATGCTCAACCAACGCAAATATTCCAGAATCTGAAAAAAATCTGAAATCGGAAACACTTTTGGACCCAAGCATTTCAGATGAGGGATACTCAACCTATATCTCTTATTTCACTCCTGATGATCTGTGTCTTCTTTTTTTGTGTCAGTTTTGTTACAGTCTACCCATTAAGATTTTATTTTTGTTACTGTATTTTTCAGTGGTAAAGTTTCCAATTGGTTTTTCCTTATACATGTATTTGCTGAGACTCTACGTTGAAAATTTCCCTTTTTTTTCTTCATTATTTCAAGCATGTTCATAACTGCTTGTTGAAGCACTGTCTTGATGAATCCTTTAAAATTCTTGTCAGGGCTAGGTGCCATGACTCATGCATATAATCCTAACACTTTGGGAGGCTAAGGCAGGAGGATCGCTTAGCCCAGGAGTTTGAGACCAGCCTGGGCACCATAGTGAGACCCCAGGAGGCTGAGGCAGGAGGATCATTCGAGCCCAGGAGTTGGAGACTGCTGTGAGCTATGATCATGCCACTGCACTCCAGCCTGGGTGACAGAGTGAGGCTCTGTCTTAAAAAAAAAAAAAAAAAAAAAAAAAAAAAAAAAAAAATTCAAAGTTGTTTTTTCTAATTCTGTGAAGAAAGTCAATGGTGGCTTGATGGGGACAGCATTGAATCTGTACATTACTTTGGGCAGTATGGCCATTTTCATGATACTGATTCTTCTATCCATGAGCACAGAATGTTTTTCCATTTGACTGTGTCCCCTCTTATTTCCTTGAACAGTGGTTGGCAGTTCTCCTTGAAGAGGTCCTTCATATCCCTTGTAAGATGTATTCCTAGGTATTTTATTCTCTTTGTACCAATTGTGAATGGGAGTTCACTCATGATTTGCCTCTCTGTTTGTCTATTACTGGTGTATAGGAATACTTGTGACTTATGCACACTGATTTTGTATGCTAAGACTTTGCTGATGTTGCTTATCAGCTTAAGACTTTGGGCTCAGACAACGGGGTTTTCTAAATATACAATCACGTCATCTGCAAATAGAGACAATTTGAATTCCACTTTTCCTAACTGAATACCCTTTATTTCTTTCTCTTGCCTGACTGCCCTGGCCAGAACATCTAATACTTGTTGAATAGGAGGGCTGAGAGGGGCATCCTTGTCTTGTGCCGGTTTTCAAAGGGAATGCTTCCAGTTTTTGCCCATTCAGTACAATATTGGCTGCGGGTTTGTCATATATAGCTCTTATTATTTTGAGATATGTTCCATCAATACTTAGTTTATTCAGAGTTTTTAGCATGAGGGGCTGTTGAATTTTGTCAAAGGCCTTTTCTGCATCTACTGAGATAATCATGTGGTTTTTGTTGTTGGTTCTGTTTATGCGATAGATTATGTTTATTGATTTGCATATGTTGAACCAGCCTTGCATCCCAGGGATCAAGCAGAGTTGATCGTGGTGGATAAGCTTTTTGATGTGCTGCTGGATTTGGTTTGCCAGTATTTTACTGAGGATTTTCGCATCAACGTTCTTCAGAGATATTGGCCTGAAATTTTGTTGTTGTTGTTGTTGTGTCTCTGTAAGGTTGTGGTATCAGGATGATGCTCGCCTCATAAAATGAGTTACAGAGGAGTCCCTCTTTTTCTACTGTTTGGAGTAGTTTCAGAAGGAATGGTACCAGCTCCTCTTTGTACCTCTGGTGAAATCTGTCTGGTCTTGGGCTTTTTTGGTTAGCAGGCTATTAATTACAGCCTCAATTTCAGAACTTGTTATTGGTCTAGTCAGGGATTCAACTTTTTCCTGGTTTAGTCCTGGGAGGGTATATGTGTCCAGGAATTTCTACATTTCTTCTAGATTTTCTAGTTTATTTGCATAGAGGTGTTTATAGTCTTCTCTGATGGTAGTTTGTATTTCTGTGGGATCAGTGGTGATATACCCTTTATCACTTTTTATTGTGTCTATTTGATTCTTTTCTCTTTTCTTCTTTATTAGTCTGGCTAGAGGTCTATTTTGTTAATCTTTTCAAAAAATCAGCTCCTGGATTCATTGATTGAGGGTTTTCCATGTCTCTATCTCCTTCAGGTCTGCTCTGATCTTAGTTATTTCTTGTCTTCTGCTAGCTTTTGAACTTGTTTGCTCTTGTTTCTCTAGTTCTTTTAATTGTGATGTTAGGGTGTCCATTTTAAATCTTTCCTGTTTTCTCCTGTGGGCACTTAGTGCTACAAATTTCCCTCTAAACACTGCTTTAGCTGTCCCAGAGATTCTGGTACATTGTGTCTTTGTTCTCACTGGTTTCAAAGAACATCTTTATTTCTGCTTTGATTTCGTTATTTACCCAGTAGTCATTTAGGAACAAGTTATTCCGTTTCCATGCAGTTGTGTGGTTTTGAGTGAGTTTCTTAATTCTGAGTTCTAATTTGACTGCTAATTTGACTGCACTGTGGTCTGAGAGATTATGATTTCCACTCTTTTGCATTTGCTGAGGAGTGTTTTACCTCCAATTATGTGGTCAATTCTAGAATAAATGTGATGTGGTGCTGAGAAGAGTGTATATTCTGTTGATTTGGGGTGGAGAGTTCTATCGATGTCTATTAGGTCTGCTTGGTCCAGAGCTGAATTCAACTCCTCGGTATCCTTGTTAATTTTCTGTCTCATTGATCTGTCTAAAATTGACGGTGGGGTATTAAATCGTCCACTATTATTGTGTGAGAGTCTAAGTCTCTTTGTAGGTCTCTAAGAACTTGCTTTATGAATCTGGGTGCTCCTGTATTGGGTGCATATATATTTAGGAAAGTTAGCTCTTCTTGTTGCATTGATCCCTTTACCATTACGTAATGCCCTTGTCTTCTTTTATCTTTGCTGGTTTAAAGTCTGTTTTATCAGAGACTAGAATCACAACCCCTGCTTTTTTTTTTTGGCTTTCCATTTGCTTGGTAAATATTCCTCCATCCCCTTATTTTGAGCCTATGCGTGTCTTTGCACATGCCCAAAAAAGAGTCAGTATAGCCAAGACAATCCTAGCAAAAAGAACAAAGCTCGAGGCATCACACTACCTGACTTCAAACTATACTACAAAGCTACAGTAACCAAAACAACATGGTACCGGTACCAAAACAGATATACAGACCAATGAAACAGAACAGAGGCCTCAGAAACACCACCACACGTCTACAACCATCTGATCTTTGACAAACCTGACAAAGGCAATGGGGAAAGGATTCCCCACTTAATAAATGATGTTGGGAAAACTGGCTAGCCATATGCAGAAAACTGAAACTGGACCCCTTCCTTACACCTTATACAAAAATTAACTCAAGATGGATTCAAGACTTAAATGTAAGACTTAACACCATAAAAACTATAGAAGAAAACCTAGGCAATAC
Organism: Macaca fascicularis; assembly: GCF_037993035.2. Classification (NCBI taxonomy): domain Eukaryota; kingdom Metazoa; phylum Chordata; class Mammalia; order Primates; family Cercopithecidae; genus Macaca; species Macaca fascicularis. The sequence continues at coordinate 57,557,506 of NC_088383.1, read as the reverse complement.
CATTGAGGACACAGGCATGGGCAAAGATTTCATGACTAAAACACCAAAAGCAATGGCAACAAAAACCAAAATTGACAAATGGGATCTAATTAAACTAAAGAGCTTCTGCACAGCAAAAGAAACTATGATCAGAGTGAACAGGCAACCTACAGAATGGGAGAAAATGTTTGCAAAATTTTTGCAATTTTGCAATCTGACAAAGGACTAATATTCAGAATCTACAAGGAACTTAAACAAATTTACAAGAAAAAAAAAACCATCAAAAAGTGGGCAAAACATATGAACAGACACTTCTCAAAAGAAGACATTTATGCAGCCAAGAAACATACAAAGAAAAGCTCATCATCACTAGTCATTAGAGAAATGCATATCAAAACCATGAGATACCATTTCATGCCAGTTACAATGGCAAACATTAAAAAGTCAGGAAACAACAGATGCTGGAGAGGATGTGGAGAAATAGTAATGCTTTTACACTGTTGGTGGGCGTGTAAATTAGTTCAACTATTGTGGAAGACAGCTGACAATTCCTCAAGGATCTAGAACCAGAAATACCATTTGACCCAGCAATCCCATTACTGAGTATATACCCAAAGGATTATAAATCATTCCACTATAAAGACACATGCACATGTACATTTATTGCAGCACTGTTCACAACAGCAAAGACTGGGAACCAACCCAAATGCCCATCAATAATACACCAGATAAATAAAAAGTGGCACATATATACCATGGAATACTAGGCAGCCATCAAAAAGGATGAGTTTATGTTCTCTGCAGGGACATGGATGAAGCTGGAAACCAACATTCTCAGCAAACTAACAGGAATAGAAAACCAAACACCACATGTTCTCACTCATATGTGGGAGTTGAACAGTGAGGACACATGGACACGGGGAGGGGAACATCACACACCGGGGCCTGTTGGGGGGTGGGGAGCTAGGGCAGAGATAGCATTAGGAGACATACCTAATGTAGATGACAGGATGATGGGTGAAGCAAACCACCATGCCACGTGTATATCTACGTAACAAACCTGCACATTCTGCACATGTATCCCAAAACTTAAAGTACAATAATAAAAAAATTCTTGTCAGATAATTCTAATATCTGTGTTATCTCAGTGTTAGCATGTATTAATTGTCTTTTCTAATTCGAGCTGACACTTTTCTGGTTCTTGGTATGAGAGATTTTTTTTCACTGAAACCTGGATATTTGGGTTATTACATTAGGTGACTGGATCTAATTTAAATATTCCATTATAGTAAGCTTCCTCTGACATTGCTCTGGTGGAAAAACTGCCTAGTAGAAGTGCAGGTTCCTCACTAGGGTTTTGTATACCAAAGAACTTGGGGGCTAAGGGAAGAGGAGACTCATATTAAGCAAAGGTGGGAATTCAGGCTTCCTGCCTATGGTTACTGCTTCCCATATTGGCTCCACTGCCACTATGGAGTGAGGAGTTGTCTTGTTACAGCGTAAACACTGTGAAAGTCTAGGTCCTCACTTGGTCTTTGCTAATCAGGGTGACTCTTCTATGTTCTTTGGCTGGAGTGGAGTGGTTATTTTCTGTCTAGGCTACCCCTTTTCTGGTCCATAGCTAAATAGGATCATTTTTTTCCTGGGGCTTTTGTCTGTGTCCAACATTTCTGGATTGCCAGCTTTTCTGCACCCATTCTGAAATACGTGAGGTAATAAAAAAAAACTCAGGATTTTTACTGTGATATTATGTGGGTCCTGAGAGGATCCACCCAGTTCTCTCCACTTTTCTGTTTTCTTATGTTTCAGTTTTCTTACGTTCCTGTTTTCTTATGTTAAATGTAATGTCCAGGGATTTTAGCTCTACTTAGCAAGAATAATAGGGAAAAGTATGGAAATGTATATCTACCCCATTTTGGAAGCAGAAATCTGTACCACTTCATTTAAAAGTTTATGTATCATTTTCTTCATGGTTAGGCTTGATAGGCAAAGGGGAGTGTGTGTGAAAAGAATTAGATCTTGGACTCAAAAGAAATGTGCCTAATTCATTTCATTCATCTGCCTCTTTATGACTCTACAAGAACCTTGAAATTTATTTCACAAAATACTTAGGATTCACTTTCTACCAGAAAATGTCGAAGAACCCAAGAACTGTATTCCAACTGACTCATTAACCAAATTGAGAAGGTACCCAGTAGTTAAGAGAGAGGGTTAACAATAAAGAAATAAAGTGGGTAATTCACAGAAGTATTGGGTCAAGCAATGAAACTGGAAGTTCCTGACAAGTTTATCTAGATCTCTCAGTATTTCCTATGGTCTTGCTTATTTTCCGAATACTTTACTCTCAGAGACAATGGTTAAAATCTCCCACTATGATCTATTAAAAAATGATCCTTTCTGTTTAATGTTTTCTGCCTTGAATTCTGCCACATCTTATATTATTACAATTCTTGGTTTCTTTTGCAATTTCACAATCTTCTTTAAGCATTCATGGATTTTAAAAAAAATCTTTTAACCCTTCCGTATCACTTTGTTTTAGATAATTTTCTTTTAGAAAGCATCTACTTAGATTTTGTTTACTGACTCTCCCTGGATTTTGGTGGACAAAGAGGAAGACAGAATGCGAGATATGCAAAATCACATCACAATCTTATCTAGAACTCTTGCGTTTTTTGTTTGCTTTTTTTTTTTTTTTTGAGACGGAGTCTTGCTCTGTCGCCCAGGCTGGAGTGCAGTGGCATGATCTCCGCTCACTGCAAGCTCTGCCTCCCGGGATTCCGCCATTCTCCTGCCTCAGCCTCCCAGAATTCCTGAATTCTTATACAGCATTTTACCTTTCCTTGTCTCTTTGTAATTCTAATTATACAGTTTGGGCATATTTACACACACACTATCTCCCCAAGAACTACACGCATTTGGACGGTGGAAAATTTTTAATTAATTTTTTAAAATTTCTAAAAGTATTCGGTCTGTAGCCTTGCTTATAGAAGATATCTTAAAAATACATTTTGAATTTAAATTATTCAAGATTAATCTTGCAGCATTAGGAAGTTGGTAGTATATCAACAATGAGATCCCGGTAAGAAAACAGTCTGCCAATTCAGATACGTATGCTGAGAATGCCACCACCAAAATATTCTATCATCTTCTATACAGTGGACTGATGTGAAACTCCCCAAAAGGACTGAAAAGAAGAAATGCTTTGGTTATGTACCTGATGAAAAACCGATGACTTGTGGGAAACAGCAGATGGCCAATCTGGCAACCATCTTAAACAGTGGTAACTCTTTAGGAATAAAGGCCACACGGAGTTATAAATAGCACTAAAATCTATAAACTCAAAAGTAGCTGACAAAATCTGTGCAGGTTTAAAAATGCATATAGAAAAAGCAAATCTGTTACCCTAGACTTTCTAAGTCACATCTGGACTGTATTTCCTTGTAACGATTTTCAGAAGTGACCAACTACAGTTGCTTCTTGGGGTCACAGAGGGGACCCATAATTAGAGTGAAAATATGTGATCTTTGTTTACTCTGATATTGTTCTATTTTACCAATTATTTCACTTGCATTCCTTAAGTAAATCCTGGCTAAATGGGATAGATTGGAGGTACACCAAAAATGTTCAAGAGGTAAGCAGTAGAGGATGCAAACTACTGCAAACCAACATATCAAATAACCCAAGTTTGTAATTGACAAATTTATTACACATATTCCCATACATTTTTATGCATAGTATCACCTTATTTTCTCTACCTCTTTTCACTTCCGGATCCCTGTTGTCTACTGCCTTCTCTTGAAACTAGAAACAAAAACCTACAAAAGCAGCAATGCTTGCTTTGTAAAGCAAGTCAAAACTTCAGTCCTGGCCAGGGTCACACCTGTAATCCCAGCATTTTGGGAGGCTGAGGCAAGAGGACTGCTTGAGGCCAAGAGTTCAAGACCAGCCTGGGTAACATAGGGAGAAGCTATCATAAACATTTAAAAATTAGCCATGTGTGGTGGTGTGTGCCTATCGTACTAGCTCCTTGGGAGGCTGAGGTGGGAATAAAGCTTAAGCCCAGGAGTTCAAGAATACAGTAAGCCATTATCGTGCCACTGCACTCCTGCCTGGATGACAGAGCAAGACTCTTTAAAAAAACAAAACAAAACAAACAAAAAAACTTCAATCAACTGAAGCTTTCACTTACATCAAGCTACCCAAGTATTCTGGGCACTGGGTCTAGTGCCAACCATATCAAACAAAAGGGTGAGACAAATTCATCATGATTCCTATTCCTCACTTCATCAAAGAAAATATTTAATGCCCAACCAAATACCCACCATCATCCCCATGAAGTTCCACACTGACCTTAACGCAGGCCACCATTCTTCCCCAACCCTCCCAAATCTTTCTAGGGAGCCACTAAAACTGCAGCTCCAAATTGCCCTATACAGATGTTCCTCAACTTACAATGGGGCTACATTCCAAGTGTGCATTTAATACCCTAATAAACTAATAAAAAAGTTGCAAACTCGTAAGTCGAACCACTGTAAGTCCAGATGATCCTCAACTTATGATGGTGTTATTTCCTGATAAGCTCATCATAAAGTTGATGTAAGTTTTCAACTTTATGTTTGAACTTTATGTTGAACTTTATGTTTTCAACTTTAAAGCTGAAAAACTGTAAGTTTCATCATGAGTCAGGAACACCTGTATCCTCAACCTTTTTTTCAAGCATGTTTTGCCTCTTTGCTTTGAATGAAATCTTGTACTATCTCAAAATGCCACTTCTCATGCTGCTCTCTGAAATGATGCTATAGGCATCCTACTTACTCCTTACTGTTACCACCATTCGCCGACTCTCTTATAAGACATATACTCAAAAACTTGCTCCTTAGTCAAACACCCAGTTCCCCTCTTTGTTACTATCATCTACCAGTCCCCTAATCAAGCCTCTTACTGACTGATGACTTTCATACAAATTAAAGTCTTCCTCTTTACCCTAAGCCCTGCTATCATCCTGAGTGATATCAACATCTGTGAGAACAAACTCTCCAAAACCACAGACTTTGAGTTGTTTGATATGCTCATCTATAATAATCTATCCCTCCACCAACCCTGACCACCCATTCCTGTGGTCACTAACTGAATCTGGTCATCACCTGAAACTGCCCCACTTACATAGAAAACATAGTTCAGGTACTGCAATCTCCTTCCTACTAGCTTGCTTTACCACCATCAATATGAACACTGACCTCAGATGGTACCTAAACTTTGTATCTTCTCCCCATCTATCTTCCCTTTACTAGATTCTTTCTCAGACTATTTAAATTCCATGCTCTGTCCTATTAAAAATACTCTTATGAATATCCTAAATTCCTTAGATTCCTGTCTTGCAAAATACCAACCCCAGATGAACCCAGCAAGCTGCTTTCTCCATAGCTATGCCCAAGTGCAAATGGACAAAGTAACACAAGAGGACAGATGAATCAGCTATCATTTCATGCATGGTATCAATAGTATACAATGAGAATACAATAATGCCTCTTTGTTAAAATTACTTTCCATTCTCTCTAACACAAATTTTCTCCATTCTTTTCAAAATTTCAATCTCTAATAGTTCCATCTCACAGAGAAAAAGCAATCAAGAGATCTTGCAATGTCTAGCTACAAAGCATCTTATTAACTCTTAACACCTCTTAATCTGGCTTCCACTCTCTGAGGCCACCACTCTCTGAGGCCACCGATTGGACTTTTTCAATTCACATTTAATCTTTCAGAAACACCTGACATTGCTGATCAATTGAATCCTTAGAGCATTGTCTTCCCTTGAGTGGCAGGTTCAAAAATGCTACCCTGAAGCTATTGGGTCCTAATCTTTGGAACCTGTGAATGTTATCTTCTATGAGAAATTTTGGCAGACATCATGAAAGATTCTGATACGAGATTATTCTGGATTATCTTATGGGCCCTAAATGTCATTACAACTGTCCGAGAAGCAGAGGGAGATTAGACACACAGAAAAGGAGGAGGCAATGTGACCGTGTAGGCAGTAACTGGAGTGATGTGGAGATAAGCCAAGGAATGCCAGCAGCCAACAGAAGTTGGAAGAGGAAAGGAACCGATTCTCCCCTGGAGATGCTGGAGAGAGCATGGCCCTGGTGACAGACACCTTGAATCCAGCCTACTAATACTGAGTTCAGACTTCTGGCCTCCAGAACTGCGAGAATAAACTTCTGTTGTTTCAATCCAGTAGAACTGGTAATTTGTTAAAGCCGCCATAGGAAAGCAATACACAGTAACTTCTTTAATAAATCACTGTCCTAGGTTTGCTGAAATCAGTTCTTTGCAGGCTTCTTTAATGATTCATTATTCTACCTGGACATTAAATAGGGGGAATTCCTCAAAATACAGGAGTGCTCTTCTCTTTCCATATTCCTTTGCTCTGGCTAATCTCATTCACACCCACAGCAATTACTACCTCAATATAATAAAATCCAAGTGTGAGTTCCAACTCTGATCTCTCCTCTGATTTCAAACTCAAATGCCTACATGACATTTCCATTTGGACATTCAAAAGGCATCTCAAATTCAACATATCCAAAAACCGATCTGGTCCTCTTCTGGTGTTGTCTCAGCAAATGGTAGAAACATGTATTCCATTACCCACAATTACTCTGAGGAGTTACTCTTCCTCTCAACAACAGGTTGATTATACTGTTTCCTTCTAAATATCTCTTGAATCCATTCACACAACTACATTTCAAGCTATCATCATGTCTTCCTGGATAACTGCAATAGTTCCCTAACAGGTTTGCCATATTCTATCCATTCTTCATAATAACAAAATTATGTTTTCAAATTTAAAATCTGCTCATTGATTCCTCATTCAATGACTTCTACTGTTCTCCCAATAACTACAAATCTGAATTTCATTGTTAAAACATTTTTTATAAAAAACAAAATTCTGGCCAGGTGTGGGTGGCTCATGGCTGTAATTCCAACATTTTCAGAGGCTGAGGTGGGAGGACTGCTTGAGCCCAGGAAGTTCAAGACCAGCCTGGGCAACATGGTGAGACCTTGTCTCTACAAAATATTTAAAACATTGCTGGGCATGGTGGTACCTGTAATCCCAGAAACTTGGGAGACTGAGGTGGAAGAATCGCTTGAACTAGGAAGTTGAGGCTGTGATCAGCCGTGATAGCACCACTGCACTCCAGCCTAAGCAACAGAGACCCCGTTTCAATAAATAAATGAATAAATAAATAAATTCTGAATAACTTGTACTCAGTCTTGTGTGATATACGCCCTATATACTTCTCCTGCCACTTCTTCCACCACTCCCTCCAAAACATTGCTCTCCGCAGTCCAACTGCACTAGCCTTCCCTCAGTTCCTTGGCGTATGCCAGGCTCTCTCCTGATAGCTTCTGCATGTGCTTTCCCTCAGTCTAGACTGCTGTGCAAATGTTCTACTCAACCTACTTCCTTCTCCTTACTATTGAACTCCTGCTCATCCTTCAAGTATCAAATTCCAGCTCAGCTACCAGCTTCTCAGGGAAGCTTTCCTTGGCTGTCCAACCTAAATTAGGTATCTTTGTATACTTTCATGGCACCATGTTCATCTTCTTCACTGTACTCATCAGAGTTCTAATTGTTTATTTTTACAATTAATTCTCTTCTTCACTAGACTATAAACTCCAAGAAGGTAGGTAATGCTTGCTGTATTCATTCTTCATCTTGAAGTCTAAGCATACTGCCTGGGCACATAGTAAGTACCAAACAGCATCTGCAAACTGAAACATGAAATCTATTACAGCTTGAGTATCTTTTATCCAAAATGCTTGTAATCAAAAATTGTTTCGTTTCCATTTTTTTCAGATTTTGGAATATCTGCATTTTATATAGACGCCAGTTAAGCATCCCAAATCCAAAATGCTCCAATAAGCATTTCCTTTGAGCGTCATGTTGGCATTCAAAAAGTTTCAGATTTTGGAGCATTTCAGATTTCAGATGTTTGGATTTGGGATATTCAACCTGTACTTCAAGTATGAGTGTCCTGGAAGCACCTAACCTTTCTTCTTTTACTTTTTACATTTCATTACCAAGACTGTTAATATGTTTTAACCCAGACCCACAGCTCTTTAGATTTTCCTAAGGAAAAAAAATTTTCACTGTCCAGTATTATCCATTATATATTAAATACGGTTCATTTTATTTTAAAACAGCAGTTCTTGAGGCAACTCTAAAAATAAAAATTAATATAACTTCTGCTTCTACCATGGTAGAGTAATTGGGATCAGATTTACCCTCTTACATAACAACTAGAAAGCGGACAAAATATAAGAAACTGTTGTCAGGCACTGGCAACAGACAGAAGGAAAACAAAATAGGTAAGTCATATAACTGCCCTGTCATTCTGGCAGGAGGCCCTTTCCAGAACACTGTGCAGAAAGGGCTACACCAAACACAGTATGGCAACTTTGCCAAGTTGAGGAGACAGATCAAGGAGGTGGAGGTGACTACAATTTGTAGGGCAGTATGGAGAGAAGAGAGAGAATCAGAGAATAGAGAGTACCCGAAATTGGTATAGGGATCCTCTTGTGTTTTTGGTTGAATATTAATTTGCACGTGTGTATGGCAAAACTTCACAAGTCTTAGGCAAAGGACAAATGCCAGGAAACTATAAGATGAACAATTCCTAGAACTTATTCAGAAACACTAAGAATTACCATAGAATTCTCATCTGAAACTACACAAGTCAGAGATAAGAAAACTAAAACTTTGTTTTATAGTGAAAATTATATTTAATAGACAATTATGAGTATACTTAAGTATAGATTCGGGGGCACATATGCAGGTTTGTTACATGGGTATATTGCATAATTCTGGGGTCTGAGCTTCTGGTGAACTCATCACACAAATAGTTAACATAGAACCCAGGAGGTAGGTTTTCAACCCTACCCCCTAAGCCTCCTTTTGGAGTCACTAGTGTCTACTGTTTCCGTCTTTATGTCCATGTGTACCCACTGTTTAGCTCCCACTTATAAGTGAGAACATATGGTATTTTTCTGTTTCTGCATTAATTCACTTAGGATAATGGCCTCCAGCTGCATCCATGTTGCTGCAAAGGACATTATTTCATTCTTGATTACGGCTCTGTAGTGCGTATGTACCACATTTTCTTTTATCTAATCCACTGTTGATGAACACTTGATTCCGTGCCTCTGCTATTGTGAACAGTGCTGCATGCAATAAACATGCACGCACAGGTGTCTTTATGATAAAACCATTTCTCTTCCTTTGGGTAGATACCCAGTAATGAGATTGCTAGGTTGAATGGTAGTTCTGTTTTTAGTTATTTGAGAAATCTCCACAATGTTTTCCATAGGGGTTGTACTAATTTACATTCCCACCAACAGCGTGTAAGCATTCCCTTTTCTCTACATCCGCACTAATATGTCTTATTTTATTACTTTTTAATAACAGCCATCTAACTGCTATGAGATGGTATCTTGCTGTGGTTTTCATTTCATTTCTCTGATGATTAGTTATGTTGCACATTATTTCACCTTTTTTCACCACTTGTATGTCTTCTTTTGAGAAGGTCTGTCCGTGTCCTTCGCCCACTTTTTAATGGAGTTACTTTTTCTCATTGATTCAAGTTCCTTATTTATTATGGACATCAGTCCTTTATTGGATATGTTTGCAAATACTTTCTTCCATTCTGTAGGCTGTTTACCCTGTTTGTTTCTTTTGCTGTGCAGAAGCTCTGTAATGAAATTGCACTTGTCTACTTTTGTTTTTGTTGCATTTGCTTTTGGGATCTTAGCCATAAATTCTTTAAATGTCCAAAAGACATTTTCCTAGGTTTTCTTCTAGAATTTTTATAGTTGCAGGTCTTAAGTCTTTAATTCACCTTGAGTTAATTTTTGTATATAGTGAGAGGTAGGAGTCCATCTTCATTCTTCTACATATGGCTAGCCAGTTTTCCCAGCACCATTTATTGAACAGGGTGTCCTTTCTCTATTGCTCATTTTTGTTGATTCAGTTGATGATCAGGTCATAGCAGGTGTGTGGCTTTATTTCTGGGTTCTCTATTTTGTTCCACTGATGTATGTGTCTATCTTTGTACCAATTCCACGCTATTTTGGTTACAATAGCCTTGTAGTATAGTCTGAAGTTGGGTAGTATGATGCCTCTGGCTTTGCTCCTTTTGCTTAGGATTGCTCTACCCATTTAGGCTCTTTTGTGGTTCCACATGACTATTAGAATTGTCTTTTCTAATTCTGTGAAAAAAATCACATTGGTAATTTGATAGGAATTATATTGAAGCTGTAGATTGTTTTGGGCAGTATGGTCATTTAACAATGTTGATTCTTTCAATCCATAAGCACGGGATGCTTTTCCATTTGTTTGTGTCATCTATGAATTCTTTCATCAGTGTTTTACAGTTCTCTTTGTAGAGATCTTTCCCTTTTCTGGTTAAATGTAATTCTAGATATTGTGTGTGGGGTGTGTGTGTGTGTGTGTGTGTGTGTGTGTGTCTACTGTAAATAAAATTAGTTCTTGATTTGGCTCTCAGCTTGAATGTTATTGGTGTACAGAAATGCCTGTGATTTTTGTACATTTATTTTGTGTCCTGAAACTTTACTGCTGGAGTTGTTTATCGGGTCCAGGAGTCTTTGGGGGAATCTTTTGGGGTTTTTTAAGGTACAGGATCATGCCATCAACAAGCAGATAATTTGACTTCCTCTTTGCCTATTTGGACATCTTTTATTTCTTTCTCTTGTCTGACTGCTCTGGCTAGAACTTCTAGTACTATGTTGAATAGGAATGGTGAGAGTGGACATCCTTGTCTTGTTCTGGTTCTTAGGGGAAATGTTTTCAACTTTTGCTCATTCAGTATGATGTTGGCTGTGGTTAGGTCATAAATGACTCTTACTATTTTGAGATATATTCCTCTGATGCCTAGGTTGTTGAGGTTTTATCATGGAGAGATGTTGGGTTTTACTGCATGCTTTTTCTGCATCTATTGAGAGAATATGGTTTTTGTTTTTTAACTGTTTATGTGGTGAATCACAATTATTTATTTGTATATTCTGAACCATCCTTGAATCTAGGAAAAAACCTACCTGATCATGGTGAATTATCTTTTTGATGTGCTGCTGGATTCAGTCTGCTAGTATCTTGTTGAGGATTTTTGCCTCTATCTTCATCAGGGATACAGGCCTACATTTCTGTTTTTCTTTTTTGTTGTTGAGTCCTTGCCAGATTTTGATATTGGGATGATACTGGTTTCACAGAATGTGTTAGGGAAGATATCTCTCCTCCTTAGATTTTTTTTGGAACAGTTTCAGTAAGATTGGTACCAGCTCTTCTATCAACACCTAGTAAAATTTGGCTATGAATCCTTTTGGTCTAAGGCTTTTTGTGATTGGTAGATTTTATTATGTATTCAATGTTATAACTCGTTATCGGTCTGTTCAGGATTTTGATTTCTTCCTAGTTCACTTATGGAAGGTCGTGTGTTTCCAGATGTTTATCTATTTCCTCTAAATTTTCTAGTTTGTGCACATAAAGATGTACACAGCAGTCTCTAAGGATCTTTTGTATTTCTGTGGTATCAACTGTAATGACATCTTTGCCATTTCTGTGCTTACTTGAATCTTCTCTCTTTTCTTGGTTCATCTAGCTAGCGGTCTATCCATTTTGTTTACCCTTTAGAAGGATAAACAGAACTTTCCGTTTTGTTGATTCTTTGTGTAATTTTTTAGTCTCAATTCTGTTTAGTTCTGCACTAATCTTTGTTATTTCTTTTGTTCTGCTAGCTTTCAGGCTGGTTTGTTTTTATCTTGCTAGTTCCTTTAGGGACAATGTTAGGTTGTTAATTTGAGATCTTTCTTTCGATGTAAGAATTTAGCACTAAAATTTTCCTCTTAACTCTACTTTTGGTATATCCTAGAGGTTTTCATATATTGTTTCTATTTTCATTTGTTCCAAAAAAAAATCTGTATTTCTGCCTTAATTTTGTTCTTTAGCCAAAAGTCATTCAGGAGCAAACTGTTTCATTTCCATGTACTTATGTGGTTTTCAGAGTTATTCTTGGTATTGATTTCTAATTTCACTCAGCTGTGGTCCAAACAGATGCTTGATATGATTTCTACTTTTTTGAATTTACTGAGACCTACTTTATGACTGAGCATGTGGTCACTCTTAGAGCATGTACAGATGAGTAAAATGTGTATTCTGTGGTTGCTGGGTAGGGTATTCTGTACATGTATGTTAGGCCCATTTGGTCAAAACTTTAACTTAAGTCGAGAATGTTAGTTTTCTGCGGTAATCTGTCCAGTGCTGTCAGTGGGGTGATGTAGTCCTCCACTATTATTATGTGGCTGTCTCCTTTTCTTAAGTCTAGTAGTATTTGTTAAATGTGGGTGCTACAACACTGGGCATGGCATATATACCTAGGAGATATAAATCTTGTTGAACTGAATCCTTTGTCATTGTATAATGCCCTTCTTTGTTTTTTGTTATTGTTGTTGGTTTAATATCTGTGTCATCTGATACAACAATAGCAAAGCCTTCTCTTTAAAAAACCTACAAAGTGCTGAGAAATAAAAGTTCCATTCCAGAAATGCCTATCTTTTGCCTTTTTCACCGGCATTCTCTTACATGTGTACAGCAGTTTTCCAGGGGCTAAGCAACTCACAGGGTTATCACAATAGGTTATATTATTTTTTCTTTTGAAAAAGTTATTTTTCATAAAATATTATTTATGTTAACTTTAACTGGGTTATTACTTTGTAGATGAACTGATGAATAAATATTTTTTAGAGTTCTTAGTTTTTATTTCTAATAAAGTAAATTTCAATAGCTATAGCCTATTAAAGCACCTTGAGATCTTCAATAATTTTTAAGAACACACATCCCAAAACTTTAAAAAAGTTTGACAATCGCTGCTTTTAGAAGTAGGAGCCACATCAAATTATTCCCTCATGGTATCACAGGGCCTGTGAGGAAGTTTTTTACTGCAAATTTAATTTCCTTAATAAATACATTCGCTTTTGAGTGTTTATAATATTCCTTTATTATTTTAGTATCTGCCAGATATGTTGTGATGTCCATCTTTCACTCCACATACTGATAATCTGTGGTTCTTTTTTTTTTTTAATACTCATCAGTCAGGCTAGAAATTTAACAATTTTACTGATTTATTTCCAAAAATTCTAATTACATAAATCTTGATCCTCAAATACCTGATACAGATGGAGTTTTCTGCTAGCCCTGTTAGTCCTCAAACCACACTATGACAACGGCGGTATAAAGAAACACGTTTAAAAGATCTGCAGGCCTCACTAAATCAGTATTTTCCAAATGACTAATACATGATGTTTCAAACTCATACATGGGCAAAACACTCATTTAAAATGCAAGATAGACCAATGAATTTTAATATAATAGAATATGAAAAATTTATTCATATAGTTTCAGATTCTCCCTGCAGTTACCTTGTTAAATTTTGGTGTAGTATATATAAAAGAGGAATATCCACATTATCTGTATGATGAAATGGGAAGTATACATAAGCACTGTTCCTATATACTGAAGTACGGGGCTGCTGCAGGAAAAGCATGTGAGACACGTTTTTATAGAACACAATTTTTATTTGAAAGAATGGCACACAAACTATGTTATTTGGACTAGGGTATATGGAAGACATTTTCTTGAAAATGAACAAAGTGTGCCTATCATTTCAAGAAAAATAAATTGACAGTATTTATTGCCAATGAGAAAATTCAAACTATCAAGTGAAAATAAAAATTTTGCAAAATTTTTATCTATCCCTGCGCAGGATCCAATGATTTTGCTGGTGAGATGAGTAGTGAGTAATAAATAATTTTTTGATATTATATAATACAGCAGCTGTGAAACTTTTTGGTATCACTATTCCTTTATACTCTTTAAAAAAAGAACTTTGTTAACAGAAGCTTTTATTTATGTTGATATATTAATATTTACTGTATTAGACAGAAGTGAGTACTTAAACTTTTAAAAATTTATTTAAACACAATAAACCTCTCCTGCATGATTAACTAGCATTTTGATGGAAAACGACAATTTAAGAAAAAAGAAAACCTAGTGAAAAGAGTGCTACTGTGTGAGAAAGCATTTTACGTGATCCATTTTCAAGGCATGATAAATATAAGTACTGGCAATCAGCCTGCGGTTGTGACAAATCACACAGCTCATGCACCTAGAAAGTCACTGTAAGTGATCAGAATGTAGAGGAGGGGTCAGCCCATAAAAGGGAAGTTAGTTTTGATACTGGAAAATCAAAACTTAAGTGGGGAAGGGGACTGGGGTATAACCTTATAAGGGGGATAATGAACTTAGGCAACGTCTGGGAACATTGTAACCCCAAAGTACTCGACCAATGAGGAACTGGGGGAGGGACTTGCGTGCCAAGAGATAAATTACCTGCTGTAACTGCCCTGGGTGTGCATGCCTACCAGACAACTGATCTTGCAAGATCGCCATTAAAAGTCTTACTTGCGCTGTTCTTCATGTCTCCGAGTCCATTCTTTGGGTTTGGACGGGTGAATGTTTCTCTTACAAACTTGGGGGCCCGTCTGGGATCTTTATGCCTGCGTAGAGTGGGACTCTGGCCAAAAAGGGAGATGCATCTCACCCGATTTAGGGGGTCCGCTATGTCTGAGTGTCCCGGCTCCTCGCAAAGGCCACAGACAAACCTGAGCCTGTTATTCAGGAGGCAGCAGAGGTGACACAGGGAGAAAAGCAGGCACCGTGGCAACCAGGCAACCTCATGTGCAAGCCAAGGTAGGAAAAACGGACTATAAGTACTGCCTTGGTGGTTGGGCATTTTCGGAGGTCGAGTGTGTGTGACTGAGACGTATCCTAGATACAAGGCAAATGCAGAATCCAATCCGCAGTTTCGTTCTCCCGCAAGGGAAACGGCCGGAGACGGACAAAGCGATTCTTGGGGTGTGCAAGAAACCTCCAGTTGGGGAGCTGAGTACACAGGGAAAAGCTCAAACACAAAGATTGACTGAAAATGAGAAACAGAAATTCAAGGCCTAGGGGACAAAGGAAAGAGGGAGCCAAAGAGAATCCCTCTGACATTCCTCTAGATAGTCCCTTGGGGAGAATGCTGCAGGTTTGGAGTGACAACCCTCGAAACAGAGACAAGGAAAAGCAAAGATGATAAAGTATTACTGTTTTATCTGGCCCAAAGACCCCACTTGTAAGCCTTCGGTCTTCTGGTCTAAGTTTAGCTCAGATGAGGAATAGGTGTGCCAAGCTTTAATTCTCTATGTGAATAAAACCCCATCCTCACAAGAAGAGATAGGTTGCTCTCTGCCGGATCAAGGAATTAGTCCCCATGTTCCCCCTCAAAGAAAAAGAAGAACAGCTTAATAAAAAGCCCTTGCCCAGGGAAAAGCCTTGGGACCCCCTATCATGCTCATCCCCTCCATACATCTTACAAAATAGGGGACAGGAAGATCAAGGGGCAGCAGGAGGGTTAGAGGAAGAGAGATCTGGAGACCATGGGGTAACTGAACCAACTGCTCCTTTAAATCCTTATCCAAATTTAAGAAAAGAATTAGAACAGTGTGAGAGGGCTATTTTCCCTATCCCTTCCACACAGCAGGCATCTAGCATGTTCCCTCTTAGGGAAGTTCCCATGGGACAGGGAGAGACTGGCTTTATAAATGCTCCTCTTACAAGTACTGAAGTTAGGAATTTCAAGAAAGAAATGAAACCACTCCTAAAAGATCACCTTGGTTTAGCAGACCAGCTGGACCAATTCCTAGGACCCAACTTTTACACCTAGGCTGAAATGATGTCCATCATGAATACCCTGTTCACAGGAGAAGAAAGGGGAATGATTAGGAGACTGGCCATGACCATCTAGAAGAAGCAACACCCTCCTAGGCAAGGAGTCTTGCCAGCCAAACAAAAATGTCCAAATGTAGATCCCAAATGGGATAATAATGATCCCAGGGACCAGGCCCAAATGCAGGACCTCAGGGAACTAATAATTAAAAGGATAAAAGAGTCCACTACTGGGACACAAAATGTCTCAAAGGCATTCGAGATTCAAAGATTAAAAAGAGGAAACTCCCTCTGTATTCCTTCCGAGATCAGATGAGAAAACAATCCGGATTAGATCAGGAGAACCCAGTAGGGCAAGGCCTTCTGAAGGGTAACTTTGTAACTAAGAACTGGCCTGACATTACAAAGAAAATTACTAAAGATTGATGCATGGAATAACAAACCAATCGAAGAATTACTGAGGGAAGCTCAGAAAGTCTTTTTGTAAGGAGAGAGGAAGAGAAGCAGAAACAAAAGCAAAAAACATGGTTTCTACTAGGGAACAGGTAGTCAGAAAAAGGTTAGATCAAGATCCCCTCAAAGGAGACAAGGGAAAGATAGATTTCAACACAGACAAAAAAAGGAAATGCAGGAAAAAGCTCCTAAGACTATGAGTGGATGTTACAAGTGAGGAAAGCAAGAGTATTTTAAGAGAGAATGTCTTGAATGGAAGAAAGGTGATCCCCATCATGGCTGTTGATGAAGACTGGGGGGTCAGGGGATCCTTCCGAGAAGGTTCCACAGGAACCCTTGATAAATTTGAAGGTGGGACCCAAGGGAGAAGTAATATTTTTGGTTGATACTGGGGTGGTTCGCTCCTCCCTAATTCACCAACCAAGGGGTACAGAACTCTCTAAGGAAAAATTGACAGTATCGGGGTAAAAGGGGAGGGATTTCAATAAAATGTTAATTAGATTGGGACCAGAACAAATTGAGGGGTCACTCTTATATGTTCCTGAAGCAGGAACTAACTTCCTGGGTCAAGACCTGATTGTGAGATTGGGTTTAGGATTAGGAATAGAGGAAGGATAATTGAAAGTAATGACGGCCTCCCAACAGAGGAGGAGGACAGAAAAATTAATCCCCTTGTGTGGGTTAGGGAAAGCAACAGGGGAGGGTTAAAAATCACACTCTTACAGATTGAACTAAAACAACCAGGGGAAGTCGTTTGCAGATAACAATATTCCATTTCTACTGAAGGGAGAAAAGGTCTCCAACTGGTAATAGAGCGATTGATTAAAGATGGGCTATTAGAACCCTGTATGTCACCACACAATACTTCAATTCTCCCAGTCAAAAATCCTGATGGGTCGTATAGATTGGTGTAAGATCTAAGGGCTATAAATCGAATTGTCCAGACCCACCACCCTATGATGCCTAACGCCTACACCTTCCTTAGTAAGATACTATGAACGTAAGTAGGTCAGTGTGGTGGATCTAAAAGTTGCATTCTGGGCATGTCCCCTACACTTTAGGTTTAGGGACCTCTTTCCCTTTGAATGGGAAAATCCTATAACTGGGAGAAAGCAACAGTACCGCTGGACTGTGCTGCCACAACATTTCAAGGAAGCCCCAAACTTTACTTAGTCAAATCTTAGAAAAAGTCCTGGAAGAATTCCAACCTTCCAGGGGAATCCAGTTGTTACAATACGTAGATGATCTTTTAATTTCTGGGGAGAGTAGGGCCAAGGTATCAGAAACCACAACAAGCTTGCTTAATTTCCTAGGAGAAAGGGGATTGCAAGTCTCTAAGAACAACTGCAGTTTGTGGAAAAAGAAGTTAAAACGTTTAGGACACCTGATTAGTGAAGGAGAGTGGAGAGTAAACCCAGAGAGAATATAGGGAATAGTGAGTGGGTCTGCTTTTGCCTAAGTCAAAGAGAGAACTCTGAAAATTTTTAGGTTTAACTGGCTAGTGTAGGTTATGGATTAACTCATATGCTCAAACGACAAAGATTCTGTGTATCTCAAGTTATTAGAAGAGGAACCCCAATTCCCCATATGAACTTATATTCATAATTCAAAATGCACATATTCAAATGTTTGGCTTCAAGTCCATTGAATATGTACATTTTAAATTATGAAATATGAATATGTATTGTACATGAAATATGACTTGACATCACAGAGTAATCTTAGTTCATGGCAATGTTATTTTCTGAAAGCACCTGCAGAAATCTGTCTTCTTTCTAGTTTCCAAAAAACTCACAGGTGGGGGTCTTTGAATGTCAGATAGTGCATGAGGTACACTAGGATACAGTTATTTCAGGATAATTCATATTCATAATTCACAGTGAGGAAACCTGAAAGTTGCTATTAGCTACCAAAAATGAAAGGTGGGGCAGGGTCGCAGGGGGGGCGGGGGGCCTTGTGAGCCAGTGCCTGGACTCCCACATCACAAATGGAAGGGCAGCGCCTGGAGGGAACTCAAGGCCTGACTGGTTCCTTCTAAGCAGGACGCAATCTGGATGGCAGGGCAACTGGCCTTCAGTTAGTAGCCTTCGGTTAGTGCCTTCAGTGGGTGCCTTAAGTTGGTGGCATTTGGTTACCTTTCCTGGGGAGAGGTGGCAGGTGCTCAGTTCTGCAGACGTGGGGACGAGCGAAGGCCCAAGCTGCCCAAAAAGAGGAGAGGTGGCCCATGGGAACCACAATGACCTGTCGCATGTGCACCAAAGCCAGCTCCAGGCAGGGCCGGTGCAGGGCGTCTGTGGAGTCGTCCTGCAGCTCTGACATGTATGAGTCAGCAGCCAGGAAAGGTGCAGGCCCCAGCAGAGAGGAGCAGAGGCGCCCGGAACATGCTGTCCACCAATGCCAGCCCCAAGTGGGGCCAGCTCAGGGGGTGGTGGGCGGAGCCATCCAGCAGCTCTGAGATCCACAAGGTAGAGATGGCAGTAGCGCCAGGCTCCACTGCTTTGGAGCTTGCACAACCGGATTCGGGAGCCGTGACCTGCAGCACATTGGCGACCAGAAGACGCCCAAAGGTAGGGAGGCCACAGTTACTGTTTGGCCTTAGGAGCTCCTCTGGCTGTTGCTGACCCAACGTTCCCTCCTAGAGACATCCACAGCCTGGGACTCCCCGTTCCTGCCCCTAGTTAGCTTTCCTAGGCCCAGGCCCCAAGCAGGAGGACTGGCTCTGCCTTGTGGCCCCACCCCTTCTTCTTTCCCTGGTGCATCTGGCCAATCAAGTTATTAGAAGAGGAACCCGATCCCTTGCAGTGGTCCTCAGAAGAAATTCAGGCAGCGAAAGAGCTAAATCAGGCCCTCATTACAGCCCTGGCCCTCCCATCTTTAGAGAACCCATTCCATCTGTTTGTTAACAGTAGACCAGGGCATGGCCCTTGGGGTGCTTACTCAAACATGGGGTGGGAAGAGGCAACCTGTTGCTTTTGTCTCCAAGCTTCTCGATCCTGTCTCTCAAGGGTAGCCCAAATGTGTGCAAACAATAGCTGCCACAGACTTACTTGCTGGTAGAGGAGACTAGAAAGCTAACCTTTGGTGGGGCCCTAATAGCACCCCACATCTAGTCAGGAATATATTAAATCAAAAAGCTGGAAGATGGTTAACTGATTCTCGGATTCTAAAATATGAGGCCATATTACTAGAAAAAGATGACTTGGTCGTAACAACAAATACTTGCCTGAATACAGCCAGTTTCCTATGGAAAGGAGAGGAGAACAAAGAGACATCAGATCCTAACTGCTGAGATATCACAGAATACCAAACCAAAGTTAGGCCAGATCTTAAGGAAGCTCCACTACATGATGGGATAAGGCTGTTGGTGGATGGGCTGCCTCCAGTGATAGATGGCAAGGGACATAATGGTTATGCTGTCATTGACGGAAATAAACACTCCTTATGTGAGAAAGGAAGACTACCTAATGGCTGGTTAGCCCAAACCTGTGAATTATATGCTCTTAACCAGGCCCTAAGGCTCCCTGAAGGCCAAAATGGCACTATATACACTGATTTTAAGTATGCCTATGAGGTGGTACACACTTTCGGAAAAATCTGGACAGAGTGGGGCCTAATAAATAGCAGGGGAAAATAATTGGTACATGGGGAACTGGCCAAACAGGTTTTAGAAAGCCTCTTGCTTCCAGCAGAGGTAGCCATAGTTCATGTAAATGGTCATCAGAAAGGGAACACTATAGAAGCTGTAGGAAACAGGTTTGCAGCTGAAGCTGCTAAGCAAGCCTCCCTGGAGGAAGAAATTAAGACTATTTAGCCTGACCTAAGGTAGTATTAAGGCCCCAGTTTATCAGAGATGAGAAGGAAGAATTAGACAGGTTAGGGGTCAAACTGAAGATGAGATGGGTACTTCCCGATGGGAGAGAAATAAGTAAACCCCTAACGAGAAAGCTAATGTCTATATTACACAAAAGGAGTAATTGGGGATCCTGGGCTCTGCATGACGCAACACTTCAGAATTATGGGTGTACAGGGATTTATACCCCTGCTAAACAAGTGTGTGGAAGTTGTGTAACTTGTCAAAGGATAAACAAAAAGGTGATCAGAAAACAGGCCACAGGAGGAAGACCTCCCAGAGTAAGATCATTTCAAAGCATTCAAGTAGATTTCACAGAAATGGCCAAAGGAAGAAGACTAATGTATTTACTGGTGATCGTAGGTCACCTTTCCAGCTGGGTGGAAGCCTTTCTCCTTCCAACAGTCATGACCAGTAATGTGGTGAAAATAATATTAGAACAGACGGTACCTAGATTTGGCCTGGTAGAAAACATTGATTCAAACAATGAGAGCCACTTTACCTCAAGGGTGTTAAGAGGAATTATGGAAGGTTTACAAATTAGATGGGATTATCAAACCCCTTGGCATCCCCTTCCTCTGGAAAGGTAGAAAGAATGAATCAAACTCTCAAAAAGCATAATCACCAAACTAATCTAGAAACTAAAATGCCCTGGTCCAAATGTCTCCCAATAGTACTCCTTAGGGTTATGACAGTCCCAAGAAAATACTTGGGATTGTCCCCCTACAGGTTATTATAGGGGCTCCCATATTTGGGCAGAGCTACAGACCTCCCTACTATGGAAACCAAGGATCAATGCTTAAGAAATTATATACTGGCCATATCTTCCACCCTGTCATTCCTTAGGTTAGGAGGACTTCTGACTTAAATGCCACTTCTTGAGTTCACGGTTCACCACTTTCAGCCTGGCAACTTGGTGCTGATTAAGACTTGGAAAGAAGACAAGCTCCACCCAAGCTGGGAAGGTCCCTATCAAGTGCTCCTTACCACTGAGCCAGCCGTGCAAACAGCTGAACAGGGGTGGACTCACTATCCTTGAGTCAAGGGATTGGTAAAAAGAAACCCCAGAAGGGAGGAGAAAAGACCAGTGGAAAGTGCACTAAGGAACCCTTAAAGTTAACTCTGAGAAAAATCTAAAAAGAAAACATGGGTTGGCCCCATTTCTTGAAGTTAATACGGCTGGGATGGGCTACTATACAAAGAGCAGAAGGTCAAAATGGAAACTGGCAGGGGACTCCTCCCTATCCAATCAGGTTGGTAATTAGTGTAACCAAGACGGTAGCACCCCAGACTATAAGATTTGATGCCTGCCACGTCTAACCTTATGGGAATTTGGAAAATCAGGGATAGCTCTCGCAGGCAGATAAATATCTTTGCCCTGAACCAGATACAGGTTATAGTAGAGCATCACCCTGCCCCACCTAGCTGGGATGATGTATGGTGGACTACCCAATTTCAGGGTTGGACAGTAAACATGGGTTGCGTAACTCTGAGCTGGAGACCCTTGAAGAATAAACTACATCTGTCCAAGGGCTCCCTGCCAAATAACTGCCACAATTTAGAATGTAATCCTATATTCATCACCATTGACAATCCAGCCATTCTAGACCAAGAACCAAATCTAAGTACTGGCAGTCAGCCTGCGGATGTGACAAATCACATGGCTCATGCACCTATAAAGTCATGATAAGCGATCATAATGTAGAGGAGGGGTCAGTCCATAAAAGGGAAGAAAGTTTTGCTATTGGGAAATCGAAACTTAATGGGGAAGGGTACTGGGGTATAACCTTTTAAGGGGGATAATGAAACTTAGGCAACGTCCGGGAAGATCGTAACCCCATAGTACTCGACCAATGAGGAACTGGGGAAGGGACTTGCATGCTAGGAGATAAATTACCTGCTGTACCTGCCCTGGGTGTGCCTGCCTACCAGACACCTGATCCTGCAAGACTGCCATTAAAAGTCTCACTTCCACTGTTCTTCGTGTCTCTGAGCCCATTCATTGGGTTTGGATGGGTGAATGTGTTTCTCACACATTGTTTTACATTTCTGCAAATCCCTTTATTGTCTGGCTTAATTTCAGACAGCTGGGTTCTCTCATTTGCTTCTATATGATCTGTGGCCACATCACAGGGCAAGTCACATGGCCTCAGAAAAACTCTTGAGAACAGACATGAAAAACGCACGTAACACTTCCAGTATTATATGAAAACATTCTTGACTTCATAGAATCCCTGAAATATCTTCCTATTAAGTTAAAGTTTAAAACTCCTTTCTGTTAAAGAGATGGTAGTCTTAGCATACTTATACGAAAAAAACAATGTTGCAAATCTCTTATTTTATAAAAATTTTCTGTTAAGAATATATTTCTTTTAAACAAAATCTATTTCCTAGACTTTAATCAAATAAAAGCAGTTATCAGTACTCTAGTCCTCAATTAATGTAAGCTAATATGATTTTTGGATCCTTACAAATTGTATATGTAAGCGTGTACCCATGTATATAAATCTCTATCCCATGTGCACAAAATACATAAAAACAAATACACTAAAATATTACTAGCTACATTATAGATACTTTTAATCTTTACCTTTTTCCTCAATATTTTATATTTGCCGTTGGTTCAAAAAAAATTTTTTTAATGCTTCCTGTTGCTCTCTTCCTCTCATCAGCACTAGTTAATATTATTTTCAAAAAGAGTATGCCCTGACCTTGGGGAACCAGAAGGTTTTAGTTAATTAGAATTATGAGGAAGCAGAGTAAGGATAAAAATAAACCAGGAAATAGGATGCAATGGACCCTATGTTAACACATCAAAAAACTGGAATTTAGAATTCTGATCTTAGAGTATAGGATTTCCAGTAACATATGTTCTTTCCATAAAATAATGATTCTTCCTTTATAGTTCTAGCAGTAACTATGTACACCAATAAAATAGTTAAACACATTTAGCTCTGTGCCTTATGAAGTGTTTTCACTTATTATTCTTTGATCTTATATCATCACTGACTACATTACTTTAAAATTCATACGCTAAATGAATTTAATACTGTTTTTTTAAAAAAGGAGGCCTCATCTTTTTACACATTATTACTGTTCATGATAATGTTGTCTCATGGAAAAACAGAGTTGCGGCAAAGGGCCAACTAACTCAAAGCAATACACCGCTCTGAATTCTTTCAATTAGGGATCTCAAAACGTTATTGCTTAACTGGTGCTTGCAATACCATACTAAGTCTTATGGTGATAAGAGTGACACCCATTATACTATAATTAACAACAGAAGGGGACAGCAAAATGCAGAATCACAAACAACTTTTTCTACTTAACTGGCAGAGAAAAGACGGGCAGCACAAAGCAGTGGCTGGGAGTTTGGCGTCTGGAGCCGACTATCTGGATTCAGACTCTGACTCTGCCACTCATGTATGACCCTGCACAAGTTACTTAACTTCATCTTGCCTGAGTTTCCCCATCTATGAGGGAGAGAGGAGAATAACCATATCTACCAGCAAGGTTAAATAATTAAATGAGTTACTATTTGTAAAGTGTTGGCACATAATATTTGTTAAAAGTAAAAGAAAAACCCTGAAACTAAAGTTCAAACACTTTATTAAATAACAAAACAATCGTAGGGATGCAGAAAAACCAAATTAGATAATTCAGAATACTGCATCCTCAATTTCTGAACTTCTTAAAAAGGGGTGGTTTTCAACTATCCCTTAGCAAAAGTACAAACTGGTCAAGTATAAATGACTTTCAGAGATGCCATAGAAGAGTTTGGCTGGATACAGATAAAGCGCCTTTTTGCTTATATAAATTGAACAGAAAAATGTTCTGTCTTTAAGACAAGTTTTAAGACACAATAAATACTAGCATCAACAGGTCACCTCAGTTGCTCTTGTTGACTACCAAAAAAAAGGCAAAAATGCTGATCTCAATGTGTCAAATCTGTTTAAAGTTTAGATGGAAGAAATGAGCAATCACATAAAATTAAGACTGAAGTCAACTTCCTAAAGAAATGGAGTGTCCCAGGTTAAGGCAAGATAAGTACAGGCTGAAAGACATTTTATCCTGCCAGAAAGCAAGGAAGCACTCAACGAACAACCAGGTCAGATCAAAATGGACACAGCAGCCACCTCAAGAGACTCTCACTGGCCAAATGTGAGAAAACCGATCATCAAAAAGAATAACACCTAAAGTGAACAGAAGGAAAAAAAAAGAATTACAGTCAAAATCAATGAAATTAAAAACAGGAAAATAGAAAAAAAAAAAAAAAAGCTGGCTCACTGAAAATATAAATCAAACTGTTAAACCTCTAGCCAGACTAATCAAGAAGTTCAAGACCACCCTGGCCAACATGGTGAAATCTCCACCTCTACTAAGAAATACAAAAATTAGCTAAGCACGGCGGCATATGCCTGTAATCCCAGCTACTTGGAAGGCTGAGGCAGGAGAATCATTTGAACCCAGGAGGTTGAGGTAGCAGTGAGCCAAGATCGCACCACTGCATTCCAGCCTGGGTGACAGAGTGAGATTCTGTCTCAAATAAAAAAAGAAGAAGAAGAAGAAAAAGGAGAGAAGGCACAAATTACTAATGTAACAAATGGAAGAGGGGTCATCATTACTTATCCCAAGTACATTAAAAGTACAACAAAGGAATACTATGAACAACTTGAACAAACCTGTAACTATTAAAGAAACTGAATCAATAATCTGAATAGATCTATATCTATTAAAAAATTGAACTGATAGTTATTAACTTTTTAAAACAGAAAATGCCAGGCCCGAAGTTTTACTGGTGAATTCTTCCAAACGTTTAAGGAAAAAAAATGTGATACCAATTCTCTATAACCTCTTGCAGAAAATAAAAACAGAAGGAACATTTCCTGACTTATTCTAAAAGAGCAGCATTATTCTAATAATAATAATAATAAAACAAAGAGATTGTAAGAAAAGAAAGCTACAGACCAGTATCTTTCATGAACATAGGTAACAAAAATCCACAACAAAATATTAGTAAATTGAATCCATTAATGTAGAAAAGGAATTATTCACCATAACCAGGTGAGATTTATCCCAGGTATACAAGGCTGGTTCTAAAATCTACTAATGTAACCCTAACCCACCACATCAACAGGCTAATGAATATAAATCAAACGGTCATATCAATGGATGCAGACAAAGCATCTAACAAAATCTAACACCACTCATGATGAAAACGCTCAGAAAACCGAGAATGGAGAGGAATTTCCTCAATTTGATTTTTTTAAAAAAATCTACTCTACTCCCCTCAAAAAACCCTCTACAGTGAACATAGTACTTAATGGTGAAAAACTAGATACTTTCCCCCTAAGAACAAGAATAAGGCAAAAACGTCTCCTCCCATCACTCCTATTGAACATCATACCTAAAGTCCTAAATACTGCACTAAGACAATAAAAGGGAAGAAAAGGCACACAGATGGAGGGGCGACAAGAAATAAAACTGTTTTTGTTTGCAGATGACATGACTGTCTACCTAGAAATTTCTGAAGAATTGAAAAAAAAAGAAAAAACCCTCCTAGTTGATACAGCTGTTTCCACTGCGTGTGAGTTAACAATTCTGATACTGCTGTAAGATCTACGTTGGAACTGAACAACTAAGTAAATACGTGGTGTGTGCTGGGAGGCAGGTTTCTCGCTACTGGAGGAAATTTACTGGTAAGGGGAGGACCAGGAATGATCCATATGGTAATAGATTAGAGTTGA
This sequence comes from Macaca fascicularis, assembly GCF_037993035.2. Taxonomy (NCBI): domain Eukaryota; kingdom Metazoa; phylum Chordata; class Mammalia; order Primates; family Cercopithecidae; genus Macaca; species Macaca fascicularis. Next base: position 57,531,639 of record NC_088383.1, on the reverse strand, counting down.
AGACACTAAGAATTCATGTTTAGCTTATACAGATACAGATGGTTACAAATATTTATGCACATATACTGATATGTAATATTAAATACTTATATGTGTCTATCTAGACATGTAGATATACAGATATTTCTAATATATGAATATATTTCTTTGCTCTATCTGCTGAGAGTACCTAAAAGAAACAACATCCCAGTAGCAACAAGCACACCTAGAACTTTGTTTCTAATACCATTTTCTAATTAAAGGAAACAGTGCTCCTTAGAGAAATGGCTGATCCCAGGACTAGGGTAGAAAACATACAAGATGAGCTGGGAGCATCCTGCAGTGCCAGAAAGAAAGTGCTCAGAAAACACCCACGCTGATGGAAGTATGTCAAAGGCACAGAAGCTAACTAAAGGGGCTCCCAATGGCCAAATCTGAAACAATGTGAGTAGCAAAATGAAGTATTATTAGTATTGGACTGTAACACAAAGTATAAAATAAGCAACCATGAGTCCATACTGATATAAATGACTAAATAAATCACTAAATGGGAGAAAATAAAAATCTCCTGCACAGAAGGATTCCAAATATTAATAATTTATGTAGACACTTTGCCATCAAGAAGCAGGACATAACTTTCTACTCTTTAAGTGTGGGCTGTGCATGGTCACTTTTCCCAAATAGTGCAGTATGAAAAGGAGGAAAAAAGAATAACTTTACAATGGAAAAATCTGACAAACATTACTTCACCAGGTGATCAAAATCAAAACCAAGTCATAAATTATGTTAACAGTACATACCCTTGACAGGATGTGATGAAATGATGCTTTACCTCTGTGGATTTTCCTTCTAGAAACCCATAAGGCTAGTCTAAAAATAAGAAAAACATTAGACAAATTCCAATAAAACGGTATCCCACAAAATATCTGAGCAGTCATGGTCATCAAAAAAAGGAATATCTGAGAAACTCACAGCTAAGAAATCCTAAGGAGATACGACAAAATGTAATGTGGTATCCCAGATGGGATCTTGTAAAAACAAAACAAAACAAAACAAAAACACTAGCTAAAATCTAAGAAAAGCTGTATAAGCTATGGATTTTAGTGAATAATGTACCAATAATTTTCACTAACTGTAACAAATGTGCCATGCAAACATATGATGTTAATTATAGGAGAAATTGGGTGTGGGGTATATAGAAACTATAGTATATACTCAATTTTTCTGTAAAACCAAAACTTCTACAAATGAAGACTATTTTAAAAAGGATGACTGAAATGATCATAAAACTTTTGAAAAATCAAAAATCCCTGTGACACAGAGAGAGTGAAAGTTATGTGCCACTTTTTGGAGATGACTATTAACCAATTTTCAAAACCGGTATGTTAAAAAGTTGGTACGTTAAAGAGAAATAAAAATTTATCTCATCTTGTTAGGAAGAACTGTAGTTCAATCCTAGTTGACAAGGGGGAAAGGTCTTTTTAACAAAGGAAAGCTGGTTAATATTAATAGATCAAGAAGGATGATAGGTGGGAGGTCCAGGTGGGCAGATCACTTGAGATCAGGAGTTTGAGACCAGCCTGGCCATTATGGTGAAACCCTGTCTCTACTAAAAATATGAAAATTAGCCAGGCGTGGTGGCGCGTGCCTGTAGTCCCAGCTACTCGGGAGGCAGAGGTGACAGAATCGCTTGAACCCAGGAGGTGGAGGTTGCAGTGACCAGAGATGGTGCTACTGCACTCCAGCCTGGGTGACAGAGCGAGACTCTGTCTGAAAAAAATAAAAATAAAAACAAAAAAGAAGGATGATAGGGTTAGAAAAACAAAAAACAAAAACAAAAAAACACCATTTGCAAGCCCAAATGAAACAACTGATTCAAAGCTCACCAAAAGACTCTAAACACATACGCTGCTGGAAAACAGAATATTCACAGGGAACCAAAATGTCATCTCACTGATCAACTGCTGATTGTCAAGGGCAAACCCATCGTTATAATGGATAGATCTGGTGAATACCATCTTAACACCAAATGATCACACTTTAGGCAAACCACCTGATGCCTGTGTTATGAGTCAATATAATGTACACAGGAATAACTAAGCCAAAAAAACTAAATATAATCCAGCCTTTAGACTCAATCTTCTACTTTAGGAAACACAGTGGGAATAGAGATACAAGTTAATTGCTACAAGAAAACAATCAGACAAATCCAAAATATGGGAAACATTCTATGACAAATGGCCTGGTCTCTTCAAGAAGCCAGTATCATAAGTGTAAAAAACAAAAAAATAGAAAACAGGACAATTGTAGTATGTTAAAAGTGACTAAAGCAACAACAATCAAATGTAGTTCATAAACTGATTCAATATTGGTTTGAAAAAGTTGACCTTTTTGGAGAAGAGGGGCAGAACAAGATGGAAGAATAGGACTCCCCAGTGATTGCCCCTAACAGAAACATCAATGTGAACACTATCCATGCACGAAAACATCTTCACAAGAGCTAAGGAAATAAGGTGAGAAATCACAGTATCTGATTGCAGCACAAACTGACCTTTTGGGGAAATAATTAGCAAAACTTGAATATGAACTAGATATTAAGGGCTTAAGTATGACATATGTAACAGAATGTGTTTATCTTTAGGAGAGACATAAACAAATATGACAAAAAAGCTAACAACTACAATATCCAAATGAAGTATACAGGTGTTTACCATAATATTCTTTCAATGTGTATGTCTGAACATTCTTCAGTTGGGAGTGATATGAGAGAATGAAGTCACTTTAAAATGTGGGTGAGGACGGTGGCCAAAATGTTCAGTTTTAAGGAACCAAAAAACAGTAATAGCCGATTCTACTGACAGGTGTAACAAAGAAACACACTGATCTTAAACCAGGTTCCTATGACACATATACTGGAAGATGGAGCCAAAAAAGAGAGGGCATCACTTTACCAAACAATTCCTATCCTCAAAGTTTAAAATATCAACCAAAACTCTGCTGATAAAACCTTCTGAAATACACCCAGTATCTATCATTTTCTCAAGGGCTATTAAAGATATATCATTTTTCCTCAATTATAATGATTAAGATGGATGGAAAACTTTGTAATTTTGAAATTTAAGAAGTATGGGAATAGCTTAGAGAATCAAAAACAAAAACTCTTTAAGACCTTACATTTATTTTCATACACAGATGAAGATGGCATCCTAAATCAAAATCAGTATCATTTTGTATCTCTCATATAAATAATGGGTTCTATGAAATTACATTTGTTCTGCAATCCCTTACATACTAGTGGTTGGGCAGATTTATACTGCTATAAACACAACTGTAAGTCCAGCCCCAAAGTTGACTCCTTCAATTAATGACTCAGTATCCTAGGGTTTCTCTGCGAAATTTTAAAATTTTATTCAACATGACTAAGTAGATACTTCTCAAAGCCACCCCCATAATACCTAGATTCCACAGTCTTTTAATTATGACAATTTCATTACAACAAATATCTCAGCTCCTTTTATACATGACTGCCCTTTTACACTCCTAATAGACATGAAAATGTTACCCTATACCTTTATCTTTTCTAAACTTTGCAAAAATATCTAGTTTTTTCTGCCATTTTCCCCTCCCATTTCTATTTCCAAGGCGATTTCCCCCTTTTCTAATAATTCCTATAATCTGTAGAAACTGGTACCCAAAATCTTACCCCTAGGAAAAACTGAAATCACATATACTACAATTTCAAATAGAGAATCTTATGACATAAACCTTGATCAACCTAACAAATCATTTTCCTTAACATGGTGAACTAGATAATTCAAACCAATTATCTTACTGGGAGCAACTAGAAAAACTGGACACCTGCTCAAGTCCCCAGTAAAAAATATTTTAAAAATCAAAACCAAAAAACCTGTTTGAGGGCATCAGAGTGCCAAGGTAGTGAAAAAGCATGAAGACCAAGATCTAGTAGAATAAGGAAAAGCTCATAAGGGAGCCTGGCATCTGGGGCCGTTTTTCCTCCTGATGGGATCTGCTAATTCCAAAGAGGTGGCTGAGAAGCTGAGCTTGAACTTGCAACCGATTTACACAACTAGAGATGATAAAATATTGGAGTTAAGGGTTCAAGAAAGTGTGGGGGTGGGGGCATGTGGGGCTGATAACACCCCTGGCTTTATGCTAGGACTCCAAGGGGTCATATCCCAGAAGAAAATAAAACAAAATAGACCAGCCTTCGTAGACTCTGGAACCCAGTTTTGAAACATTATAGTCTCTGACTGGATTAAGATGATCCAGGATTGCTAGTGCCACTAGCTTGCCTCCTGCCAAAAGTCAACAAAAATCCTCTCTAGAAGGAGACAGCATCATTCCCAAACCTTAAATTATCTATATAATTTTTATTACATAACGTCTTAAGTTATCCAACACAGACATGCTTAATATATTCAAAAAAGTTTTTTGGTTTTTTTTTGATAATCATGAAAGACTGGCGCAGTACAAAACTCTGCTAACTTCAAAATTTCAAATACTTTACTTCATAATCCTTACGTTCATCTCCGATGAATTCTTTAGGAATTCCCACAGCTGTTCTATGCCCTCCTTACTGCCCTTCAGTCCCCATGCACTTGAAAACTTCACGTACTAAAGTAAGAAAAATCAGTCATCCAATCTAAAAGGAGTTCATACACTCACAGACGACCCTCTAACCTGTCTTCTCTGTATATTACCTGAGAGGGAACATACTCCACTAAGTTGCCACAAGAGAGTGAACTCTATCGGGGAGACACCATAGGTTTTCCAACATTTTACAACATAATCCATTACACACACACCTCTGTGTGTATCTCTATATAAATATACTCACACATCTATGGGAAACACAACTTTCAAAAAATTCTGAACTACAGTAATCAACACACTGTGGGAACATAAGCATAGACACATAGATCAATGGAATAGAACTCAGAGTCCAGAAATAAATCTGCCTTTTTTTCAAGAATGCCCAAGACAATTTGGTAAGAAAGAATAGCATTTTCAACAAATGGAGCTAGGAGTACTGCATGTCTACAAGCAAAAGAATGACCTCATATACGTTCCTCATACCATACACCATAAAATTAACTCAACATGGATCACAGACCTAAATGTAAGAGCTAAAACTATAAAACTCAGAAAAAAACGTAGAAGTTGTCTTCATGACCTTGAGTTAAGCATTGGCTTCTTATAAAATATTCCAAAAGCACAAGGGAAAAACAAATACGTTGTATTTCTTCATTGAAATTAAAACTTTTTGTGCTACAAATGATGCCATCAAGAAAGTAAAAAGACTACCTCCAAAACAGGAGAAAATATTTATAAACCATACATCTGTTAAGCAACTTGTATCTCTAATATATAAAGAACTCTTTGGCCAGGCGAGGAAGCTCATGTTTGTAATCTCAGCACTTTTTGAGGCCAAGGTGGGAGCATCACTTGAGCCCAGGAGTTAGAGCACCTGGGCAGCACAGTGAGACCCCATCTCTACAAAAAAAAATTAAAAATTAGCAGGGCACACCTGTGGTCCTAGCTACTTGTGAGGCTGGGGAGGGAGGATCACTTGAGGTAAAATTTTTTGTACTAAAAATACAAAAAAATTAGCCAGGACTAATGGCAGGCACCTGTAATCTCAGCTACTCAGGAGGCTAAGGCAGGAGAATTTCTTGAACCTGGGAGGCTGAAGTGAGCCAAGATCACACCACTGCACTCTAGCCTGGGCGAGAGAGCAAGACGTCACCTCAAAAAAAATAAAAAAGAGATAGCCAGAATGAGCAAAACTACAAAGAAAGTAGGTTAAGTGGCTGTTTAGGGCCAGGGAGAGTGGTGTATGTGCGTTTGAAGAAATGGGGAGTGACTGCTAGTGAGTATGAGGTTACTTTCTGGGGCGACAAACATGTTCTAAAGTTAGGTTGTGATGATGGTTCCATTATTCCAGGAATATACTAAAAAAGCTTTGAGCTGTGTATTTCAAATAGATAACTATAATGGTATGTGAATTATACCCCAATAAAACTGTTAAAAAATTCTTAGTCCCTTATTATACATGACACGCTATGGTATTTTCTACTTCATTTCTTTTAAAAACATAACAGAAGTTGTGATCTCCTAAATTCATTCTATAACCTACTAATGGGTCATGACTAACAATTTGAAAGCACTGCCACAGAGTCCTACCTACAACACTAAAACTTATAACCACCGTCTCCTGTATCAGGACTAATCCCCTCATACCTCACATCCCTGCTGATGGTCACCAGAAAATGTCCAGTTCTCCCTGGTTATCTATTATTCCCTGAATTCTCACTGCCATACTGCTGTGTACGTCCTCCATTTGACTCAATTCTTCATCCTCCTAATTCCTTTACTTGGCCTTCTGAAATTCCCAATTTGTGACAAGCAAACTCAGCCTGTTACACTACCTATATCCTTTCTTGTCATTGTCTATCCTCCCTCCAATTCTTCCTTATTCAGTGAGGACATTACAACTGGTTTACAGTATGTACCCTTACTCCCCTCACTAGTTGCTGATTTCACCACGCATGCAGACTGACCCTTTTTTAATACCTCAGACTTTTAACTCATTGGCCTCCTCACATTCCGGACTTGTCTCTGAATTCTAACTCTGCAGCCCACACCCAAGGTCATCCTGAGCATCAATTATGTCAATAATTATCATACTTGTGAAATCTCTCTTTCAGATATCCCACTCTGACCATGGCATTCAATCTTTCAAATTAACTTACTCAAACCCTGTGGCCAGTTACATACTCAACCACCACCCCACAATAAGCATTCTAGTTAAAAGGCCCTTATTTCCCTTGTCCCCTTTTCCTTCTTTTGTACTGATCTGGTGTGATGGTTAGCTGTAAGTATCAATTTGGCTAGGCTGTAGTACCCAGTTATTCAAACAATTATGTAGTTGCTGTGAAGGTATTTTGTAGATGTGATTAATATCTACAAACAGTCAAGTTTAAGTACCGGAGCTTATCCTTGATACCGTGGGTAGGCCTCATCCAATCACTTGATAAGGCTTTAATAGCAAAAACAAGTTTCCCTGAGAAAAACAAAATTCTGCCTCAAAGCTGCAGTATTAACTCCTGACCAAGAATTTCCTGCCTGTCCTACAGATTTCAGACTTGCCAGCCCTCACAAAAATAAATGCCTTAAAATCTCAGTCTATCTATCTATAACTCAGATTGGTTCTGTTTCTCTGGAGAACTCTACTACACCTGGCAAAATCTCACCCTGGGTAAATCCAACCACCTGCCTTATCTGTGCCTGTAACTAATCAGCTAAATAATGCTGGGGAGGGTGGTCACAAAACCAGGTTGACCGATATCACTTTAACTTCAAGATTTTAAACCTTAAATGAACAATCAATACTTCTTGACAAACTGCTTCAAACTCCTCACACTCCCATCCCTTTCTGCCCATATGAATCTCATGCTTCACTGAGCAAACAAACCACAAGAGAAGATGAAAGCCAGGAGAACAGGTCTTCATCTTCCAACTTCCAAACTTCCTCACAAGGGCACACTTTTCCACATTTCCTCCTGTTAGATGGAAAAGATTTCTCCTCTAATGAGGGCCAAACTCTCTACCTGTACTCTGCATCCCCTTTCCTACATACAGCAATGCCATTTTCACTCAATTTCTGAGCCTCACAATTTCCTTTATCTACCAACCCATTTCTTTGTTCACTTTAGAGCTAATCTTAAAAGAGTGGTCTACACCCACTGTGTCAGCACTTGCTCATATCTCACTCTTTTTCAAAGTGTTTCATTCAGGGGCTAGGTGTGGTGGCTCACGTCTATAATCCCAGCAATTTGGGAGGCTGAGGTGGGAAGATCACATGAGGCCAGGAGTTTGAGACCAGCCTGGGCAACACAGTGAGACCTCATCTTTACAAAAAACTTAAAAATTAGCCAGCCGAGTCCCAGCTACTTGGGAGGCTGAGACAGGAAGATCCACTTGAGCCCAGGAGTTTAAGGCTGCAATAAGCTATGATCACACCACTGCACTCCAGCCTGGGCAACAGAGGGAGATGGTCTTTAAAAAAAAAAAAAATCATTCATTGTTTTTTAACCATCTTCAACTTGGCTTCTTTCTTCCTACTTTAATAAAATCGTCAAACAAGATCACCAACAACTTCCCATATAATCTCTCTATGCCTGTTTCCTCATGTATAAAATGGGCCTAACAGTGCCCACCTTGTAGGGTTGCTGTGTGATGTTTAAATAATTTAACATACATAAAGCACAAGAATAGTGGCTGATACATGATAGGCACCAAATAGGGTATGTATTAGTTCTTATACTATTAGGATAGTCTGGATTCTTATTTTCCCAAGGTTCTAACTTTTTGTTTCTAGTTACTTAACAATGTATGGGTCCTTGAGCAGAAAACCACCTCAGCTTTTTGGTGGGAGCAGGGGAAGGGAAGAAGAGACAGAAAATGAACTATTTAATCCCCATTAAGCAATGAGATCTCTACTGAAATTCAGCTAAGTATCTAACTACCATATAATTTTATAAGGATGAGCGACCTGCCTCAAACCCAGTCGCCAAATCAAACTCACTCTTTGCACTCTCTCACTCCTGTGCTTTCCTGACTTGCTGATTTCAGCATTTTTCCAAGCTTAAGACCCTCCTGTCTATATTCATTCACTTCATACTTCTACATATCTTGACCTCTGACCGTACGCTCTCTGACACCAGACTAAACTATATTTCAGGGAGCTGCCTCTGACTGCTAAGCACATAGAAAGCAGCCTATATGTATAGTCACACCTTGCTTAAGGACGGGGATACCTTCTGAGAAACGCATCGTTAGGCAATGCCGTCACTGTGCGAACATCATGGAATGTACTTACACCAACCTAGATAGTATAACATACCTAGGCTATAATATGGTGTAGCCTATTGACCCTAGGCTACGAACCTGTACAGCATATTACTGTACTGAATACTGCAGGCGACTGTAACACAACGGGAAGTATTTGTGTATCTAAACATAGAAAAAATAGAGTAAAAATATGGTATAATTTAATGGGACCACTGTCACATGTGTGTTCTGTCACTGACTGAAACCTCACCATGGGGTACATGACTGTATTATTAAATAAGAGACAAGGCAGTTAACTGCTATTACATTAGCTATCAAGTGATTGATCCCCAACTTGTCCATTTAACATTTTGAAAACCACAGTTCATTTCAAGTTACATTAACTTTAGAAAGAAAACTTCACACTACTTTAAGTATTCCCATAATCCCTCCCTAATTTCATTATTATTCATAACCTTTAAATACTCAACAGATAAACAGATATTTTGGCTCTCGTTTCACATATAATGGAGGAAAACTATAATCTTCTAAAAATCACCACTATGAATGCAATAAAAAAAATATAGCGGTATTAAAAAGTTGGGGGAGGGAGGAGGTAAAAATCAAAGGAAACAAAAAAGCTGGCATGACATATCAGAAAAATCAAAAATTCAACTACAAAACTATTAGAAATAATAAATATTCTACAGGGGGCTTATCATTTAATATATAAAAAATATTAACTAATTTACAAAATAAAAAAGCTTTCATATATAAAACCAGATAGAAGATAAAATGGAAAAAAAGATGCCATTTCCGGCAGGAAAAAAAAAAAAAAACAGAAAAACTTAAATATATAAAATAGCAAAAAAAAAAAAATTCTTTTTAATGTTTAAAAATGCTATCAGGAACCCAAAATGAGACTTCAACAAATAAAAAGGTTAAGTTTTTCCTATTCTTGGATATAAAGGTACAACATCATAAAGCTGTCACTTATTTTTTAAATACAAAGAAATCCTAACAGTAAACTGAATCCATGTAATAGAAGTCAATCACTGGGGAGCAAGGTAACTTGAAAAGGATGTACAAAATGCTTCTGGGTGATGGAAGTGTTCTTTATTTTGATCTGGGGTTGCACAAGTGTATACATAAGCAAACTTATTGGACTGTAATGCTTGTGCATCTAGCTGTACATAATTTTACCACAATAAAACAAAAAAACTGATTCCAACAGAAAGACTGGCAGAGGAGGGGTACAGACTAGACTAGATGGGTTGTTTCTGAAAGTTCATATAAAATAAACAAGATAGAAGCCAGAAAAATACTTCTGAAAAGAGAAATAAAAGGGAATTAGACCTAGCAGAAAACACAGCATATGCTACAATAATAAAAACAGGATGGCTTGGGTCCCAAACAGGCGGATGGGTCAGTGGGACCAATGGTACCAAACACACGTGGAAATTTTGTAAATGGTAAAAGTGGCATTTTAAATCAGTAAGACAAAGATGGACTATTTAATAAATGGTATAGGGGCAACTGGATGGATATCTGGTGAAGAAAATAAAGTTGGAACTATACATAATATCCTACCATAGAATGGAAAACAGCAAATTGGGGAAAAATATTTCCAAAAAATAGCATGGAGCCAATCTGTAAAATTAATCCTAAAAATCTAGGAAAATGAGCAACAAAGCAATAGAAAAATACGCAAAGACAAGGACAGTTCAAAATAAAGAAAATACAAACAGTCCTTAAAAGATGAAAGATGTTTAAGGGTAACAAGAAGCAGGCATCCTTACACAGTGCTGGTGGAATGGAAGGTGGACAACCTCTACAGGCTTCACTTCAGCAATACATAAAAATACAAATGCATATACACTGGCCTAGGAACTCTACCTCTGGAAATTTATCCTATGCATTTAAGTGCAACATGATGTATGCACAAGGTAATCCACTGCACCATGGTTTTTGATAGCAAAAGTCTGAAAACTACCTAAATATGCATCAAAAAGGAGTTAAATGGTACACCAGTATAATGATGTTATAGACTGTCTGTGTCCCTCCAAATTCATATGTTGAAGCCCTACCCTCCAACTTGATAGTATTTGGAGGAGAAATCTTTAGGAGGTAACTAAGCTTCTCATGTATTAGGTCATGAGGGTGGAGTCCCCATGATAGGATGAGGAACAAACTAGAGATCTTAGGGGCCATGTGAGGATACATCCAGAAACCAGCCACCTGTAAAGCCAGGAATAGGGCCCTCAACAGGGAACCAAATTGGTTAAGTAGCCTAATCTTGAATTTCCCAACTTCCAGAACTGTGAGAAATAAATTTCTGTTGTTTAAACCACTCAATCTACGGTATTTTGATATAGCACCCCAAACAGAGTAACACAAATGGAATACCACAAAGATGTTAAAAAAGATGTTAAAATACCACAAAGATGTTAAAAAAAGCATGCTATTTACATACTGATATGACTGATATAAAATAATATCTCAGCTATATTAAAACAAAAAAGCAGGCCACGTGCGGTGGCTCACACCCATAATCCCAGCACTTTGGAGGCCAAGGCAAGTGGATCACCTGTAATCCCAGCTACTCAGGAGGCTGAAGGAGGAGAATCACTTGAACCTGGGAGGCAGAGGTGGCAGTGAGCCGAGACTGCGCCACTGCACTCCAGCCTGGGCAACAAGAGTGAGAATCCGTCTCAAAAAACAAACCAACAAGCAAAAAACAAAAAAGCAAAGGGTGGTACATATTGCATCCATCAACTTAGATTAAATAAAAAGGGAGGAAGCAGAGCAAAGGCTACACAGTACTGTATATATGTATGATACCTATCCTTCATTGGCAAAGCCAAAATCCATAAAGCTGTGAAAAATACAATAAGTTTAGTACAAACATATTTGGTAGCAAAACCTGACGAGATGTAGCATAAGATTTTATAATCTTTATTCACCCCACTTGTATTTGTTATGCTTTTATAAAAATATTAACATCTTTGATTATTTCTGGGTTTTTTATTTTTTTTTATTTTTTGAGACAGAGTCTCACCTCTGCCGCCCAGGCCGGAGTGTAGTGGCATGATCTCGGCTCACTGCAACCTCCACCTTCCAGACTGAAGTGATTCTCCTGCCTCAGCCTCCTGAATAGCTGGGATTACAGGCGCGTGCTACCACGCCCAGCTAATTTTTGTACTTTTAGTATAGATGTAGTTTCACTATGTGGGCCAAGTTGGTCTCAAACTCCTGACCTCAGGTGATCCACCCGCCTCAGCCTCCCAAAGTGCTGGGACTACAGGCGTGAGCCACCACGCCTGGCCTATGTCTGAATTTTTTACAGAAATGCTAATGTGTTTAATTACGAGGCTACAACCTCTTACTAGGGATTTTGGATAATATGGTAGATGCGCTATCTTATCTTCCTACAATTGCAAAAAAAGAAGCCTTCATTCTAAAATACATCTGGACCAAGGATTCTGAACAAAGGATTACACACTTACACACACATAAACTATCTTTGGAAGTATTCACAGGAAATTTAAGTTTCCAGGTAGAAGAACTAGGTGGCTACACACAGTAGAAAAGGAGATTCTTTATCTTTTTAAATCTTTGGAATTTTGAGTCAAAGTGAATTAATTACTACTTAGTCAAAATATAAAATGTAAACAAAGTAAAACATTAAGACTTTTAAATTCTCAATAGTAACAGACAAAGCTAGATACTTGGGTTTTTGTTTGTTTTAACTGAAAAGTGACCCTTTCTCAGGTCACAGAGAAATCCATACAGCAGGAGCTTTTCTTTATCTTACCTTTGGTTGACCCAATGGCATCTGAAAGTAAAGAGAGCCATCCTTTCTGGAATAAGTCAGAAAATGGTGATTTTTCTACCCAATTAATGACTTTTAGGAAATAGCATCTTATCAATGTTTTTGATGTTTCCTGCCGAGCAAAGCAAGTGCTTGTATGTGGCTGTTTTTCGTTTCTAGTGTCCCCAGAAATATGGTAGGTGGCGGGCTTGAGTCTCTCAGCACCGAGAAGCAGTACTGGAGGCCTACACTTCTCAATACTGGAGAGAGACTTTAAAAAGTGTTTCAAGTACAGATCTAGCCTTACATCGTAACAGCTCCAATACAAAGGAGATTGAGAACTCTGGTTAGTACCTGAATAGCATCTTTTCTACTGTCAGCTTTTCATATTTTTCATATACTTATTTTGATACCCTGTTGTATTCCAGAATGAATTTATAAGGTTTGTCTTTTCTTATGATTTGGATTTTGACTAATGTGCACCACACTCTCAACTTAAACCAGGAATCAGAAAAGATACCTTGCTTTCTGAGGTTTATCGAGTGAGTACAAAGGCATGGCAAGAGACACAAGGTTTGGAAGGCCCCAAATGCCCCAATGACAAAAGAAATTCCTAATGAAATGACTAACAATATTTGCTTCCTTGTGTTAGGACATAAATGTGCTTACGTTAATCCTTATCTTCTATCAAATTATACTCGGCTCACTGAGGGTAGAAACTGACTTCTATTTCCTTTGGCTCCCACATCATCAAATACCTGGATTGGTATAATGCAATGCACAGTAAATATTGCCGAAGTAAAAACCAGTGTCATCTCATAGTAGAGTAGATGCTCTCAAGAAGGAACAAGAAATTTGATCTACCATTATAACCATACAAACGCTAAACAGAAGACTTAGAAAAACACAGAAAATACAGAAAAGATAATATTTCTAAGTAGTACTAATAAATAATCTCCCTAATTTTTTAAGAGGCCTCCATGCCTCAATGAATTGTTGTGGTTACCAGGTCTCTGACAAATTTGCAATCTTCGCAGAATCAAAGATCCCAATAACACTAAATTTAAAAGATGTGACAGCATTCCATTTTCTTCAAATGTGTCACATGATAAAGCTATTCGTAGTTCCTAAATTCTCATTCCTTTAGATGTCTATAATAAACCTAGGAAAGCGTAGGCAATTTTCTGCTGTGGGAAAAGGCAAAAAATCGTGAAAGTGGCAAATATGTTCCCTTCAATATATGCTTTTGGAACATTTCCAAATTTTAAGATAGAGAGGATTACTGGTCCAAATGTTAATATAAATCATCTCAGTCAATTCAGATTATATGAGACGATCGAATTTTAGATAAACCCCCAGAGATGCAGAGTGAAACAAATGGCATATTCTGGAGAATTAGAATGGACACTGTGCATTAAACTGGTTTGACATTTACTTGGCATTTTATGTTTGTTCAAAGTTAAAAATAAGTGATAACAATAGCAAAAACTACCTGAATACTTCTATCTACCATTCCAGGCACCATACCAGTACTAGGCACTTTACATGCAGTACCTTATTTAAACCTCACAGACCTATGAGGTTATGTGCTATTATTATTCTCATTTGACAGACAATAAAACAGGCCCAAATATGTTATATAACCTGAACGAGCCTATACCACAGTTAGATTGGAGCACAATTAGAACTCAGGCTGACCTTAAAACCCACACTAGCAATCACTATAAGGTTTGGGTTCCTTAACTTTCTAAAGAATGGCAGATTTTAACTAAATCTGAAATACAATAAAGGGTAACAGCAAACACAGGCATGTCTTGTATTTGTATATAACCCCCTCCAAGAAAAAGAACGGAAGCTACTAAGTTTTCCAAAAAGGTGTCTCTCCTGTCTCTCTCTCTCTCTCTCCCCCCCACACACACAAAATTTTAAAAACTGGATTTCAGTGAAATTTGGCTTGCACAGAGATGTGAAGTAGGCTTTTGTTTGGCAGGAGCCCTTTCATACACCTTTTAAAAGAGCATAAATTCACTGTTCAGAGATGCCTTAAGTCTCATCCCTGACTATAAGCTTCCTGAGGATAATGAACTCTTCATTTTATGTCTTCCACAAAATCTCTGAGAGCATAGGGTCTCATGAGAAGGCATAATGCTGTGGAATAAATAAAAATCTCCCTTTCCAAGAATCTCCAGCTTATGGCGAAGTCTTCCATTTGTTTTCTAAGTCTGGATATTAAAGAAAAAATTTAACTCAACAATTTTTTTGGCTTCTGAAAATTACAAAATTCTAACTTTGACTACTGTTCTTAACTTGGGCTTCTGATTATCACCCAAGAAGGGCTCTTTTTGTCCTAGTATGTTTTCTCTAGAACCACCTATCTGAGGAACAAGCCTTCTATTAAAAAAAAGTTCTGACAGCCTGAGTTTATAGTTTTAAAGCCAAAAACATTAAGGCACTTGCCTAAAGCTCCAGAACTTGTTGATGACAAAGTCCAGATGGCAGAACTGAGAAATGAACCTAGGTCTGATTCCTGGATTGCTCTAGCTCCACCTATTGACCTGAATGACAGGGTAACTCACTTCAATACTTCTGTCACCTTTCAGTCAAATCATTTCTGAAATCAAAGTTCAACTTAACCTGCATTAAGAGTAAAAATGCAAGGCTTCTAAATGTTCAGGTAAAGAGCACATGATGAAGACAATCAGCATCACAGTTCACTGACATAGGCAAATGATTCATATATAAAGCTATGCGGTTATAATGACTTCCTTGGACTACGTGAATCAGAAAGGCTACTACCCATACCATTGACTTGACCAGAGACCTCTAGAGCGCTGGAATCCTAATGTCAGACATTATTTTGTATTTCTACTCGTGCAACAAAGCATCTCAACCATGTAGATGACTCAAATATGTCAAAATTCAACCCGCTGGCAAAGCTGACCAACAAGAAGCAGGCTCCTATTCAACAACCTCTTAGCACTAGGATAGTTGGGGACTAGTCATTTAACAACAAATTACTTCAAGTTGTTTCACTGAACATCTCATCCTCCCAAGGTCACTTCGATAATATCAGGCATGTAGCAAATACTTAAGATTCTAACCACATTAATTTGTGTACAATGTATTCTTGCACTAACTTCCTTTCCAAATGGCATTTCCCCCGATCTAAAGGAGTGTGAAGGATATAGTTTCCTATTCTGCCAGGACAGGACACTTAAAAGGAGCCCTTTTCATACTTATTAAAGGAATATATTTACTAACAGAATCGATGCTATATCTCTTACTTTAAAGCATAATTTGAAGTGAAATTCAGAGTGACTGCTAATGAATATGGTGTTTCTTCTTGGGGTGATGACAATGTTCTGGAATTGGTGATGGTGATCAATGCACAACATTGTGAATATACTAAAAACCACTGAAATATATACACTCTAACAGGTGAATTTCATGTCAATTAAATTTCAATAAAGCTATTTTTAAAAACCAATAATTTGGAAAACAAAATAACACAACTCTGGTTCTTTACATAGGCTGACTGTGAGCTACTGCCAAAGGATTGTCAGTAACCCCTACTAGAAGCTGACATACCTTAACTAGGTAAAGCAATAAAACGTTGGTATCTCAAAGGTTTTCATCCCTCATCTTAAAAAAGTATCATTTTCTTATTTCTTCATTTCCACTTTACACCAAATAATAAGAAGCTCATTAATTAGTTCACTCTTTTCGTATTCTTTCAAATCCAAAACAAACGCTAAACTGTTCAGGGAGTGGAAAAGAGCTTTAACTTGGATAAATGAATTATTTTGAGTTTTAGGATCATATTTTGTACCAATGTGTTAACACAAGTTAGAACTTAAAACCAAACATTTCAAGTAAACATTTCCAAAATATTAGAAATATTTCTAATAAAACATTTATGTGGCTTTGTCCTCAATTTTTCACAAAATGAGTCACCAAAAACCTTTCAAATAATATTCACAAAATTATAAATGCAATCATTTTAGACCCCTACTGAAATACCAGTTTATGTGTGCCTGTGTGTGCATTACGTACATACACACACAGACACACATAAACTAGTACATACACAGAAACACACACCCCACAACCTACTTTAGTTTATTAATCATATTAAAAAAACATTTAGACAAGATTTTATTTTAGGACAGTGAATGACCTACACGTGATTCAAAAGCCCATGTCATCATAACAGATAATGTACATGAACTGATCATTTAGCCATCTGAAGCGACAGTTGCATGAAGCTTCCAAAACTTTATGGAGAACATTACAGTTTTTTTTAAGGCTTGAATTTAAATATTATCAATTACAAAGAGCTTTTCATCAATCCGACTTTTATTGAACACTTACTATATTCCAGGCTAGGTGGTGGAGAAACAGATGCAAGACAGGCCTGCCCTCAAGGAAGTCCCATTTTGATTGCTTGCTTTTGTCAGGCACAGCACTAAACATGTTCACTTAGAGCATCTGACCTCCTAGGTTTAACGTTAACCACAGCAGGGGAATCTGAGGTAACCATTACAAATGACTGTAAGGCTGCAAGACTGGAAAAAATAAAATTTAGAAATAAACAAAAGCTGTTGTATATTTAGACCAAATCTAATTCTACTTCCTAACATTACACTTGAACTTCCAGATATACTGCTTAAAAAATGACCCAGAACATAACCATACCTTCCTTAACAGACATCTCTTATGTAATTCTCTCATTTAAAGGTCCATCTATTATACTTCAGTCAAAGCATCCTCTTCCATGAAAGGATACCTTCCTTTACCTTCAAACCAAACCTCTTCATCTGGGTACGGTACCGAACAGTTGTTGAATGAATGAATGAATGAAAAAACATGTTCTAATTGCCAAAGAGGTATTTGCTGGATGCCTATCTCAAAACACAATGGACTGACGGACCAGAATTCTACTGGACAGATCGCTGAATTTCAGAGGTAAAAACGGTAATCACTGGACAATGCCATGTAGTTAACATGTTATTAAATTCGCAATAAAGACCAGGCGGGGAACTTTCAGAAATAAAAACGGAAAGTGTTCATCAGGGTACTTTAAAATGGACTTGGTTCTACCATCTCTGAATCCGGAACACAAATGTGAGACAAAGAGATGGGAGGGTGGGGTGAAAAAGTCAAAAGGTCACCACCGAGTGACCCTCAAGAGAAATGTGCGCTGACCACCGAAGCTCGGGCCAAGCTGGATGGACACCTCCCACCCGAACCACGGGCCTGGGCTGTGCCTCGCAGCCCAGAGCTGCAGGCCATCCCGGCCCTTTTCAGCGCTGCTGCCTGCCTTCGCCCAGAACCTGAGCACAAAGAAACCACCGAGAAGCAAAATACGGTCCCCATGGGCGCGGGGCAGGCTTGGGGACCCGCTGGTAGAAGCCCTCTTCCCGGCTCCTCGCCGCCCCGGAGGCAGCCAGGGTGCGGCGGGCCGCGGAGACGCCTCTGTCCGACCCTTGCCGAAGTGTTTCAGAACTTGCCACCCACCCCCCCGCTATTTTCTTCTCCCGCCGCGGAGGCAGGACCCGCGCGAAGAGGACGCGAGAGGACAGGCGGGCGGGGCTCGCCGCGGCGGGCGGGCTGGCGGGTAGCGGAGCGCGCCCAGGTCCCGCAGCCCCACGCCCCCTTGGCCGGCCCCCGCCTCTGCGCCGCTATTGTTCCCGCGCCGCCCCCGCCCGCCGCGCGCTCCCGCCCCCACTCCCGGGAGGGGGTTACGGCTGAGGAGAAGGCGGCGGCAGCGGCACAATAACATAAACACGACGGGGCCGCCTGCCGCCCAGGCCCTGCGGCATCCGCCGCACTCACCCGGCAGCGCAGCGAACGGCGACAGGGAAGCCCGCCAGCGGGGACAGGGGCGGTCCGAGCGGTCGCCGCGGCCGTTACCCAGGTCTGCTCGCCGCTCCGCGATCCTAGCCGCGTCGTCCAGCCTCGGCCGCTCCGCTGAGTAACAGGGACGCGGGCCGTCACCGCGCACGCCCGCCCACGTCATCGCGCAGGGCGCCGCCCCCGCGCCTCCCGAGTGGCCTGCGGGGCGGGGCAGCCCCGGGGCCCGGATTGCGGGGGCGGGGCCGCTGGCCGGGGGCGGGGCTACTCCACGGGGCTGAGAGAACTTGCGGAGGTCGCCTGGAGGCGGAGCCGCGGAGAGAGCCTCCGAGGGCAGTGGGTGAGGGGCGTGGCCAGGAGCGGGAGGGGCGGGCCCTGTGGTGGCACGTGGCGGCGCGTGGCCCCAGGGGACTGCATCTGGTTGGCGGCGGTAGCCAGGTCGGAGCTTAAGGCTTCGGGCCTCGTCACCACAGGGTTTGAAGGGCAGGTGAGCTTAGGCCAAACTTGCGCAGCGAACAGACACCCCTTCCTGGTACACACCTGAGTGATGAAGAGCTGGTTACCTTGACCGACAGTACGTTCCATGCTGAGGACACCTGTCCGGATCCCAGCAACCTACAGAGAGATAAGTGTTCTCTTCAGCTGCCCCGGTAAAGCTTCCTCCAGTTTTTCCAAAATCCACTTCCTCCGAGATTCCTTGCAAATCCACCTCTTCCCAGATTCCTTGCATTACCTGGTTTACCTCTGAGGCCCCACAAAACGTGTAAATGTTACAGAAGCGATAAATTGACAAGCCTTTAAATATCCAACAACAGGTGGAAAGGCGTTTAAGTTACCTACATCCATGCAGTAGAATACATTTTAGCAATTTAAACGCCATGTGTTCAAGGAATTCTTAACAACACAGGAAAATGTTAACAATATATCATTAAGAGAAAGAAGCAAGAAACAAGTCTTATATATAGAACGATCCCACTTAGTTACTATATATACACATAGAAAAAACCTGGAAAGAAATACACCAAATTATGTTAGCAATGGTTCGTCATTGGACTATGGAATAAAGGGTGACTTGGTTCTCTTTTATACTTTGGGTATTTTCTCATGTTTTCCAAGAGGAATAGTTATGTTCACAATCGGAAACAAGTAAGTTACTTTAATAAAGAATATATAAATATTTGTTGAATGAATGAATGATTTCAGGTAGACTACTTTCCTATTACATGTGGGGCTGGCCTCTTTCTGGTGATTCTAAAAGCGAACATACAGGTGATTATTCATTCATTCTCTTCCCATTTCCTCTTTTCCTCCCTCTCAACCTTCTTAATTTCCTTCCTTCCATCCTTTATTCCTGCAATAATTATTTATTGCAGGCCCATTCAGTGCCTAGCAGTACAATAGAGTTTACAGATTTAATCACTGTACTATGAAAGTAATAACAGTAAATGCAAAATTATCACTGTATTATAATACAAATTGTTAAGGATACATAATATTATGAAACTAACTAATACACTAGTTAGTAAGGCCAGAAAAGATTTCCCTGAGGAACTGTCCCTTGAGCTGGGAATAGGTTTGACTAGACAGAGAATATTTTAGAGAGAACTTTGCATGCGAAGGTCCTGTGATGAGATTAAGCAGGATAAGATGGAGAACTTCAGGAAAGGCCAGCTCTGCTGGAGGAGCAAGGAAAAAGGAGCTATGAGATGAAGTCAGGAAGATTGGTAAAGGGACCAAACATAGGACAGCCATATTGGCCGTGTTGAAAATCTTTTTATCCTAAGTGCAATGGGAAGCCCCTGACATATTCAGCAAAGAGTATGGCATGGTCAGAATAGCGTCTTGAAAATATTCCTTATTGGAAAGAGGCCAGGTGGATGTAGGAGTAGCCTAGACAGTAAAAGGTGGAGGCTTGATCTAGGGTGATGGTCATGGAAATAGCTGATGGACATGGAAAGATCTGTGAATTATTTAGGAGGTCCAAGGGGCAGAACTTGCACATTCTCCAAGTGATGGGTTATGTGGGGCAATGAAGAAGAGGGAGACATCAAGGAAAACTCAAAGGTTTCTGGCTTGTGGCCAAGGATGGATGTTAGTGCTGGTTTACCAAGATGGGAATTTAGAAATGGACCAGACTGGGATGAAAATATCATGAGAGCAGGCTGTTTGGCTGTTTGGCTTTTGAGATGCCCAAAACTGATGTTAAGTTGGTGGTTGGATATACAGAGCTGAGGTTCAGCTAGGTGAGAGACGAATCATTGACAGTGAGTGATGCCTTGAAGCCTTGGGATAGATGGGTCGGCCTAGGCCTGAGCAGAGGGCCTACAACCAGGCTTGGGGAACTTCAATGTTAAAGGGCCACAAAGGGGAAGATGAGTCTGTGATGAGCTGCCAGGGAGATAGAAGGATAACCAGGAGAGAGGTGTTCAAGAAGAAAGAGCTGATCAATAATATTAAACATAAGAGGAGGCTTGGAATCCTGAAGTAATAGAACCAGAAGTGAATTAGTGTGGGCTGGGAAATGAATGGGAGGTGAGAAAATAAAGGTGGTGAATGTGGATGAGTTGGGCAGTGAAGTAGGATACAAGCACATTTTACATCTGATGGGAAGACTCTTTTGAGAGGGAGAGGTTGAATACACACAGAAGAGAAGAAAGAAATGTGTGTTTCCAGGGAGAATGGGGTATGATCGAGCACACAGACAGAGGTACCGCCTACTCTTCACCAGTCAAATTAAAGGCCTAGAGGTAACAAAAAACAATACAACCCTTAGAGCTGTTGTGAAGTGAGGGGAGTTGCTGGGAGCAGAGCTCCAGAGTTTCACACCCAGTTATGTGATGCTATTGTCAATAACAGCCTCTGTCTCACTCGACAGAGCGAGCTTCTGACTTAGCATCTACCATAGTCAGTCTCTGATTATCTAACATCTAGAAAGAACATTCCACATATTTACATATGTGCATTCGTATGTTTGTGTGTGTGTATGATTTCAGAAAGCATTTTGCTATTTCTGATGGAATGTAATTATCTCTAATATTCTGCAAATTCAAAATGCTTTTTTGTAACCCAGATGCAGTATTGGGCCGCCTTCTTCCTTCTCATACAATTCTTTCTTGTCAACCTATTAGGGTTCCTTGTTAACCTATTAAGGGACTGACTCAGAAAAAGAGGAAAACATAGTGAATTCAGGTTTCTTGTCTCTTGTCCCAGGGAAGCTGTCTTGGGGACACATGGTCTTTGGATACCTCTGAGGCTGGGATGGGGAAAGGAGAGAAGAGGAACTGTAGGCTTTTCAAACTCAGTCTCTGCTGGAGCCCTCAGGGATGTTCAAGAAGAGGTGGCACTCTGCGAGAGTACCTCTTCCCTTGTCATCCCAGACCACACACACTGGATTGCACTGAAGATGTTTCTTTGGCTAAGGTAGTCAGGTGAATATCACCAAGCTGTTCAGTGTGCAGAAAGTGAAAGTTGAGACTTCAACTTACTTCCTAATTCCCTGACCTCACCCCAGGGGCAGGGAGTTGGGTTGGGGGGAAGGTACTTACCAACTAAAGCCTGCAGAAGGGCATCTCCAAGGACACTGCCTCTGCCCTGACTCCACCTCCAACACCATCCTTCTCTGTTAGCCTTTCTTTCAAGCCTCCCAGTCTCGTCTCCCACCCATGTCTCCAGTCAAGTCTACCTTTCCCCCAACAGGAGGGAGAGGTTCAGCACCTCGGTCAGTCAGTCCCTGACTCAGGGATGTTCTTTGAGAATCTTTCAAGGTAGAGCCTGCTGGCTCCCGATAGAGCGAGATAGACCTTGGATGCATGAATAGAGGAAAGACGAGTGTTCGTATTGTAAATCCACCCTCCAACTGCAAGAACTATGGCTCCTCAGGGGTAGGAAAGGGCCAAAAATGACCCGAGCTCCTCAGTCGCAACTTGAACAAAATGAAGTGGAGACAGAATGGGCAGAACTCTGATTTGAAGTTACAAGTGGTACCCTGTTTTTGCTTGCAGGTACATGCAAGAGAGAATCAACTAAGCTAGTCAAGTTTATAGATTGAGTACACATGCATATTTCCATGGGAAAAAAAAGGTCAGCATTTATTCCTCTAAGACGATGGTTTTCAAATTGTGGTTCCGCAGACCAGCATCAGCTGAGAACTTGTCGAAAATGCAAATTCTCATACTCACCTCAGACCGGCTGAGTGAGAAACCCTGAGGAAGAAGACCAGCAATCTGTGTTTTAACGAGCCCCCCAGGCATTTCTGATGCCCATTTGAGTTTGAGAATCCCAGCAGCAGGACACTGACTTGCAAGTCACCCTGCTCATTTTAATCACCTGTGGCTGGCGGGCTTTTAAAACTACCCACACCCGGCTGAATGCAGTGGCTCACACCTGTAATCCTAGCACTTTGGGAGGCCGAGGCAGGTGGATCACGAGGTCAGGAGTTCAAGACCAGCCTGACAAACATGGTGAAACCTCATCTCTATTAAAAATACAAAAATTAGCTGGTTGTGGTGGCACATGCCTGTAATCTCAGCTACTCGGGAGGCTGAGGCAGGAGAATCACTTGAACCTGGGAGGCGGAGGTTGCAGTGAGCCAAGATCACGCCACTGCACTCCAGCCTGGGCAACAGAGGAAGACTCCATCTCAAAACAAAACAAAACAAAACACCACCCACACCCAGGCTCCATGTCTGGTGCTCCTTCTCCA
The DNA here is from genome assembly GCF_037993035.2 of Macaca fascicularis. Classification (NCBI taxonomy): domain Eukaryota; kingdom Metazoa; phylum Chordata; class Mammalia; order Primates; family Cercopithecidae; genus Macaca; species Macaca fascicularis. Next base: position 57,508,441 of record NC_088383.1, on the reverse strand, counting down.
GTGGTGTGGGGTGGAGCCCAGGCTTTGTAGCTTTTTTCAGATCCCCTCAGGTAATTTTAATTTGTAGCCAAAAATGAAAGCCAGTGCCCTAAGAAATTTGGCATATTTTCTGTTCTTTTAAAATCTCAAAGCAACTGGACAGAACATCTTGCTCTCCATTAGCTTTTGTGCTTTCATTCTTTATTTAATTCTTACTTTCATTATTTTTTCCCAATGTTTTGCCCCCATCTCCCACATCTTATACATATGCTAAATTGTTCTCTTTGCATTGACACCCCACTGCCTTAGCTTGGGCTGCCATCACAGCATATCATAAACTAGGTGGCTTAAGCAACAGAGATTTATTTTCTCGAAATTCTAAAGTCTGGAAGTCTGAGATTGGGGTGTGCCAGTATGGGTAGGTTCTGGTGAAGTCCCCTTTCTCAGCTTGCAGACAGGTCACCTTCTTGCTATGTCCTCACATGGCAGAGTGAGGGAGAGAGAGACACACACAGAGAGAGAGAGAGAGAGAGAGAGAGAGCTCTCTGGTATCTCTTCTTATGAGGATGGTAATTCCACCGTGTGGGCTCCACTCTCGTGACTTCCTCCAACCCTAATCACCTCCCAAAGTCCCCACCTCCTAATGCCATTACAATGGGAGCTGGGGCTTCAACATATGAAATTAGAGGAAATAGAGACACAATTCAGTCCATAGTATCCAGAAACTGAAGATATTCAGGGTTTATCCTCTGGAGAAAAAAATATAAAGGAAATTGAATAGGAGAGAAAGAATATTTTATTGAAGTCATACAACCTATACATAAAATATTTGTTGTTTTAAATAAATGTTTCAGAAGAGAGCTTTCTACCAGATCTCTTAACATCAACTCCCGCCGGGCGCGGTGGCTCACGCCTGTAATCCCAGCACTTTGGGAGGCCGAGGCGGGCGGATCACAAGGTCAGGAGATCGAGACCACGGTGAAACCCCGTCTCTACTAAAAATACAAAAAATTAGCCGGGCGCGGTTGTGGGCGCCTGTAGTCCCAGCTACTCGGGAGGCTGAGGCAGGAGAATGGCGTGAACCCGGGAGGCGGAGCTTGCAGTGAGCTGAGATCGCGCCACTGCACTCCAGCCTGGGCGACAGAGCGAGACTCCGTCTCAAAAAAAAAAAAAAAAAAAAAAAAAATCAACTCCCTACCCCATCTACAATTATTAGCTAAGAATTTCTTTGAGCACCAGTGAAATTTTGCCATTCATAGCTCCTGCACTGTAGAACCTGTGCTATGGTCTCATGGTGGAGAGAAGATACTAGCCCCCTCCACCTCTATCTCCACCTTTACCTCCTGGCCTTCACCCTTACCCTTCAGATGTAAAACTGGAGCTCATGCTAGACTGGCAGGCATTCCACCAATGACCCTTTGGCGGAGAGACCCCTGTGAATTCCCAACCTTGGCCAACAGTCCTACTCATTCGTGGCTGGATTTGAAAAGACTCTTTGTGGCATCTCTGGGAAATGAGAAAGAGATTCTGGCATCACTGGAGAGTTATGAGTCTCTGCATGTGGCAGAGTTTTGAGCCCCTCAGAAGGCAAGCGGATGTGTTTCCCTGCCGCTGCCTTGCCAGTGACCTCTGCTGGGGCATTCTCATGTTCCTGACTCAGAGGTGAGCCCTGAGGTCCTCTGACGCTCCTGAGAAGGTGCTCTTGCTTCTAGAAAGTGAAGATTAGAAGACAATTTGAAGGAATTTTCAATGACTTCTTAAACCTGTTCCTGAAGCAGATTCCCAGTTCACTTCTGAGGGTAGGTTGCATTGCTTCTCTTGCCACAACCCTACAGGATTCACTCCCAGCTGAGGGTTGGCATAGCTGGTCAGCCTGGCCAGCTTGAGGCTTGTTGTGGGTCTGGGAAGCTAGCAGAGGTGAGTAGGGTTTTTGGGCCTGGGAAAAGGCAGACGGAAGTATCATAACCCTTCAAGGTGTGGGTCTCTTAAAGGAGGGACAGCTACACAGGAAAATAAGTAAAGCCGGGCATGGTGGCTTATGACTGTAATCCCAGCAATTTGGGAGGCCAAGGTGGGAAAATCATTTCAGCCCAGCAGTTTGAGACCAGCCTGGGCAACAAAGCAACAAAGTGAGGCTCCAACTCTACAAAAAAAAAAAAAAAGAAAAAAAAAAGCAAGGTCCGGTGGTGAACACTGTAGTCCCAGCTACTCATGAGGCTAAAGTGAGAGGATTGCTTAAGCCCAGGAGGTTGAAATCGCAGGGAGCCATGATCATGCCACTGCACTCCAGCCTGGGTGGCAGAGCAAGACCTATCTTCAATGAATAAATAAATAGCATTCCTCCCCAAATGCTCCAGCGATGCTTGAGGAATAAGCAATCCAGGGTAGATAGGGCAGAAATTTATTTCTGGGAGTGCTAAGTCATGAAGACTGGATAAGGTCTCAAACCTACACCCCAGCTCACCACTTCCCTTACCCCCTGCAGTATTCTATTTCCTTGAAAAGTCAAAGTGTGGTTGGTACTGCCAATCTGTGCAGAGCAGGGAGCAGGACTTCTCTTTGGCATCAGCAGGAACAACAGAGAGATCACAAATACCCTCTTCCCAAAGGCAGGGCCATGGTTGAGATTCTTTCTATCCTCAAGCCGTCAAGCAAGGTCCACTACAAGGGTGTGCCATTGTAGGAATGGGGACCCTCCCATTTGAAACTCTTTGTGAGGGCACCTACTCATGCACTCAGAGAAGGAAGAACCACACAAACTACATTGGATTCAAATATTTGGCCCCATCTAGCCTCACAGCAGAGTGGGACATCAGAACCTAGGGGGCAGAATCTCCTCCACTATTTTTGAGGTCTGCAACCCCAAAGGGAGGCTGGAAAGGGCTGTGAGAGGCAAGCCAAAGAAAACCAAGTATCAAGACCTGGCCTCTGAGGCACAGACTTCAACCAAAAGTGATGGGGGAAAAAACTGCACAGAAGCAAAATTCCCCTGAGGAAACTAGCCAAGGCACCAGAAATCTCCCCACCACATCAGTCCTTCAGCTTATAGATCTAAGACAAGACATTTACGAGTGCCAAGGTAAATGGTGAGCTCAAGGGTTCTCAGGTGGTGCTCTGCTGAGATGGAAAGCCGTGGATTCTCAGTGACACAATTGTGGACTTTTCTCTAGAGTCCTTGTCAACAGGGGTAGAGAAATAGAGACCGCATGTGGAAGGGTGTATCTGGGAGCTGGGTTTTATTCCTGAGCATGTCAAACGGAAGGATGGACATCAAAGCAGTTGAAGGTGCCCCAGAGATGATCAGGGTAAGGACTCTGGGGCCCAGGCTGGGAGGGCAGTGAGGCCAGGAGAGGACAAATATATCGGGGCAGAATTTACACAGGAAGCAAGGTTTTCAGTTCTTTAGGACTGAGAATGGTGGTAAATTCAGTTGCAAGCATGTAAGGAAGGAGAGGGACAGAGAGGAACTGGTTGAGACACCGTATTTTAGGTTTCCTGTGTGGAGCACCCTAGGCATGTTCACACATGTGTACAGCTGCTCCATCACAGAAGTGAAGATCACTCATAGTCGGAATATGAGCCTCTTGTGTTGGACTCCTAGTTGGATCAGATACCCCAGGTTTTCCAGGACGGGTCCAGTTTATACCTGTTGCCCCAGAATCATTATTAATTGTGTGTCTGGCACTTTCAAAAGCATCCAGGTTTGAATGACCAAATTATATAATCCCTTTCCTATGCAGCAAATTCTTTGGGCAGGGCCGGCTTCATGAGCATTTGACCTGTGCTGTCACATGGGACCCTGCTTTCAGAAGGAGTCCATGGCTGGTTTAATGCTCTGCTGTTGCCATCTTGCAATTCTTATAATTTCATCTTTGGACTTGTGTTTTGTGAGTGCAGTCTGATGGTACACTGGAGCCCAAGCATGGGCAGAGGAGATATACCAGGCAGTAGGGTGTGTAGCATGGGCCCAGGCCCACTGTCCAGCACACATGTGTGCCTGGGGCAGCCTGAGGCACTGTGAGACTTTGAAGGGACAATTGGAACCAGAGCATGGGCCCAGATTGGTGTTGGTTATGGCAGCAGCAGCAGTAAGAGATACTGGCCATATCTCAAAGAGAGGAGGGGCTAGATGGAATCCCAGTGGGACATGTCTCCCCATGAGTACCCAGAGCCCATCTCAGGGCATCTGCACTTTGGCCCGAACTATGGGACAGAAACTTTCCATGCTGGGGCAGTAAACTTTGTTAGCTACAAACTGTACACTTATTACAAAACTGTACTCTTATTACCAAATAAAAATGCAATGAAGACATTGCAATAAAGCATATCAAGGAATTATTAGAGTTCTTCAAAGAGTTTAGAATATTTGCTTTTGAAAATTGCTACAACATTGCAAAATGAATATCCACAGGCTTAAAAATAAAAATTAAGATAAACTATTGTCATATTCAATAAAAAGAGTACTATTTTCACATGAAACTTCAGATAAACCAATTATTAATGAGGAAGATATTTTAAAATTAACTTTCTCTTGTGATAGAAGATACAAGGATATACCATTAATGTATAAACGGGTATTTTAAATTATAGACAAACCATAAAGACACTTTGTTTCCTGTGCAACTTCCACAAATTACAGAAAATGTCAGAGGAACATTAAAATACCATTGTTTAAATTTACATTTGAAATTATACAACTTACGTGAAATTAAGTTGTATGACAAGTTAAATTTTAGAAAAATTAAATTAAATTTAAAAAAATTAAAATTAAAATTAAAATTAAATTAAATTAAAATTAAATTAAAAATTAAATTAAAAAATTAAAAGTTAAATTTTAGAAAAATTGTTTCTTAAGAAGCATCAGTTCTAGATGTACTAAAATTTATATTTTGAAATAACTTACCAGAAATTTATTCTAATGTTGTCACAATCTAAAAAATAATCTTAACAGTTCCAGGAATAATCACATCTGCAGAATGATCCTTCTCAAAATTTAAAATTATCAAAAATTATCTTTGTGTACTTGCCAAGAGCAACTGACGTTGCTTTTAATTATATTAATTGAAAATTAATTGTTTTTAAAGTGGCTAAAGCTATACATTTTAATGACCTGACATATTTTTAGAAAAGTGATTCAGAAAAATATTATGATCAATCAAAATACCACCTTAATAATACTTAATAAAGTATTATTGCTTATTGTATTATATAAAATTATGATACCATAAATAGGTTTGGGGAGCAATTTATAGGTTTATAATGTTATTCATGAATTATTATTATACCATTTCATTTGATAAGTAATATGATACCTTAAAAGAGGAATATTTATATTTTAGTACCTTTAATGACACTTTTTTCTTGCTTTTCGAACAAGGGCCCACCCCATTTGCATTTTGCACTTGGTCTCACAAGTTATATAGCTGGCCCTGTCTTGGGCACTGAATTCACCAAGGATAATTCTATGGTATGGTGTGATGTGGTGTGGTATAGAAATGTGCCCAAATACCTTGTGAATGTCAGGGAATATGGAAACCCAGCAGGGAGGCTAGGCAAAGGAATAGTAGGTCCCTCAAGGCAGGAGGGCTTGGGCCCTGGGAAATGGGAGCCTGCACTTGAGCAGTCATCTGTGTCTTCAGGGAGAGCAGAAGGCAGTTAAGGTAAGGAGAGGAGAGAAGAGTCTTTGTGGAATCTTGGGTCACTACTTTTGATGGGTTGGGTTTCCTCTCAGCAAGGGTCAAGTGAAAATGCCCCCAGATAGGATTAACTATCTGTGCTCAGCCGCAAAGGAATTACCTCAAGAATGGGTGGGGGGAATCAATCAGGAAGTTTAACTTTTAATTTTATTAGGGCTTGTCTCAGTCTGTTTGTGTTGTTATAAAGGAATACTCAAGGTTAGACTGTCTCTCTTTCTCTCTCGTGTCGCACTGGTGCAGAAAAACCATTAAGTTAAGCAAGGAGAAGTTCTTAGTAATCTTTAGAGTCCTCTATCCTTGGCCAGGGTTGAGGACGGGGTACAGAGTTCAGCAACTCATAAATGGGCCAATGTAGTATAGCAGGACACTCTGGTCTGGGATCCCCAGATTCTGGGGGTACTTGGTAAGATACTGAGGCCTTGCCCAGGCCTCATTGTTCCCAATTTTTATTTTCTTGATGTAAACTCCCTGGGACATCTGGGGGGTTCCTGTGGAGATACTCTGTTAGGAAATACTGAAAACTGTCCTGTAAAGATTCATCACTTAGAACCAAAGTGCCATGAGGCAGGACCCAAGATTGACCACATTTGCTTGTTACTGACATCAGGACCCCCCTGAGGGGTCTTCAGTTGGTTTGGGGGAGTGATAAGAAAAAGAAGATGGTAAGAAGATTTGAGAGGTAATGAAACATGAAGAAAGTAGATGAGACTCCTAGCATTTCATCTGTGGCGGGATAGGATCAGGTCAGGGAGGGAGACTGGTGGCTGGGGATTGAATGCAGCTCCTGAGGAATCCAACCAAGGATAACAAGTCCCCAGGGCAATGACAAAGCCCCCTTTGGACCCCATGCATAGTGCACCCCTATGCTTTCTTTGGTACCTTCTGCACTCCACCCACACCCTACTCTAGCACCTCTATGGTGGCAGGTCTCCCAGTCCAGGGCTGTTTATACCTGGCACCAGGCCCATGAGGATCATTTTCAAACACGGAGATATTTACACAGAGCAAGAGGGAAAACGCATATCAGGTTTCACCCTGAAATCCTGGTGCCTGACCCAGGTCTCTGTCCTCTACCTCTACCCTAGACACAGACACAGACACACACACACACACATTCACATATGCACACACCTGTATGCATATGCACATGCACTCACACAACACATACACACTGATATGGTTTGGCTGTGTCCCCACCCAAATCTCATCTTGAATTCCCAGATAATTGAATCATGGGGGCAGGTCTTTCCCATGCTGTTCTCGTGATAGTGAATGAGTCTCACAAGATCTGACGGTTTTAAAAAGGGGAGTTTCCCTGCACAAGCTCTCTTCTCTTGTCAGCCTCCATATGAGATGTGCCTTTCACATTCCACCATGATTGTGAGGCCTACCCAGAGATGTGGCACTGTAAGTCAATTAAACCTCTTTTGTAAATTGCCCAGTCTTGGGTATGTCTTTATCAGCAGTGTGAAAATGAACTAATACACACACAGAACCAGGAACTCTCTCCCCTTTTCCCATAAGAACTCAGGCCAGGAACCACTGTCCTGGAGGAAATGAAGCCCTAGAAATCACCCTTCCTTCTACCTGTCTTTATATCCAGAGAGTTTTGAAATAACCAACAATATGAGGGAAAATATTAGCAGGTGAGGTGATAATTTTTCTCTGCTTCCCAAAGTGTTGATTGCCTGTGTTTCTTCTAATATCCAGTCATTTGCCACTTAACAATGGAAGTACATTCTGAGAAATACATCGATAGGAAATTTCATTGTTGTGTGAACCTCATAGAGTGTGCTTACACAAACCTAGATGATACAGCTACTACACACCTAGGCTATATGATACAGCCTGTTGCTTCTAGACTACAGCACATGCCACCACACCTGGCTAATTTTTTCATTTTAGTAGAGACAGAGTTTCACCATGTTGGCCAGGCTGGTCTTGAACTCCTGACTTCAAGTAATTTTTCTGCCTTGGCCTCCCAAAGTGCTGGGATTACAGGCATGAGCCAATGCACCTGGCCAATTACTGTGATTTTTATCAGAGTTAAAAACAAACAGTTTTGTCCCAGGATTCAGAGAATATTTCGAATTTTATCCCTGGGTTATCTTATCGTTATTTTTCTCCTTCCCTCTGTCCTGAGACAGCTCGGGAATCTCTAAATGCTTTTAATATTGTGGTTCCAGGTAGAGAATGTCATGCGAAGTATTCAGCCTCAGGACTAGGTTACTTCTCTCTTCTCCCAGGTTTGTTAAGGGCCAAGAGATGGACAGAGAGTGAGAAAGTCATCTTGGTAAAGCAGACTCAGGGGCATTGGGATGAGTGGTTCAACTTTTTGCTTCCATTTTCCCTCTAGTGGGCTGAACTGGTCTTCAACAGCTAGCCACAGTCACTTCTTCCATACTTGTCTAGCGTGGGACCCCTGGCTGGGGTCCTTAGAATCATAGGATCACAGATAAGAAACAGCATATTGGAATAAAGTCAGCAGACCTGCAGCAGTGTGCAATACCTTCCACAGGGAATAAGGATTTTGCTCCGAGGTTGGGGATGTTGGTACCAATGTTTGGAACCCCAACTGCCCCAAAACCACTTACAGTATGCCCTTGGATCCTAACATTGTGACTGGAGGAGATGATCTGGCAAAAGGCCAGAGTATTCTGTGGAGCTGGACTGAAGTCATGAACTTCATGCCAGACTCCATTTGGGTAACCACATTACACAACTCCATTAGGGTTACTGTTCACATGCCCAAATTCAGCAAATTTGATCAATTTTGCTTATAATTTCTGGACATTTTATTTATGTGTCAAATTTGGGAGGTAATTTTTGTAGTTTGCTGTTCCCTGTAGATATTTTCAAAGTTGTCTTTCATTTACTTAAATAAAATAAAAAGATCATTTTGGCTGGGCTTGGTGGCTCACACCTGTAATCCCAGAACTTTGGGAGGCTTATGTGGGCAGATCGCTTGAACCCAGGAGTTTGAGACCAGCCTGGACAACATGGTGAAACTCTGTCTCTACAAAAAAATACAAAAATTAGCTGGGTGTGGTGGTGTGCGCCTGTGGTCCTAGCTACTTGGGAGGCTGAGGTGGGAGGATCATCTAAGCCTGGAGTTTTAGGCTGCAGTGAGGTGAGATTGTGCCACTGCCCTCCAGCCTGGGCAACAGAGTGAGATCCTGTCTCTAAAAAAAAAAAAAAAAAAAAAAAAGGAGTTGTTTTATAACCAGTGTCTGATAAATTGCAGTGTCTGAAATCTTGCTCCCCTCCCTCTCCCTCTTGTGGATGTCTGATCTTATTTGTTTGCTACTCTTAGAAAATCTTATTTTTGACGGGGCTCAGAGGTAGAAGCTTTCAGAGAAAACAGCCTCAGTCTTTTGGCAATCTGTTTCTAGTGTTTTTCTTTGACCTCCTTCATTTCCTTGGCCAAAAGTTTAGCATATTCTACAGCTTCTTCCTTATTTATTTATTTTTAGAATGCTGTTTCCTTGGAGCAATATGCTGATGTTTGAGTTGCCAGACATGTGAAGTAACACAATGGGGAATCTTGGGTGCTTTGGTCCTGGGTTTCTTACTTTCTTTGTTGAGGAGTTTTCTCACAATGTGCAGGAGAACATCATGTTCCTTAGAGAGGTTGAAACATTTGTAAATTCTCCTAGCTCTTATGGACCCCAGGTGATGAGGTACAGTTGTATTAGTCAGTCCAGAAATATACTTCCCTTCTTCTTTTCTTTCTTTTTTTAATCACTAACTTGAGAACATGCAGATTGGCATCCACAATGCAACCCCAAACAGATTTGTGCTTTCTTTATCTAGTTATTGGTCTATTACAAGAATACTCTTTCTCCATAGCAGGCAGACACGACCATGGTTAGGGACACCCGTTTTATGGGAAACCTTGTTTGTTGTCCCCACCACTGATTCAGACCACATAACCCTTCCACTATTCATTGAGAGTGTCAGCAGCCACATCTGTAGCCACACACTTCTCAAAAAAGGTACTAAGAAATATTTAAATAAAAATGTTATAGCCTTAACATGCTTTAAATTCAAAAGGATAAAATTACAAAACTTGCTTGAAAGATATTAAGACCTAAATGCAGGGAGAGATGTACCATGTTCATGAACTGGAAGACTTGGTATTGCAAAACTGTCAATTCTCCCAAGATGTATGTAAACATTTAAAGCAATCACTATCAAATTCCCAAAGAGGACTAGATCTTCACATTCTACCTCAGACTTACCTACTTTCCATTCTTCTTTTACCTTCTCTCCAATGCGCTTTCCAAATGAGAGGTATTAAGTAATTTTAAAAGGCTGCATCTCTCACCAGCAGGATTCGTCTCTTCATTATCTCTCACATCTGTTTCCTTGTTGCCTTTCCCATAGTCACTATGACTACTTCTTGTCCTTGGCCCGGACAAACTGATTTTTGGCGCCTGGGAGGTTCTCTGAGTGATGGAGCTATTGCTTTTGGCTCAGAAATGTTTGTCTTTCCCAACCTGGGCAACAAAGTGAGGCCCTATCTCTACATGAAATAAAAAATAAAAATTAGCTTGTCATGGTAGTGCATGCCTGTAGTCCCAGCTACTTGGGAGCTGAGGTGGGAGGATTGCTTGAGCCTGAGAGCTTGAGGCTGCAGTGAGCCATGATTGTGCCACTGTGCTCCAGCCTGGGAGACAGAGTAAGAACCTTCTTTAAAAAAAAAGAAAGAAAGAAATGTTTGTCTTTAAGGTTAGAATGAAAGAAAGGATCCAAGCAGCACACACTTGGGGTAAATGGGGCAGTAGTAAGACAAGGACAAGAGGTGAGGGGGGGTAAAGAAACATACAGATGCATTTGGTGTTGAAGTCTTTCTGCTCCTTCACTCTGGAGTAGTAACTTATGTTCACTGATTTCCAAGAAGGATGAGGAGCCAACCGAGGTAGAATAAACAAAAAATCCTACCACTATATGGGAGACTGCTTGCAAAGATGGCTGCAAAATGTCCCTCTATCCCTGTGTAAGCTTCCTCTGAAATGTAACTTTGCTGTCAGTCCATCAAGAGGTGGACTTTATTTCCTTTGAATCTGGGCTGTTCATGGGACTTGCTTTAGCCAGTTAGAAAGCAGAAGTAGCACCATGTGACTTCTGGCTCTAGGCCCCCAGAGGCTTTGCAGCTCCCACCTCTGTCCTCTAGGAAAGCTGCAGTCACCATATGGAAGATGAGAGACACAAAGAGATAAAAAGCCTTGACTGACAGTTGACACCAACTCTCAGACATGTAAGGGAGGCCACCTGAACCCTCAGGCCCTCATCAAACCATCTGATGATTCCTGGAACCACGTGACCCTAGAGAAACTACCCAGCTAAGCTGACCCACAGGGTCACGAACAAATAAAGTGGTGGTTGTGTTAAGCCAACTAAGTTTATAGCCATTTGTTCCCTGATAATAGATAGATAACTGATACAAAGTGTATCCTCAATTGGCATTCACTAGGGCCAGGAAAAAAAGGAAGAGACAGAGTGAGTTAGCAGGGCTCTGGGTCAGGTGCCTAATGGGATGCTCACTGTGAGGACGGCATGCAGCTAGCACTTCAAACCCACTTCAAGGAAGGAAAACAATTGTGTGGGGATGAAGAACCTCTATTGCTCTGTGACACAATGGGTCCCAGTGAGGCTTGGCAGGGTTCTCCTGACTGGGCACAGCAGGGTGAAGGAGGGACTCCTTTCTAGCCTGCGGTAGTGGTTATAATCCTGAGAGGGCCAGAGCATCAGTGTCTAGAACCTCTCAGCAAAGGGCATGATGTACAGGGATGGTAGGAATTTGTGTGGCCACCTTCTGCCCTAAAGCTGTCACTATGTCCCCATTCAGGTGGCCCATTAGAGGCAGGCAGATATGACATGTCCAGTGTGTATGGCCCTCCAGCTATGGGAGTCATGATTGGGATTGATTTGCAGCTATGCGTGGACTTTATTTGGTGGTTCCAGAAATGTGTGGGAAACATCAGCTTTCATGGACCCAAGCAAGAGGGGTCTTGTGTGTGAATGGACTTTGCACTCCTGACACTGAATCCAGTGGCAGAGTGTGGGCAGGAGGAGACAGAGGATGCTTGGGTGGCAGGTACTAACTGGCCATGTATGAAACCAGCACATCTGGAACTTCACGCCGGCCTCATATCGACATTATGAGATAGGCATTATTATGACTCCAGTTCAGATGAGGAAACTGGCTTAGAGAGGTTGTGTAATGTGCCCAAGGCCACCCAGCTCATTCGTCTGGAGGTGAAACTCTAATCTGGCTCGAACCACTATTACATACTGTCTTCCGAGGAGTGAGTTGTTTTCCTTTTTAATTTCTAAGAATGTTTGCCGCAATTAGACAGTGTTGCTCACTGTAGTAGTCTGTCCTCACACTGCTATAAAGAAATACCTGAGGCTGGGTAGTTTATAACGAAAAGAGGCTTAATCGGCTCACACAGGCTGTACAGGAAGCATGGATGGGGAGGCCTCAGGAAACTTACAATCATGGCAGAAGGGGAAGGGGAAGCAGGCATGTCTTACATAACAGGAACAGGAGGAAAAGGGCAAAGAGGGAGGTGCTGCGCATTTTTAAACAACTACATCTCATGAGAGCTCACTCACTATCATGCAAACAGCAAGGGAGAAATCTGCCCTGTGATCCAGTCACCTCCCACCAGGCCCCCTCCTCCAGCATTGGGGATTACAACTGGACATGAGATTTGGGCGGGGACACAAATCCAAACCATATCACTCACCAAGTAGCCCTCAAGGTCACTCTGACAGAAGGACTGTGGCTGAATTTCACGTTTTAGGAGGTTGGGTGGAGTTCCAGTGGTGACCACGAGGTGGTGTGGTCACCAGAAGATGCAGCAGTGTCAGGTCTGCATTGTGGGATAGGGGACTGCCCTGTCCCTGTTCTCAGAAGGCCTTTCTTCTCTGCAACTTGACAAAGGCAAAGAAAAGCATCCCAGACAATGCATACCACCCCATCTCTCATTATGGCCTGCTCCCCATGTTTGGCAGAGTTCTTTAGCCCAAGGGGAGAAATCACATTGACCGAGAGGTCATAACCCAAGAAAATACAAAGGATATCTAGACTTCTGCAAAGAAATGCTTTATTGGACAAGATTTTTTTTCTTTACAGGAAATGGTCCACTGAGGTACAGACAGAGGGGTGGTGTTCAGACCATTCCAGCACTGAGCTGCTGAAACATGGGCCTCCTTGGCCGTTCTTCCTCGCATACTCTCTAGAGTGTACCCGACACACAGCTGATTTCAGTAAATGTTTGGATAAGTGATAACATAGACTATAATGAAAACAACAATAGTGCTAATGATGAACTCATATTGAACATGTAAAATATGCCATGGATGGCCATGGATTTGTTCATTTAATTCTCACATGTTAACGAACAGGCTAAGTCACTTGCCCAGGGTTCCGTGAGCAGTGGGAGAGATGAATGAGTGATTGAACGATGGGGATAAATGGCGTCATTGTCATGTGCTTTCAGGTTCAGCCTCAGTTTGTGTAACAGAAGAGTTAGGGAGAAGGGAGGCCACCGTGGGAGTTGAGGGACATAGGGAGGCAGAGTTTCTCTGACAGGTGGGTGGCCAGAGGGTGGGAAGGAGCAGTAGGGTGGGCAGGGTGGCTGTGTGTGTGGCACTGCAGCAGGGCGAGGGGGCAGGGCACCATGTTCTCACCTCACGACCCAACAGGAGCCCAGGCAGCACCGAGTGCATGTGAGCCAAAGCCATTGTGGGCCATTTATGGATTAAAGCCATGTTGTTGGTTAAGGCAAATACTTGAGTGAGAAATCATGGGAAGATCACCGGCCTCAGTTGCTTTGCAGCTGGAGAAATCCAGAGGCTCTCCTGCCCTCTGTGATGTGGAAGGAACCAGGACAAAGGATGTGCCTTCCTTAAGACCCCTTCTCAGTGGTAGATAAATCGTCCAAGAATGGGCCCCTTTCCCAAACTTTGCACTTCCTTTTTCAACTGGGAACTGGAGAGATCATTCGTTTCTTCCTAGAACTTTGTCAGCAACTGGAATGTGTTGCCACGAGAAGAAAGGCCGTGGGTGCTCAGTGTCTGCAAGCTTCGCCTTGGGCAACCTTGCCCTGTGTCCTACTCCTCCTGCTCTTCTTCCTGCGGGCTATATGTGTGCCTCTGTCTCCACAGCCTGTCTCAGTGGATCAGTGATTCTGGCCCCAACTCACTGCTGCTTTTTCTCTGAGCGCCAGATTTGTCTCTTCCTCCACCTGGGCCAGAGCAGTTCATAAGCTCATTGTACCTGCAAAGAGAGCCACCTGAGCCATCGTGGCAGGGGCAGATGTCTGCACCCAGAGTGTCTGAGCTGGAGGTGGGCAGTCCTCCTCCCACCGGGAGAAGCTCCCTCAGCCTCCTCCTCATGGCTTCCAGGCCTGGCCCATGGACCTGGCTGTGGGAATCTTAGTAAAGTGTGTGCTTTCCTTTTCAGTTGCAGTTCTTAGAAAAACAATGCCCAGATGTTATCTAAGCAGGTAGTAGAAACACCAACCAAGGTCAAATCATCCCAAACCACAGACGTTTGTCAGCTGCCCTTGTACTTGACAGGCGAGCGCTGCAGAAGTTGAACTGTAGCCCTACAGCCCTGGGGCTGTTAAGTAAAGCCCAGGTCCCAGGTCCCAGGTCCCACCCCTGCTGTTTCTGGCTGGTCTACCTGTCTCATTTGGCTCTGTCTCCTTCCCCAGCGTGCTGGACTCCCTGTCCTTTCTGGTCACATATGATGCAGTTCAGCCCAGGCCTGTCCTGCCAAGCACTGCCTGGCTGGGGTCCAGCCCCTTCACTGGTATTTAGCAGGATCCTCCTTCCTTTGTACACAAAGCCTCCTTTCTGTTCAGCCTTTCTCAATAACTACCCAGGCACCATCTGCTCCAGATTTGAAACCTGGGAGTCGGGTCTGCTCAGACTTAACTCTTTAAAAATCCTTGCCCTCCCCCACCAACCAGAACAGGTACAAGGCACTGAACCAGCCTGTGGCATTTGTCCCTCCCTCACCCCAGGTCCCGGTCACCCCTGCCCACACCTCCCTGGGTCTTCCTGATTCTCTGATCCTCTGCACAGCCCCAGCTGTGGGGCTCACCGGCTGCTTACCATCTCCACTGTTCTTCTCTGCCTGGTCACCATCTCCGTCTTCCCCGTGTTCACGCCAATCCATTTCCACTTCTGTCTGAGCTTCATCCTACTCATCAGCAGGTGACTCTGAGGGTGACTTACTGAAAAGACTGAGGCCATCTGACATGAGATTGTCCACGTTCTCCCCTTGGACCCGAATATTTTCCACGCTTTCTCCCTCCCTCTCACTTCAAAGAAAGAACTACCCTCTACCTCTCCAATGCTTTCACTAGCATTGGTTCTTCTAGGGGAAGAAACACAGACTTTTTGGGGTTCAAATCCTAACTTTACCATCTTTTACAGCTATGTGTCCTTGGTAAAATTATTTGACTTCCCTGTACCTCGATTTCTTAATCTGTAAAATCAGGACAATACTCTCTGCTTCTGTGTGTGTGTGTGTGTGTGTGTGTGTGTGTGTGTGTGTGTGTGTTTGGAGTCGTGTACTGCATGCAAAAACGTTGACACTTACTGGGCCTGAGTTACAGCACATTATTCTGGTCCTGCTCTCTCTGACACCTATCCTCTGTAAAGGCACAAATATTCTACCATCCAATCGGCATGCATTTATTGAACATCTGCTCTGAGTCCGTCCCTGTTCTAGGTGCAGGGGGTACAGAATTGAGGCAATCATTCCAGAGTTTTCACCTAATAGTCACATACCCTTTTCCTCCTTGATCTCAGGGTCTCATTTTGTGAACCCATCAGGGAGCACATGCTCTAGGAAGCTGAGTTCATCCTCCCCTCCAGGGAGAAATCATGACTGATCAGAGCCAACTGCGCTCATCCTCTTCTACTTTGGTTTAGGGGTGGACCCTTGATCTTGTCTGGCCAGGGATAGAAAAGGGGAAGTTGACTAGGGATTCTGGAAGATTCTAAACAGATGTGAAGATCAAAGTCCTTTCTCTTCCTTCTGACATGGTTGAGTTGGATGTGAAGGCTGGAGCTGTGGCAGCCATTCTTTGGTGTGAGAAGAACAAATGTCAACCTCAGGCTCTGATGTTGCTGAGCTGCTGAATGTGCATTTATGTGGGGACACAGATGTCCTTGATTGTCTAAATCACGTTTCATTGCTTCATCTGTCACATGCAGCTGAAAATGTCCTGCCACAAGCAGGAAGCAAGATGGATATGGTCCCAGCCATCAGATAGCTAATGTTTGTCATTAGGGAGATAGAAAATAAATGAGAAATAAATACATAGTATTAACATAAAAACTGGTAATTGCTATAAAGAGGACTAATAGAGGCAAGGGGACCCAGCCTGATAAAGGAACACAGACTTTCTAAAGAGGCAGCGCTCGGACAGAGGCCTGAATGAAGCGACATCATAGCAGATGAAGATCTCCAGGCAGGAGGAACAGCACATGCAAAGCCCTGGAACAAACTGGGACCTCGGAAGAATACCAGTGTGACTGGAGCAGGGGACACCAAGGAGAGAGGGACTAGATCTAACCAGGGTTAGATCACAGGCGATCAGTGGGCACCCATCGGTAGGTCTGAACAAGGGGATTGCGTGATCTGCCTTTGGTTTTCGAAGGACAACTTGACTGCTGAGTGGGGAATAGGCTGGGTCATCAATCATTAGAGCGGGACTAACCAGGAAGCTCCCTCAGTGGTTCAGGTGGGGAATGATAGTCCCAGGGGAGGGTGGAGGGGGATGGTGAGGCGTGTCAGATGTTTTAAGCAAAGCTTGCCAATTGATGTGATGTAAGGACCCAGGGGAGTCAAGGGTGGCTGTTTTTTTTTTGTTTTTTTGTTTTTTTTGGCCTGGGAATTGAAGTTGATGGTAAGGACATTTATTGAGATAATTAAATTGGGGAGGGAGCAAGGGCTTCCTTTTGGTGGGAGAGATGATTTGAAAATCAACAACTCTCTTTCAGGTATGCTTAAGTTTCCTATTAGACCTCAGGGAAGTGAAGAAGTGTGGGCAGTTGGTCAGAAGAATCCAGAGTTTACATTGGAGGGACAGGTGCTCTTTGTAAATCTGAATTTGGGATTATTGCCTATGATGGTAACTAAAACCATGGGACTTGCTGATTGTCGGCGAGGAATGGGGATAGAAAGGGAAGAGAAGATGCTGAGGAAGAAACTCCCAGGAATCCCGTGTTTAGAGGGCAGCGCAGGAGGAAGCAGGCGAGAAGAGAGAGTGGCCAGCGGGCTATAAAGACAGTTGGGAGCATTCATTCTAGAACCCAAGGAAATAAAGCGATGTGAGGAAACGGGGCTGATCCAGTGCTGCTGGCAGGTCAGGGAAGATGAGAATTGAGACTGACTCTTGGATTTGGCATCCTAGACAGAGTCCTTTCAGTACTATTGGGGGCAGGAGGAGCCTAATTTGAGAAGAACCAGGAGAGAGGTGAGGAAACAGATAAGGGAACACAGGGAGGTAGGTGGGTTTGATGTGGGAGCACAAAGGAGTTCCCCTCTGACAGCTTCTCCTTCCTCACTGAGGCATGAGGTTACTGCTCAGCATCGGGCGAGGAGAAGGCATGGCTGCAGCCTGGAAGAAGTGAAGAGACTGACTGGGATATGCAGCAGGACGACCAGGAGCTGTGAGGGCCACCAGTGGGCTGCGGCCATGAGCGGGGAGCAAGATGAGGCAGCACAGCAGAGGTTTGTGATATTCTTCAACATGGCTCAGCTGCTTGGACACAAAGAGGAGGAGGGGAAACCTGAATTTAACTAGAATTTGGTCCCCCTGCCCCAGGTAAGTATGAGAGAGGCGGTAGGGTTGAGAGCAGATGCAGTGGTGGCAGATACATAGCGTTCACTGTGGCAGGCAGAGTCTCATTGTTCTACAGTACTTGCTTACCAGACCTGTGGGTCTCAAACAGACCTAGGAGTAGGTTCCATTATCATCTCCATTTTACAAGTGAGGAAACAGTGAGGAAATAGAGGCACAGAGGAGAAATAACTTGCTCAGGTTGCAAAGCCAGTATGTCATGGAGCCAGAATATGGACTCAGGCGGTTTTGGTTGGATAATCCCCGCTCTTAACCCTGTGCTGCATTGGTGCTTGCCCTCCCGGCTACATGCAGGGGAGTGATTTCAGTGAGGAGATATAGGAATGCAGCTGATGTAACAAAATGCAATGGCTCAAATTAAATATATTTCCTTTTTCTTTCTTAATACTCTGGGGAAGATGTTCTAGATGGGTATAAGTTAGGGTCTCAGGCTTCCAAGATCACTGTGGTTATCATCACTGCCATTCTGAACCCTGTTCCTATGCACACATCCTATCCACTCATGTCCCATTGGCTGGAACTCTGTCACATGACTGCACCTAGCTGCAAGGGAGGCTGGGAAGTGTGGTCTGGTGTGTGCTTAGTAGGAGTTCCTGACACATGGACCATGAACTCTAAGCTGGACAGTGAGAGAAGTACAGAACAGTGAAAAAGTGGTAGGATTCATGGATCATGAATGGGAGGTCTTGATGAGCACAAAAAATTGTCAGAGTTGGGTAACTTGAGGGAATAAGCTGGAAAAATAGTAGTCAGTGGCTGGTCTGAGCATAGGATGTTTGAGATGTAAGTTTTGCAAGTAGTACAGCAACATTTCCTTGTAATGACAAAGGTTGAGTTATGAACATAGAAGTAGATGACTGAGGTAGGGTGAGGAAGGTGAAGTGAGGAGATCAAAGATGTGTTGATGTTATAAAGAAGCAGGGCAGGATAGACCACAGGGAGTCCAGAGCTGACAGCTCCAGTAAAGGAACAGGCCCTCTCTAAAATATGCAGGACCCAGGACAAAGAATGCAAGTGGAGGCCCACGTATGTTAGGTCTAAATATTTAAAAGTTATGAGTCAAGCCATCAGACTTTAAATAAAAATCTGACTTTAAATATGTCTGTCTTCGTACCTTAGTAAATGTACCTTCATAACCTCCTGGAAGATTAAATGTGAAATGAAAATTCTAACTCTTTGGAATTTATGGACTTCTAGCCCCAGGCCATGGGCCACTACTCTTCCAAGTCTTCCCCACACTGTCGGGGCTCCAGGTCCTCACAGCCAAGCTCCAGCCACATCCACATCTGGAGGACAGATGCAGGGAGGAGGCAACCCATACAGGTCCTGAAAGCTGGCATAGTGCTGGTTGGGCAGAGCACTTGGAGCAGAGCCCAGAGGAGGGGCATAGGGGATAGCACATCACTGGTTTTACCGTGTTTCCCACCATTCAGAAGCAGCTGGTTTAGAACAGAGGGATGGCCTTTTGAAGACTCAGTTACAACACCATCTAGGTGGCAATGCCTTGCAGGGTTGGGGAAGCATTCTCTGGGAAGCTCTATATGCTCTGAATCAACATTCACTAAAGGTGTTCCTTCTCCCATAGCCGGGTTTCATGGGCCTAGAGTCAGGCGGTAGAAATGAGGGTGGCACCATTCATTATTACCCCTAGTCACCCACAGCAAAAGTTTTACTTCCTGTTCCTGTGACCTTATGCTGTGCATGCTGCTAAGTCTTAGTTTCAGATGAAAGAATGCTTCTACTGGGAGACACAACAGTTAAGACTACCCAGTCATTGTGGGTTCTTCATGCCTCTGAATCAACAGGCAAAGATGGGAGTTACTATGCTGGCTGAGGTGACTGATCCTCACTGCCAAGGGGAAATTCAACTGCTGTTACACAATGGAGTAAGGATTGGAGCTCTCTTAGGGCATCTCTTAGTATTACCACGCCTTGTGATTAAGGTCAGTGGAAAACTACAACAACCCAATTCAGACAGGAGCTACCAATGGCACAGACACTTCAGGAATGAAGGTTTGGGTCACTCCATCAGGTAAGGAACCATGGTCATCTGTGATATTTGCTGAAAGTAAAGGGAATACAGAATGAGTAGTGAAAGAAAATAGTTATAAACATGAGCAATGACCATGTAAACAGTTACAGAAATGAGGACTGTAATTATCATGAATATTTCCTCCTTATTTTGTTATGAATATATTTTTTGTGTGTATATAATATTTGTTTCCTTTCCTTTCTTATTCCTTTTTCTGGAACATAATATATATTGACTTTATATCATAGTATTTAAGTATTGATAATTTTACATCAAGTATTTAAGTTATGATATATCAAGAGGAGAAGTAAACATCATTCAAGGATTTTACCTCTCTTATGGGGAAAGGGTTATTAAGTGTTTTTTTTTTTTTTTTTTGTCGTATGCAGGATAGTTGTAACATGTTAGGTGAAATAATGCCCTTGTTATTGTCTTGTCTTTATTTGGAAATTAAGTGTGATATACACTTTACAGATACACTGTGTGTCTTTAAATCACAGTCAAGTAGACACAGGGTGGACTTGTGGTGGCTAATTTTATGTGTCAAATTTGATTGGGCCATGAATTGCCCAAATACTTGGTTAAACATTATTCTGGGTATATGATATTTTTTGGCTGTGTTCCCACCTAAATCTCATCTTGAATTCCCACATGTTGTGGGAGGGACTTGGTGGGAGGTAATTGAATCATGAGTTCAAGTCTTTCTCATGCTGTTCTCCTGATAGTGAATAAGTCTGATGCTGTCTGATGGTTTTAAAAAGAGGAGTTCCCCTGAACAAGCTCTCTCTCTTTGCCTGCTGCCACCAATGTAAGATGCGACTTGCTCCTCCTTGCCTTCCGCCATGATTGTGTGGTTTCCCCAGTCATGTGGAACTGTAAGTTCAATAAAACCTCTTTCTTTTGTAAATTGCCCAGTCTCAAGTATGTCTTTATCCGCAGCACGAAAATGGACTAATACAGTAAATTGGTACCAGTAGAGTGGGGTGCTGCTGAAAAGATACCCAAAAATGTGGCATCTACTTTTTAACTGGGTGACAGGCAGAGGTTGGAATAGTTTGGAGGGTTCAGAAGAAGATAGCAAAATGTGGGAAAGTTTGGAACTTCTTAGAGACTTGTTGAATGGCTTTGACCAGAAGCCTGATAGTGATATGGACAATAAGGTCCATACTGAGGTGGTCTCAGATGGAGATGAGAAACTTGTTGAGAACTGGACCAAAGGTGACTCTTGTTATGTTTTAGCAAAGAGAATGGCAGCATTCTGTCCCTGCCCTGGTACCCCCCAAATTGATACCCTGTACACCCCAAATTGGAGGAGATTTTTGGAAATTTGAACTTGAGAGTGATGAATTAGGGTATCTGGTGGAAGAAATTTCTAAGCAGCAAAGAATTCAAGAGGTAACTTAGGTGCTGTTAAAGGCATTCAGTTTTATAAGGGAAGCAGAGCATAAACATTCAAATCATTTGCAGCCTGACAATGTGATAGAATACAAAAACCCATTTTCTGAGGAGAAATTGAAGCCGGCTACAGAAATTTGGAAAAGTAACAAGGATGAGGCTGGAAACCATCATTCTCAGCAAACTAACACAGGAACAGAAAACCAAATACTGCATGTTCTCACTTATAAGTGGCGATTGAACAATGAGAACACATGGACACAGGGAGGGGAACATCACACACCTGGGCATGTCGGAGGGTTGGGGGCAAGGGAAGGAATAGCATTAGGAGAAATACCTAATGCATGCAGGGCTTAAAACCTAGATGATGGGTTGATAGGTGCAGTAAACCACCATGACACATGTATACCTATGTAACAAACCGGCATGTTCTGCACATGTATCCCAGAACTTAAAGTGTAAAAAATAAAAAAAATTAGAAAAAACAGTGACAAGGAGCTGAATGTTAATCACCAAGACAATGAGGAAAATATCTCCAGGGCATGTCAGAGACCTTTGTGACAGCACCTCCCATCACAGGCCTGGAGGCCTAGGAGGAAAAGGTGTTTTTGTGGGCCGGGCCCAGTGTCCCCATGCTGTGTGCAGCCTAGGGACTTGGTGCCCTGTGTCCCAGCCACTCCAGCTGTAGCTGAAAGGAGCCAGTGTAAAGCTCAGGCCATGGCTTCAGAGGGTGCAAGCCTCAAGTCTTGGTAGCTTCCACGTGGTGTTGAGCCTACAAGTGCGCAAAAGTCAAGAATTGAGGTACGGGAACCTCTGCCTAGATTTCAGAAGATACATGGAAATGCCTGGATGCCCAGGCAGAAGTTTGCTGCAGGGGCAGGGCTCTCATGGAGAACCTCTGCTAAGGCAGTGTGGAAAGGGAATGTGGGATCAGAGTCCCCATACAGAGTCCCTACTGGGGCACTGCCTAGTTGAGCTGTGAGAAGAGGGCCACAATCCTCCAGACTCCAGAATGGTAGATCCACTGATAGCTTGCACTGTGTGCATGGAAAAGATGCAGACGCTCAACACTAGCCCATGAAGGTAGCTGGGAGGGAGGCTGTACCCTGCAAAGCCACAGGGATGGAGCTGCCCAAGACTATGGGAACCTACCTCTTGCATCAGCATGACCTGGATATGAGACATGGAGTCAAAGGAGATCATTTTGGAGGTTTAAGATTTGACTGCCCCACTGGATTTCAGACTTGTATGGGGCCTGTAGAACCTTTGTTTTGGCCGACTTCTCCCATTTGGAATGGCAGTATTTACACAATGCCCGTACTCCTACTGTGTCTAGAAAGTAACTAACCTGTTTTTGATTTTACAGGCTCATAGGTGGACAGACTTGCCTTGTCTCAGATGAGACTTTGGGCTGTGGGCTTTTGGGTTAATGCTGAAATGAGTTAAGACTTTGGGGGTCTGTTGGGAAGGCATGATTGGTTTTGAAATGTGAGGACATGAGATTTTGGAGGGGCCAGGTTGGGATGATATGGTTTGTCTGTGTCCCCACCCAGATCTCATCTTGAATTCCCACATATTGTTGGAGGGACCCGGTGGGAGGTAATTGAATCATGGGCGCAAGTCTTTCTCATGCTGTTCTCATGATAGTGACTAAGTCTTATGAGATCTGATGGTTTTAAAAAGAGGAATTCCCCACACAAGCTCTCTGTCTTTGCTTGTTGCCATCTATGTAAGATGTGACTTGCTCCTCTTTGCCTTCCAGCATGATTGTGAGGCTTCCCCAGCCACATGGAACTGTAAGTCCAAGTAAACATTTCTTTTGTAAATTGCCCAGTCTCAGGTGTGTCTTTATCACCAGCGTGAAAACAGATTAATACAGTGTACCTGTAAGGTTGTTTCCCAGTGAGATTAGCATGTGAGTTGGTGGACTAAGTAAAGCAGACTCCTCTCTCTAATGTAGGTGGGCATCACCCAGTCTGTTGAAGTCTTGAACAGACACAAAAGCAGAGGAAGGGAGAATTTGCTCTCTCTCTCTCTCTCTGGCTGACTGTGCTGGGCCATTGGTCCTCTGCTCTTTGGGACTTACCATGTTTCTCAGGCCTTTAGACTCAGAGTGAAACTATCTCATCTGCTCTCCTGGATCTCCAGCTTGCAAAAGGCAGATTGTGAGGCTTCTCAGCCACCATAATCACATGAGATAATTCCTTATAAATAAATATCCAATTGGTTCTATTTCTCTGGAAAACAAAAGAGCACAACTGGCAATTGGATTTATTATTGAATTTCACTTGATTATATACCTCACTTTCAAGAACTCTCTATAAATAGTAATAAACACAGTTTTTGAAAGTGAAGCAATTAAATTTAAACATATATAAACTCAAAGATTTCGATCAGCCTAAAACCTCCTTCAGCTGATAAACAACTTCAGCAGTTTCAGGATACAAAATCAATGTACATAAAAATCACTAGCATTTCTATGTGCAAACAACAGCCAAGCCAAGAGTCAAATCAGAATGGCAATCCCACTCACAATTGCCATAAAAAGAATAAAATACCTAGGAATACAGCTAACCAGGGAGCTAAAAGATCTCTACAATGAGAATTACAAAACACTACTCAAAGAAATCAGAGAAGACACTAACAAATGAAAAAACATCCCATGCTCATGGATAGGAAGAATCAAAGCATTAAAATGGCCCTACTGCCCAAGGCTATTTACAGATTCAATGCTATTCCTATCAAACTACACAATATTCTTCACAGAACTAGAAGAAAACTATCTTAAAATTCATATGGAACCAAAAAAGAGCCTGAGTAGCCAAGGCAATCTGAAGCAAAAAGAACAAAGCTGGAGGCATTGAGTTACCCAACTTCAAACTATACTACAGGGCTACAGTAACCTAAACAGCATGATGCTGGTACAAAAACAGGAACACAGACCAATGGAACAGAATGGAGAGCCCAGAAATAAGGCTGTACACCTACAACTATGTGAATCTTCGACAAAGCTGACAAAAACAAGCAATGAGGAAAAGACTCCTTATTCAATAAATGGTGCTGAGATAACTGGCTAGCCACATCCAGAATATTAAAACTGGACCCCTTCCTTATACCATATACAAAAATTAACTCAAGATGGATTAAAGACTTAAATGTAAAACCAGAAACTATAAAAATACTGGCAGACAACCTAGGCAATCAATACCATTTGGGACATAGGAACTGGCAAAGATTTCATGACAAAGACACCAAAAGCAATCACAACAAAAGGAAAAATTGACAATGGGATCTAATTAAACTTAAGAACTTCTGCACAGCAAAAGAAATTATCAACAGAGTAAACAGAAAACCTACAGAATGGGAGAAAATATTTGCAAAATATGCATCAAACAGAAGTCTAATATCCAGCATCTATAAGGAACTTAAATTCATAAGAGAAAAACAAACAACCCTATTAAAAAGTGGGCAAAGGACATGAACAGAAACTTCTCAAAAGAAGACATACATGTGGCCAACAAGCATATGGAAAAAAGCTCAAAATCATGAGAGAAATACGAATAAAATCCACAATGAGATACCATCTCACACCAGTCAGAATGGCTACTAATAAAATATAAAAAATAACAGATGCTGGCAAGGTTGCAAATAACAGGGAACACTTATACACTGTTGGGGGGAATGTAAATTAGTTCAACCATTGTGGAAGACAGTGTGGCAATTTCTCAAAGACCTAGAGAGAGAAATGCCATTTGACTCAGCAATCCCATTACTGGGTATATACCCAAAGGAATATAAATTGTTCTGTTATAAAGACACATGCACATTTATGTTCATAGCAGCACTATTCACAATAGCAAAGACATGGCATCAATGTAAATGCCCATCAATGACAAATTGGATAAAAAAAATGTGGTATACATACACCATGGAATACTATGCAGCCATAAAAAAATAATGAGATCATGTTTTTCATGGGAACATGGATGGAGCTGGAGGCTATTATTCTTAGCGAACTAATTCAGGAACAGAAAATCAAATACAGCATGTTCTTACTTATAAGTGGGAGCTAGATCATGAGAACTATGAACACAAAGAAGGAAACAACAGACAATGGGGTCTACTTGAGGGTGGGGGGTGGGAGTAGAGAGAGAACCAATAACTATTGGGTACTGGGCTTAATACCTGGTTGATGAAATAATTTGTACAACAAACCCCCATGACATGAGTTTACCTCTGTAACAAACCTTCACATGTACTCCCGAACCTAAAGTTCTTTTTTTTTTAAAAAAGATCATACATAATAAAGAATTTTGACATGAAAAGAACCTTAAAAAATAAAAATACATAAAATATTACAAAATTATATAGGGAATGACACAGAGATGACTCAGAGAGAAACAATTAGCTTTGATAACTTGAAAAACAAAAATACATTAACAAAATTTCTGTGCAAAAAAAATGGACTTAATGAAATGTTAGCAGAGCAACAGTAGAAGGGGGTTACTGCTGGATGCTAGTATTTTTAACAGAAAAAGTGAAGGTGGTGGTGACTTTTAGCAGATCAGCATTTACCTGTTGACCAGTGACTTAGGTGTTGCTTTTATGTTCTGTTGTGAACCAGTCACATGACTGGAGGAGTTAACTTTCTTCCTCTGGGGGAAAGATTGCATGGTCAGCCTGAAAAAATTACTAAATAAAAATTACCTGGACACTTGCTGAAAATACAGATGCTCTGGCTCTGGCCCAGAGATTCAGGTTCAGCAGATTCAGGGCGGTGCCTGGGAATCTGCATTTTATCGTCTTCAAGGCTGAATATGATGAGAAGATAAGTTTGGAAAAAACAGTAAAAGATGGTTGCAGATACTGTAAAATGTTTTGCTAGCTAGCAGGGAATGTCAATACAGATAGCTTTAAGCAGGAAAAAAAATTTGTAAAACATTGTGTTTTTTAGTTTTTTTCAAGTAATATAAGGTTATAAGGGGAAAAATACCAAAATGAACAATAATTTTCCTGACTAAATAATGAACCAAAACTCTTTCCCCAAAGCAACCACTAGTAAGTTGCTTGTGATTCCTTCCAGAACCACAAGACTATGGCTACATAATATTCTAATATACTACAGTGTATAAAGAATAATATACATAAATATACATAAATATACCTGGTCTTTATGTACCTATTTGTGATAAAAGGAAATATACTAGGCTGTTCCATACCTCTTGTCGCTTCAAAAATTTTCTAGGCAATTGTTATACGCCAGCACACACAGAACTACGTCCTTTCTTTACACAGCTGCATAGCTGGTTTTCTGCTGTGTGTGAACCACAGTAATCACTGTTGATGGGCACTTCAGTGGCCTTCAGTTTTCTGCTATTACAAAAATACACTGCAATGAGCATCCTTTCTCAGATGCCTTAGTGAACTTTTGCAAGAATGTCCATGGGGTTACTTCTTAGCAGCTGGGTTTACAAAGGATATGTGCATTTACAAATTTGATGAATATTACCAAATTCCCTGCAGAGAGGTTGCACTTATCTATAATCTCACTATTGGCATATGAGAGTGCTCATTCTCCATGCCCTCACCAGCACTGAGTTTCATCAAATTTTTTTTTTTTTTTTTTTTTTTGAGATGGAGTCTCACTGTGTCACCCAGGCTGGAGTGCAGTGGCGCGATCTCGGCTCACTGCAAGCTCCGCCTGCTGGGTTTGCGCCATTCTCCTGCCTCAGCCTCCCGAGTAGCTGGGACTACAGGTGCCCACCACCATGCCCGACTAATTTTTTGCTATTTTTAGTAGAAATGGGATTTCACTGTGTTAGCCAGGATGATCTCGATCTCCTGACCTCGTGATCTGCCCGCCTTGGCCTCCCAAAGTGCTGGGATTACAGGTGTGAGCCACCGCGCCTAGCCTCAAATTTTAGTATTTTATTCTGTAGTCAAGCAAAAACTCATGTTTTCTTTTTAAACAAATACTTTTCAGTTTTGACACTGCTTTTGATTTAAAGGGCTTGAGAGATCTGTTCTTTTGCCCCTTCCACTACAGAACTATGATCTATTTCTTGCTGTTCTCCATCTCTGCTGGTTCCTATCTGAATCCAAGCATCAAAGAGAGTAAGAATTCCTTTTCCCCTAACCACATTTTTCTTGCTTTCTCACAGACAGATCCAGGTTATCCTTTCCTCCTGCTGCTTTCACATGGTTCCCTGTCCTGTTGGTTGCAGGTCCAATGTCTGACATCATGAAAGGGCGTGGAGGACTCTTGAGTTGATGACACTAAGCTTCTGCTCTGGGGCCGCCCCTAGTTCCTTGCAGAGCTTTCTTTTGATTGGACCAGGAGATAAAGATACATCAGTGTAAAAGCCCTGCTGAGCAGCAATCCCATTGCCTTCAGTGGCACCTAATCCACTTGAGCTCTTCCTGGCTCTCTCACGGGTCACTGGCTTTGAGGACGCAGGCTGCTGGGGTGGCGGTGCCTGCTAACAGGCCAGAGACTGCGCAGAACCCAGGGAACAAGAGTGGTGGCAGGAAAGGGAAGGGGCCTTGTTGACTCACTCACTGGGCAGCAAGTGCTTAGTGACAAGCAGTAAACAAAGGCAGCGGCAACAGTGCTGGTGGCAGGGAGCTCCGTGGACAGACTTGCAAGAGACCCCTGCTCCTTGTTGGAAAGTTGTTCAATGATGAAGGCCTAGACCCGGTCACGGAGACTTTCAGATGCAGCCTTTAACGAAGGACACAGGTATTCCTTATTGTTATTCAGTTTTCTCCTATAAATCTGGGTCAGGGAAAGGGCAAACTTCTTACTGGGTCTAGGTATCCGGAATAAGAAGAACACAGCTGGGCAAGGACCTGTGTCAGTGCCCTTTGTGCTATTATTTGTAGTATTATCTGTTCCAGGTCATTGGCTAAGCCTGATAGACATTGTATTTCTGTTTTAGCAATAAAGAATGGGCTCAGACTAGAAAACATGGACTTTAGAATCAGAACAACCCCTGTTTGAATCACTGCTTTGCTATTCAGCATCTGTGCAAATTCAAATGACTCTTTTAACTTTCCTAAGACTCATTTTTCTCACCTGTAAAATGGGGATAATAATGCCCCATGTGTTACGATGTTGTTGAAGATTCATGGGGTGACATGTGTAAGGCACTTAGAACATACTTGGAGCATCTGAGTAGCCCAGTAAATGGTGGCTGTCACTATCTTTCAGAAGCAAGTGTTTTGTTATTGCTTAAAGAGTATCAGTGGTTTAAAGTAAGAAGTCTCAGGCTATGTCTAGCTGACTTCCAGAAAACAATGGAAAAGAAATGATTCACCTGGCTTTATTTGTATGCTTAAAGGAAAGAAAAAAACTCAGTTGAGGTTTTCAACAGTTTAAACAACTTTTTTTTTTTTTAAAGCAACAGTTGAGTTCAAAGATGAGTCATGCCTATTTCTCCTGGCTAAATCCTATGATTTGCTATAGGTTGTAGCTAAAACCAATTAAGTAGTTTATTAATTCAACAAGAACTTACTTGGTATCTCCTGGGACCAAGCCACATGCTAGATGCTGGGGATGTCTCCCCCTGGCCCAGAGGATCTTCCAGATCATAGGAGAGTGGGAGTTGGGGGGCAGAATGTTGGACCTGCATGAAACCTGGCAGTGATAGCAAGTGCTGAAATGGAGGCGGCATGGTCTCCTGGGAGAGGTGATGCTTGAGCATGGCTTTAATGCTAAGTGGACACTAGCAGGAGGTGGGAGCAGGGGGAGTGGGAAAGGCATCTCAAGCGGAGAAAAGCACATGCAAAGGCCCAGTGGCATGAATAAGTAAAGCATACTCTGGGAACAGCAGGCAGTTTGGCCTAACTTTAGTAAAATGGGAACAGGGGAGTCTGATAAGAAAGGAGGCTGCAGAGGTGAACAGGGGAGAGCAAGGAAGGCCTTCTATGGCCCAGAGTTCACTCAGAAGGTCCCAGATAGACACTGGTAGTTTTAATGAAGAATGTGTCGTGACTGCATTTAATATTAAGAAGATTAATCTAGTAGCAATATGGGTGTGGGATTGGAGAGGATGAAACCTGGAATGATGACAGATGGCCTAACCTAAGAAAACAACAGTGGGATGTAGAGAAGAGGAGGCCTCCAAGCTGGTGCTGCCAGCACTGTGAGCAAAAACAAATAAATATGCATCTAATAAGTTCATTATAAATTTTACTGATATGAAGGATGTATATTGCACAATTTACAAGTAATAAAATATAAAATACTCTTTATTACAAATTCTATATAGCCATTTGATTCTCACAGCATGCATTCATTGATTTTTGCTGAACTCTTATACCGTTGGTCAGCCTGTTTGCAACTGACCACTGAATGTAGTTCCAATATGAATGCTGGTTGATATTTTTGTTTACATTGACAAGTAAGAAGAAAGTGAAACAATGAAGATGATTGTCTTAACTTCACTCATCTGTAATGACATGAGTGACTGCTGGATCAGATGACAGTTTTTGAGTTTGGAAGAGTATTTTCCCAATTTTTGTGTTATTCAGAATGTAACAAATATGGACACGGCACACTTTTAGGTTTAATCTGCATGAACATTTTCTCCATCACTTTCTTAGTTTTCTTAGGGAATGAAAAAACAGCAAACCAAGCCCTAATTTGTAGCTTTTGACAATTTCTGTGGTATAAATACTACCACCATGGCCAATCACAAGCTCCCAATGTGATATCGCTAAACACAAAGGTGGAAGAGCTGTGCACCAGCACACCATTACATAGTGTTTCCAAAATAGAAATATATTTCATTTAAATAAGTTCCAAAGCACAGACAACAGTAAAATGCAGAAAAATAATTTGTAAATAGTGAGTTTCAACATATTGTTAATATAACTTATTTAATTGGAGATTTTTATAACACTTTTTGGTAATGGCTGTGTTTAACAGCCAGCTTACAAAATTTCTGGAAATTTAATAATTGGCTCTCACAGGTCAGTAGGAGGCTTCTTCAGCATGTCACAGGATCCAAGAGAGATTTAAGGAGCAAAATACAGAGTGGTGAAAAAAATGACTCATGGGCACAAATGAAGGGAGCACGAAAGGAGGAATTAGGAAGAATACTTCTTTCTCTCTAGGGATGAAGCTGTCACTCACCAAAATGTTGGACTCGTTGAAAAGAACACGATTTGAAAAGATGGCTATGAATTCAACTGCTAAGGAGTAGCAAGGGCTGGGGTGTGCAGCCCAGGACAATGCTACCTGCAGCTCCATCAGTGAAGTCATTTCTGATCTGAAACCCTAGTTTTGCTGGCTTGTCTCTAGCTTATTACCTGCCCTCTCCATATATTCAGCATTCATAACATGAAAAGCTAGGATTTACTGAGAAACTGCCATGTGCCAGACACAATAACTCATGGTATAAATGAGTAAAGAGAGGAAGTAACTTGCCCATGGTGAGGTGGGATCAATCCAGCTCTGACCTCAGAGCCTGCTCTTCCAGCCACTCTGCTTTTCTATTCCCATTCGCCTTCTGAGTTGTATTCGCCCTGAGATGTCAGTGTTTTTAGCTGCTTTCCTGGCAGAGGTCTGCTTTCGAGGCTGATTCCTGTTCCCCAGGCTTCTTTTCACCCTTGGTTGCTGGCAGTTCTATTGTTAACTGCCCTCTCTTTTTTTTTCTTGCCTTAGCTGTAAGCCTCCTTTATTCCTGTATTTCCTTAAGCTATCATAGCCCAACATTGTTGGAAATAGAGTATGTAATGAAGGGAGGCAGGAAGGAGATGTGTAGGATGGTGCACAGGAACCAGTTCCAGGAGGGCTGGTGCCAGGCAGGAGGCAGATCAAGGCTGAGCTGTCAGAACTCACTCTTCCATAGATTCAAGATGGGTTAAACAGTGTCTGGCTAGACAGTAAATGTATTAGACAGTTTTTAAAAGTGCCATCTAGGAATTTCCTTTGCTTCTTCTATCAGTATCATTTTTTTGTGATGCCAGTTCACAGAGTGCAGGCAGCATCTGAAGTATTCACCCGTTAAATTACTGAGTCATTCAGCCAGTGGAGGAAGAAGGAGCTCCAGATGTGAGTGTCCCCACAGAGCCTGCAGAAGGACAGGAGGCAAGGAGGGTGTGGTGCATCTGAGGCTGGAAAAAGGCCATGGGGGCAAGAGGAAGCTGCTGGAGATCAGTCCAAAGAGGTGGGCCTGAGGTCCTGTAAACCTTGCCCAGGATCTGAGCTGATCCTTTGGAGAACAGAAAGTGGCTGAAGGTTTTCACGAGGTGTGACGTGGTCAGATTTGTGTTTTAGGAAGAGGACTCTGCAAGACAGAGAATGGATCAGGGCAGGGGCAAAGTATGGTTGTAGGAAACCATTTTGTAGGATTTCCATTTCAGTGGTCATTCAGGGGAGGGTGCTGGTGGCTTAGACCAGGTCAGTGGTGGTGGAGTTGGAGAGAAACAGGAGGATTTTGGAGAGATTTTGGAGATGGTGATTAAAGGAATGGGGAGTTGAGGGATGGGAAGGAGACAATAATGTTGTCTGAAGGTTTGGCTTGAGGGCTTAGGTGGTGGAAACGCTGTTTGCTGTATTCAAATAAGAGAGGTTGAAAGAGGAGGAGGTAAGGGGAAGGTGAATTCAGTTCTGTGCATCCAAGGGGGTTGTCTAAAGGACATCCTGGGACCACAAAGCAGGAGCTCAAGAAACAGGTCTGAGCTTAAGACATGGCTGTGGAGGGGATGGACTGATGGTTGGTAACTTTGGAGCATGTAGAGTGATTTGAAGAGGGGGCCAGGGCAGGGAGAAACCCAAGGACCACTGACATTTGGCATTGCCTTTATTCATTGTTACAAATAATACCATGGCAAATATCTTTGAATATACATCTTTGTCAATTATGTTCTTGGCATCAATACCCATAAGAGGAAGACCCTGATGGCGGGAATGGACATCCCTTGGTTCTTGATACAGATTGCCAACCTGCTTTACAAATCAGCTGTCCCACATTGGCCACACATAAGTAAGGTCTCTGAGAGGGATGGTTTCATTGCCACCTCATGGGCACTGAGCGCTCATCATCGAAGCCCGCTTGAGGGATGAAAATGGGCCTCGTGACTGCGTCCACTGGCAGCTCCTTGGATTATAGGCAGGAGTGGACAGTTTTTCATATTGTTTAATAAGGAACCACAGTTTCTTTTATGACTTTTCTTAGCCTCGCTTTCTCAATTATCTACTGCTGTTGGGCCCATAAGATTTTTCTGTTTCTTTGCACAGAAATAGTCACTTTTGGTTTGACCTTCATCCCTTATCCCAGCTGGCTGTATAGCTCTTTGTAGATATCACTGTGGGAAGCAGCTTCCTGACTCAGGGCCTGAGGAGGGGTTTGTGGTAAATAAAGCCCAGGAGAAGAGCTTGAGACTGGAGTCCTCTCCCTGAAACCACTCGGAGCGGGATTCTGGGCAATGCCTTCACCCTCCCACCTTGGCTGTCTCCCGTTTCCCATCCGTGCTACAGCAGGTCTCCCGGATCTGTCAAGTGTGAATTAAGGACCCCCTCTTCACTAACCACTATTTTAAATGATCTGCTCTGGATGGATTAATTTGACTGAATGAAGCTGCTTCACTTCTAGAGGAAAATTTTTAAACAAAGCATTCACCTAGTGGGATTTGTGACAGGGCGAGCCACTTCTCAACCTGCATTAGGCTGGGAACCCACGGACAGCCTGGCCCTGCCAGAGTCCCGTCAGCCAGAGGTTTATCCCTCAATCATCGCTGCAGGAGGAGAGAAGGCTTTGCTCTCCATGAAGGGGGGAACTCCCAGGCCTGTTCAGCTTCTGGATCCCCTTGAAGGCTGCATTTCAGTGACCCTGGCCACCCTTGTACCAGGTACCACCTGCCCCCCCGTCAACATCCACATGCAACACGCCTCTGTGCATCCTATTTCCTGTATGCTGAGAAATGTTCCCTAGGAGGCAGAGAATTGGCATTGCTGGGACTCGGCAAATGCATGTTCTCAATTTTGATAGATGGCTCTAAAAAATCTATACCAATTTAATTCCCATGTTAATGGGTTTTATGAGAGGGCCTGGTCTGCAGCCCCCACCTTGCTAACATCAAATATTTAAATTTTTGACCCTCTGATAAATTCTCATTGCTGTTTTGTTTTCCTTGATTTACTAGAAACATAACAAATCTTTTCAAATATTTATTAAGTAGTTGTATTTTTTTCACCTGGTTATTTCTTAACTTTTAAATTGAAGATTTTTTTTTTCTGAATTGATGAGTAAATAATAATCCTTTTGCCATTATATATATTTTCTTCTAGTCTGTTGCATATTTTCTTTTACATTTTATTTTCATATATGGTTGGATAAGAAGTTGTAAAGAAGTTCCAAGGAGCACAGAGAAGTCCCTATACTCTTCCTCCAACGTCCCTCGGTGATTATATCTGACCTAATTACAGCACAATGGCAAACCCACCATTTGACATTGGTACAATATGTGTATAAAGTACTACGCCATTGTAACACTTGTGTAGATTTATGTAACCACTACCACAATCAAGACACAAAATTATCCTATCCCCACAAAGATCTACCACTCTGCTCCTACTATCTCTGAGATCAGTCTCACAATATGTGACCTTTTGAGACTGGCTTTTCTCATTCGGCCTAATGCCCTTGAGATCTATCCAAGCTGTTGCATGTGTCAATAGTTTGCTCTTTATTTCTGAGTAGTATTCCATGGTATGAATATACCACAATTTGTTTAACCATTCACCAAATGAAGGACATTTTGACATTTTTGGCTTTCACAAATAAAGCTGCTATTACAAATAAAACACACATGTTCACATGCAGCTTTCTGTGTGGATATTCGTTTCTCTGGGTTAAGTGCACAGAAGCACAATTGCTTAATGGTATAGTAAGAGTATGTTTAGTTTTTCTCTTTTTTTGAAAGAAACCAACAAACTCTTTTCTGAAGTGGCTGTACCACTTACATTCCCACCATCAACTTAGAAGAGATCCAGTTTCTCTGTGTCCTCATAAGCATTTGGTATTGTCACTTTTTTTTCCCCCGTCATATAGGTGGACAGGGATATCTCATTATAGACTTCATTTGCCTTCCCCTTATGGCCAGTGATGTTGAACATCTTGTCATGTGCTTATCCGCCATGTGTATATCTTCAGTGAAATGTCTTTCTATGCCATTTGCTCATTTTTCTAATTGGATTGTTTGCTTTCTGATGTTAAGTTTTGAAACTTCTTTATAGACATCCTATATGTGAGCACTTCGCATTAAGCATGGCACTTAAATCTACTTTCTGCCTCTATGGATTTGTTTATTCTGGATATCTCATATAGATGGAATTACACAATATGTAGGCTTTTACATCTGGCTTCTTTTACTTTAGCATAACGTGTTCAAGGCTCATGAATGTTGTAGCATGTATCAGTACTTGATTTCTTTTTATGGTTGAATAATATTCCATTGTATGCATGGACCACATTGTGTTTATCCATTCATCCCTTGATCGACACTGAGTTGTTTCCACTTTTTGATTATAAATAATGTTGCTATGAACATTCACACATATTATTTGTAGAAATATCTGTTTGAGTCCTTTGCCCATTTTGAAATTGGATTGTTGGTGGTTTTGTTACGGAATTGTAGGAGCTCTTTATATATTCCAGCTACTAGACTCTTACCAGATTGAGGATTTGCCAATATTTTCTGCCATTCTGTGGATTGTCTTTCACTTTCTTGATAATGCCCTTTGATGCAGAAATGTCTTTTGATGTTTGTTGTCCGATTGGGTCATTTTTCTTGTTCTCTTCTCAATTCATGGATTCTCTACTCAGTCTTCTCCATTCTGTTGCTCTACTCAGTCTTCCCCTTTCTGCTGTTGAGCCCACCCATAGTGTTTCTAATGTTGGTTATTGTATTTTTCAGTTCTAAAATTTTCATTTGGTTCTTTATATTTCTTTGTCGAGCCTTTCTATGTCTTTGTTTTAATTGTGCTTGTCATTGCTCACAAAAATCCTGGTCAGATAATTCTAGCATCTGTGTTATCTTGGTAGTGGCTCCTGTTGTCTTTTTTTACTCAAGTTGAGATTTTCCTGGTTCTTGATATGATGAGTAATAGTGATTGAATCCAAAATGTTTGGGTACTATCATATGAGACTCTGGACCTTACTTAGAGCTTCATTTTTAGCAGATGTTCCCTGACACTGTATGAACAGAAGGGCTCTGCTTCATTACTTCCAGGTAAAAGTGGAAGTCTAGGTCCCTCACTCAGTCTCTCTTGATAACCTTAAGGGCATCTTGTTGTGACTTTTCTGGCTCCCCTCTAGTCCTCTGCTGACACCACCCTTGCTAGGAGGGTCGGGAACACCTTATTACTGCTCCTCATGCAACACGTCAGGGGATGCCTTGTTACCACTGCATGGTGCTAAAAGTACTGACCCTTTACTATACATTCCCTGGTACCACCCCCGTCGGGAGGCCAAGGGGCATCTTGTTATCACCAGAGGAAGGTGGAAGTCTAGGATGTGGTGCAAGTCACCACTAGGTAGGAATGAGAGTTTCGGCTCCTACTTGGCCTTCTCTGAACTGACTGTGTGGAGGAAATGACTGTGCCTCATTATAGCTGGTTGATTGTAAAGTCTGGGCTCTCCTCTAGGCCCTTGCTGACCATTTGTTGAAAAGACTATCTCAATACTAATTGCTTTTGCTCCTTTGTCAAAGATCAGTTAAATGTATATGTATTGGTCTAGTTTTTGACTATTTTGTTCCTTTAATCTATTTGTGTATTCGTTCACCAACATCACACAGTCTTGATTAATGTACCCTATAATAACTCTTTTTTCCTCTTTTTTAAATTGAAGAATGAATGTTAGAAGTTTTTATTTTTTACTTTTTAGACTTTTATTTTAGGTACGGGGTACATGTGCAGGTTTGTTATATGGGAAATCTTGTGTCACCAGGGTTTGTTGTACAGATTATATTGTCACCCCGGTACTAAGCCTAAGGAAACAATAGTTATTTTTTGGGCTCCTCTCCCTTCTCTTAGTCTTAACCCACAAGTAGGACCCAGTGTCTGTTGTTCCCCACTTTGTGTCCATGTGTTCTCATCATTTAGCTCCCACTTATAAATGATAACATGCAGTGTTTGATTTTCTGTTCCTGTGTTAGTTTGCTAAGGATAATGGCCTCCTGCTCCAACCATGTTCCTGAAAGGGACATGATGTCATTCTTTTTATATGGCTGCATAATATTCCATGGTGTATATATATACTACATTTTTTTTTTATCCAGTCTACCATTGATGGGCATTTAGATTGATCCCATGTCTTTGCCATGGTGAATACTGCTGCAATGAATATACACATGCATATTTCTTTATAATACAATGATTTATATTTCTTTGGGTGTATACCCTGTAGTGGGATTGCTGGGTCAAATGGTAGTTTGGGTTTTGTCTCTTTGAGGAATTGCTACACTGATTTCCACAATGGTTGAACTAATTTACACTCCCACCAACAGTGTATTAATATTTCCTTTTCCCTGCAACCTCACCAGCATCTGTTATTTTTTCTATTTATTAATAGTGATTCTGACCGGTGTGAGATGGTATCTCATTGTGGTTTTGATTTGCATTTCTCTAATGATCAGTGATATTGAACTTTTCTTCATATGCTTATTGGTTGTGTGTATGTCTTCTTTTGAAAATTGTCTGTTCATATCCTTTGCCCACTTTTTAATGGAGTTGTTTGTTTTTTTCTTGTGAATTTGCTTAAGTTTCTTATAGATGCTGGATGTTAGAACTTTGCCAGATGCATAGTTTACAAATATTTTCCCCCACTCTGTAGGTTGTCTGTTTACTCTATTGATAGTTTATTTTGCTGTGTAGAAGCTCTTTAGTTTAATTAGATTCCATTTTTCAAGTTTTGCTTTTGTTGCAATTGCTTTTGGCATCTTCATAATAAAATCTTTGCCAGTGCTTGTGTCCAGAATGGTATTGCCTAGGTTTTGTCTTCCAGGGTTTTTATAGTTTTGGGTCTTATACTTAAGTTTTTAATCCATTTTGAGTTGATTTTTATATAATTGTTTAAGGAAGAAGTTTTGTTTTAATCTTCTGCATATGGCTAGCCATTATCCCAGCACCATTTGTTGAATGAGGAGTCCTTTCCCTGTTGCTTGTTTTTGTCAGCTTTGTGGAAGATCAGATGGTTGTAGGTGTGTGGCCTTATTTCTGGGCTGTCTATTCTGTTCCATTGGTTTATGTGTCTGTTTTTGTACCAGTACCAAGCTCTTTTGGTTACTGTAGCCCAGTAGTGTAAAGTTGGGTAGCTTGATGCCTCCTGCTTTGTTATTTTTGGGTAGGATTGCCTTGGTATAGTAACTCTTGAAGTTGGATATTTGGACCTGTCCTACAACTTTGTTTCTCTTCTTCAGTATTGTGTTGTCTGTTTTAGGTGACTTGTTTTCCTTTTTCATTTAAACTTTAGAATTAGTTGTTGATATTCACAAAATAAATTTCTGGGATTAAATCTACAAGTTGAGAAGAAATGACACTTTAACAATATTGAGTCTTCTCTCAGTGAACATAGAATACTCTTCCTCTGTTTAGATTTTTAAAATATTTAAAAGAAATATTTTTATTTCTTTCATCAGAATATTGTAGTTTTCCTTATAGGGATCTTACACATATTTTGTTAGGTTTATTTCTACATACTTCGTATTTTTGGTGTTAATGTAATAATCGATATTGTGTTTATAATTTCACATTTGAGTTGTCATTGCTGATGTTAATTAAAGTCAAAACAGTTGAATTTTGTATATTAGCCTTCTGTCCTGCAATGTTTCTATAATCACTTATTAGTTCTAGGAGATTTTTTTGTTCATTATTTGAGATTTCATACATACACAATCATGTCATCTAGTAACAGAGATAACTTTCTTTCTTTCCTTCTAATTTATATACTTTTTATTTCCTTTTCTTGTCTTATTACATTAGCTAGGACTTCCCATAGTGAGAAAGGACATCCTTGTATTTTTCCTGATCTTAGCAGGAATGCATCTAGTTTGACCCCCTTAGGTCACGTGTTGGCTGTAGATTTTTTTTTTTTAATAACATATTTTTAAAAAATTAAGTTGAAGAAGTTTCTCTCTATTCCTGGTTAGCAGAGAGTTTTTAATCATTTGCTGCTGGATTTTGCTAAATGCTTTTTCTGTATTTATAAATTTGATTATATAATTTTTCTCTTTAGTCCATGAAAGTGGTGGGTTGCATTAATACATTTTCAAATGTTAAACCAGCCTTACATACCTGAATTAAATTTCACTTGATCATGGTGTATGATTATATTTATACATTGTTGGATTTGATTTGCTAATATTTTGAAGATTTTTGCATCCTTGTTCATGAAAAATATTGATCTGTAGTTTTACTTTCTTGCAAGATTTTTATCTGGTTTTGGTATTGGGACAATTATGGTCTCATAGGATGAATTAAGAAATGTTCCCTCTGCTTCTATTTTCTGGAAGAGATTGTAGGGGATTAGTGTCATCTTTTCCTTAAATGTTTGGTAGACTTTAATAGTGAAATCATTTGGGCCTGGTGCTTTATGTTTTACAAGGCCATTAATTATTAATTCAATGTATGTAATACATATAGGCATACTTAGATGATCTAGTTCTCTTTGTATGAGTTTTGATAGCTTTTCTCTTTCAAGAAATTGGTCCATTTCTTCTAAATCATTATAATTGTGGTCATATTATCCTTTTTAATGTCCATGGGATCAGTAGTGATGGCCCTTATTTCGTTTGTGATTTTAGTTATTTTTATCGTCTCTCTTTTTTTTTCCTCTCTTGGTTACTTGGCTATGGGTTTATCAGTTTTGTTGATGTTTTCAAATAATCTGCTTTTAGTTTTGTTGATTTTCTCTACTGTTTTTCTGTTTCCAATTTTATTGATTTCTGTTCTAATTTCTTATTATTTGCTTCCTTTTATTCAGGTTCATGCTGTTATTTTTTCTGTAGTTTCCTAAGGGTGAAAGGTTAGATTATTAATTTTAGATCTTTCTTCTATTCTAATATATGCATTTAATGTTAGAAGTCTCTGTATAAATACTTCCTTCATTATATCTCACAAATTTTGGTAACTTGTATTTTCATTTTTAAAATGTTAAATGTTAAAATGTTAAATGTTAAATGTTAAAAATGTTCTTTA
Source organism: Macaca fascicularis (assembly GCF_037993035.2). NCBI lineage: Eukaryota > Metazoa > Chordata > Mammalia > Primates > Cercopithecidae > Macaca > Macaca fascicularis. Next base: position 57,469,240 of record NC_088383.1, on the reverse strand, counting down.
TTTTCTGTTGAGATTTCCTTTTTGACCCATTTGCTATTTAGAATTGTGTTGTTTAATCTCCAAATAGTTGAGAATATTCTGGCTATCCTTCTGTTATTGATTTACAGTTTGGTTTTACTGAGAGAACCACATCTCTATGAGAGAAATCATACTTTGTATGATTTCTGTACTTTTTTTTTTTTTTGAGATGGAGTCGTGCTCTGTTGCCCAGGCTGGAGTACAGTGGTATGATCCTGGCTCACTGCAAGCTCTGCCTCCCGGGTTCAATCCATTCTCCTGCCTCAGCCTCCCGAGTAGCTGGGGCTACAGGCACCCGCCACCACGCCCGGCTAATTTTTTGTATTTTTTTTAGTAGAGACGGGGGTTTCACCATGTTAGCATTTTTTTTTTAGTAGAGACAGAGGTTTCACCGTGTTAGCCAGGATGGTCTCGATCTCCTGACCTCGTGATCTGCCCCCCTCGGCCTCCCAAAGTGCTGGAATTGCAGGCGTGAGCCACCGCACCCGGCCGATTTCTGTACTTTTAAACTTGTAATCTCAGCTACTTAGGAGGCTGAGGCATGAGAATCGCTTGAACCCAGGAGGTGGAGGTTACTAGTGAGCCAAGATTGCACCACTGCACTCCAGGCTGGATGACAAAGTGAGACCCTGTCTCAAAGATAAATAAATAAATAAATATACATAAATAAATAAAGTTTATGGCCCACAATGTGATGTATCTTGGTGAATGTTCCATGAGAAACTGCAAAGAACATGTATTCTGTTGTTGTTGGATAAAATAGCCTATAGCCATCAACTAGATCCGGTTCTTTGGCAGTGTGTCTAGTTTAACTATGTCTTTACTGATTTTCTGCCTGCTGGATCTATTAATCCCTGATAGAGGGATGATGAAGTCCCCAACTGTAATAGTAGATTGTTTATTCCTTCTTGCAGTTCTACCAGTTTTTACCTCATGTATTCTGATTCTCTGTTGTTAAGTGCATCAGAGATCGTTATATATATCTTTTTGGAGTATTGACCTCTATCATTATGTAATGCCCCTTTTTATTCCTGATAATTTTCTCTATTCTGAAGTCTGCTTTGTCTGAAGTTAAGATAGTTACTCCAGCTTTCTTTTAATTTGTGTTAGCGTAGTATATCTTTCTACATCCTTTTAGTTTTCTTAAAATTAATCTTTTTATTCTTCCCTTTACTTTTAACCTATACGTGCCTTCATATTTAAAGGGAGTTTCTTCTAGACAACATAACTGGGTTTTATTTTTTAATCTACTCTGTCAGTTTCTGTCTTGTAACTGGCATACTTAGAACTTTATATTTAAAGTGATTATTGATGTTGTTAGATTAATAGCCACCATATTTATAACTGTTTTCTATTTGTTGCAGTAGGTTTTTGTTTCTTTTTAAGATCTTCCCATATTTTTCTGCCTTCTTTAGTTGTAATTGAACATTTTCTATTATTTCAGCATGTAAGTTATACGTCTTTTAAAAAACATTTCTAGTAGTTGCTCTAGAGTTTGCAGTATACATTTACAACAAATTTAAATCCACTTTCAAATAGCTCATGTGTGGTACAGGTACCTTAGAGTAATATCGATTTCTCCCTTCCAGCCTTTATAACTGACTGGCATTAATTTTACTTATTTATAAGGTATAATCACCCAATATGTTGTTGCTATTATAATTTGAAAAATAGTTATCTATTAGATCAATTAAGAATAAGGGAAATAAATGGCTTAAGATCTGAGTTTCTCTTCTGTATCGTTTTCCTTCTCTCTGAAGACCTTTTCAAATTTCTTGCAAGGCAAGCCTACTGGTGACCAATATACTCAGGTTTTGTTTGTCTGAGAAAGTCTTTATTTCTTTTCACTTTGAATGATAACTTTGCAGTATACAGAGTTCTAGATTGGTAGTTTTTTTACTTTCACACTTTAAATATTACATTCTATGATCTTTTTACTAGAACAGTTTGTGAAGAGAAATCCATTGTAATTCTTATCCTTTTTCTGCTATATGTAAGTTACATTTCTCTCTCTCTCTCTCTCACTTTCTTTTTTTTTTTTTTTTTTTTTTGTTGTTGTTTTGTTTTTTTCCCGGGGAAAATTAATTTACCTTTTTTTTTTTAACTTTTAAGTTGAGAATTGCATATGTTTCTTTTATTTATTCTGCTTGATGCTTTACAAGCTTCCTAGATCTGTGGTTTGGTGTCTGTTGTCAATTTTGAAATATTCTCAGCCATTATTCAAATTTTTTCTATTATTTTCCATCTTCTCCTTCTGGTATTCCCTTACACATATGTCACACCTTTTGAAATTGGTCCACAGTTCCTGGATATTCTGTTCCATTTTTCTTCATTCTTTGTTTTCTTCACATTTCCATTTGGGAAGTTTCTACCGACACATCTTTAAGCTCCTTGATTCTTTCCTTGTAGGTGTCCAATCTACTGGTGAGCCCACCAAAGGAATTCTCCATTTCTCTTACAATGTTGTGGATTTCTAACTTTTAAGAAATTTTTATTTTTAGAATTTCCATGTCTCTGCTTACATTTTACCCATCTATTCTTGCATCTTGCCCACCTTTTCCATTTGAACACTTAGCATATTAATCATAGTTATTTTAAATTTCTGGTATGATAATTACAAGGTTTCTGCTATATCAGAGTCTGGTTCTTTCACTTGATTTGTCTCTTCAAACTGAGTTTTTTGTTGTTTTTATACATGACATAATTTTTTGTTGAAAGCTGGACATGATGTATTGGGTAATAGGAACTGAGATAAACAGGCCTTTAGTGAGAGCATTTGTGTTTTTCTGGCTAGTAGTAATGCTGTGTTTACTGTTTGCTATAGCTATAAGTATTATAATTAATTTTATGTGTCAATTTTAATGAAGCCATGGGCTGCCCAGATGAAATGTTATTTTGGAACGTGTCTGTGAGGGTATTTCTGGGACAGATCAGAGTTTGAATTGTGCTATGGGCAGGCATCATATAATCTATTGAGGGACATAATAGAACAAAAGACACAGGAGGGAGACACTCATCCCTTTTTTCCTACCCAGCTTGAGCTGTCACATCTCATCTCATCTCCTGCCCTTGGACTGGGATTTACATCATTAGCTCCTGTGGTTGTTAGGCCTTCAGACTTGGACTGAATTATACCATTGAGTTTCCTGGGTCTTCAGCTTGTAGATAGCAGATTGTTAAACTTCTCAGCCTCTATAATATATAAGATATCTATATCTATCTATACATATATATATAGATCTATCTATACATATACATATATAGATCTATCTATCTATCTGTCATCTATTCTCAGCCATTATTACCTTAAATATTTCACATATTTTTCTACTCTTTTCCATTTTCTCCTTCTGGTATCCTTTTACACGTATGTTATACCTTTCGTAATTGTTCCACAGTTCTTGAATATCCTATCCAATATTATACATTGGATATATCTATATCTATATCATCTATATCTATGCATCTTATTGGTTCTGTCTTTCTGGAGAGCCCTAATACAGTAGGTATCTGAGACTTCCATTTTTTTCTATTGTTCTTGTTTTTCTCTCCCTTATTGTCTTTACCTTTTCGTAGAAACTCCTTCTTAAGTAGAATCTGGGCCTTGCTGTTCTTTAGCTGTCATCTGCTGTTCTGATGCAGGAGTCCTGGTGATGAGGCGATAAGGTGGGAGAAAAGGGTATGTGCTCTGTAAGTCTATGAGTAGTGAGTCTATTACCCCAGGCTATGACCTTAGCTTCCTTCTTCCTAAGATAAGAAAAAAAAAAAATGTGTGCGTGTGTATACTCTCTCTCACACACACACACCCCCCCCTCACACACACACATTCACGTACTACTGGTTCTGTTTCTCTGGAGACCACCAACAGATTATGAATACATTACATATTAAACATCATGTGAAATGGTTCTTCTCATATGCAAGTCACTAGATTAATAGCACATAATACTTTAAATTTAAAGGTTTGAGACAAAGTTGCTTTTTAAATTCAGAACTTGAATAAACTGAAGACCAATTTAAACCCACATAGCTTTAATTAGTCTTGTTAGCTCACAACCCCAGCCTTCCACTCTTGCAGAAATTTAAATGGCCCTTACTAGCTGTGTGACTTTTGTGACCTTAAGTCAATTAAATTCTCAGTTTACTCATCTGGAAGTGGGGATCATTTTTGCCTTTTCTATTTTTAAGGATTTTTGTGGAAATCACAGAAGTTTATGAAGACTCTGTAAGCTGTAAAGGGCTACTCTCCTTAGAAGTAATTATCATCAAGTATAATTGGTGAGGATTCAACTAATTCACACCGTGGTCACATTACATTATAACTGGCTCCAAAGCCTTAGAGAAGGATAGGTGGGGCCATGGAACCCACGTGGAACATGACTGCATTAGTAACATTGAATGATGCTCTTGACATTTTACTTCACTTTTTCAGATTATGTCAAGAAGACAGTTTGCTCAGAAATAGACTTTTCATATTTCTAAAACTAATTGCTTCTTTCATAATGAAAAATCATACCCAGGCTCAGAGCCTTTGAAGGCAATTTTATTTGGCAAAAATTCAATAATTTTTATAAAAATAGTTATAATTACCTTCTATTTACATCTGATGATACTAACTTTCCATTTGCTATAATGATATGTGGTATCCTTTTAAAATAAATGCATTTAAATGAAGAAACTTGCCTTAATTGTACAAGTGAGATGGGAAGGTGGCAAACACTGGTGAAATGGGATGTAAAAAATTGAAGATGCGAGAAACACTACTCTAAAATGTTCTAAATGCCCAAAAGTATTTCTCTGTACTAGTGTGCATCCTCTCATCTACAAATGCAAGATTCCACCTTGGAATCCTGAAGAATGGTAGGGTGTTCTCTAGTTGCCTTTCTTGCATTAGCTTGTTCTGTTTTTTACACACACCTTGTAAGGTAGGAGTTAACGTCTCTGTTTTGTAGATGGGGAAATGAGATGTGGAGAGTGTCCTTGTTCAAGGTCATACTGTGTTAGTGCTGTAGCCACTATTTAAATCAGGGGCTGTGGGGGAGAAAACAGAGCAGGGAAGGGTCTGTGTGGAGAAGGTGATAGTGATGCAATGTCAGCATCACTCACTCACTCAAGGTCAGGCTCTGGGAAGCTGACTGCGAAAGAATTCCAGAAGATAAGAGCCTTGACACCGTTAACTCTTTAACTAGGGCCTAGATGAGGCAGGACAGTCTTTTCCTTCTTCGGGAGAAAAACTTGCCTTCTGGCAAGTTTTGTTCAGATCTCTGGTTCTGACTGTGGGCAGATGGTTTTTAATAAATGTCCAGAGGGAGAAGGAATGAAGAGAGACTGAAGGAACAAAAGGAGAAGAGAGGAAAAGATCACTCTGAGAGCTTCGATTCCTTGGGAGTCCCGCATTCTTCCTGGTTCCTTCCTAGGGTGTCGTGGAGATACTTGAGGCATTTTGCTAAGGTTGAAAATGGGATGTTTATAGCACCTCAACCCTGGCAGACAGCTGGAAACAATTAACACCATCTCTTAAAAATCCCATAGTTGGAAGCTGCTCAGCAGCCCTGATGTTTAAAATCCCTTTCTGGATGGTTGGAGCAGAGATAAAAAGAGACAGGAAATTTGATAAACTCATTACCTTTTATGTGCTGAGCACTTGGGCAGTTTTATAAGGTCACTGCTGCTGTTAGCCCTATTTACCAGATGATAAGACTGAGTCTCAGAGATAAGTATGTGCCCTGTGCCCAGGGTCAAGGAGCTAAGAATTCAACCTCCCAAAGCTCATGTCTTTTTCAGGTGAACAGGTAGAGAATGTTGAATGACAAAGAGGGTGGGGTGGTCTGAATAAAGCCTCCCTCTAAAAAAAGGTAAAGGTTGGCTGGGCATGGTGACTCATGCCTGTAATCCCAGCACTTTCAGAGGCAGAGGAGGGCGGATCACTTGAGGTGAGGAGTTAAGAGACCAGCCTGGCCAACATGGTGAAACTCCATGTCTACTAAAAATACAAAAATTAGCCAGGAGTGGTGGTGGGAGCCTGTAATCCCAGCTACTCGGGCGGTTGAGGCAGGATAATTGCTTGAACCTGGGAGGCAGGGGTTGCAGTGAGCCTAGATCACACCACTGCAATCCAGTGAGCGAGAGAGTGAAACTCCATCTCAAAAAAAAAAAAAAAAATAAGTAAATAAAGTAAGAAAAAAAAGAAAAAAAAAGAAAAAGAAAAACGTAAAGGTATCCACATCCTGATTTGTGGAACCTGTGAATGTTAAAAGCAAAAAAAAAAAAAAAAAAAAAAAAAAGAGAGAGACTGCAGATGCAATTGGGTGACAAGATGTTGAGATGGGAAGATTGTCCTGGATTATCTAGATGGTGCTTAACTAGAATCATAGATATCTATAAAAGCGAGGCAGACAGAGATTTAAAATAGAAGAGGAGAAGGCGATGTGACCACAGAGGCAGAGACTGGGGTGATGTGGCCATAGCCGAGGAATGCGGCAGCTGGCAGAAGCTGGAAGAGGCCCGGGAAGGATTCTCCTTCAGAGCCTGTGGAGGGACCGTGGTCCTGCGGACACCCCAACTTCAGCCCAGTCAAACTGATTTGGATTTCTTGTCTCTGGAACTGTGAGATAATAAATTTCTCTTGTGTTAATCCGCGAGGTTTGTGGTAATTTGTTATAGAAGCCACAGGAAACCATACAGGGCCTCAAATAGAATCCTGAGGGACAACATTTCAGGGACCGTAAGAGGGAGAAAGAATGCCGAGGAGGTGAGGACAAACCAGGAGTTTGGAGAAACAAGGAGTGTCCCAAGGAGAGATAGTGGCCCGGTCCCCTGACCCATGAGGCCAGGAGTCGTGTGACTTGTCCCCATCCTGCAAGGCCTCCTCTGCTTCCCTTGGTTCCACGCCTTCTCTTCCTGGGCAGTGGCACCTTGGGCTCCAGAGCTGAGAAGGTCCTTAGCGACCTCTGAGACCTTGGTCCAACCTCTGTCCCAATGCAGGAGTGTCTCCAGGACATTCCAGAGAGTTGTCAATCTCGCTAACCAGTCACAGATGAAGGCCAGAGGTCATGGGTGGCGTCTTGATGGAGAGTTGGGGAGGGGAGATGAATGAAGGCAAAATACCGAAATGTGACCAAAATCTCACAGTTCAAAAGCCACTATACAGTCAGTCAATCAATATACAATTAGGGGTAACAGAGATCCTTACTTCTTCAAAAGCCAGCACTTTAAAAATGCTGCAAAATATCTTGGCAACTAATGCATATGGTGTGCCACCTGGGTGAGGTGGCTGATCCCTGCAGTTGACACTCGGGGATCAACTGGGCAGCTCTCTAGGGGACAGGGACCCAAGGGTTCTTCCTGGGTCGGGGGGCAGGGAGCAGATGCGAGCCTTGCCCTTGATTAAAACCATTCCCACTTACAGGACTGATGAACATCAGATGAGCTAAGGTGTTAGCATCCAGCCCTCTGGAACTCTCCCTTCCTTCTAGTTAATACTCAGCCACAAGCCAGTGTCAAAAAGCTTTTCCCTGGCTTTGCAGTGTGGGTTGCACGTGCTCTGCAAACTAGCAGGTAGGCCAAAATTCATATTGCTCCTATGCCAAAATGCAAACTCTTTTTCTTGACCTAAGAGGTCTGAAGGCAGATGGGGCCCACCCACCTTTCCAACTCCACCTCCCACCTCCCTACCCCTGGCTTATCATCTTCACCTCCCTCACCATGAGCGGGCTTCTCTTAGTTCTTGGAATCTGCCAAACTGGGATTTTGTGCTTGCTCTTCCCTCTACCTGGGAAGTTTTTCCCATGGCTGGTGCCTTCTCAACTTCCAAATCTCAGCTTCAGTGACACCTCCTGGAGGTAACTTCCTTGACCACTTCAGCAACGATGTCCCCCACACCAAAAGCTTGTAATCATGCATTGCCTTTTCTTACTTCATAGTCTATCATTCTACAGAATTATTTTATTTGCTTACCTTCTCATTGGCTGTCTTCCTCTGCCCACCCCATGACTCTCAGGGTAGGTTATTAACATTGTTCCTCATTCTACTCGTAGTACAGAGCTTGAAATATACTAGGTCCTTGATGAGTATTTGTTAAATGTAGTAATGGCTGAGGGAAGGCTGTAGGGACAGCCTCACAGATGAAGCTGAGGGCTACTGTTGCCATGGCACGTGGAAGAGGGAGGCCCAAGTGGAACCACTAAAGATCAAGGGCAGGGGAAAAGATTCTAGCCCGAGGCAGGCCAGGGAGAGCGGCTGTTACAGGCTAAGGCCGACAAAAACAGGATGGCAGACAGGATGCTCCTGAGCCTGGAAACTCACTGGAAAGGGCCCAAGGAAGCTCTGGATGGGCTAGTGGGGTCTCAAATGGCAAAGAAGACTTCTATGCTACTAGATGAGCCTCAAAGCCTTCAGATAGTGGAGTCAGTATAGAGGGTCAGTCCACATAGGTGAGATCTGGGAAGGTGTATGAGAGATAAGGGTTGTGGAGGGGCCCCCCAAAATGCCCATTGACTGGATGCTTTCCCAGAACATCCTCGCTGTCAGGTCTCTCTATGCAGTGGGATCCCTGCATCCTTTACATAGTTAATGGTCACCTTTTCAGTGCATGATACAGCCCACCAGACCATGAAAAACTTGGAGAGAAGCCCAGAGGCATCTTGGTATGATGGCTAAAGGTTAATGACTGTTTCATAGCCTGAGATTATAGGCCCCATAAAGTGCTTCACAGCATTTCCACAGCCAGCGTGATATGGTGGGGAAGAGCCCTGCCTCTGAGACCAAGAACATAAACCCAAGTCCAAGCTGTGTGACACTGGCCAAGTCATTTAACCTCTCTGTTCCTCATCTTTAAAATGGGCATGATGGTAGCCCTATTTCAGAAGGCTGTCATGAGGCTTAAATGAGTTTAGCCCATAAGGCACTCTGAACAGTGCCTGGAGTACAGTAAATGCTATGGAAGTATTAGCTTGTATTGTCATTCAAGGAAGTAGCAGTGGGCTTTGAAATAGTATTCACAATATTACACAGAGATAACAATGTTAATTGTGAGTCCAGGCTGGTTCTTGAGGGCTGGTGGGCTAGTGTAAAGAATTATCTTACTTTATAATCTATCACAAGCCCAGTGTGATGGAACATGGTGAGGGAGGAATATGGTGAGGGAGATAAGCAAGGGACAGGGAGGTGGGAAGTGGAGTTGGAGAGGTGGGTGGGACTCATCTGCCTGCCAGACCTCTCAGATCAAGAAAAGGAATTTGCATTTTTGCCTAGAAGCAAAACAAATCTTGGCCTACCTGCTAGCTTGCAGAGCATTGGTAACCCACGCTGTAGTCCCGAAGCCAGCCAGGGAAATTCAGAGCTCTGGATGGTTCCCAGGCTTCCCGCACTCTCTAGGAACCAACTTGCCACTGTGGACATCATTCCACTGTAACACTGTAGTTGGTCAGGCAGGGAGTTGGTGCAGAAAACTGGAATGCACGTGTTTCCTTCTGTGGAGGGATCATGCTTGTGCATTGGAACAGGCATGACAACGGTTTCTTTCTTTTTTTTTTTTTTTAATTGAAAGGATGATGAGTAATTTCCTGTCATTGACTCCTGAATCATGGTTATATTTGATATGGAAGTTGTGATCCTGACACTTCCAATAACAAAAACAGCAACTTCAAGCCTCAAGTGACTCTTAGCTTTAACAAAAAGAAGGGTGCTTCATTGGCAAACCTGGTCAGTTATGTGCTTTTCCAGGTGTTGGATGCTCCTTTTAAAAAACTTCTTGTAGAAGAAAAAAGGGTTCCAGTCAAAATACATTTTTATTGTCTTTTACATTTACCTATGTTATTATCTTTACTGGTGCTCCCATTTCTTCATGTCGATTTGAGTTACTGTCTAGTGTCTTTTCATTTCAGTCTGAAGGACTCCGTTGGGATTTCTCGGAGGGAAGGGTGTACTAGCAACAAATTTGCACAATGTTTGTTTATGTGAATAGGTCTTAATTTCTCTTTCAATTTTGAAGGATTGATTGCTTTGTTGTCTACCAAATTCTTGTTTGACAGTCTCCCTTCCAAGCATTTTGATATAATATCAAAAATGTATTTTGATATTGGGTGGGGTTTTTCTAACTGCCTTGTGACTAGAAAAAAATGCCTTAAGTCTTCAAGGCTGGTGTGGCTAGTTAAGACCATATGTCATCCAACTGCCTTTTGGCCTCCATGGTTTTTGATGAGAAATCAGCTGTTTGTTTTATTGGGGAGTCCTTGTTTGTGATGAGTCCTAAATATTTTCTCCCATTTTCCTCCATGAAAGTTTATAGTTTTATGTTCTATATTAAATCTATGATTCATTTTGAAGTAATTTTTGCATAAGGTGCAAGGTTTAGGCCCATGTTCAGCTTTTTTCCATGACGGATCCAGAACTATTTGTTGAAAAGTTTGTCCTCCCTCCACTGAATTATTGTACTGAAATAATGGTCTTCACTAGCCATACGAGCCTAGAAGATTTTAATGCATTTTTATCTAGTCATAAAGCAATTTAAAACACCCCACCCATTCAATATTTTATTTTGGGATTTAGAGATTTTTTATATAAGAATCATGGTCTTGTTCTTCCCCCTTCTTATCTTTAATAAGCAATCTTTCACTGTGGCTATAGAGAGTTAGAAAAATGTGGTGGAATGGGAATGCCAAGTCTGTAAATCTCAAACAGTTTCTAAAATGAGAGGGGAGATTATAAAAAAAAAAAAAAAAAAAAAGGAAAGAAATGGAAAGGAAAAGGAAGGAAAGGAAAGAAAAAAGAAAAGAAAGAAAATAAAAAGAGAGTGGGCCTGGAGTTCAGCTTCGAATTCATCACTTTTCACCTGATTACCTTGGACTTCTTTCCTGTCTGCAAATAGAAACAATACTCCCTTCTTCACAGACTCCTTGTGATAAGTGACGGCTCACAGGTCAAGCTTCCTGAGGGGGTCCTGCTGCACCTCCCTTCCTGCCCCAGGGAGAGGTGGCAGACCAAGCCTCTTTCTCCTGAAACCTGCCTCTCTTCCTGAGGCTGGAGGAGGCTGGTAGCAGAAGTGTCTGCAGGGAGGTGGGCAACTGGGGGGTAGATCTTGGATTAGTGTGCTAATGGGGGATGGGGGTGCCTCTATGTGCTCCTCATCTAGCCCCACACTGCACACCCGCCCTGCTTGAGCTCTGGCTGTAGAGAAAGATCAATGAGGATGTAAATGGATTAGGAAAAGCCTGCCTGGCTTCTTCCTGTGCCACCCAGCACCTGGGTCTCTGGAGATTAGTGGGTGGCGGCTTTATCAGGGAGATAGACATTTAAACATCAGCTTTGGTCTAAAGGCCCTGCTTCCCAGAAGAGAGGGAAGAGAAGACTAGCCCTCTTCAGCCTCCTCCAGTTTCTCTGTGAGGCTGCCCCTTTCTGAAATGTGGAGCTTATACTTCTGTCTAGTGAGTCGCTCTTGCACTTCAGGCAGGTGCTGGAGAAAGGGGTGGTACTGGCACCAAATCTAACTCTGCATGTGGCAGCCATAGATGAAAGATGTGAATCATGTATGGCAGGCAAAAATGGTTAGCTAACTTCCCCAGAGAGAGAAGGAGAGGAGGCCACACACTACCCAGGTGTAGGTTACTCTCTGCAACAGCTTGCGCCCAGCTGGGAGGTGCTGTTCTCATGCTTCATTTGGTCATTCATGTATTTATTCATTTAACCTTTCATTTGGGAATTTGTTTGTTTACTCATTCACTGAGAACTGAGCAGCCAGCCTGGCCAGTCCCCCAATTAACGTTTCTTTAACTCCTCTGTGTGCTTGGCTCTCTGCCTGACCCCAGAGACCTAGGTGATGAAAACACAGTGCCAGTGCACGGTGCACGGGGAGTGGCCAGACCATGCCTGGCTGGGCCAGAGTGGCGAGTATGGGCCCGGACATGTTCCTGGACATTACAGGGGCCCTGTCACATGCATGTCTTTATCGTAGGCATGAGCCTGTCCTCTGTGACACTGGCCAGTGCCCTGCAGGTCAGGGGTGAAGCTCTGTCTGAGGAGGAAATCTGGTCCCTCCTGTTCCTGGCCACTGAGCAGCTCCTGGAAGACCTCCGCAACGGTAAGAGAGTATGCTTGGGGCGGTAAAATCACAGGGGGTTGTATGTGAAGCTTCCCACACTAACACAGTTCTGGCTGCTACTGCTTTTTTAAAAAAATATTTTTTCTTTTCAACCTCTGAGGGCACAGAACAAGGTTGCTGCTTCTTGATCTGTGATTAGTCTGAGGTATTAGAATGAGTGGACGAATAGCACCCACCCTTGGAGCTGCACTGGGAGGGCAGGCCTGTCTCTTGGACCCATGCCATGTGGCAGAGTTGAAAGAAAGGCTTTGCTTCTGCCTTGGAGTTGCAGCATTTCCAGGCATGCAAAGCTGGGAGGATTTAGGAAGAGAGTGGCTGCAGTGCTATGTGCATCTAACAGCATAGGCTGTCTCTGGGCATAACCAGAGATGAGAGGCATGGGGTGGTCACCCAGGAGACCCCCACACTCTGTCCACCAGATGTCGCACTAGTCTGTGCCCCATCAGAAGGCAGGCCTGGCCGGGCGCGGTGGCTCACACCTGTAATCCCAGCACTTTGGGAGGCCAAAGTGGGCAGATTACCCAAGGTCAGGGGTTTGGGACCAGCCTGGCCAACATGGTGAAACTCTGTCTCCATTAAAAATACAAAAAAAAAAAAAAAAAAAAATTAGCTGAGTGTGGTGGTGCCCGCCTGTAATCTCAGCTACTCTAGAGGCCAAGACAGAATTGCTTGAACCCAGGAGGCAGAGGTTGCAGTGAGCCAATATTGTGCCACTGCTCTCCAGCCTGGGCAACAGAGCAAGACTCATCTCAAAAAAAAAAAAAAGAAAAAAAAGAAAAAAAAAAAGGCAGACCTACCCTGTGTTCTAAACAGGGGAGGTTAATAGAAAGAATTATTAAACTGTATTTGAAGACAACTGTAAGGCATAAGAAAATGCTGGTGGGGTGTGGTGGCTCACTCCTGTAATCCCAGTACTTTGGGAGGCCGAGGCGGGTGGATCACCTGAGGTCAAGAGTTCAATAGCAGCCTGGCCAACATGGTGAAACCCTGTCTCTACTAAAAATACACACACAAAATATTAGCCGGGCAAGGTGGCGTGCACCTATAGTCCCAGTTACTCGGGAGGCTGAAGCAGAATCGCTTGAACCCGGGAGGCAGAGATTGCAGTGAGCTGAGATCACACCATTGCACTCCAGCCTGGGAGACAAGACCGCGAAACGCCGTCTCAAAAAAAAAAAAAAAAGAAAGAAAGAAAGAAAAAGAAAAAGAAAATGCTGCTGGGTCTCCTAAGGCTGAGGGCAGGTAGCCAGTGAGGGAGAAACTTTGAAGGGAAGCCCCCTTCCCTGTTTGGGGTTCAGATCTGTGGGAGGAGCTGTGCTTGCAGCCCATGATGATGGTAGAATTTGCTGGTGTGCCCCGCCAGAGGTGGTCTGCAGTCATGGCCCAGGCAATAGCCACCGGTGGCCAGGTGGAGAGCACGCACTGCAAGTGGGGGTCAGGGCGACCCTTTGGGGTGTAGGTGGGCTCAGGCAAGTCACCTCTCTGGAGGTTGGTGTGGGCAGGAGGGCCGCTAGAGTCCTGTGTAGATTGGAGAAGGTGGTCATATGTCTAGTTCAGGCCTTGAGGTTGCCAAGGGATCTCATGTCTTGAGCATGTGTTCTGTGCAGAGCCCAACCTCCAGGTGGCCTCACATTTGCACTAAACTCTAGAAACTGTGGGAGAGATAAGGCCTCCTGCAGTGTCTCTTCAGAGCCCTCTAATGAGAAAGCTGCACACTGCTCTCAGTACAGGAGAGACCTAAGGCAGCAGTATCCAAGGATGACTATGGGGCTCCTAGGCATTAAGCTCCAGAACAAACGCTGAGTGCCCACACTGAAGTGTCAACTCAGAGGTCACACATGCTTGGGGGCTTCAGTGCATGAAGCAGAGGCTGCTGGCATGAAAGATCACACATGTTCTGTGAGGGCGATGGGTCCCAGCGTGGGCCGATGGAGGAGGCTGTGTACCTACGCCTTCAGTGTCATCTTCTCCCTCTTCCCCACCATGGAGGTTCTGATGAACAGCTACAGGGCTCTCAGAAGACCAGCTGCCTTGGGTCCTGGTCTCTCTCTAGAGAACTCAGGCTTGTGCTAAATTCCAGGTGTGCCTGACCCTCTTTTTACCTTTTACCTTGAGACTCTTGGGCCACGGATGAATTTAAGTGCAGGTGGTAACTTCCTGGCCGTGGCCACAGCCACCTTTTAGTATACCATGCATCAGGGTTGAATTTGTTCTGTTCCATGTCTCCTCCGGGTCTTGCTCACATTCAGTCCCAGAGATGGGTACTGCCAGGCACCTGCTGGGCACAGTCCCATGCCGGCCCCCCAGATGGAAGCTCTGTCTCTACAGCCCCATCACTGGCTTGGTTTCAGATTCCTCGGACTATGTGGTCTGCCCCTGGTCAGCCCTGCTTTCTGCGACTGGAAACCTTTCTTTCCAAGGCCATGTTTCTCACATAGAGGCTGCTCCTTTCAAGGCCCCTGAACTGCTACAGGGACAGAGCGAGGATGAGCAGCCTGATGCGTCTCAGGTAAGCTGTGCAGCTTCTCTGCAGCTGCTGAGTCCTGTGCCCTGGAAAAGGCCTGTCCCAGTGGCAGCCTCCCCAGCTCTCAGCTCAGCCTTGCAGAGCTTGGTTCTCAAGAGTTTTATTCTATGGGTTTCTATGGGTTTCAAGAGTTTTATTCCCAGGATGTCTTGTCAGCAACTTACTAGCTCATGGACAAGGGCAAGTGCACTTCTCTAAGCCCCAATTTCTACATTGGTAAAGTGGGGTTAATGTGGCTTAATTGATCAGGCTATTATCAATATTCAAAAAGAAGTGTTGAAAAGCTGTGGTTAAGTGTTCTGGCACATTGTTACCGTTGGCAGTATGCAGCAAGACACCTCAAAATGACCCAGCACGTCCTCAACTAGGAATTTATTCCAAGGCACAAGTAAAGATAAATTTAGCTGCAGCAATGCTGATTGTTGTATTGCTGACATTAGTGATAAATTGAAAACTAGCTAAATAGTCAGTGGGAGAGGACATGAGACAAAACAGCATTAAACTGAGTCTGTAGAAGCTTATTTAATGACTTGAAAAGAAATTCAATATATGCACACATAATATTATCCAAGTTTGGTTAGAGAGAATGAAAGAGAGACAGAGAGGAAGTTCTAAAAATACATGCACCAAAGTGTCTACAGTGATTGTTTCTGGATGGCAACATCAATGGAGATTTTTGATTTTCCTGCAATGGACATGTTTTGCTTTTGAACAGCAAAAGTTTCCAGTAAACATCATTTTTTATTTCAAAGAGAATTTTAATTCTCTCGAAGGAGAGAATGATGCAAGGTAGCCACACAACACTGGGTGGGGCATGGTGGGTGTTCTCAGAGTTCTGTTTCTTCTTCCTCACCCTTTCATGAGAAAAGTGCAGATGTGAAAATACTGCTACCCTCGGGAGGCATCATGGAATGGGAGCTGCTTTCCCTCCAGGCTCTGAAAGGCAAAGAATGGGGACTTGGTGGCTTCCAGATTTGGTTTATCTAGGTCCACGTGTCTCTAAGGCAGCTCACAAAAGTGAAGGTCTAAGAGTTCCAGTTCCACTGACCCCAGCTCCGGCACCCCCTCCCTGCTGACATCCTGGAAGTCACTCTGGCATCCAGGCCCACATACCTTCTTACACAGCTGGGACCCCAGGGCTGAATCACTGATTCCTGGATGGGACACAGACTTGGGTGCCTCTCAGGTCTGTTTGGGTCTCTTGGCTCCACCTACACCGAGTTGCCACCTATGCCCTGGACTCAGCTAAGATGTCACATCTTGAGCCCTGGGACTGGGATTTCTGCGTGACTGCTAAAGCACCCTGCCAGTGCAACCTGAGAATGCAGGGGAGCTAGTTTCTTATGGGGTAAACTTAGCCAGTGGTAAATGAGAGTCTGGAGGGAACTAAGAGGATACGTTTTCCCTTCTCTTTCTCTCATGGATGGTTTTGTGCTGTGCAAGCCTTGCAAGCTTTCTAGAGAAGTCCTGAGTTCTAGGAAGCCCTGTCTGCTGCACTTCAGGCTGTGCTCTGTTGCTTGTGGCAAGGAGGTGGCCAGCATTTTGACCCTGCATATCACATTGGTCCCTGTCTCCCTTCCCATTTTCTCTACACTCTCATTGCCCTGGGATTGCAGCTCCTGAATGAAGGGTCTGCACTTAACCCTTGCCTCAGGCTCCACTTTCTGATGTACCTGAACTAACACAAATTTGAGTGCTCCTGGAGTCCTTCCCTGACCATCCCAGCACTCATGAGGATCCCAGCACTGATGAGGATCAGGCATCACCCTCCTGATTGCAGGTTGGCCTCCATTGAGCACCTTGTGAAGGCCTAGTCACTCCTCTGCCCGGAGCATCTTTGAGCTGGAAAGTAATACGTTCCTCCCTCCTGCACACTTTCCTCCAGGCAAAGGCACGCGGACTCCAATAGATTCAAGGCTAATAGGTTGAGTTAAGAACTGGCTAAATGTATTGCTGAGTCCTGGCCAGGAACATGAGAGTGAGTGTGAGCTAGAAGAGGTCCAGCATGAGAGGGACTGAGCTCTGAACTAACCAAACATTGGTTTAGCGCTCTAGGCATATGAAGCATGGCAAATGGAGTGGGCTTTAAGGGGCCAGAGCCACCAGCCTCAAGCCCTGTTTATTAGGCCAGGAGGCAGAGTGACCAGGTTACTTGATCTCTTACATCATCTCTAACACTTAGTTCTGTTCATCACTGTTCTTTTCCATTCATTACAGGCCCCTCTCTTCATCCAACTTGGCATGGGTCCATGAGGGGTTGGTTGGGCAGCTATGAGCTAGGAGAATGGTCCCTGGACAGGCTGTGCTCAGAATCCTCCCCCAGTCCTGGGCCTCGTTCTGATGCTGGGACGGTGTACCCAGACCCCCTCCTCAGACCAACATCTGCCCTAAACAGTGCACTGACATATTTCCCCAACTACTTGGCATCTTAGTCCCAGGTGCAGGTCAGGTGGAAGGTGTGAGCAGGTCTCTAACTACAAGTCATCTGTATTGCCAGTACCCCATCCTGTGCTCATAGCAGACATCACCAATCAAACATGGTGTTCTTTCCCACTGAGCCAGGAGTTGCCTTCAAAATCCTTCTCACCAACCCTCTACTGGCAGTGTCTACCAATGGGCTGAATTTAGAATTTTGAATGAAGCCTTTTGTCACTGTGGCCAAGGCCTTGCCCTAAGACACTTTTAGACAGAGCCCTTGGAATCCTTGTGAGCTCCCAGGTGTGGGTGGTGCCTCTGGCAGTGCTCAGGATGCTGGAGCTCTGTCTGCACTTCAGTCCCTGCAGCTCCATGAGTCTCTATGCTCCATCGTGCTAACCATGTGGGAAGACCAGCCTTGCAGGTGGCAGTCACTGCAATTGGTTCTGGGAACTTGTTGGGTTAATGAGAAAGAAGTGGCTGTCTACCAAGCCCCCGCTCTTCGAGTCCTTTCTCTGGAAATGGAGGTGCAGCTTGTGAACTTTCTTGCATGGTATCTATGCACGTTCATCTGAGGGATGGGAGCTGATTTCAGGATATAATTTCAAACAAAGATGAGAGCTAATGAGTTGTCACAGGTGACATTGAACACATATCTTGACCTTGAGGATGTAAACAACCAAAACCAAAAACTAAAACCACTTATATTAAACCCAGTGGGTGGCTCAAATAACTGTGTGTTTTTACATGCAATGTTTCATTACCTCATTGTTTCCTTCTAAAGTCCCAAAAACCATTTCCTGAGAAGAGAGATCTTAAGGTAAATGTGCCTTGTCAGTTATAATAGAAGCCCCACAATAAAAACCAACTGTCATTGATTGAGGACTGGTATAATCCAGAGGTCATGTAGCCAAGTGGGAACAATTCAAATACTATGTCACAGGATTGCAGCGAGGACTAAATAAGTTTATATGGGTAAAAGACTTAGAACAAAGCTTATATTGTAAGTACTCTATGTCCAATAATAACAATAATGGTAACAATAATAATAGTTATTATTACCATCTTTGGGTACTTTGGACTTGATCTTTATTAGAATTCAGGCAGAAGACTCATTTTTAAGATGATGAAACCGAGGGTCAGAGATGTCAGACAATGCTCTTTCCATGATACCATTTTGCTTTTTGACAACATACAGTGCTTTTTAATCAGGCTGAACCACAATGTGTTATGGAAACAGAAGGCCTAAAATACAATGGCCAGGGCCAAATATATGGTTATTAGTTACTTAACAAGAGGTCTAGGGATTGGTCGCAGCCGATTCATGTCATCAAGGATCCAGGCTGTGTATTTCCATTCTACCTTCCCCAGTGGCTGGTTTTCTATCCTATTCTTGCTGCCTCATTGTCACAGAATGGCTGCAAAGACTCCATGTATCAATCACATCAATGTTCAAGGCAGGTACAAAGGGGAAAGTGTGGGTCCAGTCACACGTGTCCTTTTGTCAGTAAAGCAAAAGCCTTATCAGAAGCCCCCTAACAGATTTCTCTCACGCCTTTCACCAATATTGAGTGTCATGGTTTCTGCTAGAAAGCAAATTTCTGGCTTTCTAGCCTCCGAAGTAGAAGGGAACAGGGTCAAGGGAGTTGCAGATGGTGCTGGACTAGCCAGACAACAGTGTCTGTTCATGTGGAAATTGGTTTGTATTTTTCTTGCAGAACTATGGAATAAGAGAGATGATTGGAATCTAATCATGTACTCTTCTTTTGGGCAGATGCACGTCTATTCTTTAGGAATGACCCTCTACTGGTCGGCAGGGTTTCATGTTCCACCACATCAGGTTTGTAAACAAGATACTTCAAGTCTTGCCAGGCTACGTCTTTGGGTTTATTTAGTGGTGTTCTCCTGGGCAGGGACCACATTTACTGAGCACATATACCACTACTCTCCCCTCCTCTAGGTCCTAGGCAGGCATTGTGAACTCATCACACGACTCCTTCCTGCTAGTGCAGAAACAACCTCAGAATCCTACTCAACATAGCACTCCAGGCAGCCACAATTTGGGACTGGCAAGCAAGATAAGTTTGGCCATCTCCACTCAGGGGAAGTATTAATAGCAAGCTAGAGAATTTTATAGACACTGAAGATACAGATTTACATATATTTTTTAAAAGGCTTTAAAACAGCCCTTCCCAAAGTGAGATGCTTCCCTGAAAAAGGCTTCTGGGCTCAACAGATTTGGGTAAATGCTCCCTACAGTATCTCCCTCTCAAATAGTTTTTAGAGTCATTTTTTAAAGACTACAAGAAGGTTTAAAGCTTAGAAACTTTTAAACTTTATCCTGGCTGGGCATGGTGGCTCACACCTACAGTCCCAGCACTTTGGGAGGCTGAGGCAGGCAGACCACTTGAGCTCAGGAGTTCGAGACCAGCCTGGCCAACATGGCAAAACCCCATCTCTACTACAAATTAAAAAATTAGCTAGGTGTCGTGGTGCTTGCCTGTAGCCCCAGCTACTCGGGAGACTGAGGCATGAGAACCGCTTAAACCCTGGGGACTGGGAGGGGAAGGTTGAAGTGAGTGGAGATTGAATCACTGCACTCCAGTCTGGGCAACAGAGCAAAACCCTCTCAAAAAAGATATACACAAAAATATCCTAATATTTTACACAATTTTTGACTACAGAATAGAAGTGTTTGTATACATTTCCATTTGACACTATAACAATTCCTTAGAGACCGGTGCCACAAGAACACATGCTGGAGAGCCCTGCCCAGCTGACCCGGCCAGACTGGCTCCCTCCCTTCTCCCTTCCTTCCTTCCTGCCTTTCTTTGTACTCACCCTATCCTCTCCAATTCAACATCCGGCACTTCCTGGGTGGTCTTTCTAAAAGAGAGACCAGCTCACCACTGTCATGTGCAACCTTTTGTAACGCCTCACTGCCCATGGGGTTGCCTTCTGGCTTCTCAGTGAGACACACCTGGAGCCTAGGATAGGGTCCCTTCTTCCGTCTGGCTCCCCTTTGGCACTCTGCCAGAATCAGGACCGGCTTCCTGGATGTGTGTCCTGGATGTGTGACCCTGTGTCATAGCACAGGGTCCTGCATTTAGTTTAATGCTCTGCTATCCCTGTCTTGGAATTCTTAATAATTTTGAACAAGGGACCCTACATTGCCATTTTCCCCCAGGCCCCTGTCCTGCTCATAATCCCCTTCCCTTCAGATGCGTGTCAGCTTATCTGCATCTTCATGCCTTTGCACACACTGATCCCTTCACCAGCACCTCACTCCCCACTTTCCTCTTGGTTAACCCTAGCCTTGGCTAAGCCCCTTCCTTTACATTAGTGCCATGGCCTGTGCTTCCCAAGGTCAAAGCCCTCGTCATCCTCTATGGTCTTTGTCTCTTTTAGTGACCGTCTCTTTCATCACACCATTATTTTCCTGAAGGCAGGGACTGTATCTGGTGTGGCTGGATTTACTGTGACGGCAGGACTCAGCAGCTTGGCTGTATACAGAGATAGGTGCTCACAGCTGATGCTCCCTGGCAAGAAGCGGTAGTGCAGCCTTTATCTGGAAAGTGACCTGCAGTGTGGGTTGCGCTTGATAAACAGTCTGATTTTGAATCTGAATTTGAGGCCTTTCTCATATGAATTGTGATCGTTTAAATGCATGAGGGAAATGCTTATAAGATGCTTCCGTTTTCTTTTGCCGATATGTACACGTGACATAAAGTTCAACCAGCAACGATTGAGCATTTGTGCTGACTGCTGGCTGTTGTGAAGTGAACAGGAATAGGCCACAGTCTGTATGTCCCTGGAGCTCACATTCCAGGGGAAAGGCCCAGTGAGACCCCATGAGTGACTGGATGCAATGACAAGCTGCGCAGGTGAACTTGAGTGAAAGGCTGACCTCTGGTTTGATTTGGGGTGCTTGGCACAGGTGGAAATCCATCTTGTCAAAGCATCTATTTTTCATGAGCATTCCAAACACGCTTGGGCAGAAGGGTGTTCTGGTTTAGAAAGCAGCCGGCAACACAGAACTGATGCAGAGATGATTGCTCTGCACTTTACGGCCTCAGTGATGGATCTTGTGTGTCCTTAAACTCTCCAGAAGGAGCAGGCATCTGCTCTGGTGCTTGTGGGAACACCCATTTCCATGTCTCCAAGGCCTGCCTGACAAGGTGCTGCCTCGCAGCAGCAGCTCTTACTGCTCTCTCCTCTCACCGGCCCTATCTGCCTCCAGCCCCTGCAGCTCCGGGAGCCCCTGCACTCCATCCTGCTGACCATGTGTGAAGACCAGCCTCACCGGCGGTGCACATTGCAATCGGTTCTGGAAGCTTGTCGAGTTCATGAGAAAGAAGTGTCTGTCTACCCAGCCCCTGCCGGTCTCCACATTAGAAAGCTGGCTGGCTTGGTTCTGGGCACCATTTCCGAGGTCAGTAGAGAACCGTGTTTTTTAAGCAGTAGCCACTGGCCTTGTGTGGCTATTAACATTTGAATTAGTTAAATTATAATTAATTAAAATAAAATAAAAAATTAAATTAATCAGTCACATTTCAAGTGCTCAGTTGCCACTTGTAGCAGATGATGACCCTATTGAACAGGGTGGATCTAGAACATTCTTGTCATTGCAGTTCTACTGGGCAGTGCTGACAAAGACCTTTGGGCAAGCCCCAGTTTCTCACATGGGTAAGACCCTTGACATCTTGGCGAGTGCCTCCTTACATAAAGCAATCATGTTTAGAACCCATGATTCAGTTTTCTTTTCAAAATTCAACTCCAGGTTCTGCACAGAAGCCTTCCCTGACTTCGTTTTTGTGATCCCTGGGTACCCTCCCCTCTGCTATTTTATACCTGCAGGGGGTCCTTTGTTGTGCTTGTCACACTGTGCTGCTTGCTGCCCCGTGCACTCCCCAGAGTGCAGCAAGGGGCGTGGCACATGGGAGGCATCTGGCTTCGGTTGGATTCCCTCCAAGCTAACCCAGAGACAGGGATTCTTGTGCAAGTTATTTATTGGGGAAATGTTCCTGGGAGAGGGGAGTGATGGTAGTACAGCTGACAAGTTGAAGGATAAAGTCTCAGCTGGAGACAGGCCCAGCCTGGCCACCTGGGGAGCTCTGGTGCAGGAATGGCACCTTGGAGTTGGTCCCCCATGAGACCCGGGTGGAGCTGGGGTAGGATGGGCAAGTGAGGTGCCTATGGCACAAAATGTAAGGAAGTCTGTATTTGGGAGGAACCAAAGGCAGGTAAGCTAGAGACCAGTTGGGTGGCTGCACTTGTCCAGGGACAAGTTGGAGAGCTGAGACCAGGATTCATGAGGGGCCATGTGGATGGCGATGAGGGGACAGCAAGGTGGATAGTGGCAACAGTCAATCGGAGAAGGCCTCTTCCATCAGAGAAGGTCTCCTTCTTGGACCCTTTCTCTCTTGGCATGGGAACCTGTGGCTCCTGTGAATTGAGCCAGAGGATTTGTTGGGGAAAGCGGACTATATTTATTTGAAAGATACTGAAGTCTACCATCCACTGGTGTGCCATTGCCCTTGGATAGACACTGTATTGACCTGCAACATTTCCATCAGGGACCTGCAAAGTAGATGTCAGTCACTTACCAGCATTCACTGGGCACTGCATTAGGTGTGCTATGGCAGTGCGTAAAGCACACAGAGATGTTGGGGGAGACAGACAAGCAGCACACTCAGGGAACATGGCACAACAGAGCCAGGTGTGAGTGCAGTGATAAGGGAAGGTGATCAGAGGGCAGAGGTGGAGAGGCTTAGAAGTAGAGAGGACACAGTTCTGGGTCTTGTGGGCACAGAGGAGCTTCTGTGCCCACAAGAGGGAATGCATGAACAAAGGCACAGATGTGTGTGAGTGCGCAGGTCTGGAGTGGGGGGTGAAGTGCCTTCAGGGTGCATGTGGGGGATGGGTACAGAGCACATTCTGGGTGCCAGAGAACACATCATTAGGTGCTCACTGTGTAGGGCAGACAATTCCACATTGATTCAGTCTGACAGCCAGTTTGCATATATCTATAAAAACGCCCCCTCCTTATCTTGGTATGTGGATGTGGGATGCACTTGTCCCCCAGGTGGAGAGAAGAGTTGTGGAGGAAAGCTCCTCTGTGCAGCAGAACAGAAGCTACCTGCTCAGGAAGAGGCTGCATGGGACAAGCAGTGAGAGCCCAGCGGCACAGGCCTCGGAGTGTCTGCATCCTTGCAGAGGTGGGTACGTGCCCTGAGCAGTCCCTGCGTGGGTCGATGGTACCAATTCTATTGTTTCCTGCCCTGTATGGGCCACACATTCACATTGTGATGACAGAGAAAGCCTATGTAAGTGCCACTCTTTCAGGAAGCCACTGAAGAGAAGGGGCTGAGCTTAGGATTCACCTGTGTTCCCAGGAAAGTCTCATTTGGAGACACAACTTAACGCAGTTATTTATATCAAATGAAAACTTTAAAAATGAGTTCTAACTGTCCAAGTTGAGAAAATCCAAATTAAAACAAACAAGAAAAGAAAAACTTGATTTTTTTCAGTTATTGTTCTGGGTGTGTTAAAAGAGTGGTTTTTGGAATAATCTTCAAATCTACTGTTCTCTACTTTTCAACTAAATCTGAGCTTTTTTTTTAAAATTAATGTTATTGTTTGTTGTCTCTAAAACAAGGTGCACTTTGCCATTAGGCTTTATCTTCCTTTGTGACTCTCCCTCCAACCCTCTATAACTGTCCTTTTTGTTTTCTACATGAGAAACAGATTCAGAGAGGTTAAGTAATTTCACCAAGGTCACACAGCTAGTAAGTCATGATGCCATTCATGCTCTGGGATGCCTGATTTAAGAAAGCCTATGCCCTCTACCATGTTGCTTGGTTAGTTTCTGCCCATGCCCTCTACCATGTTGCTTGGTTAGTTTCAGAAAGAAGCACGGAGACCCAGAGCTCACCAGATCCCCATTGGAGCACCTCAACACATAGTCACTGCAGCCTCCTTGTTAACCGGTAAGCAGCAAGGCCTGCAGGGTGCTGTGAACTTGATGTGAGACATAGGTGTGGGGGCTACGGTACCTTATTTCTTTACTGATTATTAATGAGAAGCCTCTTGCTCCTCCAGAAAATGCCAATGCTGTTCCATTAGCAGTTGAAGAAGCCACATTTAAGCAGATCCAAAGCCAAGATGATGGGGGCCTGGTGGCAGCTGTGCTGTCAAGGCATCCTGTTTCCTCTGGGAACCATACTCAGGCCGAGTGGCGGAGCGACAGCATGCCTCAATATTGTTGCCATTATCCATTGCCATATCATGCTGCATAACAAGCAACCACAAAACACAGTGGCTAAAAGCAACAATTATATATTTAGCTCATGATTCTGTGAGTTGGTCATTTAGGCTGTGCTCAGCTGAGAGGTTTTCTAGACTCTGCTGAAAGACTTCCTGCATCTGTGACTATCTTCAGCTCGGCTAGCCAGCCTCTCCTGGGGGATGAATGGCCATTGTCTGGGAAGCTCTGGCTCTCCTCCATCAGCAGGTCAGCCTAGGATTGTTCTCGTGACAATGGCAGAACTGAGAGAGAGGAACTGAGAGAGAGAGAGAGACAGAGAGAGAGAGAGAGAGAAGAGAGGAGAGAGGAGGGTGAGGTGCATAAAGCCTTCATAACTGGCCTTCCATCATTTCCACATCATTCCGTTGGCCAAGTCAAGCCTAAAGGCCAGCCCCATTTCAAGGAGTAGGAAATAGACTCCTTCTCTTGATGGCAGGAGGATGCAAAGTCGGATTGCAAAGGGTACAGATCAGGGAGAAGAATTGTGGACATTTTTGCACTTGTCTAACTTAGGATGCTTGAATCAGATCAAAACCTAGATGGGCTCATGTCTTCCTGGACCTGGAATCTTGTTCATTTTGAAGTTCGGGTGATTTATTTATTCACATATTGACTGTTGAGGGCTGTAACGGTGTCTTGTCATAGTTGATGTCAAATCCACAGTTGGAGCCCTGATTGGATATTGTAGAGTTTATCTTGCAATTATTTTTTCCTGCCATTTAAAACTTTATTTTCCCAAATGAAAACAATTTTTACCCCCTGATTCCTTAAACAATATATTTTATTGTCAAAATATTTTGAGCAATATATCAAATTCTAAAGAAGCCAGAACCACTGCAATCCCATGACCTGCTGGGTGGTTGCTCTAGACCTGTGGTCCTGGCACCACAAACAGAGAGGCAGAGCCATGGGGTGGAGAAGTTGACTGTGCCTTGCACCTCCAACCCCACCACACCCCAGTGGCTGTGCAGCCTGGCTTTTCCAGGCCTCAGCTTCCGCCACTTGAAAAGTGGATGTAACTCCCCCATAGGTGGGGGAGAAGGTGACATGCATCAGTGGGTGCACCCTGCCCAGCTGAGCCTCTGTGTGGGTGGTCTTTCATGCAATGGAAACCCTTGTCGTTGCTAAGTGCTTCACCCCTTCTCAACCCCTGGCCAGCGCTCTTTCAGGAGCAGATCCCCAGGACCAGCAGGAGGGCCGGAGGCTCAGCTCTGGATCTGTGTACTCGGCAGCAGATAGCTCATGGCCAACAACTCCTTCTCAAAAGGGTTTTCTGCAAAGAAGGAGCAAGGTAAGCAAAAGAAGGCTGAAGGGCACTCCTCAAGGAGGCTTGAGCAGGGAGCTGTGGGTGGCTGGCACAGTGGCTGACTAGGGGATAACTTCCCTGGGCTGAGGTTTATAGGATTGGACCAACATAAACCTGAAATTTGCAAGTTAGGGCATAGGCATTCACTGTGTGGTCTTGCTGGGGCAGGCTCTGTGGGGGACATTGTGTAGGATGTAGGGTTGAAGACATTGGGTCCTACCCTAGAGGAAGTTTGCAGCCACCCTGTGCAGGGTGGTGGCAGAGTGTGCTATGTGATTCGAGAGCTGACAAGGCAGAATGTGTTTGGAAGGGGCCTTCTGCACAGGTGAAAGGCAGGAGCACAGATCCAGGGCCACAGGGAGGACTTCTTTAGGGAGGAGAGAGTCATTCTTCCAGCTGGGTAACCCTAAGCTGACTCCCAGCTGAGTCCTGCTGGCCCTCCCAGCCTCAGCTAGGGAACGCTGTGAAACATCTACCAGGTGCCAGGCACTATTCTAGGCCCCCACCTATGCTGTGAATGAAACAAAGTCCTTTTCATGTGGAGATTACATTCTAGAAGGAGGAGGCAAAGACAGTCAAATGCATAAATATAAAAGAATGCCAGGTAGTGATTTGTGATAAAAACAAAAACAGAAACAAAAAAAAAACAATGAAGAAAGGAAGAGGATAATAGTGTTAGAGGAAATGTGCCTCTCTGTCTGTCAAAGTTAAAGCCCCCTCGACTGAGCTGAGCTCCAAACAGCCTCAGGATGTCCCTCTTCCTGTTTGGCCTATGGTTCCCATACCCTGGCCCGGCCCCCACTGTCCTCCTAGGCCCTTCTCTGGCCTCCACGAACTTGGTGGAGGGTGTGAAGAGGGCTTCTGAGAGGCCTTGTCCACCTCCTTTGGCTTTTCTTCCTGATCACTCACTAAATATACTTCTGTTGGGAACTCTTGTTGGACACAAGTCACTTCTGGGCTGGAATTTTGGCCTCTTGGGACAAGAGTCCTGCTAGGTACCCTCGAGGGCACTATAGAAGCCCCACCCAACCCTATCACTTGCTGGTTATATGACTCAGATGAACTTCTTAAGCATTTTTTTTTCAAAGGTGAGGAGCCTCAATTTCCTCACCTGTAAAATGGGTTGAGAATATGCCCCCCACAGTGGGATAGCTGGGTCTAGCTAGTGATGGTATTGCAGTATTTTCTGGGTCAAGTGTAATACAAGTACACTGAGAACAAGAGCTGCCCACTAAGCTGTTGATTCAACATCTAGAGCTAGAAAACGTTTCAGCTCATCTAAATCTAAAAGTGTTTTTGTTTTTTAAAAATATTTTTATTGCATTTATATTTATATTATACATTTTATACTTTTTGTACATACAAAAGATGGAGTTCTGTGTGAATTATGAAACTTATAATTCACCCCGAACACCCCTGTACCCAACTTAAGAGCCAGAACATTGCTGATACCCTTTACCCACCTGTAAGACTTCTGCTCCAAGATGTACCATTTAGCTAGGGCCTCAGCCTAGGTCAGCCCCATTTTGGCCTGTTTCCTGCTGGCTCTGGGGAATGTGTGCTGGTGGGGGCTGCAGAGGTGCATCATGGGGGAAGCCCAGACCCAAAGCCTGGAATCTGTCGTCTTCTCTACCATATGTGACTGTTTTCCTCCAGTTTTCCAGGCCAGAGTTCATCCTGTTGGCTGGAGAGGCCCCGACGACACTACATCTGCCAGGATCGGTTGTGGTAACTACTGGGCTAGACTGGGTAGGGATGGAGGGTGGTGAGGGAAGTGGGCAGTTACGGGAGGCCAATTGTGTCTGAATGGAGTCTCACATGGGGACACACCCCAGTGACATTCAGTTTCCCCCAGACCCCTGCCAGAAACATCACTACCTCCCACTGCTGCTGTTTTCCCTTTGGCCTGTTAAAGGGGCCCCATGTGACTTCCAGCTGAGTCCTGCTGGCCCTCCCAGCCTCAGCTAGGGAACGCTGTGAAACATCTACCAGGTGCCAGGCACTATTCTAGGCCCCCACCTATGCTGTGAATGAAACAAAGTCCTTTTCATGTGGAGATTACATTCTAGAAGGAGGAGGCAAAGACAGTCAAATGCATAAATATAAAAGAATGCCAGGTAGTGATTTGTGATAAAAACAAAAACAAAAACAATGAAGAAAGGAAGAGGATGGAGCATGGCAGGTGGTAGGAGGGAGAGTATGCTCTTTTACATGGGGAAGTGGCTCTGGGGAGGCATCTTGTGAACAAAGACTGGGTGAAGACAAAGAGTGAGCCATGTGGGCTTTTCAGGAAGGGCAAATACTGTGTGGGCTGTCCTTTCCCTACCCCAGAGCCTGAGCATGTCCCCTGCAGAGCCCCATGTGCGGCTGGTCTCACCCTGAGCTCCCCAGGACGTATCTGTCCATGTTCAGGTCCATATCTCTGTTGTCCAGGGCCCAGTTGGGGCCGGGAGCTTCTCAGTCAATGTTGAGTATTTGAATGTGAGCCTTTCTCATCTCCCCAACCCCCAGGGCTGGAAGCGCACACATTGTCAGTTTGGCTTTCTGGGCCTCTGTTCAGGGCCTCCTGGAGGCAGGGCTAGAGTGGGGAGTGGCTAGACGCTCTCTCCTCCCAGGCTCCTGCATCACCTACCACTTGTCCTTCCTGCACTGAAGAGCACCAATGAGCCCACCTCTGGCTCACTCCAGCAAAATCCCATTGAATCCCAGCTTCCATATACTCCCCTGTCAAGGGAATGTCTGTTTCAGTGCACTGACATCATTCCCTCTACACCTGAGTCCTGAAAGTGTTGAAACAAACTGGTCAGTGCAAGTGGGATGCCCGCCTAACCCGGGCCTCCAATTCCTATGCAATGACCAACTGCATCAATTCATGTAGCACACGCTGACTGGGCACCCACTGTGTGCCTGGTCCCTCTGCACTGACACAAAAAGTATGAAGTGGGATGATAACTTTTACACCCCAAGTATGCAAGATTGAGTTACCCAAAGCATGAAAATGCTAAACTTAAGGGAGACTGGTGTGTGAGGGGCTGGGGGTGTCAGGGTGGCTCACTCTGGAGGTCTACAACTTTCTGAAGACACTTCCTGTATGGGGTTTGCAAGTCAGAGGGCCATGGCCTCCTCAGGCAGTCCCACCTCTGCCCATCCCCTTCAAATCACCAGCCCTCAGCTGAGGGGAAGAAAGGAAAATTCACCCAGGAACCCCTTCCTGACATCCCTGTGGTCACATGATTTACATGACTGGAGACTCCTCTACCCACCAGGTAGATGGGCCAGACCTGCTGTGATGGGGGCCAGCTTCCCCTGCTCTGCAGGGACGCTTGTGCAGTGCTTAGGTACCAAGACTCCAGGTGATGGAAACGGTGCTATTGTCCCAGTTCTGTCCGGGGCGAGCATCTTGACCTACACACCAGGTCTAGGAGCCTAGTTATAATCCTCAGAGGGGATCTTGAACCCTAGCCTCTAGAAAGGTACCAGAAAGGCATGAGGGTGACCGAGGGCTCCCTCAATAAAAGACTTTTTGGACCTCTGTCCCTTACCTGGGAAAGGGGAGGCCCCATTCCCAGGGTTTCCTATGTCACTCGGTCTGTTTGTCTGACTTGGACTGGAGCATTTGCCCCTGTTGCTTTAGCCCCTCCTTTCCTGTCCCCATGGTCCTCAGTCAGTGTAGCTCTCTATGTCTCCCTCTAAGTGGAGTTCTTCGTACACACACCCTTTCCTTCTGCTTCCCTATGGGTGTTGGGAACAAAACAGATTCCCCTCACAGCATGACTGTCCCATGGGAAACACTGGCAAATAGGCTCACTGAAACGTGAAGAGGCAGCATCCTGTGTTCAAAAGCAGCCACCAGAGGAGCTGAAATATAAAACATTTTCTTTTTTCTCCATGTGTACTTTCTCTGTCTCAGCATGTCATGGTGTTTTTATTTTTTATTTGCTGTTTAATGTCACATTCTCTTGGGCATAGGGATATTCACGAGGTAGACAGAGACCCTTGCAGGTACCTGGGTCCCTGCCCTGCGACTTTGTCACACCAGTTGCTGGATCCATGCACCGTGCCCCATGCAGGGTGAAAAAGCCCAAGCTCCCTTCCCATGACTCTGCTGCCCCGGTCCAGACAATCAGTGGTCCTCCAAGGGGTTACACCCTTTGTATGGAGATACATTTGGTACCTGGCTTGGGAGCTGGGTGGGTGAGAGGCTTCTCCCTGCTGAATCGCCCATGGAAAGAGCTTTGATGCTGGTGGGGACAGCCACTGTCATGGTTGCTCTGACACGCCTTGGGTGCATGTGCCTACTTGGGACCTTTCCTCCACCAGCCCCTGAGGAGGGCATCACTAGGGGGCAGTGAGAGCCATGGCTGCCCTCAGTGGAGGACAGCAGAGGTCACTGTGTGGGGAGGACGAAGGGGCAGGGGAGGCTGGGCCAGGCCTGGGGATTCAGAGAGCAGAGGAGTTGGCAGCCAGAACCCTCCAAGGAGTGGGGGAGGCAGGACTGCTGAAAGTCGAAGCTTTGTATACACGCTCATTGTCCTGGGGACTTCACTTAGAAAACACACATTCCAAGACACAGCTATTAAGAGTGCCCAGAGGGCAGCTTCAGAGCACTGGACCCAAGCAGGGGCCCATCACTGGCGGATCACTGAGGGCCTGGGCAGCCCTCTCAGGAAGCCGCTGGGATTTCTGCAAGGGAAAGAAACGGGTCAGATCTGCCTCCCAGCCTTCCTGGCCCTCGCAGAATCAACTTGGGAAGCTTTACAAGATATTGATTTCCCAGGCCTTGTGCCAGGCTGACAGAACCATCTTGGGGGTGGTCCCCTCACCTCTCAGGTGACTCAGGTGTGCAGCAAGTGTGGGAACCGAGGTGGCGTGGAGTGTGCCTGTGTGATCAGCCCTGCCCAGCAACTTGTGGGAAACCCCCTCCCACAGGGTCTTCAGAGCTGTTCTGGCCCTTGGAGTGCGTAGGCTGCCCCTGGGTGCCAGGAGGGTCAGGGTGTGACCGCAGGCATGGTCTCAATGGCACTAAGGCCACATATGCTAGTGTCTCTCCATGATTGCCTTCTAAAGAGAACTTCCTGGGGGAGGTCCAGGCTGGGATTTGGGACATGGGGATACTAAGGAAGAGCCACAGACAAGGGCTTCAGAGCCTGACCAGACAGACCCATAGGAGTTTGCCACGTGGGGAGGGAATGGAAGAGCCCTGGGGGCAGTGGGTATTATATGTGCAAAGACACAGGCAGAATGGCCCAGGTGGCTGCCTGGTGATGAACTGTCCAGGAGGCTGAGCCGAGGCGACAGTGGTCTGGGTGGGGCTGTGGTGGGAGATGAAGAAGCAGAAGGCAGACTCTGGAGGCTCTTTGGCTCTGCTGACCCATTTCTAGAGTCTAGGTAATCCCCTTGCTCCAACTCTGTCTCTTCATTGGATATGCACCCACCCAAATTCTCTCTGAAGTTTAGAATTAATTAACCTGTGCTCTGCTGGAGCCTGGGGAGACAATGTCAGATCGACAGAATGATCCAGGGCCATACGATTCATTGATGAGGGCCCTGGGTGACCTTCTTAGGAAGCAGAACCCAAGGGGCAGCTGGGATTTCTGCAGGGGAAAGACATCAGTCTTTGGAAAGACAAAGCCTCCCAGCTTTCCTGGCCCCTGCTGAGCCTGGCAGAAGGCTCAGATTTGAGTTCAATTCCTGCCTTACAAACTTTGCAAACCCTGGGCAAGACTCTTAGCATTTCTGAGCCTCAGTTTCTCATCTGCTGCATAGGAACTGTAAATATACTCATCTCTTAGAGTTGTTTGTCAATTAAGTGAAACAATGTGTGTAAAGTGCTTAGTACAGTAACCAGCACACACTAAAGGCTCAATGACTTATAATTATAGTATAATTGATACTATTGTTGTTTTCAGACCAAAAAAGGGAAATCCTATTTGGCTCTCAGGGACCTCTGTGTGGTCCTGCTGAACGGGCAGCACCTGGAGGTAAAATGTGATGTCGAGTCAACAGTGGGAGCTGTCTTCAATGCCGTAACGTCCTTTGCCAAGCTTGAGGAACTCACCTACTTTGGCTTGGCATATATGAAAGGTAAGCATCTCTTGGGCAACTCCCAGCTGGCCTGGTGCCTCCAGTAACTTGGGTGTCTGGGTACCTGAGCTCTGTTTCTTCTGGGAAAACTGTTTAAGACTTGGGTGCCTCCCTTTGTATACCTAGACATTAGTCAGCATGATGAGGGCTTCAAGTATTCATGGATAAAGCATCAAGCAAGTGCAGAAGATTGTCAGGAAATAATGAGTGTAAGATGTGGGTTTCTGTGGCTTGCTGGATCTGGTTGATTGATCTCAGGGCACTGAAGTTAGACAAACAGGCAAATGTTAAAAGCATTTCCATCTAATGATGCAGTACTAATGGGGACTCAGTACCCTGACCCTAGGAGCCTAATTAAGATTCCATTCTAAATATCCAAGAAAAAGGGTTTCTATACCCTCTTCCCTCTCTGACGTTCCATTAGAGACTCTTTATTTCTGCTGTCAACCTAAAATAACAGTGGAGAGAGACAGGCTCTCCAAAGAATGAGTTTATTTGGGAATTAGCAGGAAATTTCAAACTAGGATCCACATGCTGTAGTGAACTACAGATGCATCTAAGGAGGTTGGGCAAGGGCAAGCCTTTATAGACACAAGAGAGAAGTACATGCGAGTTGTTTTGAAACTAGAAGACGATCGGTTCTGAGGGCTTATTGCAGGAGTTGACGTCAGTTCATTAGTGAAAACAGTCAGGCAAGTGTTCTTGTGTGAGTGGCGAGCTGTGCTTGTGTGGCCTAGCTGTCCTTGTGCTGCTGTCTGTCGTCGTGTGACTCATGTAGCAAGCTGTGGTTTGGAAAAAAATTTCTATGGTATTTTTCATTATAGGTATAGAGCATGAGTGACCCCCCTCACGGCCTCCCAGCTCCGTTTTAGTAGGGTTAAATATAAGTGACTTATTTTGGTATTGATAATGTTTACATTTCTCCAATCAAGTTATTGTTCTGAAAGCATCACTACCGGATCATCCTGTGGTTAGGTTTTGATTATTCCTCGGTGCTGGGATGGACCTTTCCTGGTCGTTCTAGTCTCGTGTTGAAGGGAAATGACCAGCAAGTAGGAGCTGATGTCAAAACCTCTTTCAGCTTCATTTAAGCAACATGGAGGTTTGGAAGGAGTGGCTCTGAGGCTAAGTCTTTCTGGAGTTCATTGTTCTGTTTCCTAGGTGTTGGTGGTCATTTCGAAGTACTAGACCATCAATGGGCATTTTGGTGAACTCTCTGTGTAGCTCGCACATCAGGCGACTACAGAGAGGAACTAGTCAGGGAGACTTGTTCCTAGAATTTTACATCGAGTTGTCCAGTTTCAGTTTATAGGGCTTTAGGAACAGAGCAGTTCTTGTTCTTAGTTCTCCAGATACTGGAGGAAACAAGAAGAATTCAAGGTCCAGTTCAGTCTACAGGTAGATTAGAAACACACAAAAGCAATAAACAGGACTACAGTCAGATAACAGGTGTAATACAGTTTTCACCTTCCTTCAGAAGCATAATTTCTTATCTACAGTTACCCCCATTTTTACTAAAGATAATCACAATAAGACAAATTTGCTTGCTAAGTAAGTTTAGCCTCATCAAGTTTGGCCTGAGTATTTACGTAAGTGTATCAAGAATAGTGATTGACCACGCAGGCTCCTTTGAAGCTTGTTCTGCTAGAACTTTTGATAAGAATCTCAGCCTGGACTTTTAAAAGTCTCACAAGGCTAGGAGGCCAAATCAAGACAAACCTCAGTTTGGCTGAGGTAACTTTATGTGCATTTTCAAATATGACATCCAAGTCAAAGCCTTAGTAATATAACCAATTTTAAATATTGTATCCTGTTATAAAGAGAGCATATTTTTATTGAACTTATATAAATAACTATATTATCATAAAAATAAGAATACTTATGGTTAGTTTTAGAATTCTGGTTGGATTAGGTAGGGAGAAAAAGCAAATATTTTAATTTTGTTCACAAGAGTGCACTTTATTATATTGTTGTAAACTATAGATAAAGTACAAGGAAAAAGTTTCCTTAAATCTAGAAAACAAAACATTTAAAGAACCAGTGAAATTTCAAGTAAAAATTATAAAAACCCATTATTCTTTTTCATCTATTCATTCTGCCTCATGTAATTAATTCTTGTTCTGCTTGATCTTGGTTAGCAGTTTCACAAACTTAGTTTCTTTAGTGTCCTGGACATTTTTCCTTAGTCCAATGGTTTTATCTTGAAGTTATCAGAAACCTGTAACTTGTCAGAATTCTTTCCATCCTTTCTGTGAACCTCCTTGAAGAAAAAGCAATTTTTGGACTGTAGCTGATTGCAAGGGCGTTTAGAAAAGTATCAACACCATAATATTCCATGGATGACAAGGACTTAGAATGGTCATGGTTACAAATCTGAGGAGATTTTATTATAACCAGCAATTGACAGAGAAATTTGGTTATTTCTATGGCATATATCATTTTAACATAATAACCAAATATTATACTAAGCCATACGGGAGTTCTAGCAATTTTGTACAATTTTAGGAACATTTATATCAAAACTATATTTGTAGATATAACTTAAAGTTTTCTTACCACTTGTTATTGGACAATGTTTCCCATGCATTTTAAAATATTGAATAAACCCAATTAGTTTAATATCTCTTTTACAAGGTGAGGGACATATCCTTTGTTGCTTTCAAGGGTCCAGCTGGAAAACCCAAAGTAAATTCAAGGTCAAAAAGACTCAATTTAGAATTTGATTTTGGGAAGGTGTCAAAGCTGTCAAAAGGTTTAAAACTCTTGATCAAAATAGAATCACAGGTCACTGTGAAATAATTGCCATTCATATAACCAGAGTGATAATTAAAAGGCTTCAAAAGGCAAATACATAATGGTCAAAACTTAGCTCTTTTAATATTGAGAAGACTCACTTTTTTAACTAATCAAAGACCTAATAAAACACAGCAGAGAGCACAAGAAACTATTTTGATAAAACACAAAATCTTTTTTTTCTAGGCCAATTACTAAAAAGTTAAGGAAAAACATCTTATATTAATATTAACAGCAGAGGCTAATACTGCAATATAACTTTATTTTATTAACAGAGAAGACAAAATAATAGTTTTTCACAAGTATGCTTTTGATATTAAGGCTCAAGTTTTAGAAAAACATAAATAAAGAATTTTCTTCTAATTTTAATTACCTTGATCACACACAAATTTCTTTCATAATATTCATCTTCCATAAACCTTTTGCAATTTTCTCAAACTATTTATAATGTTCTTGTTCAGTTTTATTAATATCACTTTTTCCTTTATTCGTTTTGAAGCAATCCTTAACTAACCTCCAACTAGAGAAAATTACTTTTTTAAAAAACAACAAATAAAAACACATTCTCATATCTTCCTTATAACTTTTCTCACCCAAACATATCTTACTTTTTTGTACACTTTGTATACAGAATTACGCATAGTAATTGAAATTTAAAAACTCTTGGTAACTTTAATTTCTATTGAAAACTAGAAAGTAAGCAATCATAAACTGCCTTTTACAAATTTGTGAAAACATTATTTTATAACATCTAGAAATATATGCTCCCTCATAGCACATTTTTTCAGTGTAGCACACAGCATTTTAATTAACAGACCCAAATATCTTTTGTTCTTCTGCAGTGAGCAGACAAAAGTTTATAAGCTTAAACTTATGTTCAACAACTAATGTTTCAGCATTATATCTTTGGAAATGGTCTATTACATGAATATTCATCATTTCATTCAACGTACTATAACTTTAAGGTTTTAAGTAACCAAAAAGATTTTGTAAACCATTTTAGGTAAATGTATCTTATAAAACATAATCATTGTTGTAAAGCTTACTTATATTCTATTTTACTTACATTTACATTTATCA
Organism: Macaca fascicularis; assembly: GCF_037993035.2. Lineage (NCBI taxonomy): Eukaryota > Metazoa > Chordata > Mammalia > Primates > Cercopithecidae > Macaca > Macaca fascicularis. The sequence goes on along the minus strand of NC_088383.1, from coordinate 57,433,617 downwards.
ATTCACTTGGTTTTAACAATTACGTTTGAATTGTTTATGAAAACTCCATTAGACATTAAACAAATGTAGTCATTATCTTAAGTTATTTTTCTTGTTTAGTAAATCAGGCAAATTACAAAATACCACAGAAACAGAGGACCTAAAAGTTAAAACATACAGCTTTTTTTTTAACTCTCTTTTCTCATTGTCACATTTGTCACACATCAAGCAATTTATTTTTACTCTGTGTTTCATTCTTAGGTTACATTTGTAATTTTACCATCTTAAACATACTTACACTTTTGCTCAATAAATCCAGATAGAAGTGATACGTCTGTATTATGTTTAGTGTTGACAAGTCTGCACACGTGCCTGTTTTAGTTGAACCAAAAAACTTAAACTAGCTTCTATGTTTACCAAAAATTATACCAGATCACCTGAACTCGAAAAACATTTAGGTTAGTTCTGTTTTTCTGAGAAAATAGTTAATTTATAAAAGTGTGTGTTTTCTTCCATCAAGCCAGATCTCACATGTCCCAATAGGACAGTTGTCAGGATGAGAACTGTCTAAAAAATACTTTTAAATATAAAAGTCCAAATATCCAAAGGTATAGCCACTTCAAGTGTGACTCAAAGCCAGTAGCCTTTTATGGCTTAACCATGGATGCAAGAGGCTTCCACAAAAAGAGTGTGAAAACTGCAGTACCCCCATCGAGATCCAACATTTCTCCCAAAGACATAAAACAAAGGCCCTCCTTGTTAACAAGGTAGTGGAGGTTGAAACAATTGAGACAAATTCCCCTGGGAGCTGGCATTCTGAGACAAGGAGACGCTTCGTGTTTCAGACTCCCAGTCAGCTGGCTAGCCATCTGATGCAAACCCGACAGTCTCTCCACAGCCCGGCTGGTGGAGACCAGAGAAGATATCCTCACTGGCTACAGAGCTCTTGAGACATAAAACAAGATGAAAGGAGAGTCTTATTGTAACTTTTATCCTTGTGGTAAATCACACAGAAGACAGAGATTAAGAAAAAAAAAAGAGCTATTTCTGTTAGAACCTAGAACCAAATTCACAAAAGTCACAATTCAGAGAACATTCTTACAAATGTTTTTCTCCTGCCAATTCAAATTTAGAAAAGAAGGGACAAGAAAAAATTTTTACCCTCTTCTCTTAGCCAGGCACTACCCATAGATATTTGGGAAAGCTGGCTTTGGAAAGAATCCCCACGTTTTGCAGACTTTTGTCAGGCCTCTCGGCATCTCATCCATAGGCTGGAGTGAGTGGAGTGTCTAGCCTGTTAGAGTGCCATCCTCATTGCCAGAAACTGTAAGGATAGAAAATTACCACTTCTATCCTTTATCCTCACAGGCTCCAGCTGTGTCTGAGAAGTAAACTAACATAAGAAAGATCAACAGGAGAAAAGCATAATAAATGTTTTATGTGGTATGGGAGCCCCCATAAGAAGAAGAAGACTCCAACAAATTAGTTACTGGGTTGGACAAAGAACAGTTAATTGTGAAAATGGGACTAAATTATGAGAAGGCTTAAAAGATCAGAGTTATTCCAACAAGGTCTCTGTGGTATTTTGTCTAAACTTCTTGTCCTTGAAGATAAGGATGTTGCCTTTCCTTCCAGGAGAGGGAGGATGACTATCACATGGGAATTTCATCTTCGTTAAGAAATAACACAAAGGTCAAAGTGGCCAATTTGCACCTGCTCTTAAAAGTGCACTTAAAAGTGTCTTTAACTTAAATAGCTGATAGGCCCAAATGGCAGAGTTTAACTTCTTTATTCTACCCATCTAGAACTTCCCTAGAAGATTCACATATTAAAAGATGACTTGGTGGTCATTGAGAGAAGAATTGGGTTAGTAGTTGAGCAGTTTGGAAAAAAGGAGTTCAGCTAGAGGAAGACAAAGAGGAGGAGGAATTGTAGATGGGGAGGGAAGGTTCTGGAGAGAAATGAGTCTCAGCTAGCTTTGAGATATTTGCATTAAGGCATTTTTGAGTCCTGAATGCGTTTTGAAGCCTCAAGATGCCAATTGAAATATATGCCCCAAGCAAACTGACCTTATAGCTGCAGTCTTCTCATTTTAATTCTAAGGAAGAAACGAACTTGGGCAGTTCAAATGATCTCCATCTGGCCACTGGAGTTCTAAATTATCTTTGGTATAATTTGCCCGTAAGCTTAAAAATTCATGGGGTGAATTATGTTTGAAAAGTCTATGTGATGCCAATTTAAATTCTGTGCACAAACAACCGACTCACCAGAAAGGATGCTAAATCCCCTGCAAAAGTGAAACCAAAAGAATACTCAGAAGAAGGACCATGTCCTTCACACCTATAAAACCAGATCTTAAATCAAGTCAAAGCTCAGCCAAAATGAGGGTGCTCAAATCCAAGACAGAACTTAGCACCAGCAGAAAGATGATTCCTAGAAGCAGAGAGCACAATGGACTCCAGTGCACACTGCACGTGGTTCTGCGGTCACTGATATGGAAAAAGGCTTGTCCTTTTTGGATCCCACATCTCTGACACCAGGTTTTGCCAACCTAAAATAACAACAAAGAGAGACAGGCTTTCCAAAGAAAGGGTTTATTCAGGAATTAGCAGGAGATCGAAATCCGGGATATGCATGTTCTAGAGGACTACAGGTGCATTCCAGGAGGCTGGGGGAAGGGGAAGCTTTTAAAGACAAAAGAGAGAAGTACATGTGAGTTGTTTTGAAACAAAAAGATGATTGATTCCAGGGGCTTATTGCAGGAGTTGACATCAGTTCATCGGTGAAGACAAAGTGTCAGGCAACTGTTCTTGTGTGAATGGCTAGATGTCCTCCTGCAGCTGGCTGTCCTTATGCTGCTGGCTATCCTTGTGTGACTCATGTAGCAAGCAGCAGTATGGAAAACATTTCCTGTGGTGTTTTTTGGTATAGGCATACGCATCAGTGCCCCTCCCTCATGGCCTTTTGGCTGCACTTTATTAGGGTTAGACATAAGTGACCTCATTTTGGTATTGATAACTTTCACACCATTACTGTAAATATCATGTTGCCACAGCTGGATCTCTTTAACCGCTGTGTGGAGGCTGAGCTGGCATCACACTGGCCTTCTGGCAAAATCCTCTCTCTCCCAGCCCAGCTGGCTTAGGTGTCATATCTCAGTGTTCCTCTATTTTCCCATTTGCAGTAGGAGAAGCTCACGAACTTGTATGATTCTTCTTTGTACCAAGCAGGGCTGGTGACAGCATGTTCTTATCCCCATAGTTCTCAGACCTTATAAAGATCTCTCTCCCAAATAAGAACAACTGTTATATGCTTTGATGTGATCAACTGATATTTGCTTGACCTTCCGTAAAGTGTGAATACAGGTGTCTTTAAGAATTGTATTGTTACTGATCTATAATATACAATCTAATCCAGTGTGCTTGCATTGTGAGTGCACCTGCACTCACAAATCCACTTATATCCTACCTGCCTACTCCCAATCAGGTGGCCATCCTGAGCCCCTCCCATGTGGACAATTCTACACCTGCCTAGCTAGGATCATCTTGGGGAAATCACTCAAAAGTGACTACCTCTAGAGTTTGGATATAGATCAACTTGGGAGGGTTCACCAACCAACCTTTGGTGGGGAACTGCCTGTCCCTTGGGGAGAATTCATCCTAAAGGAAGGGTGAGTCCAGTGTGGGGCATCAGATTCAGCAGCAAGGGCAGAGGCAGGCGACAGAGGTGATGGAGGTCTGAGTGCAGTGCGGTGACTACTATTTAAACCCTGGACACCCCCTCCCCACCCCAGCATGCATATGCATTGGGAGAAGAGGTTGGTCACCAGTTTAAAAGTTCTGCCTTCCAAAACTGGCAGGACTTCTGTGCCCAGGCAAGCTGCTAGAGAATGCTTTGGGCTGAAAGGGTGGACCACTGAGAAGGAGGAGCCACTTTGAGTGTGTGGTAGAACAGGACAGGGGCAGACCTGCAGCAGTCCCCAGGAGTGGCCAGGGGCACTGGAGGGGTTGAGTTTTGCTGTGAAGAGAGCAGAGGGGTGAGGAAGGGGCCTTCAGCAGCTGAGGCTGATTCAGCCTCCCTCCCAGAGGTACTGGAGGACACACTTTTCAGGATTTGAAGTCCCGAGCTTGGGTTGGTGGAATTTTCAATCTGGAACCACTTGGGTCAAAGGGCAAATTGACTCCACTTACACCATGTCTTAGGCAGCTCAGGCCGCTCTAACAAAATACCACAGAGGGGGTGGCTCAAAAATAGACACTCCTTTCTCACAGGTCTGGAGGTTGAAAAGTCCGAGAACACAGTTCCAGCTGATTTGGTTCCTGGTGGGGTCCTCTTTCTGGCTTTCAGAGGCCTCCTTTTCACAGTGTCCTCACATGGCTGAGAGAGGAAGCTCTGGTGTCTTCCTCCTCTTATAAGGACGCTGATCTCATCATGGGGGCCCCACCCTCATGATCTCATCTAAACATAGTTACCTTCTAAAGACCCCACCTCCTAATGCCATCAGATTGGGTGTTAGGGCTTCAACATATGGATTTTGGGAGGACACACGTATTTGGACCATAGGATTCCATGGCTGGGGAGGAGCGGGGTGGTCCAGCTGAGGTGGAGGGTTCTGGCACATTGCACAAACTTAGTGAAACTCCTTTTGTTGGTTTTCCATTTTATACCCATGAGATGATAGCTGAAGGCAGATATTAAGCAACAGCTTGTATGATAAGATAACTAATGCTATTTTCTCCTCTCAGTGCTGAGTTTTCCTTACTTGATCCTCTCCTCTTTGTCTGCTCCTTCTTAACACCTCACAACCCCAACAAAGATTCCTCGGTACCAGGTGCTCAAAGACTTACCTCCCACTCCTGCACTCACCCTGCGTGACCCTCTGGGTAGGGCTTAGGGCTGTGAGTCTGAGGAATGGTGCATTCCCTACTGCTTCTCCCTCCACACATGCTCTATTTCCATTTCAGGCAAAGAGTTCTTTTTCCTGGACAGTGAAACCAGATTGTGCAAAATAGCTCCTGAAGGCTGGAGAGAGCAACCTCAGAAGACCTCCACGAATACCTTCACACTCTTCCTGAGGATAAAGTTCTTTGTCAGCCACTATGGGATGCTCCAGTGAGTGCTGCAAATGTGTTCATTTGTTCCTTAAGGGATTTATGTATGTCCAGACTGATGGAGAGGTAATGGATCGACAAATGATTTGCAAACTGTAAATTACATACAAATAACAATAGCTATTGTGGTTGGTTTTCTGTTGATTGGATTCTAATCAAGATAGAACAAAGGGGAAAAATCAGTTTTTTGTTTTTTGTTTTTTTCGTGCAGGCCCTGGTCAAAATGAAAATATGCCCTTTTGTTTCAGACATACTCCACTCAAGGTCAAAATTCTCTGTCTGTGACCCCAAAATGCCCCCTCACCCCCAACACACAACTCAGCAGCCCAGTCATGAGGGTTAGAGGACAGAGACATGGGTTTGTGGTTTGATCACTGCTTCTTTATTTCTTTGTTTATTAGAAACACTACCGAACTGATTATTAGCTTCCTCACTCAAACCAGAGCAAGAAACACCTCTGTAAGTTTGTGTGAAGTGAGTGATCCTGAACTAGGGGCAGGAGACATGGCGTAAATGGAGGAGAGCACACTTGTCTTGCTGGCATTGCCTCTGAATTCTATTGAGTTGCATCTCATCTTCCCTACTTTCCCAACTTCCCACAGTGAGAAAACCCACTGGTGCTAATGTTCTCCCTTTCCCTTAGCAACCCAACCTTCTTTATTGCTACTTCTTTCCCAGGCACAGCCTGACAAGGCACCAGTTTTACCTGCAGCTTCGGAAAGATATCCTGGAGGAGAGGCTCTACTGCAATGAAGAGATGCTGCTGCAGCTGGGGGTCCTTGCCTTGCAGGCTGAGTTTGGCAATTACCCTAAGGAGGTAGGGGTGAACACCTGGGGCCTTTGTGTGGCATCACTGGAAAAACAGTTACAGGATGAGGGCATGTGTTAGTAATGTGGAGACTCTGCTTTGAATATTGTTACCATCTACCAGTTACATTGGAGTAAACTACAGCTATCCATCCATCCATCCATCCATCCATCCATCCATCCATCCATCCATCCATCCATCCGTCCACCTATTCATTGATTCATCCATCCACTCATCTGCCTATTTACCTGTCTATCCATCCATCCATCCATCCATCCATCCACCTATTCATTGATCATCCATTCACTCATCTACCTATTTACCTGTCCATCCATCCATCCATCCATCCATCCATCCATCCATCCATCCATCCGTCCATCTGTCATCTATTCATCCATCCATCCATCCATCCATCCATCCATCCATCCATCCATCCACCCATCAATCCACCTATTCATTGATTCATCCATCCACTCATCTACCTATTTACCTGTCTGTCCGTCCGTCCGTCCATCCATCCATCCATTCACCCACCCATCCACCCATCCATCCACCCATCCATCTACCTATCCATCCATCTACCCACCCAGCCACCCACAAACCCATCCACCTATTCATCCAGAAAGCATTCATTGAGCACTATTTGCTAGACTATGCTAATATGGTTCTAGTCTAATAGGTACCTCCTAAAGACAGTAATTTACTAGTTTATTGAATTCCTACCATAATCACCATAACCAATAGTAATAGCCAAACTTTATTTTCAAACTTTATTTTTATTTATTTATTTATTTTATTTCAATAGGCTTTTGGAGAACAGGTGGTGTTTGGTTACATGAATACGTTTTTTAGTGGTGATTACTGAAATTTTGGTGCATTTATCACCCAAGCAGTGTACACTGCACCCAACATGTAGTCTTTTATCCCTCATCCTCCCAACCCTTTCCCCAAGTCCCCAAAGTCCATTGTATCATTCTTATGTTTTCTCATTCTCATAGCTTAGCTCCCACTTATGAGTGAGAACATACGATGTTTGGTTTCCATTCCTGAGTTACTTCACTTAGAATAATGGTCTCTAATTCCACCTACGTTGCTGTGAATGCCATTTTTCCATTCATTTTTATGGAATGAGAGGATAAAGAAATATATATATATATATCATTGATGGGGCATTTGGGCTGGTTCCATATTTTTGCAATTGGGAACTGTGCTGCTATAAACATGCATGTGCAAGTGTCTTTTATGTATAATGACTTCTTTTCCTCTGGGTAGATACTCAGTAGTGGGATTGATGGTTCAAATGGTAGTTCTACTTTTAGTTCTTTAAGGAATCTCCACACTGCTTTCCGTAGTGGTTGTACTAGCTTACATTCCCAACAGCAGTGTAGAAGTGTTCCCTTTTAACCACATCCATGCCAGTATCTATCATTTTTTGATTTTTTGATTATGGCCATTCTTGCAGGAGTGAGGTGGTATCACATTGTGGTTTTGATTTGCATTTCCTTGATCATTAGTGATGTGGAGCATTTTTTCATATGTTTGTTGACCATTTGTATATCTTGTTTTTTTTAATTATTATACTTTAAGTTCTAGGGTACATGTGCACAATATGCAGGTTTGTTACATATGTATACATGTGCCATGTTAGTGTGCTGCACCCATTAACTCATCATTTACATTAGATATATCTCCTAAAGCTATCCCTCCCCCATACCCCCACCCTAGGACAGGCCCTGGTGTGTGATGTTCCCCTTCCTGTGTCCAAGTGTTCTCATTCTCATTGTTCAATTCCAACCTGTGAGTGAGAACATGCGGTGTTTGGTTTTTTGTCCTTGCAATAGTTTGCTGAGAATGATGGCTTTCAGTCTCATCTATGTCCCTACAATGGACATGAACTCATACTTTTTTATGGCTGCATAGTATTCCATGGTGTATATGTGCCACATTTTCTTAATCAAGTCTATCATTGATGGACATTTGGGTTGGTTCCAAGTCTTTGCTATTGTGAATAGTGCTGCAATAAGCATACATGTGCATGTGTCTTTACAGCAGCATGATTTATAATCCTTTGGGTATATACCCAGCAATGGGATGGTTGGGTCAAATGGTATTTCTAGTTCTGGATCCTTGAGAAATCACCACACTGTCTTCCACAATGGTTGAACTAGTTCATAGTCCCACCAACAGTGTAAAAGTGTTCCTATTTCTCCACATTCTCTCCAGCACCTGTTGTTTCCTGACTTTTTAATGATCACCATTCTAACTGGTGTGAGATGGTATCTCATTGTGGTTTTGATTTGCGTTTCTCTGATGGCGAGTGATGATGAGCATTTTTTCATGTGTCTACATAAATGTCTACTTTCATGTGGCTACATAAATGTCTTCTTTTGAGAAGTGTCTGTTTATATCCTTTGCCCACTTTTTGATGGGGTTGTTTTTTTCTTGTAAATTTGTTTGAGTTCTTTGTAGGTTCTGGATATTAGCCCTTTATCAGATGAGTAAGTTGCAAAAATTTTCTCCCATTCTGTAGGTTGCCTGTTCACTCTGATGGTAGTTTCTTTTGCTGTGCAGGAGCTCTTTAGTTTAATTAGATCCCATTTGTCAATTTTGGCTTTCGTTGCCATTACTTTTGGTGTTTTAGACATGAAGTCCTTGCCCATGCCTATGTCCTGAATGGTATTGCCTAGGTTTTCTTCTAGGGTTTTTATGGTTTTAGGTCTAACATTTAAGTCTTTAATCCATCTTGAATTAATTTTTGTATAAGGTATAAGGAAGGTGTAAGGAAGTTTCAGCTTTCTACATATGGCTAGCCAGTTTTCCCAGCACTATTTATTAAATAGGGAATCCTTTCCCCATTTCTTGTTTTTGTCAGATTTGTCAAAGATCAGATAGTTGTAGATGTGTGGTATTATTTCTGAGGGCCCTGTTCTGTTCCATTGGTCTATATCTCTGTTTTGGTACCAGTACCATGCTGCTTTGGTTACTGTAGCCTTGCAGTATAGTTTGAAGTCAGGTAGTGTGATGCCTCCAGCTTTGTTCTTTTGGCTTATGATTGACTTGGCAATGCAGGCTCTTTTGTGGTTCCATATGAACGTTAAAGTAGTTTTTTCCAATTCTGTGAAGAAAGTCATTGGTAGCTTGATGGGGATGACATTGAATCTATAAATTACGTTGGGCAATATGGCCATTTTCATGATATTGATTCTTCCTATCCGTGAGCATGGAATGTTCTTCCATTTGTTTGTGTCCTCTTTTATTTCGTTGAGCAGTGGTTTGTAATTCTCCTTGAAGAGGTCCTTCACATCCCTTGTAAGTTGGATTCCTAACTATTTTATTGTCTTTGAAGCAATTGTGAATGGGAGTTCACTCATGATTTGGCTCTCTGTTTGTTGTTGGTGTATAAGAATGCTTGTGATTTTTGCACATTGATTTTGTATCCTGAGACTTTGCTGAAGTTGCTTATCAGCTTAAGGAGATTTTGGGCTGAGATGATGGAGTTTCTAAATATACAATCACATCAGCTGCAAACAGGGACAATTTGACTTCCTCTTTTCCTAATTAATACCCTTTATTTCTTTCTCCTGCCTGATTGCCCTGGCCAGAACTTCCAACACTGTGTTGAATGGGAGTGGTGAGACAGGGCATCCCTGTCTTGTGCCAGTTTTCAAAGGGAATGCTTCCAGTTTTTGCCCATTCAGTATGATATTGGCTGTGGGTTTGTCATAAATAGCTCTTATTATTTTGAGATATGTCCCATCAATACCTAATTTATTGAGAGTTTTTAGAATGAAGGGCTGTTGAATTTCGTCAAAGGCCTTTTCTGCATCTATTGAGACAATCATGTGGTTTTGGCTTTGGTTCTGTTTATATGCTGGATAATGTTTATTGATTTGCGTATGTTAAACCAGCCTTGCATCCCAGGGATGAAGCCCACTTGATCATGGTGGATGAACTTTTTGATGTGCTGCTGGATTCGGTTTCCCAGTCTTTTATTGAGGATTTTTGCATCGATGTTCATCAGGGATATTGGTCTGAAATTCTCTTTTTTTGTTGTGTCTCTGCCAGGCTTTGGTATCAGGATGATGCTGGCCTCATAAAATGAGTTAGGGAGGATTGCCTCTTTTTCTATGGATTGGAATAGTTTCAGAAGGAATGGTACCAGCTCCTCCTTGTACCTCTGGTAGAATTCAACTGTGAATCCGTCTGGTCCTGGACTTTTTTTGGTTGGTAGGCTATTAATTATTGCCTCAATTTCAGAGCCTGCTATTGGTCTATTCAGGGATTCAATTTCTTCGTGGTTTAGTTGGGAGGGTATATGTGTCCAGGAATTTATCCATTTCTTCTAGATTTTCTAGTTTATTTGCATAGAGGTGTTTATAGTGTTCTCTGATGGTAGTTTGTATTTCTTGCTAGCAGTCTATCAATTTTGTTGATCTTTTCAAAACACCAGCTCCTGGATTCAAGGATTTTTGGAAGGATTTTTTGTGTCTCTATCTCCTTCAGTTCTGCTCTGATCTTAGTTATTTCTTGCCTTCTGCTAGAAATTTTAATTGTGATGTTAGGGTGTCAATTTTAGATCTTTCCTGCTTTCTCTTGTGGGCATTTAGTGCTATAAATTTCCCTCTACACACTGCTTTAAATGTGTCCCGGAGATTCAGTTATGTTGTGTCTTTGTTCTCACTGGTTTCAAAGAACCTCTTCATTTCTGCCTTCATTTCATTATGTACCCAGTAGTCATTCAGGAGCAGGTTGTTCAGTTTCCATGTAGTTGAGTGATTTTGAGTGAATTTCTTAATCTGAGTTCTAATTTGATTGCACAGTGGTCTGAGAGACAGTTTGTTATAATTTCTGTTCTTTTACATTTGCTGAGGAGTGCTTTACTTACAACTATGTGGTCAATTTTGGAATAAGTGCGATGTGGTGCTGAGAAGAATGTATATTCTATTGATTTGGAGTGGAGAGTTCTGTAGATGTCTATTAGGTCCTCTTGGTGCAGAGCTGAGTTCAATTACTGGATATCCTTGTTAACTTTCCATCTCGTTGATCTGTCTAATGTTGACAATGGGGTGCTAAAGTCTCCCATTATTATTGTGTGGGAGTGTAAGTCTCTTTGTAGGTCTCTGAGGACTTGCTTTATGAATCTGGGTGCTCCTGTATTGGGTGCATATATATTTAGCATAGTTAGCTCTTCTGATTGAATTAATCCCTTTACCATTATGTAATGGCCTTCTTTGTCTCTTTTGATCTTTTTTGGTTTAAAGTCTGTTTTATCAGAGACTAGGATTGCAATCCCTGCCTTTTTTTGTTTTCCATTTGCTTGGTAGATCTTCTTCCATCCCTTTATTTTGAGCCTATATGTGTCTCTGCACATGAAATGGGTCTCCTGAATACAGCACACTGATGGGTCTTGACTCTTTATCCAATTTGCCAGTCTGTGTCTTTTAATTGGAGCATTATTTGATCTTGTCATTATGTGAATTTGATCTTGTCATTATGATGTTAGCTGGTTATTTTGCTTGTTAGTTGATGCAGTTTCTTCCTAGCATCAGTGGTCTTTACAATTTGGCATGTTTTTGCAGTAGCTGGTACCTGTTGTTCCTTTCCATGTTTAGTGCTTCCTTCAGGAGCTCTTGTAGGGCAGGCCTGGTGGTGACAAAAATCTCTCAGCATTTGCTTGTCTGTAAAGGATTTTATTTCTTCTTCACTTATGAAACTTAGTTTGGCTGGATATGAAATTCTAGGTTGAAAATTCTTTTCTTTAAGAGTGTTGAATATTGGCCCCCACTCTCTTCCGGCCTGCAGAGTTTCTGCCGGGAGATCCACTGTTAGACTGATGGGCTTCCCTTTGTAGGTAACCTGACCTTTCTCTCTGGCTGCCCTTAACATTTTTTCCTTCATTTCAACTTTGGTGAATCTGACAATTTTGTGTCTTGGCGTTGCTCTTCTCGAGGAGTATCTTTGTCGCATTCTCTGTATTTCCTGAATTTGAATGTTGGCCTGCCTTGCTCGGTTGGGGGAGTTCTCCTGGATAATATCCTGCAGTGTGTTTTCCAACTTGGTTCCATTCTCCCCATCACTTTCAGGTACACCAATCAGATGTACATTTGGTCTTAAGTCCCATATTTGTTGGAGGCTTCATTCGTTTTTTTTTTTTTTTTACTCTTTTTTCTCTAAACTTCTCTTTCACTTCATTTCATTCATTTGATCTTCAATCACTGATACCCTTTCTTCCAGTTGATTGAATCAGCTATTGAAGCTTGTGCATTTGCCATGTAGTCCTCGTGTCATGGTTTTCAGCTCCATCAGGTCATTTAAGGACTTCTCTACACTGGTTATTCTAGTTAACCATTCGTCTAATCTGTTTTCAAGGTTTTTAGCTTCTTTGTGATGGGTTCGAACTTCCTTCTTTAGTTCAGAGAAGTTTGATCGTCTGAAGCCTTTTTCTCTCAACTCGTCAAAGTCATTCTCCATCCAGCTTTGTTCCATTGCTGGTGAGGAGCTGCATTCCTTTGGAGGGGGAGAGGTACTCTGATTTTTAGCATTTTCAGTTCTTCTGCTCTGTTTTTTCCTCATCTTTGTGGTTTTATCTACCTTTGGTCTTTGGTGATGGTGACGTACAGATGGGGTTTTGGTGTGGATGTCCTTTCTGTTTGTTAGTTTTCCTTCTAACAGTCAGGATTCTCAGCTGCAGGTCTGTTGGAGTTTGCTAGAGGTCCACTCCAGACCCTGTTTACCTGGGTATCAGCAGCAGAGGCTGCAGAGCAGTGAATGTTGCTGAACAGCAAATGTTGCTGCCTGATCGTTCCTCTGGAAGCTTCATCTTGGAGGGGTACCCTGCCGTGTGAGGTGTCAGTCTGCTCCTACTGGTGGGTGCCTCCCAGTTAGGCTACTTGGGTGTCAGGGACCCGCTTGAGGAGGCAGTCTGTCAGTTCTCAGATCTCCAACTCTGTGCTGGGAGAACCCCTACTCTCTTCAAAGCTGTCAGACAGGGACATTTAAGTCTGCAGAGGTTTCTGCTCCCTTTTGTTCAGCTATGCCTTGCCCCCAAAAGTGGAGTCTACAGAGACAGGTAGGCCTTCTTGAGCTGTGGTGGGCTTCACCCAGTTTGAGCTTCCCTGCGCTTTTTTTACCTACTCAAGCCTCAGCAATGGTGGGCGCCCCTCCCGCAGCCTCGCTGCCGCCTTGCAGTTCTATCTCAGACCACTGTGCTGGCAATGAGTGAGGCTCCATGGGTGTGGGACCCTCTGAGCCAGGCATGGGATATAATCTCCTGGTGTGCCATTTGCTAAGACCATTGGAAAAGTGCAGTATTAGGGTGGGAGTGACCTGATTTTCCAGGTGCTGTCTGTCACAGCTTCCCTTGGCTAGGAAAAGGAATTCCCCAACCGCTTGTGCTTCCTGGGTGAGGCGATGCTTTGCCTTACTTTGGCTCACACTCAGTGGTCTGTGCCCACTGTCCTGCACCCACTGTCCTGCACCCACTGTCCTGCACCCACTGTCCAACACGCCTCAGTGAGATGAACCCAGTACCTCAGTTGGAAATGCAGAAATCACCCGTCTTCTGTGTTGCTCACTCTGGGAGCTGTAGACTGCAGCTGTTCTTATCCGGCCATCTTGGAACTGCCCCCGACCATTTGTATATCTTCTTTTGAGAATTGTTTATTCATGTCCTTAATCTACTTTCTGATGAAATTGTTCACCTTTTTTCTTGTTGATTTGTTTGAGTTCTTTATAGATTCTGGATATTAGTCCTTTGTTGGATGTATAGATTGCAAAGATTTTCTCCTGTTCTGTGGGTTGTGTGTTTACTTTGCTGATTGCTTCTTTTGTTGTGCAGAAGCTTTTTAGTTTAATTAAAACCCATCTATTTATCTTTGTTTTTGTTACATTTGTTTTCGGATTCTTGGTCATGAAGTCTTTGCCTAAGCCAATATCTAGAAAGTTTTTTCTGATGTTATCTTCTCAAATTTTTATGGTTTCAGGTTTTAGATTTAAGTCTTTGATCCATCTTGAGTTGACTTTTGTATAAGGTGAGAGATGAGAATCCAGTTTCATTCTTCTACACATGGCTAGCGAATTATCCCAGCACCATTTGTTGAATAGGGTGTCCTTTCCCCACTTTATGTTTTTATTTGCTTTGTCAAAAATCAATTGACTGTAAGTGTTTCGCTTTTTTTCTGGAATCTCTATTTTGTTCCATTGGTCTATATAACTATTTTTATACCAGTACCATACTGTTCTGGTGACTATGGCCTTATAGTGTAGTTTGAAGTCAGGTAATGTAATGTCTCCAGATTTGTTCTTTTTGCTTAGTCTTGCTTTGAATAGTAACAGCCAACCTTTATTAAAAGATCACTATGTACCTGGCATTTACCTAGACATTTTCAATTTATGTTAACTCAGCTCTCACAGCAACATTGTAAATTGGTGTGATAATATCAACTCTATGATATTATCACGCAATTTCCTAGAAGAGTGATCTGAAGTTCATGTGGCTAGTACATTGTAAAGTCTAAATTTGAGCCCAGATGTATTACTCCAAGGCCAATGCTGAGTCTTCTGGGATACTCTTCTCAAATGGCAATTCTAATCTTGTTGGCCAAGCCCTTGCCCTTGCCCCTGCAGCAGAATCATACGCAAGTTTCTTTGATTTAACTGCCTATGATAGTCCTCTGTTATAATCCTCAGGGAGTTAATGGAGTTAATTACTTGTTATTTGATTTTCAGATGCCTATTAGTCGGGAAGGATTATGCTAATGTATTTACTTACCTAATTAGGATAAAAAATGGGGACACAAGGCAGGAAGGAGAAACCAACCACTTGAGCTGTTACAGAGAGCAGTGTAATTTTGCTTTCGGGGTTTATGCAGCCTTCCCCCATCTCCTGCCCATGTTCTGGATGAAGGGAAAGGCTTGGGAACGGACCTCAACAGAGACCAAGCAGTGTGACATGGCATCTGAATGTGGAGTCCATCTCTGGATGCATCAGTAGGAGCAGAGAGGAAGGAGCAAAGGAGGGGAAGTTTCCACCAATCTCTTCCCTGGTGACCTCCCAGTCAGCACACTGGGCTTTATCTTGGATAGCACTCACCACTGTCATGTGACAAATGCTGGGTACCACTGGGGAATGCTTAGCTTGGAGAAGAGATGGTCTTCTTCAAGAGGACTGCGTGAAGGAGGAATTCACTGCTAAAAAAAAAAAAAAGAAGAAAGAACAAAATGTTAACTACACCCACCCCACCCTTCTGCCCCAGAAATCTTCAAAAGGACCTTTAAATCCTTGAGATCCTAAGAACTGGCAGGTACTTGGGCCTTTGAACGCCCTTTCCCATAATGTCTGCACATCCGTCTCAATGTTATATACCTTTCAAGGTCAGTACCAATCCCCTAGAGTTCCTGGCCCCACAAGTGGACCCTCTGGGTCCTTTTTTAGCATCCTCCTATACCCTTGGCCAGCACAGGTGATTGGACAGCATTCTGTTGATTACCAGTGATAGCAAATCAAGCCCAGGCTGGCTTGAATAAAACATGTCATTTACTGGCTTGCAAAACTGAAGGGTTCTGGTTCTTTCTCAGCCCCCTAGCATCCCTGTGACAAGCTTCCAGCCCAATCACTCTTACCTTGGACCCTGGGTGATAGGAACTCACATGATGTCAGTGGGACTTGGGCTTCTTGTGTCTCTGAGCTATGCTCTCCTGTCAAATTTGCCTTTCATGGCTTTCCAATTCCACCCTCCAGGTTCCAGCCCTGTGCAAGAAAGAGAGTCTCTCCCTTGGAAATGGCATAGAAATCCTGGGTTTCTGTCCCATTGGTGCTGACAGAGTCATGTGCCCACCTGAAGCCAATCATTGTGTAGGAGGATGTCATGCTTTGATTGGTTAGACTTCAGTCTAACCCCATGGTCACTCTAGGAGGCAGGGATAGAGCTCACACTGCAAAGTGCATAGACTGAGAGGGAGGAAGGATGGTTTCCCATTTCCAAAAAGAAGATGAATAGTCACATGTGGCCAGAAATACATGTCCACCAACAGTGGGCAGTTAGTGGTCAGAGATGTTATATCGTTGGTGAACAAAGGAACCATGTTTACCTAAAGTTCTAGTCTGCTACATCACCGGAGTCTGATCTTGTATTATGGGCTGAGTCTTGAGCCCCCAAATTCATATGTAGAACCCCTAATTACCAGTACCTCAGAAGGTGACTGTATTTGGAATTAGGGCCTTTAAAGAGGTGATTAATTTGGGATGAGGCTATTAAGGTGGGCCCTGATCCAATCTGACTGGTGCCCTTATAAGAAGAAGAAATTTGGACACACAAAGAAACACCAGGGAGGCACAAGTACAGAGGAAAGGCCGTGTGAGGACACAAGGAGAAGGAGGCTGTCAGCAAGCCAAGGAGAGAGGCCTTGGGAGAAACCAAACCTGCGGAAGCCTTGGTCTTGGACTTTCAGCCCCCAGAACTATGAGAAAATGAATTTCTATTGTTTAAGCTCCCCAGTTACATGGCAACTCCAGTAGATTAATACACCCTGAGTCTGAGAAAGAGAAGCAGTAGCCAACAGTGGGTGTGGACACCTTCGCAGAGTTCTGTGTCTTATTCCTCATAGGGTATGTGGGATAGATGGGGAGGGCTGTGAATGACTTCAATTATAACTTGCCTGCCTTGGCTCTGGAACTGGACTGAAGAGCAGGGACAAGCCCAACAGTTAAAGCAGTGAGAACAGTGGGGTTGTAAACATTTTTTTGCCATGTCCCATGGATAAATGGACATTAAAACCCAACACGCACACAAGTATATAGAACAGAACTGAAGCAAAAACCTCAGGAAATAAGGTGCAGCCTTTCTATATACAATGCACATTGATATCTCCTATTATATTTTCATTCATTTTAAAAATGCTGATTATGGCCCCCTAAATTGATTAATAGCTCACCAATGGGTTACAGACTGTGGTTCGAAAAACCACTTCTCAGACTCTCCCAACATTGTCTTGCTTTCCTCCCGGTACAGCTTCGGAAGCTGCTGCTATGTCCTGGGGTCTTCAAAGTCCCTGCGTATTCCTTCACCCTGCAGGGCTTTTGTTCACAGCATTTATCATCACGTGGGATGATGAATTCATTTTATTGATCATTAGCATAGAAAACACCTGAGGGTAAGGGCTTTTTTTGTCTGTTTTGTGTAGCCATTTCTCCAGCACCAAGGCAGTGCTTGAAGCACAGGGAGTTTGTGCAAGAGTTGTGAATGAATGGAGTTGAAACTCCTGGACTGGAAGACACTACAGATGACAGTCATCCATCGGAACATCAGCAGTTGGCTGGTCAGGGAACTGTATTTCAATTCCCATCTGTCCCCTCTCCTGGGCCTACCCTGGTCCATGGGGACTGGAACTTCACTTTCTGCCCCTGACACTGCCCCAGGGAGGCAGTGTCTCAGAGCTGGCCTGGACCCCTTAACCTCCTCCCTGTCCTTTTGACAAGCCCTGTCACTGCTTATCCTTGAACTCTTTCCTGCCCTCAGTACCCAGGCCTGGGGCTCTTTTCATGCCTAGGCCACCTTCTTCTTGCCCTTGTGGTGCTACACTGGGGAGTCCTGGGAGGAGGGTGCTCTAAGCCAGGAGTGTCCCAGTGAATCAGTTGACATTCTTGCTGTGGCCTCTGGTTCAGTAGCTATATGGTCTTGGCATATTTTCTCTCTGAGCCTTGGCTTTTTCATCTGCAAAATGGAAAATAATCATTAATCTTTTGCAAATCTGCTGTAAAGGTGAAAGGTGGCAATGCATGTGTGGTACCTATGCTTACAAGCTTTCCTTTTCCTTCCTCCAGCGTTATAGTGCTCTAATATAAAATAACACAACAGCAAACCTTCAGTCTGTAGATTCAGATACAGGATGTCAAACCTGAGTTTAACTCTAGCACTTAGAGTTGTTGGGGACCACAGGTCAGATCCACTGGAGGCAGGTGGGATTTGAGTAATAGTCTCTTACTCAGACCTGGAGTCAGTACAGCAGAGTCTCTTGCCCCAGGGCTCCAGGGGCTCAGACCTGTCTCTATGAGCCTATAATAGTCTAGTTCTCTAGAGAAACAGAACTAATGGATAGTTACCTATCTATCTATGTATCTATGTATCTATGTATCTATCTATCTATCTATCTATCTATCTATCTATCTATCTATGTATCCATCTTCTGCCTATATATCTATCTATGTACCTATTATCTATCTATCATCTATATGTCTTTCTGTCTATCTATCTAGAGATGTATTAGAAGTCACTGGCTCATGTGGTTATGTAGGCTGAGAAGCCTCAAGTTGTGCAGTTAGCAGGCCGGAAACCTGGGAGGGTCAATGGTGCAGTTCCAGTCCAAGCCTGAGCCCAAAGGCAAGAAAAGAACTGCATCCTGGCATGAAGAGAGTCGGGCAGAGAGGAGCTGCTTCTCCACAGGAGGGTCAGTCTTTTTGTTTAATTCAGTCCTTCAACAGATTGGATGAGGTCCACTCACATTAGGGAGGGCCATCTGCTTTATTCAGTCTATGGATTTAAGTGTCAGTCAAGTCCAAAAACACCCTCACAGTCACACCCAGAATATTTGACCAAATATCTGGGCACCGCATGGCCCAGTCAAGTTGACACATAAAATGGACCAGCACCAACACTCCATTATGGTGCTTTCCTGTGCCCATCCAGTTTCTGACTGATCTTACCCTGCTTCTGACTCAGTGTCATCTCATTCTCCTCCTTCTGCTTCCCCATCCCCAAATCCTGGCAAGCCTTAACCTGTCTACTGCCCTGAGGACCTTTCTGAGGTGCTCTCTGCTGCCCCCATGTGGCCCCTGAAGGCAGACCTTTTTCCTGTCTCATGTTTGTAAAGATCAACAAGTTTATGCAAACCCATTCATTTATACAACCACTTACTCAATCTTGATTTATGGAAGGCCTGCTCTGGGCTTGGCACCATTGAATTCTTACATCAACCCTGAAAAGCTGGTGCTATTTACATTTGCCATTGAGAAAGTTGTGACTCTGTGAGGTTAGGTAAGCTAGAAAGAGTGCGACCAGGGCTCACTTCACATTGCTTTGCTATATGCCAGCTGCTGCAATGGACACTTCAAAGGGCATTGAGTGAGGCCTCAGGAAGGAGAGTCCCTCTCTGTGTCATTGAATGGACAAGAGGAGAAGTCTGGCCTGTCCGCTGCCTGAGCCTCGGTGGCTGTGAAGCTGGGTGGTGGCCACTTGTATCTGGGAAGACAGTGTGGCCTCCTAAGGGGCTTATATTTTCTTTGATAAATGGTTCTGGTGCTGAAAAAAATAACTTGGAAACCACTGTTGTGAAAGATTGGGAGCCCCCGAAGAATTTTAAGCAGGGAAGCAACATGATTACATTTGCATTTTAAAAAGGGAGACAAAGACAATTTAGTATAAAAATAAATCTCCTTAATCACATCATCACAGCAGAATAACTTTCCTCTGGGTGCATTCTCTCCCTGCCTTGATCACATGCGGGGGTTTTTACACAGTTGTGAACTTCACCACATTCGATTTGCATTCTTCTTTCTCACTCAATGGTACATGTCCTCCGGTGGCCTTCCTAGTGATCCTCTGGAGTGGCAGCCTGCTATGCCTTCCCAGTCTTCCTTCACTTCTTCATTCTTGTGTTGTGGGGTATTCACCCAGTAGCACCATGTGAGTGATAACTACTATTATTATCATTTAAATTGCATCTGATTTTTCTATTTTATAAATGCCATAAAAACAAGTGTACTTGACCCCAGAGTTTTTTCAGTCCCTTATGGACTTTCCTCTTGGATATATTCCTACCAAAAGGATCCTGGGTCAAAGATCCTAAATGCTTTTTTAAAATAAATATTTTAATAGACTTTAATGTTTGGAACAGTTTTAGATTCACAGTAAATTTGATTTGAAAATACAGGGAGTTTTCATATATCCCTGCTCCTCGACATGCACGGCCTTCTACAGACAACATAAAAATCCTGCACTAGAAGGTACATTTGTTACAATCAATGAACCTACATTGACACACCATTACCACTGAGAGCTCATAATTTGCACTGAGGTTCACTCTTGATGTTGTACATTCTATGAGTTTTGACAAATGTATAAAGACATGTATCCACCTTTACGCTATTGTTGAAGTCAAATAAAATATGGAGAAGAATCTCTAAATTTAAAACAATTTATTTGGGAAGCAAGAATTGCAGTTTGGGGTATACTCACATACTGGGTGGTCTTTGGTGTGTCTCAAGAACGAAGAGAAGGTTGGGATTTTTATTAGAATAAAAATGTTGTAGTTTTGAAAGAAGACTCATCAGCACTTGAGAAGCTTTTGGGAACTGAAAACTTTTAGGTGAGTGACAGTGGGAGGTGAAACAAGTCTTAGAGTCCCAGCAGGTCTTTTCAGCAGCTACTAGGTAAAATTGGTCTTAGGGTTACAGCAAGTCCTTTCAGTAGTTGGGCTGATGGGAAAATTTAATTCTTGGAGCAGGTGCTATGTGCCGCGAGTTCATTTTCTTCCTGGTTCCTGGACTCTGATTTAGTTGGATATGACAAGAATTACTCAATTTGTATAACCAGTTTTCAAATATCTTACAGAGTAGTTTCGTGGCCCTAAAAATCCTCTATGCTCCACTTATTTATTTCTCCCTGCCTCCAAACCCCTGATCTTTTTACACTTCCATAGTTTTGCTTTTTCCAGAATATCATATATCTAGGATCATACAGTATGTAGCCTTCACACACCTACTTCTTTCACCTAGTAATATGCATTTTAGACTCTTCCATGTCTTTTCATGGCTTGACAGCTCATTTGTTTTTAGCACTGAACAATATTGCATTGTCTAGATGTAACAGTTTATTTATCCATTCACCCACTGAGGGACATCATTTGCTTCTAAGTTTTGGCAATTATGAGTAAGGCTGCTATAAACATCTGTGTGCAGGTTTTGTGTGGACATAAGTTTTCAACTCCTTTTGGTAATTACCAAGGAGCACAATTGCTCGTTTGTATGGTAAGCATATGTTTAGTTCTATGAAAAACCACCAAACTGTCTTCTAAAATGGCTGTGCCATTTTGCAATCCCACCAACAATGATTTAGAGTTCCTGTTGTTCCACGTCCTCACCAGCACGGTGTTGCCAGTGTTCTGGAATTTGGGCACTCTAATAGCATTCTAAATGCTTTTTTACGCACTAGCCTGCTGAACAATGTCTCTCCATTTGTGGTGGAGCTGAGCTCAAAACCAGCACGAGCCAGCATCAGCCTGAGGATTCTTGGTCCATGGCCACATGGGGACATGCTACATCAGGAGAGTGGGAGGTGGCGGACACTGTGCTCTTCCCTTCAGATCCCCCCTCAGGCCAACTCGTTCACCCCCAACCCCAACGAGGCCAGATTCTCCCAGATCCTAGCTGCCTTCCTCATGAGTAACTGCTCTCAACTGGAGGGAAATGGCTTGCCCAGGGTTAGGCTGGCAAGGGCATCCTGAGACCAGGACATGTTGAATTGGGACTACAAAGGTAAGGTCAGGTTCTCCCTCTGGCTGGTCCTGCATTCCTCATTCTGTATATTGGACCTCAATATCACTCCTGCATGGACTTCTGCAGACTTCTGCCTGCCCCAGAGTCTGTGTTCAGGGAACTCACCATCAAGCAGTGAGTGATTCGACCTGCCATCCTCTCCTAGCAGGGATGCAGCCTCAGTCTCCCAAAGAACAGACTTGACGAAGGTGGGCTGGGGTTATCCAGTCTCCCCTTTTTCAGGGGGCTACTCCTTGAACACCTTCTTGTGCAGCAATGATGCCAAAGCTAAGACCTTTCTGGTGTGAAGAGACAATGTTCTGGGAGTGCATGTAGACAGAAATGCTAAATGAATTTAAAAAAACATCGGGTTTTGGGGCCAAGGTTTTGCTGTGCCTTTTGGTAAAACACACATCATGGAAAGTGTGAGGGTTTGGGGTGAACAAATCTTGTTTCTGTCACTTTCAAGTGGTGTGAGCTTTGCCCTGTTGAGTGACCTCTCTCTTGCTCATCTTGGCAATGGCAATGACAATGCCGTCTTCAGAGTATTCCTGTGAGAATCAGAAGAGACTTATGTGTTCTGTGAACTACCTGGCATAAAAAGGGGTTCAAAAACAGCTCCTTTACTCTCTCTTTTCTGTTCATGTCCTAGGGTTTGGCCCTGTTTCTAATATAGTGGAAAATAATATCCCAGGTGGGCACCTCGAGGAAGTGTCTTTCTTTGGAGCTCTCCTGGAATTGTGACTACAGATAATGTTTTCATTCTGCTCAGAGTCCCCCGGACAGTGTCTTGATCATGCCCTCCCCCTCTGCATCTTACTTCCAGCAGGTGGAGAGTAAGCCGTACTTTCACGTTGAAGATTACATCCCAGCAAGTCTGATCGAGAGGATGACCGCTCTACGGGTCCAAGTCGAAATCTCAGAGATGCACCGGCTCAGCTCTGCACTCTGGGGAGAGGATGCTGAGCTGGAGTTCTTGAGGGTAAGGCCTTCCTGACCTGGAGAGAGGTGTTGGTCTTCAAGGGAATGCAGTCAGCAATCCCCTCTGGAGCCTTCTCAAGGGGCCCAGGTGTGTGCAGACCCACAAGGAGGCACGAGCAAGGGTGGAGCTCTAAGAGGGAGGGAGGGGCAAGGAGAGGCTTCTGAAAGCAGCTGACATTGGAAATGACCCCAAAGAGGGTAGGATTTAGTGAGCTGGGGTGAGTGTGGTAGGGCTTTTGCTTATTTATTTATTTATTTTTTGAGACAGAGTCTCGCTCTGGGATTATAGGTGCCTGCCACCATGCCCCACTAATTTTTGTATTTTAGTAGAGGCAGGGTTTCCCCATGTTGGCCAGGCTGGTCTCAAACTCCTGATCTCAGGTAATCCGCCTGCCTTGGCCTCCCAGAGTGCTGGGACTACAGGCGTGAGCCACTGTGCCCGGCCAAATCTTAGATCAGCACTCCAGACACTTTCCTCCAAGCAGGGAGAGCACGTTTCTTAGAGTTGACACATGGTACAGCAGAAGAACAAGATCAGAGCTTGAGCCAGAGAAAAGCCGTTGCAAAACCCCAAGTTTGCAGCCCTCCAGGCAGCAGTCCTCAACACAGCACAGCTGCTGTGGCCTGTGCACAGGGGTACAGCTTGAGCCCGCTGTCTCTTCACCCGCGGGGCAGAAACAGTGTCACTGCAGTACCCCCGTGTGGGCACACACAATGATGAATAGTCTTTGCTACTCCACAACCTCCCCTTACTGTGGGCCAGGCACTGGAAAATGGAGACAAAAGGCACATGCTCTTTGTTCCCAGGAAGCCCCACGTCTTGTGGGGAGGATTGCGGTCTACCCACAGGCACACAACTCAATAAACGCTCAATGGAACAAGAACAATACCAGCTACTCTATGTCAAGATGTGGGGACCAGGGAGGGAGTGGCTACTGTGCCTGTGCAGATACAGCTGGGGGGACAAGTGAGAGGACACTCGCAGCTTCCGCAGGACAGGATACAGACTGGGCCATTTGATTGGGGGAGCAGTTTTAAAAGGAAGCTAGGAGATTTGTATATTTCTCTGTACAGAAGTCAGGTAGAAATATTCCGTCTGTGTTTTCTAGCCCTTAATTGAGGTGGGTACTTGAAAACAGAACAGCCAACATGAGGTCGGGCCTTTGCTTTTCAGCCGGTCATTTTGCAGAACCATCCCTGTATCTAACATAGTGTAGCCTGCAAAGCGTTTCGTTTGAGAAGCACTGGCAAAGCATGATCAGGGCACTCCATAGTCCAGGCTGCACATGTGTTCCCTGTCAAGGGGACAAAGCATTCCCCTGATGAAGGACCAGTGGAGACTTCAAAGCCACCTGATGATGAGTGGTCACAGAGCCACAGAACTGCAGAATCCAGTCTAGAGGCCAAGGACCCAACCCTGCAACAGACGCCTGCCTGCAGGATGGACGTTGCCTTCTGGCCTCTGCCCAGACCCTGGCTTTGAGCGCTGAGTTCACTGTCAGGATCCCTCGCTTCCTGGTTGAATGATGAAAAATGATTGTAAAAGAAACTACCAGGCTCAAAAGCAAAAATACAGGAAACCAATTTTTCCCCCATTCACAGAAAGCACTGAATAGATTTTATTTCGTTTACATGTAATCTTTATCGGTTTCAAGGAGCACTCTTGCTTTTGCAGTTCCCCTTGGTAGACTGGTTGGGGTTGTTAACACTGGTGTTACCTGCCTGTGGTACAGAGAGAGAAACTTGACAGGACTCTGTCATCACCCCCAGAGCACACTGGGAGCCTCTCATTAGGGTGAGGGTTTGTTAAAGGTTTTCTCCCCATCCCTGATTATAAAAGTAAACATCACCTCATAATTCTGCTGCTTGGAGATAGCACAGTTATATTTTGGTATATTCATCCTTCTCTGTTTGTTCTGTGCATTCCTATATATGTGTATATGTGTATATATTTAAAATTAGCTTTATATTATATATGCACTTTTATGTATGCATATAATCCCATAAATCTAAACATTTGAAAACTTCTTTTGAATTAACGTATGTTGTACCCTACTTTTTTCTCTCAATGCTCTATTGTTTAACATATGAATAGTTTCCAATATGGGACTATTTAAAACTATACTGAGATTAGCATCTTTTACATATAAATCTTAGCTGTATTTCTGCTTCATTCCTCAGGGATAGAATCTCATGAGTGGAATTACTGGGTGGAAGGTAATAAGCATTTTGAACATTGTTGATACATATTGCTAAGACACCTTGCACTGCAGTCATTTCTGGACACTTTCCATCCCTTCTACTGGGCTATAAATGTCTGGAGGGTCCTGGATCCTCAGAGCCCATCACAGAGCTCAGTTACTACTCTACAAGCAATCACTGGATTATTTAGTTATAGCTCCTCATGGCTCTTGTTTTTCATTAGGAAAAGGAGAAAACCATTATTGGGAGGCTGCCTCTTAGCCCCCAGTTCACTAATGACTAACTCTGACAGTTCAGCATCTCATACTAGCAACAGACTGGGCAAAAGTCCATTTTGGGGAGCACTGAATACCATAGTCTGTCTGTAGATTCACAACTATGCTAGCTTATTAATCTCAGAATAACCTGTTTAAGGTGAATTCGGTGTTTTCCTAACTTCCTCAACCATGGAGCCATTTTCCTACATAGCTGTGGGTTGTAATAGGTTATTAAAATATTTTTTTCTTGCTATTGAAATCATACTGGTTGTATCCTATAGTTTCTCCCACTTAGCACTACAACAAATGCACTCTCCTGATAATTACAAATGCTTTATAAATATCCTTTGCAAAGGCTGCCTGATAATCAATTTTAAGGCAGTACTGTTTTTAGGAAACCGTTTACTGCCAGGAGCTGGTTTCCCCAAATCACCCCACAAATCTGTACTGAACAGCATTATGAGAAGGGGTAGTCCTTATTATTCAGTATATTTTCTTAGGGTAGATACCCACAGGTGGAATTATAAGGTCAGAGAAGATGAATTCTGAACCCCTTGATGAATATCCAGAAATAACAATCCATTTGTTTTGAAGAACGTTCAATACAGCAAGGGTGCTGTGTGGCTGGCAGCCAGGAGTGCTTGGTCCCATCTCAACTTTGCTGCCTGTTGTAAGGAGGACAGGCCTTGTAGTAAGATGGCCCAAAGCACATGGAGAGGAAATGACCCTTTGAAAGGACACCCAGCAATAGCAATCCAAACGGGGCCAGGAGAAGCATCCTAGGAGACTCCCTAGCAGACAGGGAATGGAGGTAGACTTCATTATTTTATTGTTTTACAGATGAAGATGCCATTGACAACATTAAGTATATTCATCTATGTTTCCAGGCCTTTTGGATTCCCTGTATTTCAGTTGTTAAGAGTGAAGACTCAGGGGCAAACAGGCTCATCTTTCCATATTTCTATTCCTGGCTCCAAAGCAGGAACTTGGACAGATTACTTAGAAAAGGGATAGCTTCACCATCTCTGTGATTGTTCTGAAGATTAAATAATAATGAAATTATGCTGGGAGAGGCTTAGCATAGTGCTTTACCAGTAGGAATCTTGAGGCCCAAAGAACTGAAAAGTATCATATCTCTCTTTGTATAAACAATAAATTAGAATATAAACTAATACTAAACAATTGAAGAATTGTAAGTCTAGCAAAGGCATCTTTATCCTAATGAGGACTACTTATTAATGCTTACTTTTTAAAAGAAATATCACACCGAATTCTTTAAAAACATCTACCTGGTTATCTTGGGGTGGTCCTGCTTTGTTTAACTTTAATCACATGCCCAGTCTGGTCACTGGATATTTCAGCACCAGCGCTCAATAAATATTGATTTGTATGATGATGAGGATACTGATTGATTATCATGACGATGATAATGATGATGATGATGATGATGACAGGGTCTCTCCAAAGTTAAACGAAGGAGGCTTAGGGTTCAGAAATGTAATCTGAACCTTGTGTGAAGAGCTGTGGAGTCTGCAGGCAACATAAGCTGTCTGCACGGACTTCATCAACGGTGA
This sequence comes from Macaca fascicularis, assembly GCF_037993035.2. Lineage (NCBI taxonomy): Eukaryota > Metazoa > Chordata > Mammalia > Primates > Cercopithecidae > Macaca > Macaca fascicularis. The sequence continues at coordinate 57,407,176 of NC_088383.1, read as the reverse complement.
ATGGGCAAGGAGCCTGAGAAAGGAGCCCTCAAAAGCCATAATTTGTCCCTGTTTTTGTGACCTTGCCTGGGGGTGAGATTGGATAGGACATGATGCTCTCTGGTTGGGGGCAGGAATGGGATACCAGATCTCAGCAATACAGTCCTTCTGAGAGGGCTTCAAATGCATGGAGCAAGAGGTCCTGGCTGTGGGTCCCAGAGACACATCAACTTTCTGATGGGGACTGGCGTATTCCTGGTGAAGATGAAGTTGGGAAAGCCCAGGGTGGGAAAGTGACTGCCATTCAGGTATAGAAACATTTGTGTTCATTTTATACTCTGGTCTCTTAAGAAGTTGGTGGCCTAATGCAGTCCCCAGCTCCAGTTGGCCCATGGCCCCTGGCAAAATTTATTCCCCTAACCTGGTAAACAGAGGCAAGACCTTGGGCTATGGGGACCCCCACGAAGGCATTGCTGCATGGTGAGGAGTGCCAAAGTGAATTGTCATTTTCTCTGCAGTTCACAACTAATACTGGTGATCTGGAAGGTTGCTTTCTATGCCTCAGCCTCAGTTTTTCTATCTGTCATATAAGGGGGTTGGAACAGAAAACACTATAGACTCTGACACAACCAGGAAAAGAAATCTCTTACCATGAGATGTCCCAGAAGAGTATGAATTCTAAAAAACTTATTCAGAATATTATTATTCTACTGTGTTATTTTCGTAATAACTGTGTTCTAAGTACTGTTTTAGGTATTCCATAAGAAAAGTATTCCTTGGGTTACAAAAAAAAAAAAAAAAAAAAGGAAAATTCCATCATATCAGAGGTGCAGAGAAATTCTGTACGTAGCAAATAAATCTGCTCGATCCAGTGTTTCCTAAACTTATGTGACAATCCTACTCTTTCTTTTCAGAACGCCTATCAGTGTGTTTTGCATGGAGAGAATGACGTGAGGCCCATTATTTTAAACCATGTGCCTGTCTCTTCTAAATCAGCCTTTTTCTGCTCCAGGTCACTCAGCAGCTCCCAGAATATGGTGTGCTGGTTCACCAAGTATTCTCAGAGAAGAGGAGGCCAGAAAAGCAGATGGCCCTGGGGATCTGTGCCAAAGGTGTCGTAGTATATGAAGTGAAAAACAACAGCAGAATTGCAACTTTACGGTTTCAGTGGAGAGAAACTGGAAAGATTTCTACTTACGTGAGTGCAGCTCAGTTGATAAATAACCTGCACTTCATTTTCCTCTAATTTGTTGGCCATTTAGAGGAGCAATGGGTCGTGGGTCACGTGGCTTTCTCCTGACCAAACATTCTCACAACCTGTCTGTTTGTTAACCTGCATTCTGATGCATTGAAGGATATTTGGAAGAAGTCTGCCAAGGGATTTTGGGAGGTCCTCAGGAGGCCATTTCTTCCCTACTATTCCTTGCCTGGACTCCCACATATCCCCAAGAACAGCCATTGGTCTAAAGGGCTACACTTCCCTTCTGGGTAAAGTTTTCATAATTTGGAGACTCCATTAATGTTGAGAGCAAAGTTGGAGATGGGAAATGGATGTTGAGAGTGTAGTTCAGGTTGACTGGAGCCTGAAAGGTTTGGAAACTTCTTCCTGTGTTTTAATTTTCCCTTTGCACACAATGTGCCAAGGCTTCTGGTCTGTCTCTGAGGACTACAGGTGTGCTACGGGACACTGAGGATTGCAAAATTTTGATAGCTCTTAAAAGTTTCAAAGTCTATTTTTGGATAGAAAATCCCCATTAAGTATACAACATTTGGAATCTACTTGAACACTATTTGCATGCATATTTCTACCTCCTGAAGTGAGTCACTCTGGCACTGTATCCTGGTGGCTGACAGCCTCTGCCTGTCCTGTGGTTGTTCCAGTCAGTACCTGTGTCACTTCAGTAATGATTTATTATAAAATATGAAGTTCTTTATCTTGTGGCCCATGAAAAAATATTTGTTTCCTATTTAGTTTTATCTATGGTTAAAAACATTTTCTGACTAGATCACTATTTGTATTATTATTTGATGTTAGAGTTTCCAGAGTAGAACATAATTGCTTTCATTCATTTTCAGGATGTTTCTTTTATTTCTTCCATCTTGGCTTTGAAGTTAACACATTGTCAAGATACAATTTCATAATAAATTGTTGTTTGTTTTCAGGAAAAAAGCTTACATCTAAAAATAAATAATAATTGAGCACAATTTAATAGAGTTTATTCAAGTGGTCCATATATTATCAGGAAACTGACTTTTTTTTCCAAATTATTTTGACCAAACTCAAATGAATTTATATTTGTGAATTTTTCAGAATTTTAGTTACTCAAATTACTTTAACTAAACTGAAAGATTATATGAAGAACTTTGTTTAATGAATTTAATACTACTACATTACTTATTTTTATTGCATGTTTAATTGTTCAGATTTTTCAGTGCACTATGCTTCAAAATATTCATAAAAATGCAGATAACCTAAAAAGTAACTTTTAAAAATGGAATTTTTTGAAGCTGTAAAGCTCAACAGTCCCCTTAAGTAAGTACTTTATGTATACATTGGTTTAACTTTTACAGGTATTTATTTCCCCCCCTACCAGGGGATTTCCTGATTAAATTAGTTGATTAATTTCTTGATTAAAACTGGGAAGTCATCAGGCTCTGAAGACAAACTTACTAGCTCAAAAAATACTTAATTAGGGTTTCCATTCTCTGATGATCATCCTCTTCCTTGGCATGAATAACTTATTTTTACAGAACAGTCATCAGATGAAGTAATGTCATCGGCAGCTTGCTGCAAACCAAGCATCTTACGCAGAAAATGACTTGAACTCTTTATGCTTCTGTAAGAACAAAATAGGGAATTCAGCGAATAATATGAAAATTTACTCAGGAAACTGGTCTTAGTTTTGCTTTTTAATACCTGAGGCCAAAATTCTTCAAACAATTACAGATCATTCATCTTGCCAGCCTGCACCAAAGCAGCAAAGGAAATAGAGAAAGATGACATTTCCAAAGAATATGATTCGTAGATGTGTTGGCATCCATGTGTGGTTTGATTGTTCAATCAAAAACCTGTTCCTTCTAGAACAATAAACCTATGCATGTTAGTAACTCTTCTTGGTTATCAATACTAGTTAAATCTCTGAAGAGAAATGCATAGAAACAGAAGCAGATACATGCTATGTAGGGCCCTCTCTATGAAAAAGAATACAAAGTTACAATAGATGGCATGAAAGAAATGTTTATTTAGAATGAGAAAAGAAATCACAAAAACTTTATGAATTTTTAAAAGCTGAACAAATCCTGCAGATATCACAAAAGCCAGCAAGTAATATTTTTATTAACTTCCTGACAATGTCTATAATACTTTTTTCCTTTCAAATTTTTAATGGCATACTCTGATTATTTTTCCGTATGATGAAACTTTTGTTATATAATTTTCTCTAGAGAGGATAGAAATGTAGTTTAGCTTTTCTTCTAGCGTGGTGGATTGAAATGTTTTTATTATTGAAATGATTAATAGGATGCATGAAACACGCAGCTTTGCACGAAACATTTTTGCTGTTTCTAGTGCTGCAACAGAGTTCTTTGCTGCAAATGCGTGAAACCTAACAAATTCTATTTCATGGGATTCCCATAAAAAATTCATATGATGTATTGATAATGCAGTATACACAATTATAGAGTATATCTGTGATAGGGAAGCATTTCAATTGGATGAGTATTTTTGAGAACTAAATTATAGTTTTTCATTTCTGATGAGTGCAAAAACTTCTTGTAGATCAGCTACTGGCTCTGTACAGCTCATGCTTCCGTCGGGGGCTGGGTATTATAGAGCATGGTCAATTTCATCTGGCTGCTGGCCCTGCAACTTTCTGCTGAGATTTTAGGTGAGTTAGACAAATGGAAGGAGTATTCTGGGATGGCTAGCAATAAAGCAATTCTAGAAGAGCCTTCAAATCACCTAAATAAATCCAACTAAATCTAAACAAAGTGTATCCCCATCTCAACTTCTTAGAGAGATCTGGTTCGTATCACCCAATACCACCTGGTGCGAAGGTAAGTGGCAAGGAGGGTGTGTCCGAGTAGAAAGAGTCAGTGGTCTTAACCAACTGGGGTGAAAACATCTTACTTTCTGTGTATTATAAGACCATGTGAATGCATTGCCAGGGCTCCTCCCAGGAGGTGAGGGCCCTGGAGCTTCAGTTTCATTAGCTTGATGGCAAATCTCCCCTGCCTAGAAAACTATTATTTGTATTTGATACAAAGATGTATCAAAACAAATAATCAAGCAGGTGAACAAATAGCAACAGAAAACAACAACAACAACAACAACAACAAAACTCCTAGGGATGAAAAACATTCAAAATGGTAAACTGATGCTTTGAAACCAGCATGTTACAGAGCACCTGCTATGAATTAGGTGTGTGCAAGAGTAATTGCGGTTTTCGCCATTACTTTTAACGGCGAAAACCGCGATTACTTTTGCACCAACCTAATATGTTTATACTGCAACCCCAGAAGTGTAAAGAAGGGATTTCATGCTGGTGCTGAAAACTCAGAGATTGGAGTTATACATCATCGTATACATCATTAGAGCAGCAGCTTGCCTATACGAAAGTTTGCGGATAAGAATTTTCCATTATATGATGTTATCAAAATGGTGATAAATAGAAATAAAATCCAAACCACTACAGTCAAGACTGTTTTCACCTTTATGTCAAGAAATAGGATCAACATTCCACTCTGGTGTTTGATACCTTGGAGCACTGGCATCTGAAAGGAGAGTTTTGCTGAGAGTTTATAAGCTGAAAGAAACTTTGGTGTGTGTGTTTGTTTGTATGTGTGTGTGTGTGAATGATCCTCCCTTCTCAGATTTGTTAAAAAATAGTTATTACATTTTAAAAAGTGATTTATTCTTGCAAGGCACAGTGGCTCATCCCTGTAATTCCAGCACTTTGAGAGGCTGAGGAGGATCACTTAAGCCTAGGAGTTCGAGACTAGCCTGGGCAACATAGTGATACCCCTGTCTCTACTTAAAAAATACAAAAATTAGCTGGATGTGGTGGTGCCTGACTGTGATCCCAGCTACTTGGGAGGCTGAGGTGGGAGGATTGCTTGAACCCAGCACTTTAAGGTATCAGTGAGTTATGATTGTGTCGCTGCACTCCAGACTGGGTGACAGAGCGAGACCCTGTCTCAAAAGAAGAGTGATTGTTCATATAAAAAATGCTTAATATCTGGATAAACTTAATATAAAACTATCAGGATTGCATGAAAGACTATCAGTGTGTACTGATAAAGTGTTTGGATTTCAAGCAAATATTCAACTTTGAAAAAGTGTGGATAAAATGATCTGTTGAGTACTAAAGAATTATTACGAGTAGTGGAGCAGCATTTATGAATGCTTGAGACAACACCTTATTTAAAGAAATACTAGTTATAGTACAGTTCAATTGGATTCAGAATCCATTCCTATTAGCACAAGGAGGCTTAGCACTATACTTGTCAGTAAAAGTAGAGTATATAGAGAATGAGCAACTTATCTAAAATTAAGTTAATGGTGAAAAGGAGTTTCTCAGAGAAAAAGCAATGAATATTTATCTGCCTTTTGTTGATATCTGACATGCGTGAATGGAATTTCTTGGAAATGGTGACTATCAGGAATTAAAAGAGATTAGCCTTAAAGAGGATCAGGGGTTTCTGGGAGCCCTTTCAAGCATAAGCCCTGTTTCTATAAAGTTATCTTTATGGGAGCAAGCTGAAAGTTCTTATTGAAATAGATAGAATACCCAGAATGAAGATTTTATTTGGAAGTTTTATACGAATTAATATTTAGTACCACCTATATTTATATTTTATTGTTCTTATCAGAATAATATATTGCAAAAATTTATATCTTTCTCATAAGGCTCCATACAGGTAGGCTCATATAGGTCATCTTCCCCAGTTTAGCCCAGTGAGCTGGACAAATACTATCACTTTGTTTGTGGGCCTTAAAGGTATAATGTGGGGAAGCATTTCTTTGTGGTGTGACCTCAATTCCTGTGGCATTTTGAGGACTCTTGCTTTTTTATTTTTCATCTGCAGAATAAAAAAAGTGATAGAATCTCTCTTATTCTGTAGTTGTGAAGACAAAATAAATTCATACTCATAAAGCATTTAGAACAGAATCTGCCATGTTATAGGCAGAAATATTATAACACACAGGTGTTTTTATCTTTTTCATAACCCGACTAGTTGAGATTTTGTCTACAACTTCTTGGAGTTTGTACAATAAAAGCAATGGGAGTACTTAGTGGCTTTTCATAATGCACACTGAGGGTTAGGTTCCATCCTTGCTGAGGTCAATGTACCTGACCCACTTCATGTTCTCTTCACCCAGCATGCTCCTTGGAAAATAGTAATTGTTTGATAAACAATTTGATTGATGAATGAAGAAAAAACTAAAAAGAGGGATTTCCTTTACGCCAAGAAGAATATCAGGCCATAGTCAGACAGCATCTGCCATGCACCCGTGGATGCCTGCTACAGGATGTGGAACTGAGGGACCGAGCATTTTCTTGCAGTTGTGCATCAGTGGAGAGTTGTGGATGATCAGTGTATTAAAGTCTGTGTTTGCTTCCTTCAGCAAAAAAAGTTCACTATCACAAGCAGTGTCACTGGGAAGAAGCACACGTTTGTCACGGATTCAGCCAAGACCAGTAAATACTTACTGGACCTCTGCTCAGCCCAGCATGGGTTTAATGCACAAATGGGTTCTGGGCAGCCTTCCCATGTTTTATTTGGTAAGTAGAAGCTATATTCCCCATATACACTGTGACAGTTTGTTATTTCATAAAATAATTTGTATAAATAGAAACAATTGATCTGGGTACCTCTAACAGAGTTGTAAATCTCTCTAATAATGACAGAAATACAATAAAAATGAAATATAGTTTTATTTTCTCATGTTGGCAAGCACTAAAATAAATAACACTGGGAGGGTAAATTAATATGATCTTTTCAGAGTGCAATTGGAAATATATATCAAAAGCCTTAAAAAGTGCATGTCCTGTTGGCCCCATAATTTTACTTGTAGCTAGATATTTATCCTAAGATAATCAATATAGACATACCCAAAAGTTGCTGCCCATGGACGTCTACTAGGGTGTCGTTTATGACAGTGACCATTTGAAAGTAATCTAAGTATCCAAACATAGAAGACCAGATAAATAAACCAAGAACATCTATATAAGTCAGACAGTAAAATCAGTTTTTGGACACTAATGATACATGAAACTACATGATATGGTGCTAAGTGAGGAAAAGGAAGTTATAAGACTGTATCTAGCTAGCACCGTCCAATGACACTTTCTTCAATGATGGAAATATCTGCATTGTTCAGTGTGGGAGTCACTAGCAATGCAGACCTATCATTAACAAAAGTTTTTGGAAAAGGAATTCGAAGGAAAAGACTTTATTCCCATTACAGTCTGCAAACCCAGAAGGCACAACCTGGGTATAAAACAAAGGTGTGTTCTAGAGAACTAAGAGAGGGTTTGGCTTTTATAGAGAAAGTTCCCACCTAGGTTCCCAATCAAGTTCATTTATGCAAATGAAGGATTCAAACTTGCTTAGTTCAGATTGGTTGATGTGGTGCAGTTCTGGCTAGCTGAAGTAGCTGAGCTCTGATTTGAGGAGGCAGGTGAGCTCTGATTGGTTGGTTCAGGTGAGCTCTGAAAGTCCCAATATTAAACAGAAGGGTGGGTATTCAGGGAACTCAGAGTACCCGTGTGACCTCTAATCAGCAAATGGCTGCTTGGCTCTGTTTTATTTATTTATTTATTTATTTATTTATATTTTTTAGCTTTTAGTTTTTATTTACTTATGAAACATAATACAATTTTGGACAAAAGGTAACAAATAAACATTGAAATTTCAATGGCTTAATACAGCAAAAGTTTGCTTCTCAGGTGCTTCTTAGTCTGGCTATTTTGCAGCTCTCCTCCAGCGACTTGGGGTCTTGGCTGCTTCCACGGAGAGCTCCATTATCTAGAACAATTACTCCAGAAAGGAAAGAGAGAGGTGTAAAATTGCACAAGATGTTTTAAGAGACAGACCCCAAAGTGACTCATATTCCTTTCATCTGCATTTCATTAACAGAACATAGTCACACGGCCCCCATGACCACTACAAGAGGGGTTGGAAAGGGAGGAGTTCCTGTGTGCCCAGGAAGAGGAAGTAGTGTAATGATACACCATGGTCCTTGCCATAATGGCTGTAGCCATCTACTGTATCACCCTTAATTGAGAGTTTGGTATTAAATTCATAGCAGGACCAGATTACTGAAGAGGCAGAGTTTGTAATTTGTGTTTAGATTGGAATCCTTGCAAGGAAAAACACTAAAATGTTTCTGCAGTACACATAATCTAGAGATCAGGTGAACAGCATGGTGACCTGAATGCAGCACAGTTGAAGATTACCTACCAACAAAAATGACAAGGAATGTCCTATTAAATAGCCCTGGAAGCACCTGTACCAATCAGGAAGCTATTTGCTGCTGCTTAGCAATTACAGTGAGAAATGTAACTCATCACATTCTCCTACTTTTGGTTGCTTAGCAGATCTTTTGCTTACTGTGCTTCTAAATTCAAAAAATATAAATACCCTTGTTTTACCAGGACCATATCTTAAAAATTTAAGGTACCTAGTATGGTAGGATTTTTTTGCCTGAACTTATTTTTTTCAGAAAAATTTCAACTTTTATTTTAGATGCAGGGGGTACTTGTGCAGATTTGTTACATGGGAATATTATGTGATGCTGAGAGGTTTGGAGTATGGATCCAGTCACCCTGGTAGTGAGCATAGAAGCTGATAGGTAGTTTTCTAACCCACCTCACCTTCCTCCACCCTCTAGTAGTCCACAGTGTCTATTGTTCCCATATTTATGTCTATGTCTGATCAATGCTTAGCTCTTGCTTATAAGGAAGAACATGTGGTATTTGATTTTCTGTTCCTGCATTAATTTCCTTAGGAATTTGGCTTTCAGCTCGATCCATGTTGCTGGATACAAAACCAATGTACAAAAATCGGTAGCATCTCTATATACCAACAACATCTCAGGCTGAGAGTGAAATCAAGAACACAATCCCACTTAAACAATAGCCACAAAGAAAATGAAATACCCAGGAATACAGCTAACCAGGAAAGCTGAACAATCTCTACAAGGAGAACTACAAAACACTGCTGAAAGAAATAAGAGATGACACAAATAAATGGAAAAACATTCTATGCTTATGGATTGGAAGAATCAATATTGTAAAAATAGCCATATTGCCCAAAGCAATTTACAGATTCAGTGCTATTCCTATCAAACTACCAATGTCATTCTTCACAGGATTAGAAAAAATAATTCTAAAATTCGTATGGGACCTAAAAAGAGCCTGAATGGCCAAAGCAATCTATTTTAAATTTGGGCCCAGTTAGCTGCTCAGAATCCATCTTGAGGGACTGGCTCTTTCAAGTTCACGTTTGTTCACACTATTGGACACTTCAAAGGTGGCAACAAGAACTGAGGGATTAAATTTTCAATGTTATTTAATTTTCGTCCATTTATATTTAAATTTAAACAACCACATGTGCCTACTGTATTGAATAGCACAGTTATAGATAGACACACCACACTAATTTGGTTAATATTAATGTATTTTAAGATAAGAAAGAATACAGAAATGAACTACACCAAAATGTTACTTGTTATTACCTTTGGGAGTTAGGTATGCAGGCATGACTGTTTTCTCTGTGATACTTTTTCGATATTTATTAAACTTACAACAATGAACATGTATTATTGTTATAACTAAGAGTGAGACTATTGGTTAAAATGGGGCACACATCACATAAGACAAATTAATATTTATTGAGCATTTACGAAGTGCTATGGAGCTATTTACTATTGTTATTACTAACTTTTCTGCTGTTATGCTAAGTACTTACACTAATTACCTCCCTTATGTTCATAATTTATTGTTTTCTCAAACTGCCCTGGCCAAGCAGCCCCAGGAGGCGTATACCAGCATTATGGGGAGGAGCAAACTGAGACTTGGAAAAGTTAAATAATGTGCTGGCTGCTTAGTGGTGGGCCTAGTCAAGGTTTGAACCTGTGGCTGTTGGGGCCCGGCGCCTGTACTACGGCCTTTTATAACCAGCCAGAGCATGGAATTCAGTGCTAGAGAGACTTGGTTTTGCACACTGGCTTTACCACAGCCGCTGTCAATCTCTAAGCATTAGTTCTTCTTTGGTTACAAAAGGGAACAATATAATACAGTGGTTTACACCCTTCATGTTCAGAGCATGGTTTCTGGAGCTGCAGCATGCATGTCATCTGGGAGCTTGCAAAGGATGCAGAATTGCAGGCCCCACTCCAGACCTTCAGAATCTGAATCTGCCTTTTAAAAAGAACCCAAGTGATTTGAATGTACATATAAGCTTCAGAAACACTGATTTGGAATGTGGCCTGTGGAGTCCGGTAGACTGAGGGGAGTGCCACTTTCTAGCTGTGTGACTTTGGGCAGCTCACTTCCCCTTTCAGAGCTGGAGTGCCCTCATTGGCGCATACAGACCATCCTGTCGGTTTGTGTTGTGCTCCAGCGGGAAGGTGCGTGCGTGTAACATTTCCAGCTCAATGTCTGGTGTTCTGTGCTCAGTGCGAGAGTAGTAATGGTGGCTCCTGCTCACGGGGGTTTTGTTCAGTGCCAGCCAATTCATGTGGGAGCTGTGTCATTGGGCCCTGGGGCTGGCCCAGGAGTTGGGGTCAACTGGGAAACAAAATTGCTGAACTTTCAGATGCAGAACCAAACGCAGAAAATTATGGTAGCTTATTTTATTATTTGCAGCAGAACCAGATGAACATATAAACATTTCATTGAAACCACAGGCTGGTGGTTCCAGGATATTTCCAGGGAGCTGGAGGTGACAAACGTAAATTAATTATACCTGACTTACCTGCTATTGCTGAGAACAGCGTGTGAAACACCATTGATGTTGCTTTTATTGCCTGATTTCAGTGACTGTAAAATATTTATAAAGATTTCATGAGCTCACTTGTAAAATTAGTCCTTTCAGGCCTATTTGGCTTGTAATAGGCTGTTTTCTCAAACTGCACATTCTACTGTCTTAGGAGTTTTTAGGAATCTAACATTTATTTGCATTGAAAGGATGAGTTCAGACAAAGTTTCCTTGCCTTTTAAAATATTTCTTCATTTTAGAAACTCTCTCTGCAGACACCCTTTTCAGTGATTACATGCAGCTGAGAACTGGCCACCTCCAGCTGATGGCCCCACACATCCCTCAAGCTCGGGGCATCCATAATTGATCTCTTCCTCTCACACGCCTCTCTTTGCCATGATATCTGTCTTGTTCAAATGGGTCCACCCAGCCTCCCTGCAGGAAACTGGGAGTGTCTGGGAGTCTCTTCCCACCCCACTTGTCACCAAAAACAGAGAGAGAGCAATATCAAAACTGGGGAAACCCAATACATGTCATATCCTTGAAATGGAGGCACGTCACATAATGGACTTGCTGCTGGTACTCATGTCCCGGATAATTGTCCTTCTCAGCCTTCAGAGTGACCTTTCAAAAGGACCAATCCGATCATTTTCTTCCATACTGAAAACTTGTTAATGGCTCTCTGCTGTCTGCAGGGACAAGCTCAAACTTCTTCTAGAATGGCATGCCAGACACTTCCCACTCTGCCCCCAGTCCTGCTGTATTCTTTGCCCTGACTCTTCCTCTCTGGCTTCTGGCTGTTTTTCATGCCAGCTTGCAGGCTGTTCAGCACACCAGGATGACTCAGCTTCCAGGGCCTTTGTGTCCAGCATACCCTCTGCCTACAGCGCATTCCCAACCCTTTCCTGGCTCAGACCACCAAGATAAGTCCGGTAACCTCCTCCTTGAAGGCTTTCCTGATTGACTGCCCCCAGGTGGCTCTTCCTAGGTGGATGGACCACTCCCTCTGCTGTGCAGACTTCTGTCTTCTCACCTGTATTATTCTGCCACTTTTATTTGTGGATATGTCTGCCTGTAGTCAGCAGTGGACTGGGAGTTCCACAAGAACAGCTCCAGCACAGAACAGAGGTGTGGTGTGTCAAATGGGAAGCAGTTAATACATGTTTTTTGATGAACAAATGGACGATTTGCGTGGAATTACAATCATTTACTGAACCATTCCCATTTTTGATATTTAGTTCACTTTTTGTTTTTAAGTATTATAAATAATATGATAAATATCATTTGAATAAATATTTTTCTGTATTTTATATCGTTTCTTTTAGTTAGATCTCAGAAGTGTAATTGCTGAGCACCAGCAATGGGCATTTTTAAGACTATTGCTGTTTTTGCGAGTGCCATTCTCAAGCCCAGTATTGTCTTGCCTGTTTTGTTGCATCCTTGCTGGAATAGATATCATCGTGTTTATCTTTGTTCATTTGATAGCTAGAAGTGATTTCTCACTGTGGCTTTATTTTGCAGTCCTTTGATTTTTGAGCAGTTGAGCACTTTCCAAGTGCTTCTTAGTCACTCTTCTGTAAATTGTCTCAATAAGCATATTACTTTATAGTTATATTTGGTTCTGTGGGGAGAAAAGATAGATCACTGAGCTTTTACAAATGCATAATTTCAGGACTAAATAGGCGGGATCTGTCAGCCTTGCACAGTGGGGTCCATGGGCCTTTGCTCAGCTCTTCTCATGGGTGGCCTGGGGGCTGCAGGAATGGTCTTGGCCCTTCCCCAAGAAGGCGGCAAGACTGCAGATTTGCAGTGGGCTGCCCAGAATCTTGTCCTGGGTGTCTTTTCCTCGTGGCACTTGGCTCTGAGTATATCCTGTGCCCTTGTGACACTGTAACTGACTTGGACTTTGCCCTTGACATCCAGATGGATTCAGCCTTATTTCCCTAGTGCCACAATTATGCTACGAGTCACCCACAGCAGGGAATAGAAACTGTCCACTGTCCTCGGCTCACTAGTGGCTTTGGGACATTCATGGCAATACTTCCTTCCGTTCTTGAAAGGCTGTCTGCTTTTGGCTCTACCACCTTCCAACAAATCCCCCTCCACTGTTTGTCCACCCAGTTAGCCCCATGAAGCTGAGGCCTAGCGATGACACTGGCACTCACCGGCAGCCCTGCCAGCCCACAGCTGTAGGCTGAGTCCCTGATGCTGAGTGCTTGGCACCCAGGTTCTCATTTCCTGACCTCACTAAGCGGCCCCTCTCCTGCTAACTGAGCTTCCTCCTCAGGCTCCAGGCACTCTCCAGCATCTCACAGGCCCTTGAGCTCTCTCTCCCCTGCTGACTTCTGTGAGTCCCCTGCCTCTAAGGGATGGCTCCTTCCTGTAATCACAGTCTCTGAACAGTCTTGCTTCAAACCCGCTAAACCTCTCTGAGCTGAGACCTTGCCTTCACTCTCTGCCTAGAATATCCCCCCGTGTGTATTAATATCCATCATGATTAAGTCTAAGGTGACTGTCCCTTTGGGCCCTGGTGAACAGAAGGCTGGGCGTGTCTCAGATCAATCTCCCCTGCTGCTGTCATTGTCTTTGTGTCCTCAGCGTCCCCATTTTCCAGCGTGGACTGTGGAGTCTGCAGGTTTGAGTGTGAGTCTGCCCTACCGCTTACTGGCTTTGGGACCATGAGCAAATTATTAACAGTCTCTTAGCCCCAAGTTCCATGATCTATAAATTGTGTATAATAATATCTACCCCACAGGGTTATTGTGACGATTAAATGAGACAGTGCAGATAATGTGCTTCCCCCGATGCCTGGCACATAGTAAGCATTCAGCAAATATTAGTAGTTGGTGTTGACATTACTGCTGTTGTTGCTGTTTCTGAGCAAGCCCTAGCTCTGGAGTAAGATACTATGCAATTTGTGCAAAAGCTGCAGGTCACATTTAATTTACTTATATTCCTTCATTGCTTTTTGCCTACTGTATGTGAGTGATGTTACCATAATGCCTCATGCATGCAGAAAATTCTCAAAAAGTTTTTTTAAAAATGCTGGCTTTTTCAGTGAGCACAGCCCTGGCAAGGAACCAGACACCATTGTAGGGAAGAGAGGGGGGTCTGTTTGAAGAAATATATGCCCATGGATATCCTTGAAATGGAGGCACTTCACCAGGCTCTAGAAGTGCATGTGCACACACACATACACACACAGAGAAACCAGGAGCCATACCACTACCATGTGTCTGGCCATTCTTTCCTTCTTGGTTTTAGCAAGGCGCAGATGGTCAGAATGTAGTCATCATTTTCCTTTCTTAAAATACTAACTTGGCTTTATGTAAAGCCTCATTAACTTAAAAGCTCTATTTTTCAAATCCCAAATTTTTTTATGAACAATGTGAATAGGGAAGTGGGGAGTTAATCACATCCATTGTCTTAAGTTCAAGATTTCATCAAAGTTATTTATTAAACATTTCTGCATGAAAGGATAAAGGCAACTGTCAAAGCTGAGGGGACCCAACACATTTCATATTATATTCCAGGAAATAGGACCTTGTATTAAATATGATTACCAGGGCAAACTAAGCTGTGTAGAGATTAAAGGTTATACTCCACAGAGCAGAGCCTAATCTTGGGATCCCAGGGGATTTGGAGGATGTTTGTTATAAGAATGTTTGGGAGGACAGATCTGTAAAAGCAGAAAGCAGAAAGGGATGGGGCAGCTGATTTCACGGGAGGCTCTGCCAGAGCCCGACACACCCGCAAATGCTCTAGGGTTAGCACCCATTTAAACAGGCTCCTTGGCTCTGCGTCCTGTCAGTCGCAGGGGGGAGAGAGAGCATCTTGTCTCTTCCTTCTTCTGTTTCTGAGGTTTCTTTCATTAGCAAGTGCTAATTAGGAGAACTTGCATTCCCAGGGATAATCGCAGGAGACAAAATAGCAGCAGAAAAAGAAAGGAGGAGGAGAGCGGGGGCCCAGTGATATGTTACAACCACCACAGCAATGAATCCAGCATCATTCTTGTGTGTGTGTATGTCTATCTTTTTCTCCCCAGATTCAGACCATGATAAGTTTGTGCAAATGGCCAATTTGAGTCCTGCACACCAGGCCCAGTCTAAGCCTCTCATTTGGATTCAGAGATTGTCATGCTCAGAAAACGAGTTGTTTGCATCCAGGCTTCAGGACGCTGTAGGAGGCATGTTGAGTACATCACTGGATAACTTCAAAGTGGACGGCAGCAAGGAGGCTGGAGCAGAAGGCATCGGGCGCAGGTGGGTGTGACACATTTGTAGTCTGGGCCCAAACCACCATGTGCTCGATGCTCTGCAGTGATCTGTATTGAAGATTTTTTTTTTTTTTTTTTTTTTGAGACAGAGTTTCGTTCTTGTTGCCCAGGCTGGAGTACAGTGGGGTGATCTTGGCTCACCACAGCCTCAACCTTCCGGGTTCAAGCGATTCTCCTGCCGCAGCCTCCCAAGTAGCTGGGATTATAGGCATGCACTGCCACACCTGGCCAATTTTTGTATTTTTAGTAGAGACGGGGATTCTCCGTGTTGGTCAGGCTGGTCTCGAACTCCAGACCTCAGGTGATCTACCCTCCTCGGCCTCCCAAAGTGCTGGGATTACAGGCATGAGCCACCACGGCCAGCCAAGAAATTGTTTAAAGGATGTTAGATGTCTGAGAAAAGTATATATTTATTGGGTAACTGTCAATCAATTCCACAGAGATTTACAGAAGGCCAGCTATGGGCTAAGTCTATGTTCAACACTCTAGGACAAACATCTCATTCCTCCTTCTATGATGCTCCCGTCTTTCGGTGAAGAAAGAACTACATGATAATACGAAATTGGAGAGGACAAATAAACAAGTTGCAATAAGCCTATTTGGCCTTATTATCAGCCAGGTGCTCTTCCGAGCATGCGTACACATCAACTAATTTAAGTCTTATGACTCCGTTAAGTGTTTCTGTTGTCCTCATCACATCACAGAGAGAAAACCCAGGGGTTAGGATTTGAACACATGCAGCTGGCCTTAGAGTCCAACTCCTAACCTCTACACCATGCTACCTTTCCTATTGATGAGTTGCTTATCATTTAAATTTGTATGTAAAAATAATGGGCTTATAAATGCAACTTCACATGACAAAACAATGATTCATAAATTTAAAAATAGCCTAGGACTTGGATTACATTTACACTGCAATTTATAGAAATAGCACAGATTCCCAGGCAGCATATGACCAATGAAGGTTGCTGCAGGATCTGTTTTTTTGGGATGAGTTTTCCAGCTACTTCAGCAAGAAGGTATGGATGATTCATTTGAACTGAAAGTCTATGTGTGTATCTATAGCTATACCTATATCTACATCCATGACTATCATCTTAAAGTAATTCTTAGAAAATTATTGTCCCCAATTCTGTTGATGCAAATATAAATTGCTGTGCATCACAAACTAAATCAACAGTGGTAAAGCAAAATGGTTTCGAGCATCTATTGCTATGTAACAAACGACTGGATTAGAAATTTCACAATGAACTGGATTAGAAATTCAGGCAGGACTTAGTTGAGGGATTCTTCTGGGCTTCATGTGCTATTGACTGGGGTCCAGCAGATGTTGGAGTAGTCTAGAGGATGCAAGATGACTTTGTTCACAGCCTGATTCCTTGGATGGTTGAGAGGCAGTGCTCATGGAGACCCTTTCTCTCCGTGAGTAGTCTCAACTCCTCTCCCTGTGGGATCTCCAGCAAGATTCTGCATGGCAGGAGGGCTCCAAGATCCCAAAAAGAAGCTGCCAGTTCTCTTCAAGTCTAGGCCTGAAGCTAGCCTAGTGTCACTGCTGCCATAATGTTGGTTAAAATAGTCACAGGTCAGCACAGATTCAAGGGGAGCAGAAATAGGCTCCAGTTCTTGATGTAGGAGTATCCAAGACCTTGTGGACATCTTTCATCTGTCACCCCAACTGATGGTACCTTATAGCACTTCATTGTTTAAAAGGCAGAAGAAGCCATGACTGACTCAAGGCCATCTTGAGGATGTGTTTCCCGCAAAGCATCCTTCCTGAGAATGGTGGCCCTTCCAGCGACTGGCCAGTGGTCATGCATAGTAGGGGCTTTTCAGTATTGCATGGTAGCTGGCCTTCTTGAGAGAAAGCTGAATTGGTGCCCTCCATACAATTCGGTATAACTCTAATCTTGGTTTACAAATGCCAAATTTTCATGATCCTTAATAACTCACATCAGAAGTTACTGGTAACCCGTGGGTGAAAAGGGAAACCTAATTACTAGGCTTTTGAATTCTTGGAAGATTCCCCCAACCCCACCCCCAAGAAGCACAGCTTGAGACACTGGTTTGGGTGTGGATATGTTTTTGTGGAGCTGATGCCAAGAAGGAGTGAGCGAGAGAGTGAGTTAAGGAAGCAGGCAAAGTGTGGTCACAACGGTGGGGGTCACCAGGTAGCTGTTGAGGGCAACCAGGGCTCAGCTCCACAAAGGTGTGCAGAGGCCTCCTAGAACTGCAGGACAGGAGGCAAACACCGTGTACTGGCTCCTACTTCCCTTTGGTCGAAGGATGGGAGGCCTGGACTCTCCCATGCTTTTGGGTAAGGTAGGAATAGTGGGGGTGGAGGAGATGGCCCCCAAGATGGACAAGAATCTCTAGAGCAGAAAGAGGGCCACACCTCAGCCAGTATGCTGTCAGCTCAGCTGAGCCTGAGCTCTCATGGAACTGCCCCTCACCACGGCAGTCGAAGTCTGAGGTGGGCCAAAGGCCATGACAGTGATGCAGATGAGATGTTTAGCGTTTCTGTCATGGTACAGAGGCCACTCTGCCGAGGGCCCCTTCTGACAGGGTTCTGGATCAAGCCCTGCATCATGGAAGTCCTTCGCCAACACCTGCTCTACGGTCTAGTGCTGTGTGACCTCAAGGAAGTTATTCAACACCCCAGACCTCAGTTTCCTCATTCGTCCAGTGGTAGTAATAGTCATCCCTCCCCACTGGGTGGCTGTGGGAATTAAGTCATGTTTTAAAAGCTGAATATGGGCTGGGTCTGTGGTGACTGCCCTGATGCTGGTCTCAAACACAGCGTTAGGCTCCATGAACAGTGCAGCAATTTCCAAGCAAGGGCACCAGGGAGGGCTGCTTGGGGGATGTGACATCAGGTCTTGACTGATGAGTAGGATCTGGGCACCATGAGAAGAAGAGGAGGAACACCATGAGCAAGGGCCTCCTTAGTCTTACTAGAAAAAAATGGATTGAGCACCTACTATGTGCCAGCTCTGGGTCAGGTGTGGAGGACTCGGTGGTGAGCAGGGCAGATGTGGTCCCCGCCTCATGAGCTCACAGGCCAGCAGATAGGTGGCCCACGTGGGGTCTGTGTAGAAAGGTGCGGGCCATGCCGCTGGCCTGAGCCTGGGCATGTGAACACAGGAGGGAAGGCTGACACGTGGAGGCAGGACCCCATCGCCAGTGGCATTCCTGAGCAGTTGTTTACACAGCACCTCTTGGAACAGAGGTGCCAGTGGCTGCCTGCCCTGAGGTACAGCTCCTGCCTGACCTCCCACTCCTGGGAGGTGGCCTCTGACTTCACATCACTGCTTTTCTGAAGCCTTTCCCCACTGCCTCAGGCAAAGGTGTGCCTCCTCCACATCCCTGGCTCCAGTTAGGGCAGTACCCTCTGTCCCGTCCACCCTGACACCCACACTCTTGTGTCTGTGCTGTTAAACATGGAGCTTCTCAAGAACAGCAATGTGCCCTGTGTATCCTTAGCTCTGAGGCTGGCAGGGAAAGCTTTCAGTAAATGGGTTTTTTTAAAGTTTGCATTTAAAATGTGTTTAAATTGTGGTAAAAAATACACATAATATAACACCTACCATCCTAACCATTTGTCAGTTCAGTAGCATGCAGTCCACTCACGATGTTGTGCTACCATCACCGAAGTCCATCCCCAGAGTTTTGTCTGTCTTCCCAAATTGAAACTGCACCCATTCGACACAACTCCCATTCCACCCACCTCAGCCCGTGGCCGCTGCCGTGCTCCTTCTGGTCTGTGAATGTGACTGCTCCAGGCTCCTCAGATGAGTGGAATCATTCACATTTCATCCTTTTGTGGCTGGCAGTGACTGGCTTTTAAGCAGTAGAGGGTTGCATGTGTGGCCCAGATCACATGAGTCATAAAAACCCAGGCCCAGAAAAGCTCTTCCTTTTCCCTAAAGGCCACCTGAAGCCCCCCTCAGCCTCATGGCCTCTCTCAGCTCCTCCCAGACTGTGGGGATTTCTCCATCCATTGAGCACACAAACACCCTGTCGCTGCCTCTCCCTGGGCTCCTTGGTTGGCTCTAGGAGGCATGAAAGTCATCCCCCCTGCATCCCACAGCAGGCTGGGGACTCCCAGAGGACAGGGCCCATGCCTGACTCACCCTTTACCCTCAGTGTTTTGGAGCCCAGGCCTGACACCTGGGGTTCTGTCACTGTGGGTCTATCGCGCTGCAAGGGAAGCACAAACACGAGCCAAGTCAGAGTGAGGCCTCATCCGTTGCCAGCCTCCAAAGCTACTCTGTGCTGCACCTCGCTGTGAGGCTGGACTTCTCCTCCCCCGACTACCCCGTTCTTCCCTTTCCAGCTGCAGCCTCTTTGCACAGTACCAAGCTCCCTGCAGAGAGCCCTGGTGTCACAGCTCCAAGGGTACAGGGGGAGGGTCCACAGGAAACTGTCCATGTCAGCATCCCCTGCTACATAGTCCAGCTGCTTGAAGCTGTGAGATGGCTGTGGGGCTCTGAGGGGTGGGGTCAGTCTGGGTAACCAGGGAAGCTGAATCTGCTCAGATGTTCGGCCACCCAGGAGGCCCAGAGCTGGCTTTTTCCAGGGCTCTGAGACACACAGCTTTACATCAATCGTTCCCTCTCACTCTAGACATTGCTCACCTCTAAATGTAGCTTATCTCTGTGCAGAACTGACCCCAGGGCTGGGGCAACATCTCCCTTGACTCGTTATTCTGCTAGGCTCTAATACATTATTTACTAGCATGCGGCACATTCCATCAGGGCCAACTGAATGCCTACGTGAATGCTTCTTGTTCACAGCATGGTATGATCAGGCGGCACCCAACACAAGCATGTACAATGATCAAGCAGGTCAGTGACCCTGTGCAGCCCTCAGTCACATGGTAGATGGGGTGTGGAGGGCGCCTGGTCTGGCTGAAGGCCTTCAGCTGAAAACAGGAGCAAATGACAAAACATCAGTATCCACTAAGAGGGCTGGTGTTTGATGCTTCCTATCTCATTTCAGTTCCATTAGAAGCCTGGGAAGTAGGAATATTATTCTTATTTTATGGTTGAATAAATGGAGGTTTGCAGGGCCACATATCTTGCACATAGTAGGAAGCTCATATGAAGCCGAGTGACCTCAGTGTCCCCTCTGAGACATAAAGATCCTAGAGCCATTTTTCCCAGTGCCCTCCTAATAACTAGATCAACCCTTGACGGGGTCCCTTTGAGGAGCTGCTGGATGACTGGACACAAGGCTGCCCTCCCTGGGCCACCATCCATACTCAGAAATACCAAGAAATTGCTTCCTCCTTGAGCCACCTTATCTAACCTCACTGTCCTTCCCCGTGGGCGGCCACCTTATCTAACCTCATTGTCTTTTCCCGGCAGCCCCTGCACTGGCCGGGAGCAGCTGAAGAGTGCCTGTGTGATCCAGAAGCCAATGACCTGGGACTCTCTCTCTGGGCCACCTGTTCAGAGCGTGCATGCAGGTATGCGCCAGGCCGCGGCCAGGTCTCGGGTAGAGGAACCCCTACGCAGGAAGCTTGCTTTGAGTCTTTTACCACCACTTCATTTTGCTTCCCACACAATGTTTGTAATCTTTTTGTTTTTTGAATTGTTTTCTTTTTAAACTACCTGTGGTTGGGAAGAGACATTTAGCTTTGGCTGGGTATGTGGATCTGAAGTGTGTTAGCTCTGGCGAAGACAATCGCAACACTCTCATCCAGAAGGAAGAATACCTCCTATGGAGGGTGTGTTCAGAAAAAGGCACCATTCACTGTAGATATGCTTCTTTATGCAGGCCAGAACACCCATGTTTCCTAGTATTCACCAGAAAACATACACAGAGTAGACGGCAGTCCCTTCTGCCATGCATCCTCCTGGCCAGTTCCCCGTTGAATGTAAGGACAAAGAGATCCGACACTTGGAAAAATATCTCTACTCAGTGAGCATTAAACCTGGGGATTGGATCAGTGTATTAGTCTGTTTTCATGCTGCTGATAAAGACATACCCAAGACTGGGAAGAAAAAGAGGTTTAATTGGACTTACAGTTCCACACGGCTGGGGAGGCCTCAGAGTCATGGTGGGAGGCAAAAGGCACTTCTTACATGATGGCAGCAAGAGAAAAATGAGGAAGAAACAGAAGTGGAAACCCCTGATAAACCCATAAGATCTTGTGAGACTTATTCATTATCACGAGAATAGCATGGGGAGACCAGCCTCCATGATTCAATTACTTCCCCCGGGTCCCTCCCACAACATGTGGGAATTCTGGGAGATACAATTCAAGCTGAGATTTGGGTGGGGACATAGCCAAACCATATCAATCAGGAAAACTGCCAGGCAACTCTTTACCAGTAACCGTCTGCCAATTGCTGCCAAGGTCCCTGGGGGAGGGAGAGACGCGGAAGGATTGCAGTGGTGGGTCACTGTTTGGGGATTGTCCCAAGTACGCTGTGGCACACACTGAAGTGCCCCACCCCAGGACTCCAGCTCTCCAGGAACAGCTTCGGGGCTCTGTCTGGGGCTCCTCCATGATCCAAGCCAGGGGAAGACCACAGGTCACACAGGCTGGGCTGCTGGCACCTTGTCACCCCTGGTTATTTGAGGCCTGGGATGGGAAGGCTTTGCTGTCTCATCTCTGTTTTAGCTTTTGTTTTTGTTTTCACTCTCAGCAAGTATTAATACATCTCTGCTCATCCTCTGTCTTGTCCCAAAACCAATGCGGAACAAAATAGCTACAATAAGTCATACAGAAAACACGCACCATAGCCCATACTGTTCTTGCCCCTGCTCTTTAAGCTGGAACTTGAGCAACACTGAGTGACACTCCAGAGAGGCTTATGCGAGTGTGTGTTCAGGCGTCCATTCCCAGCACTGCTGGAAGATAAAATATGAGCTACTTTTGTTTTCAGGAATGTGTGCATGTGAATGTGCATGCACGTGTGTGTGTGAAATGCTGTTTACTCCTTTTGTATTAGCTCCCAAATAATTTTGGGGAAAAGCACAGTGTGGTGCTCTGATTCTACCTCTAGGGTCACAGAATAATAGGAGGAAGAGCTTTACAGCTGAACCAGGCCGAGAAATCGTGCGTGTGACACTGAAACGCGACCCACATCGTGGTTTTGGTAAGAGGGTTCCCTGCAGGTGAGGCCCAGTCTCTACCGCTGGGCAAAGTGGGGAGGTGGGTGCTGTTTTCCCTTTCAACTTGTCTACTCCCCTTTCCTATCCCTCCTCTCCCAGTTTGCCTTTTCTAGTAATCACTTCTGCTTTTTTCTCCCTTTAATTGTTCCTAAAGAGCAATGGGACTTTTGTTTCAAAGTTTTTCTTTTAGGCCTGATACATTTTTGCAGTGCATCTAAGTACAATGCAGAAAAAGATTTTTTCCCCTACATTTTTTCCCCATGTAGCAACCTTCTTCTAGTCAGCCATGGGGAAAAAGAGTCAATTTATCTCACCTCTTACTAGTGACCACTTTCTAAGACCCTAAAAACTGTATAAGAAACAAGGTACTTGATTAAAAATCATTTCTTTACTGAAGCAAAATCCAGTGCCTATTGGTGGTTTGTGCTCCTAGCTTTAGCTGTGCTTACTAATGGGGAACAATCTACCTTTCTCCAAGTATCATGGCAGAGTAGAAAGGATCCTCTATTTGAGGATCAGAAGACCTGACTGTAACCATTAGCTAATGCCACTTGGTAGCTGTGTGATATCAGGGAAATGACCTAACCTCTCTGAACAGCAAAATCACTAAGTATCATCTTATCATGGACTGTCATCTTGGATTACAGGTTTTGTCATTAATGAGGGAGAGTATGCAGGCCAAGCTGACCCTGGCATTTTTATATCTTCTATTATACCTGGAGGACCAGCAGAAAAAGCAAAAATGATCAAACCAGGTACATCTTTTTAAATCACTAGAGATACTGTTTTAAGAAATCACTCTTTTTTATTTCCTTGGAAGGATTATTTAGATGTATTATTTTTCCAGGAGGGCAGATACTAGCCTTGAATCACATCAGTCTGGAGGGCTTCACATTCAACATGGCTGTTAGGATGATCCAGAATTCCCCTGACAACATAGAGTTAATTATTTCTCAGTCAAAAGGTATGTTTTAACCTGCTCTTGGGAGCTGAAGAGCCTCCCCTGTTTTCAGGAGTACATGATTACTATGAGGTACTAGACCTTGAAGTCCACGTAGGTCTTCTGTATTGCTTTCCTCGTGGTATTGGCTTGCAAAGAAGCAGTGTAGTGGCACAAATTAATAAGCTTTCCAATTTCAGGCGCAGGATGGGCGTTACCACTGCTTGTGTTGCTGAAAGGGAGTAACCTACTCTAATTCTTTGTTAGACACGGCTGGATACAACCAGTCTTTTTTTTTCCGTCAACTCTCCTTGCATGGCAGGGAGAACCTTTTTCTTGCCACCCAAAGTCCTTGTTGATAGGGACTGCGCCAGGATTTCTGTAGTTTGGGTTTAGGTATAGCAATCAGCTGGGGAGGAGACAGGAACTGTTCTTTGTTAAACTTTTGTTTTGGGTTTAGGGCTACCTGTGTAGGTTTGTTATTACAGGCAAACTAGTGTCACAGGGGTTGATGTACAGACCTTTTCATCACCCAGGTGCTCAGCAGAGTGCCCGATAGTTATTTTTCCTGACCCGCTCTCTCCTCCCACCCTCCTCCCTCAAGTAGGCCCCGGTGTCTGTTGTTCCCCTCTTTGTGACCATGGGTTCTCATTATTCAGCTCCCACTTATAAGTGAGAAAATGTGGTATTTGATTTTCCTTTTTTTTTTTTTTGAGATGGGGTCTCACTCTCTCGCCCAGGCTGGAGTGCAATGGCATGATCTCTGCAGCCTCCACCTCCCGGGTTCAAGCAATTCTCCTGCCTCAGCCTCCTGAGTAGCTGGGATTACAGGCATGCGCTGCCACACCCAGCTAATTTTTGTAGTTTTTAGTACAGACGGGGTTTCACTATGTTGGCCAGACTGGCCTTAAACTCCTGAACTCAAGTGATCCACCCGCCTCAGCCTCCCAAAGTGCTGGGATTACAGGCGTGAGCCACCACGCCTGGCCCGGTATTTGGTTTTCTGTTCCTGTGTTAGTTTGCTGAGGATAACGGGAACTTTTCTTTCTTTCTTTTCTTTTTTTTTTTTTTGAGATAGAGTTTCACTCTTGTTGCCCAGGCTGGAGTGCAATGGTGTGATCTCCACTCACTGTAACCTCCACCTCCTGGGTTCAAGCAATTCTGCCTCAGTCTCCCAAGTAGCTGAGATTATAGGCATGCACCGCCACACCCAGCATATTTTGTATTTTTAGTAGAGATGGGGT
This sequence comes from Macaca fascicularis, assembly GCF_037993035.2. NCBI lineage: Eukaryota > Metazoa > Chordata > Mammalia > Primates > Cercopithecidae > Macaca > Macaca fascicularis. Next base: position 57,382,629 of record NC_088383.1, on the reverse strand, counting down.
TTCTCCATGTTGGTCAGGCTGGTCTTGAACTTCTGACCTCAGGTGATCTGCCCGCCTCTGCCTCCCAAAGTGCTGGAATTACAGGCATAAGCCACTGCACCTGGCCTGTTCTTAAAGCTGAATTTTCATGGCAAGCTCACTCTTCTTACTTGATGTGCGTGTTCATGATCAACCTAAAGAGTAAAGTACTTTTTAATGATGTTTTTCTTCATCCTGTAGATAAGAATGAGAGAGCAACAACTGCCTATATCAAAGGAAAATACTATTGTTTTTGTTGGGAGCAAGCTTGAGGAGCCTGGAGGAAGTAATGGGAGGAGGCTAGCATCCCTTCTCCCTAGTTTCCTGAGACCACTGCTGCTTTTGGTTGGGTGATCCTGTAAACTACCAGCAGGCTCACACTTGCTTCTTCACACTTCAGGGGTGTCGTACAGTTTTCCTTTGTATACAGGAGGACTTCCTGTCACACCAGCCTGCATTTTCTAGGTCCTAAATGCAGGCACTACATTTGCCTTGCCTTCTGAACACTGTGTATACTCTCACTCTTGTATATGTACACAGTGCCATGCAGCTCCCCCGTCCAGAAGCTATGGATGGTGGAAGGTGGCCGTGCTGGGGTCTCAGCCCCACACCCTTCATCCCGGGGTTGAAGCCTCCCAGGGGCTGGCCTCAGCACGTCCCCAATGCCAGTCTCAGGCTTGTTGTCTCTGTTGGATTTCCCAGCACCACTGCTCTCCTTTCTGCAGTGGTTCAGCAATCCCTGTGTTTTCTTCCACATCCTCCACTGACAGGAGCAATCAAACCATCCCATGTGTCATCAGGAAACACAATGCAGGTGACTGAATCACAATTCAGCATAGTCCAAGGATGGCCTGCTGTGGTGGAGGTTGTCAAAAAGCGGTACTCGAGGTCTGCTATTCTCAAACCGCAACCTCACATTAAAATTCCAGACAATGAGTTTCCCACAATGGCTGGGAATAAAATGTCTTTTCGCTGTGGTGCTCCAGCTACCTTTTGACAATGCTGCCTTCATCATGGTGGGGTTTCCTCATACAGCTGGGCCACTGCCAGAGGAAGACGTTTCCTTGGTGATGCTGGCTGGGTCTCCGTGGCAGAGACTTGACCACTGTGACTTTCTTCTATCTGGTTAGGCTGCTGTTAAGGCACCTGGGCTAGATGGGAGATCGGGATCAGACAGATAAAATGTCCATCATGAGCCTCTGTCATGGCCTACAGTAAATTGAGTTTTAGTTACCAAAGAAGGTCTCCCAGCTCATATGTCTACTAGGCAGGACACCAGCTGCAGCATGGCTTGACTTTTCAATTCAATCGTAAGTCCCATCCTCACCTCTCATGGAGGATGTGGAAGATAATGAGCCGATGCTTATGATACTGCCAGAAGGACAACGATGACAGAATCTGTGAATGAAATGGCCAGAAATGCAGCATTATGAAACAGTGGCCCAGCCACTCCCTGCTGGATACCTTTAGATTTGAATAACTTCAAATCAAATTCATTAAATCAAATTTATTCAAATTGAATTCATTCAGCAAGTTTGGGCACTTCCCTGAGTGTTAATGAGTCTGTATCAAAAGTAGTAAATCTACTTGTATCCAGGTCTAAAGAAAATCTGACTATTATTCATTCCTCCCACATGTATTTGTTGAGCAGCTAATAATAACATATTAACAGTAGATACATTTATTGAGGCTCTACCATGTACTAAGCTGTGTGTGTCTGTGTGTGTGTGTGAGAGAGAGAGAGCCATATATATACATATGAGGAAATATATATTCTTTCATATATACATATATATTTTTATCTTTACATATGTAAAATCTTTTCTGTATGTATAATCTCTAAGCCTCATCAACTCTACAATATTATTGATATTGATATTATCTCTACTTTAGATACAGGAAAACTTAGGTTCAGATATGTTAAGCACCTTGCCCAAGGTTTTTCTACTGATTCACAACCTCATATTCTTTTCTTTGTTCGGTGCCAGGTCACAAGTCAGACATGGGGTAAGCAGGAATCAGTGGCCTAGCCTTCACTCAGAGGGGCCTGCAGTCTGGTTATTACCAAGCCTCCCAAAAGGACCTGATACGTTGGTTTTTGATCACATGGTGGTTGTAGAAATGCTCAGTGGGGTGTTCAGGAGAGGCTGGGTTTAAGTGCCCACACGCTGGCTGTAGGATTTGGGGCAAGATACTTAATAGTTTTGACTCTGTTTTCTTATGTTTGAACAGGGATTACACCTTCATGGTGGTCTGCTGAGAAGATGGGAAGATGTCCATATCTTCCTATATGTATGTATATCTAAGGTGCCTATCACATGGCTAGAGCTTAATAAGGGAGAGCTGGCCTTATGAACTTCTTTTGAGCCTACGCATTCATAGTTGGGTCATTTAAGCTCTATCTAGGTTTCTAAATCACATATAGAATCTTCCCTTTCTCTAATCTAAATGCAACATCTTTCAGGAGGAGCTAAATTCACATTGTTCCTGAGCAGCTATAAAAGATCCCTCTGTCATTGGAGGAAAACGCTGTGCCCACATAGAGATGCCACCGAGAAGCCAGCCTTTTTAAGCTGTTGACTTTTTCTTGGCTTGTTTTTATAGGTGTTTGTGGAAATAACCCAGATGAAGAGAAGAATAGCACAGCCAATTCTGGGGTCTCCTCTACAGACATCCTGAGCTTCGGGTACCAGGGAAGTTTGTTGTCACGCACACAAGACCAGGACAGAAATATTGAAGAACTAGACATGGCTGGGGTGAAGAGCTTAGTGCCCAGGCTGAGACATCAGCTTTCCTTTCTGCCGTTAAAGGTAATCATCCCTTGGTTAACTTTCTAGATCTGGAGGAACGAGAACAGGCTGTGGAGCCCAACAGCCTGGCCCCTAGGCCCTTTCTGCTCTCTGTTTTCCATGTCAGGTGGATGGAAGTTACTTAGCCCCTTTGAGCCACAGCTTCCTCATCTTCAAACAGAAGCACATGCCTGCATGGCATGGTTGTTGAGAAAAATGCGTAGAAGAAGGCAGAGTTCCTAGTCAGTGTCTGGGCGCAGGCTCAGTGTGGGTGCCTCTGGAGTCCTTAGTCACTAATTATAATTGTTATGATGATAGCAACATGAGGAAATTGATTGCTGCCAACGGCAAGGCGTGGGCAATCAGGCACCTCCTATTGTTGTCCTTGCATTGGTCCTCAAGCTGGGAACTCAGTGGCTTTGGTCTTGGCCATACCCCATGGAGGAAGAAGATGGGATCTGGAGTAGGTGTATGGAGGGCTGTGTGCTTCAGTCCCAGCTCTGCCACCCTCTGCCGTCTCTTTGGACTCCGAGTGGCATTGTCTCCTTAGGCCCCTCCAGCCTCTCCATTTCGCTCTGGGCCCTGCACAGCTGGTGCTCATGGACTGAGTCAGCTTGCTGTGTCCTGCTTAGTTCTGCCCAGGAGAAGCTTCGGGAGGAGCCTGCAGTTGTGGGATGAATGAGGACAGGGTGGCAGTGCCGGGGTCTCAGCTGCACACCCTTCATCCCACTCTCTCCCTGTGCTGACACAGGTTGGCTGTGTCCCTCTACAAAGAGTACAGCTCTATCAGGGTCCATCAACCACTCCCTTCTCTCGCCCTTCAGCCTCAGGGTTGGTCACAGCAGCCAGTGTTTCCAGCCCCAGGTGCTGAACTGATATTACTGGTTTCTCCAAAGGCTGCCAAGACCTTTGAAAAGAGGCCTTCCACAACCTCTCTTCCCTTACTCAGGCTGAGTGGCCCTTCTCATTCTCGCTGGGACAACTTGCTGGTTGAAACAGGCAGGTTATTGCACCTCTTTCAACCTCATTTCTCTTTTTATGACAGAGATAATGATGCCTGTCCACAGCTGTGGAAGCTATGGTACTATGGCCAGCGTCGGGGAGAACACCCGTCTCTTTCTTTTACTCATCTTAGCTTAATCAGCTGGGCCCCCTGTAACTAAAGACAGATTAATGAGAGAAAAGCATCCACAAGTATTTACTGTAAGTTTTATGTGACATGTGAGCCTTCATATGGAAATGACCTGAAGAAACAGTTCTCCCTGAGTGTGTTTCATGAAGAATGGAGAGTCATGGAAAAATGAGATAAGACAAAAAGCAGGAGTATGTAACCTGGGAGGAACTCAGTGAAGGCCTGTTTGTTCAGATTCCTCTCTCAGTCCCTGTGTCTTCCCAGACAACATGCTCCGTTTTCCCGGATATAGGGAGGGCGTTCTCACTTGAGGGTCTTCTGCCTTGCTTCAGGGGAAGGTTAGAAAATCCCTCCTAGGTTTTAGGGCCTGCTTCAGAAGAGAAGAGCATGGGAAGGTCAGAGAAACCTTCCTGTATGTGCTGTTTCTCCAATTCCTCCAATGTGCCAAGGTGCCCTATTTTGGGGTAGTGTGTCTTGACCCCTGCCACAAGGATCTGGCATGAAATAGAGCTGAGATCCGGCCACTGCACTCCAGCCTGGGCGACAGAGCGAGACTCCGTCTCAAAAAAAAAAAAAAAAAAAAAAAAAAAGAAATAGGGCTCCATGAGTGACAGTGCCTTCCTAATTGGCCATGGTGCTCACCTGGACAGCACATCCCATGAGGAACTGTATGCAGGAGGCCGGTAGAGGAATAATGGTAGTAGCTGCCATTAATTGAGTGTTTACTTGTGTACCAGGCAGGGTCCTGAGCACTTTTTATGTATTAGCTTATGGAAGCTCCATGGTAACCCAATGAGACCATTCCTATTATCAACCCCTTTTATAGGTGGGGTACCTGAGACAGAGAGAGCAAAGGAGCACACCCAAGCTCTCTCAGGGAGCAGGTGACAGAGCTGGGATTGGAATGCAAGGGATTGGCCTCCAGAGCCGAAACCTTCACCCCAGGCCTTCCTCTGGGAGGTCCTCTCTGTCAGGAATCAGGCCAGAGAGGCCTTCAGGCTGCGATTTCTTTGGCGGCAAACCTGAGAGTTGGTTTCCTGGGGTTGGGGGCAGTTAAGGGGAGCAAGGGAGCTCCAAGGCCACGCTGACCATGGTGCAGGCTGTAGGACCCAACCCAGATGGTGCAGGCTCTTCTGGGTCTTGTGGCCAACTTTGTGGCCAGATGATCCTCTGTAGTATGGTGGACTTTACATTCTCACTTCAGGTCTCACCCTCAGCAGTTGTTTTGCTCCTTGAATTTTAATATTTAGACAAAACACCTTGCCAGCCATGGGGTGTGTAAGGTCTCTGGAAGAATCGAGGCTTCGTTGTTCAGCTTCCTCCAGCTTGTTTTTTTTCCTGTGCGTTATTAGAATTTTCTGACATGCATGGTGATTAGAAAGCACTAAGTAAAGGGGACAGATAGGACAAAAGACCCTATCTTCTAGGCAGAGGGACAGCGGAACATGAACAGTGACCCAAGCATTCTCTGCCTAGAAGTGGCATCAGTCCAGTCCATCGCTCCCTCATCTTCCTCCTGCCTTGTCTGAGGTCACATGGAGAAGGCCTGATAAAGCTAGAAATGCATCCCCTACTGACCCAGCCCAAAGTTCATGCTCTTTCGGAGGTGCAATAATGCTCCTGAGAGCAGGTGAGAGCTAAGAGGTGACATCTGCCTTGATCCCCTCTTTATTTTTGTTTGTTTGTTTATGGCAGGGTACTGGTTCTTCTTGTCCTCCATCACCTCCGGAAATCAGTGCTGGTGAAATCTACTTTGTGGAACTGGTTAAAGAAGATGGGACACTTGGATTCAGCGTAACTGTAAGACTTTTTAGGAGAACTTGAAAAGCAGTTAACAAGATGTCCCTCTAGAGCCTGGTGGCCATCCCACCCAGACGGCACCCTCTGACAGTGTGCTCAGTGTGCACAAGTGCAAGGGGTGAATAAAGAAAGTCAGTGGGGGCCTGCACTGGGGGATGAGTTCAGAGACAAACAGAGGTACTGGGGAACTTCAGGCTGAGCAGGACATGCACTAGGGAATTCCAACCACATGGGGAGGCAGTGTGGGCAGAGTTGGGTGATGTGTCCTGACTCTGAGGTCAAGCTGGACTGCAGAGAGAGAGAAGCATATTGGGTCTTCAGGGATACAAGCTAAAGGTGAGAAGGGCAGTCCACTGTCATCTGGCCAAGGATGGGTGGGGCAGTCCACTGTCATCCAGCACGGAATCAGTGTGGAGCCTCTTACTCAGACATCCCAAGGGCCAGGCCTCCATCAGGACTGACACTTTGCATTTGGTTTCTAAGCTCTACCTGGTAGACCCTTGTGGAAGGAGATTACCCATGTAACTGTGTTTACCCAAGGGGTTGGGGAATGGCACACACAAAGCTGGTGAAAATCCAGAGGCCAGAGGTTGGAAGGTGCTGCTTTTATTACTGAGTATTGAAAGTGATCCATTACTGGCCCGGTGCGGTGGCTCACGCCTGTAATCCCAGCAGTTTGGGAGGCCGAGGCGGGCGGATCATGAGGTCAGGAGATCGAGACTATCCTTGCTAACATGGTGAAATCCCATCTCTACTAAAAAGCACAAAAAAATTAGCTGGGCATGGTGGTGGGCCCCTGTAGTCCCAGCTACTCGGGAGGCTGAGGCAGGAGAATGGCATGAACCCAGGAGGCAGAGCTTGCAGTGAGCCGAGATCGCACCACTGCACTCCAGCGTGGGCGACAGAGTGAGACTCCGTCTCAAAAAAAAGAAAGAAAGAAAGAAAGAAAGTGATCCATTATCTTGAGACCCTGGAATGGGCTGGACTTCAGGAATGCCATTGTTGGATTTAACTGTTGATGGGAAATAGAAGCATCTCCCATCAAAGTAAGGAAATGCTATGACTGATGAAAATTTTCAGAGGAAATTGAAGAGAGATGTGAATAGAGGGCATCCTTCCTTTCCCCTGTGACAGTGCTGTGCACCTAGAGCAAGGATATTTGTTTTCTTGGACCCTAAGCCTGCAATGAGTTTGTCAGCAGTGTATGATTTTAAGGGACCAAGTAAGAAACCAAGCAATAAGGCTCATGAATCCACGTGGAGGGAACAGGCTGATGCCAAATATGGTCAATTTATTCTTGGCTTGGGGTAACAGCTCTATCAGACACCAAACATAGCTATTTCTTGTCTGAAAAACTCACTAAATTTTGGGTTATTCACAAATATATATTTGCTGAGAAGAGGTTGGTGATTTCCTTTGGCTGGCAAAAACTTGGATTTTCTTTGCCGCTATTTCATTTCAAAAATAATTCCTGAAATGTCTCACTCAAATCCAAATGGCCATTAAGCACATGAAAAACACTCAAACCCATGAAAAGCCACAGGAATACAAATTAAATTAAATGAAATTTTAAACTTTATATCTATCAGCTTGGCCAAATATAGCTGGTGGAATGTCGAAAAGTGGTACTGTCATACAAAGCTGGTGGAAATGTGAATAAGTATATCCATATTCACATAGGGATGCAATGTGGCAGCATCTATTATAATGAAAAATGCACATATCCTTTGGCCTATCAAAGCACACAAGAAGTGCCAGGCACAAGCCTTCAGGCCCAGAGCCATATCCACCTATACTGGTCCCTACCAATAGAGAGATAGTGGTACATCCCATGTGACCAGTTGCTGAGCACCTGCCATGTACCAGTGCTTGGGCTGGGGACATGCCCAGATCTCTCACATAGTTTCTGTTGTTAAGCTTATGAACACCTAATCTTATTGCTCAGTGGAGAATACAATCTAAACGAACAGGTGAATACAGAAGACAGTGCCAGTCGGAAGTGAGGTCATGGGATACAGTGGTGGGCAGGTGGGGATTCCCTTAGCCGGGGAGGTTGGGGAGGCTTCCTGGAGGAGGACAGATGGGTAGTGAGTTTTCTGTTGTGTTTTTCAGGGTGGCATTAACACCAGCGTGCCCTATGGTGGCATCTACGTGAAATCCATTGTTCCTGGAGGACCAGCTGCCAAGGAAGGGCAGATCCTACAGGGTAAGAGATGGGGTCTCATTGGGAACTCTGTGCTCCATGGTGTAAAGAGCCCTGCACAGGGAGGGCAGCCTCGAGGCCTTGCCCTTCTCCTGTTCTGAAAACTATGCAAATGATTGCCACCCCAGGTCATGCTTTTCTCACCTGGAAAGGGGGTGATAGAACCTGCCCTGCCATTTGACAGGTTGGGGGTTCTGCAGTGGCACACTGGGAAGCATAGGTGATAGAAAAATAGTAGAAGACTTAAAAGACTTGGGTTGTTCTTTGGCCTTCATAGGGAAACATACTGCTTCTCTTGGAGGACAAGTGGACCTCGGTAACCTCACTCGCACATCCGGGGAGGACACCTGAGCCTTCTGTCGCCTTTGCTCCTCCCACTGCTCTGAGGGAAGGGAGTGATTTTTGTTGGTCTCCAAAACTGCCAGAATTGAGCCAAAAGGAGAACCTGGGATCTTACTTATCTCCATTTCCCCTAGAATTCTGATGTCTCCAGCATCAACCATGCCTCCCTGACCTTTTTTGAAATAATAATAAAAAAAATACATCCTGGAGATATAAATATCTAAGCAACTTGAAAATACTTTCAAAACTGGTTTCACAGGAAAACAGGAGGAAGGATGAGGTTGAAAAGAGCTGGCTCAACCATTCTGTGAGCCAATAATAGAAAGGCTTTTATATCCCTGATCTGTGATGTGCCTGAGAAGAAGGGAGCGAGGCTGCTCAGAGAGGCAGGATTCCTGCTGACTCCGGGGGGACACCTGGCACCTCTGCTTCCTCTCCCATTTCTCCAGGCTGCATGGAGGGGCACATGGCAGGGGCCTCCTGGAAGGGAACCTCCTGCAGCCTCGGGTACCAGGTCATGACATGACATCTGTCCCTTTCCCAGGTGATCGACTCCTGCAGGTGGATGGATTGAGTCTGTGCGGCCTCACCCACAAGCAGGCTGTGCAGTGCCTGAAGGGTCCTGGGCAGGTGAGTAGACTGTGCTGACCAGTTTCCCCTCCTTCCAGAGCTTTCCTGGACAACATCAGAAGCTGACATTGCCTCTGGGTGGGAGGGAGGCAGGCAGGAAACAATGCTTTTTCTTTGTTAGTTTTTTTTTTTTTCTCTTCCATTTCTTCTACCCTCACTTTTCTATGGGGATGTGCAACCCAGGAGGTAGCAGACAGATGTTTCCAAGTAAAAAAATCTCACCCCCTGTAGATAGCCTTAGAAACTTACTGGTGGCTTGCCTGAATTCTAGAATTAGGCAGCAGAATGGAGAAGATGGAGTGAAGTGACTGCTGTAGCCTGGCTCTGGCTGCCCCGGCCCCGCTGGCCCTGTGTCCATAGGGTCTTGGGCCTTCTTACTTTCCCACCTTTGCATAGGATGACCCCACTCCACTCCCTGTTCATGCCATTCCCCATCACCCTGTGTTGTACCCACCGGGGCCTGGGTCAGAGTGTCCTGGGATTCTTTTACTCACAATGAGGTAGGAATTCAGGGTGCCAAGAGCAGACCCATTCATCCTTTTTGTCCCCTTTATTCCCTGCCCCGCAGTGACCCGATGTTACCCCACTGTGCCAAGTCCTCTGCCGGAGGGTGGGAGCCTCGAACTGCCCCAGTGTCCTGAGCCACAGAGCTGGCATCACTCTCTCTTGGCAACTAAAAAGTCAACAGAGACAGGAGGGATTCCTAAGGGCCCTTCCGACAAGCTGTGGCGCAATGTTCTGGCCACTTTTTGCTTTCTTTCCTAAAGTGGTCCTCTGGTGTCTGGTGAAATTTGCTTATATTAGTGACTTTGGTTGACCTATCTTGAGAATGGAGCCATAATTTATTGATACCTTCTGATATTTAGACCTTTGCTAATGAGCATGGGTAGAGAGGGTACTTGGCTGGCCTCCTGGCTGCTTTGGCAGGTGCTGAGTGACAGGTGCAGCACGAAGATGAAGGCAGGGCCACATGTCCTGAATGGGAGCTTGGCATTTCTGAGAAGCTTCCAGGTGATGTCTCGCTGCTGGTTCTTGAAACCACACTTAGGGCAACAAGGGTATATGGTGTTGTGTGGAGAAAGGTGGGAAATCACTTTGGAAAGAAGGGGAGGGCAGTTGGTGCAGACCTGGGGTGCCACAGGTTTGAGTCTTAGGTGAGGGGAAGCATTGGAGACTTTAAGCCAAGAATGTTGCATGTTCAATTTGTTCAATGGCAGTCATGATGGGGTGGACCAAGAGGGGTGCAGACAGGGTCCAGCGAGCCAAGGTAACCAGAGTTTGCCACGGCCCAGGGGGACACTGGCAGTGAGAGAGGGGGTGCAGGGGAGGGGGCACTGGGGAGTTGTTCCTGATGGAGAATGTTCACAACTTAGAAACCAGATGAAGGAGAGCTGGACCACTCCAAATGTGGCCCTTGGCAGGTTAATGGTGGGGTGAGCCAATGTGAGGGGAGGAGTGTTTTAGGAAGAACGAGGAGGGGAAGTGAGGGTGAGTGAGGGGAGGAAGATGAGTGTGGCACTGCATATGTGAAGTGGAGGTAAATGTGTTGCTTCCAGGTGTACTTGTCTAATAAGCACTGAGAAATCTGGGTCTAGATTCTAACACATAGGCTAGTTGAGAGATTCAAATGAGGCTGCTCATAGGAAGCGTCCGAAAATTAAAAAGCATTTGCAGAGTCAAGGGAGTGCCTCCTGGTTGCCACACGAAGTGTAAACTGAGTTTGTTCACCCTTCCTTCTAGATTGCAAGACTAGTCTTAGAGAGAAGAGGCCCCAGGACTACACAGCAGTGTCCTTCTGCTAATGACAGCATGGGAGATGAACACACGGCTGTTTCCTTGGTAACAGCCTTGCCTGGCAGGCCTTCGAGCTGTGTCTCGGTGACAGATGGTGAGAGGAGAGAGAATTGAGTGTTACTATTGTCATGTTATTGTGTGCCGCTTTTGAATTGTCAGGTCAAAAGGGAAAGGCACAAAGCCTTCCTCTGGGTTCTGAAAAGAAAGTGAGCCATGGTGATCATGCTGAGATCAGCTTTCTCATGCGATGGAAGCCCATCTCATGGAATAGGTTTCTGGAAACAAATGCATTTTCCCCAAATGATTTCTAGGCGTCTTTCTGCCCCCAGCCTTCCTCAGTCCTTTGATCAGCTGCCAGAACCTTAATGTTTGTGTGAATATTTAGGATGAAATTGACTGAAAGGGTCATACATTGTCAGATACATTTGGCTTCACAGTCCAGCCAAGTCATTTGTAATGAAGTTATTTGAGGAATGACTAGGCAGGTTGGGAGAGGAAGGTTCAGGAATCTAGCTTTGTTATTAGCATCATTTTAAAAAGCAAATGAACAATCAGTTTAGAGGGACAACACTGCATGTTTTCCAATGGGCTGCCCCTCTGCACTTTCCTTGTGATTTTGGTATTTGCCAGGAACATGTTAATTTCCTCAGTAAGAATTATTTGGACCTTAGCCATGTTTTAGTCCCTTCATAGAGATTTTCTGGTTTTGCTGCAGAAGATGCAAGGCAGCCATAGGGTTGGGATGGGGTAAAGGGGGAATGCTTCTTTTTAAATCAAGGCTCCTCTGTCCTCATCCCTTTGCTCACTCCCTTGGGGCCTTTGGGAAGCTGACTCCAAAGAGTGGAAGAGGCCTCATGGCGATGGTAGAACTGGTCGTGCGACACACCTTCACATAATTGCTTCACATGCTTCCATTCTTGCCCTGGTGAAGTTTGCAAGTCTGTGCTCTGTGCCTCTGTGCATTGATGCCAGCGGAGTCGCTGGCATCAGAGAGGCAGCCCAGAGGCCTTTTTGGTGGACAGACCATGTAGATGGCCAGCTGTGCTCATCTTTGGTGCCCAGAGGCAACCGTTTTATCTTATGGTCAGCCTACATGGGTAAACAAAATGGCAGCTAAAGCACTGTCCATAGAGTCGGCCATAATTTTCTCCATGGTCTAATTATGCAAAATTTAGTTTCAAGTATACTACAAAATGACTAGAGTTCTAAAGGAGTAATAAGAATATATGTGATACAGGTTTTATTAAATGCCAAGAGCATGTTGTGTGTGCCTGGCAGCTATATCTTTATGTATAAACATAGTTGGGTTATCTATAATAGTGCTATTCAATATAGTAGCCACTTGCCACATGTGGCTATTGAGGACTTGAAATGTGACCAATCTAAATGGATAAAATAGGTATTGGATTTTGAAAGTTTAGTTTGTAAGAAGAATAAAAACATCTCATTAACAATTTTTTCATATTGATGACATGTTGAAGTGGTAATATTTTAGATATATGGTATTAAATAAGATGTATGATTAAGTGTATTTAACCGGGTTCCTTTTACTTTTTTAATTGTTTTATTTATTTTTTGTTTTACTTTTTATTTGCTTTTTCCTTTTCTTTTAATGTAACTATTTGAAAACTTCAAAATGACATTTGTGGTTTGTATTTATAGCTCACATTATATTTTATTGGACAGCACTAATCCATAACATACATAATGTACTCTGCCATAAAAAGTAGCAAAAGAATTATTTTAACGTAAAAGAAATAATTCATCTACTTGACAATTTACATTTTGAGACTGGTCAATTTCACTTGTAATCGACTGAAGAATTTGTTTTTATCAACATATCACACTACAGGTCCTAAGTTTGAAGTTAAACTAAAAAAGAATGCCAATGGTTTGGGATTCAGTTTCGTGCAGATGGAGAAAGAGAGCTGCAGCCATCTCAAAAGTGATCTTGTGAGGATTAAGAGGCTCTTTCCGGGACAGCCAGCTGAGGAGAATGGGGCCATCGAAGCTGGTGACATTATCCTGGCCGTGAATGGAAGGTCCACGGAAGGCCTCATGTTCCAGGTGCTGCGGGGCACGGGCAATGCAGCTCTATGTGCAGGCTGGCCCCAGCTTTGCCTCTTGCTGGCGTGCCGCCATAGGGAAAACTCTGGGCTCTTGAAAATCACACCAGCAGCCTGGATTTTAATCACACAAAGAGAGTAATTAGTGGTACACGCTCACATTTAATTTAAAATCTCTGTTTTTAAATATCTGACCTTAACTCAGCCTTGCTTCTCGCTGGGTTCATGAGAGAAGCTGAAGATAAAGCCCTGGCCTCTGTGCTGGCTGACGTCTCTTCACACACATCCTGGGAGTTGGGCGTGGGGCTGAAGGGACTAGATTGGGTCCCTTTCTGTTCTCCTTCTCATTTCTCAGCTACACTTATAGCTTTTCATACATTGTTGCACTGATTGTCCTGCCTATGATCAAAAATGCAATTTAAGAAGAAGAAAGAGTAATGAAATATTGTATATATTAGACAGAGTCCTGGAAGAAAATGGAGTCATTTGAGGAACATTTAATTAAGGTGTGGGCAGGTTGTTAGGAAGCTCAAGGGAGCATGTTGTGGCCTAGGGCTAGGAAGAGTGGGAAGCAGTTACCCTTAACCCGAGATCAAAGGGGATGCGAAAGCGCAGTTACCCCACCCCGGGAATGGAGAGCTGGTGGAGGGACTCGCTGGCATGAGCTCTTGCCTTGGCTGAGGTTGTAGTCATCCCATGGCAACCTGAAGGGAGGAATCTGGAAGCAGCAATGACCTCCTCTCCCTGTCTCTGGTCTCCCGCCGTGTTCCCCTAACTGAGCCCAACAGGAAGCCTCATGCAGTCTTCATAGGTCAGCTCCAGAATCACAAAGCAAGATGGGCAAATGGGGACAGTGGTTCAGGGCAGGGCAGGGCAGCGGGGAGGTCTCTAGAACATCATCCACTCGGGTGGGAGGGTGTACCTTCATCTGTCCATCTCCTGATCCAAGAACCCTTCTCTGAGAACCACTGCTGGGCTGGCAACTCTATGAGAGACTGAAGACACAGAGGAGGACAGCTCATGCAGTCTCAGAGCTCATGGGCAGGAAACAGCGGTGATGGCAGGAGACACGTACCCTGGGAGACGAAAGCCCATGCTACAGTGCTCACACCAGTGAGCCAGGAAAGAAGTGCACCCCTTGGAAGTCCTGGATGGCTGAGGCAGGGACTAGGGAGTGTTCTGATCAGCAATTCTCAAGCAGGGATTATTTCCCTCTCAGAGGACATTTGCTTAAGTCCAGAGACATTTGTGGTTGTCACAGCTGATGAGTGTTTCTGGCATCTAGTGAGTAGAGACCAGAGATGCTGCTAAACACCCTACGATGCATAGGACAGGCATTCTCACAAGGAATTGTCCAGCCTGAGAGGTCAACAGTGCCAAGAGTTTGAGAAATCCTGGTCTAAATAGGAAATAGGAGCTATCGAGGCAACCTTGAGCCCTGGACATTGAGGGGGTGGCTTGGAGCAACAGGTTCAGCATGGCAGGGGCTTAGGATGTGGGTGCAGAGGGGAGTAGATGGGAGAGAGGGAACTGGGGTGAGAGGCAGCAGCAGGTAGAAATGGGGTCTATGTGCTATGCCTTGGAGCTTACATTGAGGGAAAAGTGAGTCAGCCAGGGTGTGCAGTGGGAGGAAGGACTCAGTTATATCTGCATTATGGAAAACTACCCTTGAGCATTGTGGAGGGAGGCAGGTGGGTGACACTGGAGAAGGCAGCAAGCAGAGAGGAGGTCACTGCAATCCTATAGGCGAGAGGTTCCCAGAGCTCAAGCCGAGCCCTGATAGGAAGCTCAGAGCCAAGGATCAGGCTTTAGAGATTCAGGTGGTGGAGCCTGCACAATTGGTGGCCCAAGATGAGGGGAGGTTGGGAGGAAAGGGCAATTGAGATGAACAGCCATTTGTTGGAGCCACTCTTTCTCTCTCTGAAGAAAAGGCATTGGTATTGGCAGATATTGCCATTCCCTTGAGCAACGTGGAGGGAGGCAGGTGGGTGACACTGGTGAAGGCAGGGACCAGAGAGGCGGTTACTGCAATATTACAGGTGAGAAGTTCCCAGAGCCCAAGCTGCACAAAGGTGATGCACAGCCCAGCATCTTGCATCAACTTTGTGGAAGCTGCAGGACACTGACGTTGGTTCCTTGCACTTTGAAAAGTCAGGGCCACGGCAGTGTTCTCTGGAGTTCTTAGGAGTGAGAAATAGACCAAGGTGCAGGAGGGAGGAGCCAGTGCCTGGAACACAGTGGGGAGAACATCGCTGTATCCCCAGCGATGCAGTCCCAGATCTAACAGTGAATCTTGGTTTCTCGCAGGAGGTGCTGCATTTACTGAGAGGGGCCCCACAGGAAGTCACGCTCCTCCTTTGCCGACCCCCTCCAGGTGCGCTGCCTGAGATGGAGCAGGAATGGCAGGTAGGCTGCAGTGTCTTCTACTCGCTCTGCCTGGCTCTGGTTGGGCCCCCCTTTTCCTGATTCTAGGGTCCTAAGAGGGTTGTAGGGTTGTAGGTAGGTTCAGTGCCACCTCCTTTCACAGGGGCAGGAAAATAGCTGGTCCCCGAACCTCAGTAGGTCTCCTTCCTCTCCTTGATTCTGACTCTTCCAACATTTGGGTCTTCCTGTAGATGTTTACATGTTTAGACTTTGGCTGTGAAACTTTTAGGGCCAGGTTCTTTGGAAGCCCAGGCATCAGAGAGGGAAGCCTGGGAGGAAGGAGAGTAGACACAGAAGCAGACCAAGGGAATTTCCAATAAGAATTTCCATTCTGAGAGATGATGTGGAAAATAGGATATATGATTACCCCCCTAATGCATGAAATAGGCGCGCGCAGTCTAGTGCAAAGAAGAGAGCCACTGGAATCAGGAAAATCAGGATTTTTACCTTGATTCCTATGTTAGTCAGGTTCTCAGAGAAATAGAACAGATAGAATGAGTGTGTGTGAGTGTGTGTGTTTATGTGTGTTTATATATGAAGAGAGTGAGAGAAAGAGAAAGAGATTTATTATAGGAATTGGCTCATGTGACTATGAGGGCTGGCCAGTCCAAATTCGACAGGGCAGGCCAGCAGGCTGGAGACCCAGGGAATAACTGATGGAGATCAAGCCCAAAGGTGATCTGGAGGCAGAACTCCCTCCTCCTCAGGGAGGCCAGTCTTTCCTCTTAGGGGCTTCAGCTGACAGCATGAGGCCCACTACATTATGGAAGACAATCTGTTTTACTCAAAGTTTGCTGATTTAAATGTCAAATCACATCTAAAAAAAATACCTTCACAGCGACATCTAGATGGTATGTGACCACTTATCTGGGTACCATGGCCTAGCCAAGTTGACAGATAAAATTACCCATTGCCATGCCTTCTGCGAGGTCCCTAGGAAACAGATTTTGCAGCAGACATGTGAGTGTGGGAGGTTTTTATGGGCCTGCACTTGAGAACATCCCCTGTGAGGGTGACTGAAGTGGGGTGAGGCAGAAGGAGAGATCAATGTGCATCTATAACCAGGGCCTCAGCTGACCCTGGAGGGAGCCCTGGAGCAGAGATGGCCCTTTGGAGCTGCCATGAATTGGGACAAGAGAACCTGTGCCTTTGCGTGTTGCCCTAACCAGCACTGGGGTGTAGGTCACCCCAAGGGGGGGGGAGATGAGGCAGTGGGATGTGAGTCTCAGTCCTGGAGAGGGGATCTGGGCGGGTACCTGGATCACCTGTACCTGCTGTGCTGCATGGGCCTTGGGCAGTTGCCTGTCCTCTCTAGGCCTCATGATTCCTCATCTCTAGGATGTGGATAAAAAGGATCACTTATTGTGCCTGAGGGTGTCACCATCACTAGGACAACATAAAGGGCTTGATGACCCAGATCCTGTTGATGCTTAGACTCCAAGAGGTCATTTGACATAGCATCTAGGGAGAGAAGAGCTATGGGAAAGATATCCAAAAGTTGCTGGTTTGGAAAAGAAGGTAGATGACAGCAATTGTGTTAAGAAACTGAACCAGATGAGAGAGGGCCAAATTTCACATACACCAATTCAGGCCAAGGTGCTGGGACTCTGTGTTTTTGTTGAAATCTCTAGGAAATCCCAGGGAAAAAAGCAATCTTTCCATCCTGGAAAATAGCTCCTCCCAGGAGAGCCCATAAAGCTCTAGCAGGAAGGGTCCAGGTGAGGCGTGTGGGTGAGCTTTCCCTCCTCATACCCGAAGGCCAAGTGGGAGAAGGATTGTGATTTGCTCGGGTGGCTCCAGTGGTCAGATTGCAGAGCAAGGGTAAGCAGCTCTGGGGAGTGAGCATTTAGTCCATAAAGTAAAGCACCTCTGAGAAGGAGGCAGCCATGCCCACATTTGGGGTAAGGACATTCCAGGCAGAAGGAACAGCATGAACAAAGGCCCTGAGATGGGAACCCACCTGGATGTTTGAGGGACAAAAATACAAGTGTGCTTGGGCTGTCGTTAATGAAGCAGAAGTGGAGGAAGTTGTGGAGGCGGCAGGGACCGACCCTGGAGGGCCTTGGGGATCAGAGGAACATGATGCCACCATCCTGCATGCAGTGGGAAGCCACTGGGCTGGCATGGAGGGTTAAGCAGGAAATGTCCTCCTCCATTCTTCAGAGGAGCCACTTGGGTTGCTCGTGCTCAGGGACTGCAGGAAGTCAAGCAGGTCAAACATGATGTGGCTTGGACTCAGACTGTAGCTGAAGAGTTAAGCAGCAGCCAGATTTGGGATACATCTGGCAGGTGGAGTCAGGAGACTACTTTGTGATTAGAAAAGGGTATGAGGAAAGAGAGCCATGAAGCTTTGGCATGAGGAAGCCAATACAGGGTGAAGGAGGGGTCAGAAGGTAAAAAGCCCAATTTTCCTTATTCCAATACCTCTCTCTGCACTAGATCACACATGCCTATTTCATGCTTTAAGAGGGTAATCATAGATCCTATTTTCCTCTTCATCTCTCTTGGTACCAATTACCAAGAGAGGGACTGCTTACAGGGGCTGGGGAAGGCCATCTGGGGTGCATGGAGGAGAAACAATAGTTCTGATATCATGTAAAACTGAGATGTTTATAGGCTATCCAGTGAAGATATCTATTAAGCAGTTGTGGAGAATAGGCATGAGATCAGGGCTGGGAAAAGTGAATTTGGGAGTTGTCAGCATGTAGAGGCCATGTAAAGCCATGAAATGGTTGAGATCACCTTGGGAAAGAGTGCAGATAAGTTCAAGGAGAGGACTCAGAAGTCAGCACAGAGCATGCCAACATTGAGAGGCCTGGTACAGAGATGGAACAGCATATGAGATTAAGATGGGGCCGGGGAATTGGTGGAAAAACGAAGCAAGGGTGAGACTAACGATCAACTCCAGGTAAGTACAGCAAATGAACGAGGAAGCTCTCAGAACGTTGCTGAGAGAGAGAGAGAGAGTGGGAGGACAGAGATTTGTTCTTCGGCTTTAGAAAGATAGAGGTCACTGGGGACCCTGATGTGGGCTCCTTCCATTGGATGGTAAGGACAGAAGGCTGGTGCTAGTGGGAACGAGAAAGAAGGAGGGAGGCATGGAAATTGTGAGCAGAGACACTCATGTAAGAGGCTGCCATGAAGTAGAGCACAGAAATGGGTGGCGAGAGGTAGAAGGTGAAGTTGGGGTAGGGGCACAGGCTGCTCAGTGGAATTTGCTGTGGGAAGATGAAGAGTTCTCATCTGAACGTGTCCGTTCTCACTGTGAGGTCACAGGCAAGGTCAGGGTGGAGTTGTTGGAAACTTGAAGAGAGAGACAAGATGAGAAATAATTTAGAGAGCAGAGGTAGAAAACTGAATTGATTAAGGACACAGAGAAAGATTATCTGGAAGTCTTGACTGCCCATTTGACATCTGCAGTCACACACTTGAAGCTAATCTAGTCAGAGGCTCAGAAGCAGGGGTGAGGTTCACACAGTTTGAGTAGGAATTAAAACGGAAACCCAGAATCTGCAAGTGACATGTGGGAGGAAGAGAGGGGCAAGGAGGTGGGCGCTCAGGGTCTTCCTTGCCTGTAAGTGAGCATCTAGGGGGCAGAGCCATGGAATCTAAGCAGAGTAAGAGGCACACCGAGGACATGTGTGACAGGGAAGGGGAGTGGGGGTTCTGATGAAAAGCAGCAGCTCCACAGACTGGAAATCTTGGAGTGGGGAAGGATTGCTGGAGAGCGTGTCCAGGGACAGTGAGCTAGGAGAGGATAGGTTAAAAAACAGATTTTGTAGGTCTCTCCAAATAGTATGAAATGTGATAAAATATGCTCTTTCTTAAAATTTTGATTTTTGGTGTATCCTTTATAATGTCCAGTCTATCAGAAGAGTAGTAAATGTTTATGACTTATAATTAAATAAATGTGCACATTTGGAGGTGTATCCCTCTCGTTGCTAGGGATGTACAATCAGAAAGGTGGGGAGACCACTCATTGGGGTGGTTCTTCTTTTGTAGGTGAGGGCAGGGGTGGGAACCCAGCCATGGGCTTTATTACATCAGGGATGGAGATCCGGGGGTGGAAGTGCTAGAAGATAATTTTCTGGAAAAGGTAAAATCATGATTCCTACAGATATAAAAATGAACACATGTTAAAGGTTTTATTTAACTCATTCAATGAGGGGACCAGGCAGATGTTAAAACTGGCTCAAAAAAAGATTTCAAAGGACCTGTTTATTTATAGAGTTGTAAAATAGCTCAAAGACAGTGGAGACAGCCAGAATCAGAGAACCCAGCAGGTTCTGCTGTAGATAAAAACAGTTTTCTACTGAAACACAGATTGTTTTTCTGTAGAAGGTCGAGCAGTGGCAGCAAGACATAGCACGTCACCAAAACCATACCTAAAAGGCTGACAGGGAGGTGAGCAGTTGAGATGAAGCAAGTCATGTCTGGGAAAGTGAGGAGGAGACCCAGGAAAGAGCATCTTGATGGGGCGGGAGACAGGGAGACAAGCCCTGCGATGACAGATGAAGATGAACTTAAAAAGAAAACATTTCTTATCGGAAAGTGGAATAGAGTCATTGTTTAGCATATTTATCTTCCATTTTTATCTTTGTCTAAATTTTGCAAATTTTTTTTATTTAAAAATAAGGCTCACATTTATGGAGAGCTTCCAAAGCCCCCTAAGCTAAGGTGCCTGAGTGTGCTGCCCAGGGTCCAGCCGGGAGCATGTGGAGGAGCTGGGATGCTATGGTGATAGGCCAACCTCAAAACCCATCTTGTAACTGCTCTGATCTACAACCACATGGGGGAAAAAAGCTTTTTATTTAAAAAAAAAAAAATTTGCACCCCAGAGCCAGTAATCAGTAGCATTTCTTTTAATAGACACCTGAACTCTCAACTGACAAAGAATTCACCAGGGCAACATGTACTGACTCATGTACCAGCCCCATCCTGGATCAAGAGGACAGCTGGAGGGACAGTGCCTCCCCAGAAGCAGGGGAAGGCCTGGGTCTCAGGCCAGAGTCTTCCCAAAAGGCCATCAGAGCAGCACAATGGGGCCAAAATAGAGAGAGACCTTGGGCCAGTTCCTTGACACATTCTCCTGAGTCCCACCCTCATTTATGCAAACTTCACCAAGAAAGGGATGCATCAACATTGGAGACCTCTTTGGAAAAGGATGTGAGGCAAAACTGCTATTCAGTTTGTGATATCATGAGACTTGGAAGGTAAGAATTGCCACATTTGCAGTCATTTTGTAAACTGTGTGCATCTCATTGCTAGGAAATTATAATCAAGCCATCAATAACTATGCTTGGATGCTTTTTGTACCCAGCACTGTTCAGGGCATTTAGGAGAGAGGTTGCACCAAGAGAAGCATAAGGTCTGGTGCTGCTGTGACCACCTGTGAACTTTTGGGAAAGCAAACCCTACCCAGACCACAATTGTCCCCAATATGTCTTGGAAACTATAGATGGCAGGCCTCAGGTTTTCTCCTGGCACACAAACTTTTCTCTTGTATCCTCCATGGCCTCTTAAAGCTTTGTAGTAAGAAGGAAGTTCTTACATGCATCCTCGTTTCTATTGCTAATATAATGCTTTATTATCAACATCAGTTTTTTTAAAAAGATGGGGTCTCACTATGTTGCCCAGGCTGAATTCAAAATCCTGGGCTCACGTGATCCTCCCACCTCAGCTGATCAAGTAGCTGGGTCTACAGGCACTGGCCATCATGCCTGGCTATACCAGCTTTTGTTTTCTAAACACATCTATATCTTCAAGACCACCCTGCAGCATTCATTTTCACAGTCATTTTAAACTTAGTCTGCATTTTTGTGTCCATCCATCTATAAGTATTTCTGGTTCTCAGTCCTATGCTGAAGGAACACATAGTCTTTGATTCAGTTTGACAAGTACTTATTACACAAGGGGCTTGGAAACCTGTTGGGAGCAGACAGAGGGCTGCACATGTAGGATAAGACCTGCTTCTAGGCATTTGCCAGCCAGAGGCTTGGGCATAAAGCAGGCAAATAACAAGGGGCAATCATTTGTGTCTGACACTCTATAAATCCACTTAGATGAAATGGCTCTCATTTGATGGTCATCCTAGAAGACTGTCAAAGGTAGATCCATAGGGAATGATAGTCCCTGTGAAGTGTAAAGTGGTGGTGTAATACAGTTGGACCTGGTGAGAGCTGTAAAATCCAGGAGCCAGGCATGCATTCCCTAAAAGTACCCTGCTACAATTTTTTGAAGAATGCTGTGTTAGCAGAACAGAAGCTAACTGGTTTGCAAAGTAGAACAGGGTGGGCAAGCACATTCATCAATGACATTCACTTTCATTGTCTGATAATGTATAACATAAGTGTATTTATAGCTCTTTACAATTGCACTCTAGGCAGTAATTGACATACTTGATAAAATAATAAAGAAAATAACCTACAGCGACTTGTCCAAGGACAATCATTGCCATGATCTTAAAGGACATATAAAAGGAACCGTACTTTCCTGTAGGCAGGAGGCACTTGTTTGGATATTGAAAGGTTTTGATGCCAGATAGTTTGGGATAATGAAAAGAGACCCTGGGAGCTGAATTATAAAGTGACTCTGGGTACAGGTACAAGCTTGGAATTTGACTTGCCAGGTGCCTTTAATTTAATATAGTTAATAGTTATTTAAAATGGTGTTTTAAACTATTAGTATAGGCAGTCACTGTTTCATTCATTAAATTACAGAAAATCAGCCTGTTCAATATAAAAATGATCTAGTTTAGCCTCAGACTCCATGCTGGAATCTGCTCCATAACATTCCTGAAGAAGGGGTCCTAGCTTTTGCTTGAATATCTGCAGGGATGCGGAACTTGCTACCTCTTGAGTGACCCATTTTATCATCATCTAGTTACTGATCAGAGGTTCTTCCTTATATTAAGGTGAAATCTTTATGCTGTTATGCTGTTCCTATGGGACCAGCATTTAAAGTTACACATTTTGCATACAGCATGGCTTATAAATTCAAGCCTCCTAACTTCATCCGAAGCTCAACCAAGGAAAAAGTGATTTGCTCCCACATAGAGGGAGCAAATACATCTTTATGTCTCTTTATGTCTTCTACTTCCAAGTCCGGATACCTATTTCTGCCTATCTTTTAGCATTTGCTTTTTTTTTTTTTTTTTTTTTTTACATCAAACATCACATTATTCTGTTTTTCTGAACCAAATTAAATTTGGCTTAGTGGCCCTATTTGCAAGGGTATACCAGATGTCCAAAATCTGTCATTCTTGGAGGGACTGCTCCTTCTAGAGCCACATGAGAGTCCCAAGGGCTCGTCCAGAGCATTCCAGGGGAGTCTCCGATCTTCAGTCTGTTGTGAACGCCCGTCGCCCATCATACTCACTGCCAGGCCAACATGGTCCATGTACCCATGGATGAACTGTGGGCAGTCAGCCTTACTGTTCTGCATATCCTGGCTCTCTCAATGGCCAACCGCTCCCCCTTTTTCTCTAGCCTCCCTGTGGTGGTTCTGTTGATGAATGCTTTCTGCCTCCTCACATTTCCTGACTTTATTTTTACTTCGTTTTCCCTCCCTCACTTAGGAACCTTTCCTCCCCTCTGAAAGAACTCAAACCAAGTCCACCTCTCCTCCAACAGGACGTCAGTTTGCATTTAATGCACACATAGTTAGTGGCCGCCCCCTACAGGAAGAAAAGAGGGACGCATGCCCTGCAACCCCTGGACACAGTTCCCCTAGTTCCTGGGTAGGGTCTGAATAAGAATTTCAAAGTGGGATTGTGACTCTCTGCAGAAGCTTTAAAAGTGTTTGCAGCTCAGTTCTGAGGTGGCTGTCGCAGGCCACTGCCTCTTAAATGTCTGGCATCTGTGAGTCAAACTCTTTAACAAAAAGAGCATGGATTTCTGGATCCTATTACATGGTTTCAGCATTGCCACTTACTAGTATGCCTGGAGAGTTGCCTTCCCTGAGCTGGAGGCTTCCCAAATGTAAATGGGGGCCATGACAGTTCCACAGGGTACTGTGCAGGTCAAAAGAAATAGCACGTGCAGGGTGCTGTCACACTGCCTGGCATGCAGTAAGAACTCAATGCAAGTCTGTTTTCCTTCCCTTTCCTGAGCTATTTCCAGCTAAAGAACAGGTCCCTTCAATTGAAATTCCCAGCAAATTGCCGGAACTTACCATCTGCCAGGTGGCAACTTCCTACAACCAGATGGCTGCCAGCACCACAGCAAACCCAAAGTGTTCATGGACAAGATTCGATTTCACTTTTCTTTCTCTGTTCTCTTCTTTTCTCACACTCTATATCTAGAGGTTTTACCGTCTAGTAGTAGATCTTTATAAAAATATCTTATAATAAAGCACTATAGTACATTTTTATGGAGGAGATTTGGATTACGTGCCTATCAGAGGGAAAGCTTGGCTGGAGTCACATTTTTTATAAGGTTAGTTCCTAAAGGTAGGCATAAGGCAACAATCGCATCAAGTCTCATTACCCTTGAATCATCACTTTGGAAGGAGTGATGTTGTTTGCCCCTTGGTGTGGGAGCAAATCACTTTTTGTTTGGTCAAGCTTCAGACGAAGTTAGGAGGCTTGCATTTATGGGCCATGCTGTATGCAAAATGTTTGTCTTTAAATGCTGGCCCCATAGAAACAGAGACAGACTGAGAGGATGGAAGATTTAGTTCTCCCACTCATGTGCACTTCAGGGCTTACACTCATTGGTTGGACAGTTGGTCTTTGCAGAATGTTTAAGGTTCTCTTTCTCTTTCTTTTTTTTGCCTAGCACATATCACTAAACTCATGTAAGTAAAATGCACGTAAGTTCACCAAGCATCACTTTGTGAAAGTGATGGTATAAATCTTGATGGTCATTTATTTAAGAAAGCAAAATGAAGCAGGAGTCCTTGAAATGAACCTAAAGTTATGACATACCTTCTGGGGAAGGACACTGCCTGGAATAGCAGAAGATAATTAGGAGGCCAGAGATCTCACTCAACTGCAGCTGCTAGGCCAGGTGTGATGTCAGAGTAGTTAGGGAGGGATGCAGTTGCCAGGTGAGGGAGCTGTCATGCCTGCTCCTGGGTTGGACTGTGGCTGAGGGGAGTGAGTGAGGTGGCAGAGCCTGGGATGGAGCCTGGGTGCTGCCTCTAGTAGGGTTCTCTTTATACCTTCCAGGCTCCCACGGGTACCTGCCCCCTGCATTCCTATTCCTATCCACACAATTCTGACAAATCCCAACTATTATACTTCAGCTCAGATTTATCATCTGAGCTTCAAATCTGGCAGTCCATTGAACTAGTCTACCTTGATGTTTTAGAGATACCATAAATCCAACCTGCCAAAACTAAATGCAGTTGTCAGGATCAGAGACCTGGGGCTCCCAGCTGTGTCATCAGGGCTAACAGGGACATCAGTATGGGGCCTGACGATGGAGAACTGGAGACATGAAGAAACACAAAACCCAAACTTTGTTGTGAGTTTAAGCATAAGCAAATAGGACAATTATAATACCTTCATATTTCAAGCCTGAAATGGCCAATCTGCTTCTGTGACTTTCCTCCTGAAGGTAGAGATGATTTTGGTGGTCCAAGTCTTTAAAGGATAGCTGTCCAGAAAAGTTGGGCATAGTGTCTTTTCTCAGTAAATATCCTGTAGCAAGCAGAGCCTTCAGAATGGTTTCACTGACCTCAGAGCTGAACTAGGATTCCTCTTAAAAATACCCACTGAGGAGTTTCAGGCCTTGGTGGGGACCCTGGTTCTGGGGTCCTGCTGGTTTGTGTGGGAGAGATGGCTGGCCAGGGAGCCCATGTGAAATCTCCAGATTCTCCTCTGGTTATCATCTGTCTATAAAAGCCTCCTTCTGTTGGACAGCTTGGTGGGCAGAGAATGAGGGCAAGAAGAACTTGAGGTCGTTACACAAACCCAGGGGGTGAGCAGAGAGCTCCGTGTACCCTGACAGCATCAGGGTCTTGCTGAAAGTCCTGCTACATTAGCCGTGAGATGGCTGACCTTGAACCCTGGGTGTAGGATTCCACCTCTTTACCCATCATGTCCACATGGCAAAACATGAGGCTTGCTGTGAAAGAATGTCTCTATCTTAATGAAATTCTCCAAATTTCCAAGTCTTGCCCTTTCTGTGAAATAGGCATACAGGCTTCTGGTGCCTCTTTATTCCCTAGTCACCCTTTCCCTATGCCCACAGTTGAGCCCCAGGTCAAATCTCCAAGGGCAGCCTGATGGCATGTGCAAAAGGGTAGAAGGATAGGCAGTCGTTGTCCCTACTTGTGGTGGGATAATGGCCAAGATTTCACCCTTGGGACCCCAAGTGCCCCTGGACAAGCGGGAAGAAAATAACTTTTTCTTTGGTTGAGCCTCAGATGAAGCCTTGCCTCTTGCCTCTTAGGCTGATGGCTTCCCTAGGTCTCTGTCCAGGCAGAGCCAGTAGCTGGAACTCCGAATCGAAACCAGAGGGCAAAGAGCTTATTAGAAGGGGTGGAGGGAGTCTACTGGTGGGAGGTGAGGTGTGGACATAAGCAGCTGCAGTGGCCAGTGGAAACATACTGCTGCCACCTCTCACTCCTCAACAAGGCTTAGTGTGCTCAGAAAGGAGGGAAGTGGGTGCTGCTTGAGGGGGTGGGGTCAGTAGTGAGTCTTGGCCTGGGCAATAGGCTAGATTTCCCATTCTTTGATAAAACTTCTTGAATGTTTCTTTCCTATTTTTGTAAGAAAACAGTTTCTACATGATTTGGCCAAGTTTAAAGCCAATTTTCCCTGCAAATGCTCAAGAATTAAGAATGTCTTTTGACAGTGAGTGTTCCTCTTCAGTCCTTGTAGAATAATTTCTTTTTTATACACTTGAGTGTGCATATATTTACATGACATTCACTATTTCACATACCCTGTAGCTCTTATGAGCGGAAATAATGTCTCTTTCACAGTGAAGCTCAGTTTGGGACAGACGCTTCCAGCTCTACTGGGGAGGAAGATGGACTCTCTGGGTGTCTGGGTGTTTGTAGCTATTGGGGTGCACCAGAGCCAATTTTAAGAGAAAGAGGCAATGCAGGAAAGGAGAAGGAGAGCAGCAGCACATAACAAAGCCAACCCATTGATTTGGGTATGGGGAAGGAGGCTGAGAAATGAGGATCCATGTATTTGGTAAAAAGCTAAATCTTTGTGCTTTTCTCTTAGATATTCCTTCTCATCTTCTCTAACCAGACCTTCGACAGATATTTTCTGAGCACCTTCTCTGCATGTCTGCAGTGCTGTGTAAAATGTCCTACCTTTGCATGGACTGTTCTTTCTAATCAAGAGGCGTGTGTGGCGAACTTGGGGCAGCCCCTGGAAGCCTTGATCTTTGACCATTACGTCTGCAGCTGCATCACCAGATAATGAGCTTCACCACTCACTTGTCTGACTCCTGTGTCCTTTCACAGGGAGTAAATGTCACTCTAGCTGGCCGCCTCTCTAAATAGGCACATTTTCAGTGCTCAGAAAAGGACCTGATCTTTGCACAAAGTACTTTGATGGTTGCCTGCTTGAGTCACTCCCAACCCCTTCCTGAGGCCCTTTCTTTGTAATTCTTCTGTTGAAATAGTTATCATATTCACAGTAGTAATCACAGCAACTCACATTTACTAAAAGCTTACCGCATATCAGGAACTCGGAGCGAGGGGGCTGTGTCGGAATTATGTAATTTACATGTCCCAATAATCCTAGACGCTTCTTGACGATTTAGTTTTGTCAAATGAGAAAACTGAGGTTCCAATGAAGTCAATAAACTTGTCCAAGGTCTGACTGACTCTGTTTGCCATGTGAAGAGTCTGTCTTAGAATTGGGTCATTGCCCTGCTTGCAATGCTGTGCTCTCTGGCAAGCCCCTCTGTCCCCTGAGCTCAGTAAGGTGCTGCAGCTGCCTCTATCATAGCACTTCCTACATGGACTGTAACATTTCTTTACTGCTCCAACTTCTCATTAAATTGGGGGCTCCTCAAAGCCAGGGGCAGTGCCTTATTCGTTTCTTGCTTCTTGGTGCCCAGAGCAGCCTCTGGCATGAGCTGTTTGAACATTGGCTGAGTCTCACCGGCCTGCGTCGTGGAGAGTATTCTAAAAGGCAAGGGGAAGGTAGGGCAAGGAATTTGTTTTATTAAGGCTGGAAGACACATGGGCTTCTGTTTTCTAGTCCTGAATTGGATGGGGAGGATGGGGAAGGTGACATGTACCATCCATGTGGAGCCCCTTCTCCCACCTCGGAGGATGAAGAGTATCTTACCATCAACTCTACATGCCAAGGCCAGCTACCCTGTGAAGAATGTTTGGAGGCAGATTCTGGGACCATTCTCTTGCCACAGTTCTGCTCTTGGGGCACTGTCCCAGAGTCTTTGCCTCCAGAAGAGTCCCCAGAGAGTGGGAGTGAATGGGAAGACCTGGAGGAGCCTGTGGACCTGGAGTACGGTGCCCTCAGGTGGGTATCACTCTGACTGGGTGGGCTGGGGCTGAGCTCTGACAGCAGCAGGGCTCAGTGCTATCAAGCCACTTCAGCTGGGGGCGGGGGATGGTCTGCGGGCATTGCCCAGTTTCCCCTGCATCTTCTCTGGGAGTCATGCGTCATTGTGATGGCCATTTTCACAGAGCACTTACCATGACCCTTGCACCATGAAAACGACCTACAACATGGGGACTGTCATCAGCCCCATTTCACACGACACATTTGGGGCTTTCTCAAGGTTATCCAGTGAGTAAGTGACAGAA
Source organism: Macaca fascicularis (assembly GCF_037993035.2). NCBI lineage: Eukaryota > Metazoa > Chordata > Mammalia > Primates > Cercopithecidae > Macaca > Macaca fascicularis. The sequence goes on along the minus strand of NC_088383.1, from coordinate 57,354,690 downwards.
CCAGAATTCAAGCCTGATCGGTTCCCCACTCCATGGCCCACCTGTTGAGTGCCCATCTATTCTGACTCCTGTGTACAGGAGGGTGCATCTCTTTCCTCGGGTCTCTTTCTTTTGGGGGTCTAAATGTCTAGTGCTGATTCCTGTTTTGCCTGCTCCTACCTGCCCCTCTGCTGGATGTACTGCAGAGAAGAGTCTTGGTGTCCTGTCATAGGGCCCACCTTGTTGGACTGCTGTGGCTGAGTATAGACCAGCATCAGGAAAGTCTCACTGTTAAAGCAAGGAGCCACCGGAAGCTTACCTGGTCACCAGGCAGGGTCAGAACATATTGATGAGGACACAGGAGGAATAAGGACAGCAGAAACTGTCACACTGGGAGGAAGGGAGGTTAAATTCTGGGCAGGTCTGTAACCACCCAACATTCTGTTAAAGTACTTACAGTGCATATTTTAAAATGCTGAATGTTCCAAAAATTTTCACATAAACAGAGTTTCAAAGTCCATTGAAACTTACCGAGACATCAGTCCGAGAAGTTTCAGGTATAACTGAAACACACTCCTCCACTTTCCTCCCAGTGTGTCCCAGATCCATTTTCCTGGCTGTACATAAGGAAGCTCAGCCACCACAAATGATTGAGCTGGAGCCTCAGAGGACAGTGGTGGGCCAGCTGATAAAGAGAGTGGATATTTGAAATTAAAATATAACAAAAGGGCTAGTTCTTATCTGAAATAGGAAGCAATAAGTTAATAGAGTGGAAGATTCAGAGGCTTTGAAACCGTTCATGTTCATTTATGGGGAAGTAGAACACTTTATAACATCGGGAGTGTACATTATGGACTGACAGAAGTGTGGGCAAGCAGGAAGCAGCTTATATGCAGGGGCAGTCTTCTTGGAGCTGACTCCACAGGTCTGGGAAGCTGAAAGAAGAAGGCTGAACAATTGGTGAACCACAAGGGCCAGTCCACTGACATGTGCAGTGCCTCTGAGCCAGCTGGGAAGAGAAAGGCAGAAGGTGTGGCATTGTGGTTGGGGGTGCTCAGATTTGAAGCCTGGCTCTGGCACTCACTAGCTGGGAGACCTGCAGCACATGACTTTTAAACTGTTCCATATGCAGCTGACTGCCAGATGGAGATAACCAAACCCACCTCATGTGGTTATGATGCCAAGTGTGTAGTGGTAAGCGCTTAAAAAACATTAGCTACTTTTATCTTCAGTCACAAAGGAGGGAATTACTCCAGTGAGAGGATACAAGCTTTTTAATGCATTCAATCCTGTTGGGTTTTTCCATGTAGTCAAAGGAACTAGACAGTTGGCCTTGTGCCCTAACATGTGATATGGGTCTGGGTGGGGAGAAACACTCACCTATGACAAGGGTGCCAGGCTCTACCAAGTCCTCATCTATGTATGGACTGTGGCGTGGGATGTGCTCAGGGTGAGTCCTGTTAGAATCACCGATCCCACACAAAAAGGAGAACAGGTCTCACCCTCCCCTGCAGACAGAGGATGGGTGTGCCAACATGAGTGCTCAAGGCGTGAGTTCTTAGTTTGACTCCATGCAGCAGCCCACAGGTGTGCTTCATGGCATCTATGGGCTACTGCACCTAGAATGTTGACTCGTGTGCTTCTTTGGGGAAATGAAGGTCTTAACAGCCTTTAAATTCTCCAAAATGTCCATAACCCCTATAAGCTGAACCCCCTCCACTGTATCTATGATCTCATTTATAAGGAGGACTTTGCCTACAGAGCAGTGCAGCCTTTAAACCTAATCGCCAATTATTTCATTTGGTCCTTTTAGACGTTAAGACAGTCCTAGTACATAAGATAGTTTCTACATGTGATTTAACTTAATCCTCATGTCAATTTTGAGTGATATTCTTATTTCTCTTTTTAAAAGGGGCTTAGAAGGTTTAATTTGCCTGAGATCATACAGGTAGGAGGGGTGGATTCACACTACATCTGTCTGGTTCTCCTTTTGGTGCCTTTTCACATTTCCCCTAGAATGTGTCTTTTCATGTGAATTTGTGTAACACAGGTCATTCCACAAAGTGGCATGAGTCCTACTTTTCCTTCACAAAATATTTCTCTTTTATGAGGCTAAGAAAAACACCTTTGTTCAGTGGTATTAAGAAGAGGATGGAACTGTTCTGTTTAGGGAAGGCTGCTAGCAAAATGAGGAGGCCACCCATTAAAAGCTGCTTCTTGTTTTAGGTAAACACAGAGAGCAACCGTCTCCCGAGGCAGAGACTGAGGGTTTCTGCATGGAAGTCCTTTTGACAGAAGAGCCCTCAGGTGACCTTGGTCCAAAGAGTGTACCCACTGGCTCTGCCACGGGGAAAGAAACCTGTAGGCTCCTGCGAAGGTGACCTGGGATGAAGGGCCTGGCCCTGTTGTTAAGAGCTCACTGCAAGAAGAGCATGCTTGTCAATTCCGAGACTCATTTTGAATCATAGCTGTTGCCTCTCTTCAGTTCTGGGATTTACGTCCAGCAAAGCTTTGCGTGTGTGTGTGTGCGTGCGGAAAGGGGAGGTGGTGATAAGGGGGTGGGTGGCTTCCCTTTGTGAAAGGAATTGAGAACCAACCTCCTCCTCAAAGATACCCCAGGCAGGGTGAGGTCTTGCTGCGGCACTGGCACACACTCTCCGGGACAGATACAGGGTTGTAGGGTGCACTTCGTAGTTCACCTTGGAACAAAGGAGTTTCTATGGTTATCACAGTGGAAGGACTCTGTAAAGGGAATTGGCTCCAAGGTTATGGGTGTAATATGTTTTGATATCTTTCTGTATCTTTTCTATACAACTCCACATAGCTATACATTCTTTTAAAAGGACTTTCCTTTTGGACTTTATACCTGATTCTACAAAGCATATGAAGGAAAAATAAGATGCGGATATCTAGTAAAGAAAGTGGAGTGATGTGGTAGATCCAGCATTACCCCATATTAGGACAAAGAACTAAAGACATGTGGATTAGCAAACGCCCAAAAGAAACACTTGGGGGACCAGAGGCAAGCCCAGGAGCATACCTGGTGCTGTGTAACAGAGAAAGCAGGGCAGAGTCGGGGTCTCAGCATAGGGGAAGGGGAGACAACTTCATAGATACAACTGGGAGAGCTGGAAAAATGATTTAGTTTCAAAGCCCACTTCATCTACTAGAATCTCACACACACACACACACACACATCAAAGACTGGTAGGAAACAGGCTCTAGTTTTATCAGATCTGCAGAGGAATGATCACTCTTCCAGCTTACTGCAGTAGACCAAAAGCATAACAACAAAAAACCTACAAAGCTGACAATATTGAAAAATTTTAAACTTCCGTACAATAATAATGACAAAACTCATGTAAAAAGAACAGCAATGGGTTGGGAAAGCGTTTACATAATTGTGAACAAAGATTAATATTTTTAATATTTAGAAAGCCCATTATAGTTTATAATAGATCAATACAGGATTTCAATAGGCAAAATATACAATAAAATACAAATGACCAACAAACATACAAAACATTCTAACCAAAACAATGTCAATATATTGATTTGCATTCATTACGTTCACAAAATTAAAAAAAAAACTGTCCAATGCTGGCAAAATTTTGCTGAAGCTGGCATATTCAGAAATATCAAAAGCTGGGTATGTCCACTGACCTAGCAATGACATTTCTGAGAATTATCGCATAGAAATAATCCAGAATAGCAAAAATATTAATTTCTTTAAAAATGCTCACTGTAGAGCTCTTGATAAAAACAACACATTGGAATTGGCTGAAATGCCTTAGAATGATGGTAACATTAGAGAAAATGATGGTACAATAGCATAATAGAATATTGCACTGCCAAGAAAGCAATATAACTATGAAGAACTCACAACTTAGTCAAGTGTTTGATGTAATAACTCAGAATTACATGCTGGTTACAACTATGGAAGGCCTCGCAGGCACAAGGAGAAGCAACATGAACAGAGGGGAGCCTCAGCAATGGAACAGAGATTGACCAAAGTTTGGGTGATGGGATTAGGAGAATACACTTTATTTTGTCAAAAATTACTTTTATATAGCTATAAATTTTACATTGAAAATAAAGAGACTGAAACTGCAAAATAAGAGAGAGAAAGAAAGCAAGAATAACCAACCAAACAAAAACAAAGACCAAGGTTAAAAAAGTCTGTGCTCTAAAATCTAATTCGTGAACTCTCCTCTATGTGCTTTTGTTTCTAATTTTTCTGTTCTCCTTATGACAGAAAAATCTTATAGGTCATTTGGCTTCTTCTGCTATTAATGAAAAAGATGTTTCCAGGGATCTGAACAGCCTTGTTCTAAATTCTCTCAGAGCTGAGGCCAGCTCCCCTGATGCATCATTACAGTTTCACAGTCCTCAAGGTTAGAGAACTAATCAAGTATGCAATGAAGTGATTAAATAACAGTATTTACAATTTTAGAACTGCTCACATTCTGCTGAACACCGGTTGCTTATTTCCTCTTTGGAAAAGAAATTGGTGGATACAGGCTCAAAATACATCTGGTCCTCCTCCTTATAGGAAAGGACCACCCTTGACTCCCAGGCTGCTATACTCATTTTGAGCCATATGTTAATTTGTCTTAGGTGGACTCAATTGCAGCTACCACTTGCTTTGTTTCAGGGCAAATGTCAGAAAGAACAGCTAATTCCTACGAGACTCAACTGCTTCCATTGTTGGCTGCTACATCCTACAAACCTGGCTGTACTTGAGGATCAACTATAGCAGGTGTTCAAAATACATATTCACTGGCCTCATCCCTGGAGATTCTGAACCAGTAGGGCTGAGATGAAGCCCAGAAACCTGTACTTTTACCAAGCTCAGCAGATGATTGTCTCTGTGGCCAGATTTAAGGACAACTGATCCAGACTCTTCAAGACTTCACTCGTCCTTCCCATCTTCCCTCCATGCCATAAATATTTATGAAGCTCCTATTATGTGCCAGCACACCATTGTTATGAGGTTGCTAAAGCATATACATATTCAGCACTAAGTTGAAGTGCAAAAGTGGGCTTCCAAACTCAACATAGTAAAGGCATCAATTCTCCCTAAATTAATTTTATAGGTCTAATGCAATTCTTATCAAAATCCTAGCAAGGTATTTTGTAATCATAGATGAGTTTATTCTGAAATTAATTTTATAAATTTTATTTTATATTCATAATGTAATTTACATTATACAAATAAAAATATCTTCTGAAACTTAATTTGAAAATGCACAAGCACTAGAATAGCTATAATATTCAAAAAGTAGAGTGGAGTGGGAGGAATCACTAATATTAAGGCTTACTATATAGCTAGAGTAATAGTGAGATAGAGAAATAGACACATAAAACAATGGATCAGAATAGATAATCCAGAAATAGACCCACACAAATATTCCCAACTGATATTTGACAAAATGCAGGAGAAATTCAGTGAGGAAAGAATTGTTTTTTCAACAAATAGTGCTGGAAAAATTGGACATCCATAGACAAAAAAAGAAATGATCATTGACATTAAACGTCACACTGTGTACAAAAATGAACTCCATATGGATCCTGGACTTACATGTCAATGCAAAACTATATGATCTTTAGGGAATAAAAGGGGGGGGGGGAGGAAAATTGTTGGGATCTAAGACTAGGCAAAGAGTTCTCAGACTTGACACCAAAAGCATGATCTGTAAAAAGAAAAGGAAAAATTAACAAATTGTTTTTTGTTTATTTTTTTCTCTGTAAAAAGTCTCTGTTAAGAGGATAAAAGATCCAAGCAACAAATGAGGAGGAAGTATCTGGAATCATATATCCAACAAAGGACTGGTGTTTAGAATACATAAAGAACTCACAAAACTCAACCGCAACAAAACAAAAAAATCTCATTAGAAAATAAGAAAAATACATGAATGGATATTTCACTGAAGATAATATACAGATGGCAAATAAGCACATGAAAAGATGCTCAACTTCAATTAGGCATTGGGGAAATGCAAACTGAACTACAATAAGTTATCTCCACGTATGTATCAGGATGGTCAAATCAAAAATAGGGAAAACACCTAATGCTGCTGAGGATGTGGAGAAAGGGGATTGCTCATACATTGCTCATGGGAATGTAAAATAGTGTATACATTGTTGAAAATGGTTTGATTGGGTCTTATGAAACTAAACACACGATCACCGTAAGATCCAGCAATTGCACGTAGGGTACTTATCCTAGAGAAATTAAGATTTGTGTTTATACAAAAACCTTTATGAAAATATTCATAGCAACTTAACTTGTAATGGCCCCAAATGAGAAAGAACCCAGATATCCTTCAAATAAGTGAATGGCTAGGTAACGTGTGGTAATCCATATCAAAAGAAATAACTCTTGACACTCACAACAACTTGTATGAAACCCCAGAGAGTTATGTGGAGTGAGAAAATGCCAATCCCCAAAGGTAGTACAAGTATGATTCAATATATAGAACATTCTTAAAATGACAAAATTATAGAAATGGAGAATGGATTAGTTGTTACAAGAAGTTAAGGAGATGTGGGGGAGGAGAGAAGGCAGGTGTGGTTATAAAAGGGCAGCAGGAGGGGTCCTCTTGGTGATGGAAATACTCTGTATCCTGACAGGTAGCAGATATATGAACCTACCCATGGGATAAAATTGTATAGAACACATACACACACTCTCTCTTTCACACCCACACAAACAGGTATAAATACAATTAAGAAAATCTGAATAAGATGGATGTATTATGTCAATGTCAATATCCTAATTGAGATACTATACTCTAGTTTTACAAGATGCTACTGTTGGGGAAAACCAGGTAAAGGTGACAGGGCATCATCTGTGTTATTTCTTCCAACTGCATTATGAATATACAGTTATTTCAAAATAAAAACATTTAACTAAAAACTGGGTTTTCCAACTGTGCTTTAACCATGCCATAGCGGCTCCACATATTGGCAGGTCAAGTTCTATAGAAGGTTACAGACTCACTGACCAAGAATGAGAGTGCTCAGCCTCTGAGGCTCACTGTGGCTGATTAGCCCACCTACATAGTCAACGTTATCACTTTGGCACCTGTAGTAATTTTTAATAAATTATAAGAGTCTAAACCAATTCCATCCCTCAGTACTTATACCTGCTACAGAATAAAAGCTTCAACTTCAGAGTCAAATAATCATGGAGAAAAACATACAGGAAGAATGTTGGAGCAGCTCTAGGTGTCTGCTCCCTTGGCTTGACACACATTCACTGAGCACATGCTGTATAGCAGGCTGTAGGCAAGGCCCAGCGGACGGCGGTGATGTGGATGAGAATTGCCGTCTGGGGACTTGCTTCCTGTGCAGGAGATAAAACATAAACACATGAAATAGTATTACAATCAATGGGATGGATGCTGGAATGATGGTATGGAAGTAAACGTATAAAAAAACAAGGATTTTTTTTTTTTTTCCCAAAAGGAAATGGGAATCCTGCCTGAGGAGAGGGCTTTGGATGGGGTCGCAGGAGCTCCTCTGGAAGCAGAGGTGGAAGCATGAAAGGGCTTAGCATGTTAGGCATGGGAGGAGGCCATCAAAGACCCCAACATGCAGACAGACCATGTATGGAGCTGAGAAGCAGGAGGAGAGCCACTGCGAGGTGGGCACGCACTGTGAGCTAAAAGGCTTGGCTTTTCAGCAGGTATTTGTTATCATCAGAACTCAAATCTGAAAAGTTAGTCTGGTTTGTGGGGTGGAAGATGGATTGGTATGAGAAAGACAAGAATTGAGACCACTCTAGAGACCATTACTCATTCCAGAGAAGAAGGAATGATGGGGTCATCGACTGAGTTGGAATATCCTATTTGGTGATCATTTTGGCTTTGTACATTTTGAATTTGTGATATCTCTGAACATGAGGGATCCCAGAGGGATATTTCCACTTAGGCGAAATCATGGTGAATTCCATTGCAAGGGAAGCAGTCACTGAGGCCTCAAAGCAATGCTGTGACATGGTTTTATCTACATGAGGTTCTGTAGGATGCACTCTAAAGAGAGCTGACACGCAATGAAGCATCAACCCCCAAAGGGAGTAGCAGAGGGAGGGAGTTTCAAGGTGAGTGTCAGTGGACGCATCTCAGGGTTGAGGGTGAAGGAGAAGAGCAGAGGAAGGGACACCATGTCTCCTCTGTGGTTCTTCATTAGATTTCTCATTGCCTGACTGACAAGCGCTTTCAAGTCATCCCACGTCTTTGAGAAGAAACTGCTAAAGATCATCAGGTTTCAAACCCATCTCTGGCTCAGTTCTTAAAACCAGGCCTGCTTACTCTCACTGGGTAACGTAGACTACGCGTTGTCTATTCAGCATCCTTTCCTCTTTATTCCTGTCAGCATGGCCCAATTGGCTTCAAGGCAACCCTTCTTGCTAGGGACAGGAGTCATAGTTAAATTTAAGCCAGTGAAATACACAAATATTTCATAGGGACTTTTAGAAAAATACCCGCACATCTTTAGGGAAAATTTCCAGAAGCAATTATTTATCTACCCCACTGTACAGCTTCTGACAGCCTTTCCATGACCTTAAGAGGGATCCGTTTTCAAAGGAAGCCAAACAAAATCAACACTGTGGATGCCAGAGCTGGGGAATGGCGAGAGTTGGGGTCCCAGTTGGTATAACTGAGTCAACCAGCTGAACCCTGTCCTGCAGTGGGACTTGGAGTTCCTGTGGCAATCAGTCTATTCATGCTTAAGCCAGCTTAAGTTGCTCTGCCTGTTTCTTGCAACTGAAAATTTTCTTTTTCTTTTTTTTTTTTTGAGACGGAGTCTCACTCTGTCGCCCAGGCTGGAGTGCAGTGGCCGGATCTCCGCTCACTGCAAGCTCCGCCTCCCGGTTTATGCCATTCTCCTGCCTCAGCCTCCCGAGTAGCTGGGACTACAGGTGCCCGCCACCTCGCTCGGCTAGTTTTTTTGTATTATTATTATTATTATTTTTAGAAGAGACGGGGTTTCACCGTGTTAGCCAGGATGGTCTCGATCTCCTGACCTCGTGATCCGCCCGTCTCAGCCTCCCAAAGTGCTGGGATTGCAGGCTTGAGCCACCGCACCCGGCCCGAAAACCTTCTTACACAAGAGATTATCAATCATCTTTCCCCAGATTTTGTCCTTGAGAGTCCTCTTAGTCTGTAACTCGAAGATAGAGACATTTATCAATCCTGATCTTTGGGATTTCTGTTTCCCAAGTGGTTTTCCTTCACTGGACTTTTCAGATTTCCTTTTATCATTTTGAAATAATTTTAAAGTGAAAAGCTCCAGCAGGGCATGGTGGTTCATGCCTGTAATTCCAGCACTTTGGGAGGCCAAGGTGAATGGATCACCTGAGGTCAGGAGTTCGAGACCAGCCTGGCCAACATGGGGAAACCCCATCTCTACTAAAAATACAAAAATTAGCCAGACATGGTGGTGAGAACCTGAAATTCTAGCTACTTGGGAGGCTGAGGCAGGAGAATCACTTGAACCCGGGAAGCAGAGGTTGCAGTGAGCTGAGATTGCACCATTGCACTTCAGCCAGGGCAACAAGAGCAAAACTCTGTCTCAAAAAAAAAAAAAAAGAAAAGAAAAAAGTCTGTGTTACTGTAGACAGTATGTTTTTGCTAAAGTACTTACCAGTGCAAACCTGGGAGTCTTGACCACAGCTGTGGGTGGAGGCTGCTCTTCCTAGAAGAGCTTTGTCAGAACCTGCCAGCCTTCAAGCCCTGTGCCAGGCTCTTTGTGTTGTAGCACATGTAACCCTCACCCTATACCCATGGAGTAGGCATTTGTGGTAGTCATGCAGGGCTCCTTTGTGGTGAAGCAGGGCCATGTGATTTCCAACCATGGAGCTGTGAGGAGAGGCATGCATTGCCAATTCCATGCTGGTGCATTTAATTGCAGGTGGAGGACCCACCCGAGCACTCCTTCCATCTGCCACCGAGATCCTAATGTGATCAGAGACAGTGGGCGTGCCATCAGCCTGCGTGCTAAGTCGGGGAACAGGAAGCAGAGTGGCCAGCTGACCCACATTGCGTATGCACTGAGAGCAAGAAGGAAACCTTTACTGCTACAGGTGGCTAAGATTCGGGGTTTATCTATTACAGCAGCATAGTCTAGTTTATTCTGACTTGTACACTGCAAGGGTCATTTTTATAGATGAGGAAATTGAGACCAAGAGAAGTTCAATAATTTGTCTAAGGCCACAAGTAAATAAAGTCACTGAGGCCCAGGACTACATCCTTCTCACTCAATCATGCCTGCCTAAGGACCTGGCAAGCTGTTTTGTATTCTTTTATGATGTGGTCAGTCAGGTGTGACCACAAGAAGAGACCCAGGACAGACTCATGAAAATAAAGTTTATGATACATACAGGTTCTGGAGACAGCAGGCATGCCATGCCACTCCACATGGGAAAGACATCAGGGTGGTCAGGAGGCAGAAGACAGGCAAGGGGGACACCTAGGCCATGGCCTTTACTGGGTTTCCATGGGAAAGGCAAGGCAGGGTGAACAGCTTAGGACTAGCCAGTTTGAATCATTCCAGTGGGCTCTGACTCTAGACACGGTTTCTAGTTGTCTTGTACCTGGCCCTGGGATGATTAAGGAGAGGAATATGGTCTCCTGGAGCGTAGGGAGAGATAGAGATGCAGCTCTGTGCTGGTTCGTTTGTATATCAAAGGCATGCTCCTGTCTTCAGCCTCCTGGCCACCCTGGTGTCTTCCCCATGTGGTCCTGTGTGGCCTGCTGTGCCTACTGTCTCTAGGACCTAAAAGTATAACAGATTTTGTGTTCCTGAGCACTCAGTCTACCCTTGAGGCCTCACCTAATTGATCAACACATAAGACAGTACAAAACCCAAACCAAGAAGAGTGTCTGGCTCTTAAGACTGAATTAGAAACCATTTTGAGAAATGAGAAAAAGGTGAGAATTTTTTTTACTTTGAGTGGAAGATTCTCTGAACATTGCTTATAAACCTACTTAGTGCACACCAAAGAGGTCTCCACTTTCATCATGCCTCTCCACCCAGCATGCTCAGAGGCAAATAAGTCCAGGTACTCTCCTGCTGAATATCGCTTCCCTGCAATCCTGTGGGATAAAGTTCAAATTTCTCAGCATGGCATGTGAAACTCTCCAGTATCTGACTACAACCCAGGTCACCAGTTCCAATCCCAGCTCTTGGACCATCTCCAAACTCTTTCTTGCAGTCATTTGGAGCTCCTGGTAGGTAGCTAGTCAGGCAGGAGTAGAGCAGGAGAGGGCTACCCCCACCAACAAGGAATGTCAGGCGACCATCAGCTGATGGTCAGGCAGTTGTCGCATTGTCTCTCTGAAATAATAATTGGTCACAGCCAGCACCAGAGAGAGGCAGCTTCCCAATAGATAAAAACATCTGAAATTGGTAACTGGCAGCTTTCAAGAATTGGGCAAGTGGGCTCAAGCACGAGCATTAAGGGGCAAAATGGCAGAGTATGACCTTCTGGAGGCATGCCACCCGGAAAGGGAAGAAAGCCTCAGGTGAACATGTGTACAGCTCCACTAAGCACACTGCCCATGCTCACCTCCCAGTGCTAGTAGGCCACTGTGCATGCGGGCAGCTCACCCTGAGGGAAAAGCAAGGGAAAAGGGGGCGCAAAATGCTGGAAGTGTGTCAGCATATGAAATCCTAGGTTCAAGGTCAAATGGGGCACTTGTCCTTCAAGTTGTCCACTTGGGCCTCTTCCAAGTGTACTTTCTTTCCTTCTGTTCCTGCTCTAAAGCTTTTTAATGAGCTTTCTCTCCTGTTCTAACACTTGCCTTGGTCTCTCTTTCTGCCTTATGCCCCTCAGATTCTTTCTTCTGAGGAGGCAAGACTTCAGATTGCTGCAGACCCATACAGATTGGCCACCGATAACCTAGATGACTTCTACCACTAACACACCCATGAGGGTCTACAAAAAATTGAGGCCAGGAGTAGAAAATTCCTCTGAAAAGAGTTGTTGGATTGCTATGGCATTTCCCCTTCCATACCTGTTTCCCCTCCTTGTGGAAGGGAGAGGAATGAGGTACCTCTCCTTTCCCTCCAGCCACATGAGAAAGACTGCTCAAATCATATACAGGGTTTGACACGTGTCTTCTGCAAGGGTTTGGTGTCTAGAATGGCCCTGAGCAATCTCATGGTGAGAGGTGATGACAGCAACAACATGCCTGACGGGAGAGCAAAGAGAAAGAGGACTGTGCTAGGAGTAAACAGCCAATCCCTATGTCAGGGCAAGGGTGTGGATGTGCTTTTTATGTAGCCAAGTAAGCTGCAGGCAGGGCATAGCCTGGAGCCACTGTGAAATAAGCAGGGGTGAAGGGGACCGCAGCAGAGAGAGAGCCAGAGCCTCAGCTCCCACAGAGCATGCATTAGGGGGAATCACAAAAAGGCACCCACTTGTAGCCATTGAATTACAAAAATGGTGGCCCTTCCTTTCCTGTGCAGCCCATTATTGGGGCACAAAACAATGCCTACAACTCAGCCTCCACTTACTCATTTGTCTGGTACCTTTATTCATGGCAAAAATTACATAAACAGATTGGTAGCCCTGGAGGGGCTGAGGGAGGGTCTTGTAAGTAGCTTGGCAGAGGCAACATCACTGGGCATCGGTTTATACTCAGAGATCTTCTGCACGGGAATTCCTGAGAAAACACAAGATTGTCTCGCAGAAGAAATAGACAGCTCAAAATAGCTGCTGAGCCCAGCGGGACCATTGCAGGAGGACTCCAGCTGTATAGGTGTCAGACAGCCACTGAGTCTGGAGCGCCTAGGTGTGAACCTGGGTGAGAAAGGAGAAATTGATGGTGCCCATTTCCTAGGCTGAAGGGGAAGAGAGCCTAACAATTAGATAAGTCAGAGGGAATCTTAAACTGAAATGGGAATATTCTGGGTGTTCAAAGTTATAAACCAGCCCCAGATTTCATATGCATGGGCCCAGGGGAAAAAGCATCTGGGCATTGAGTTCAAATGGCATTGGAAAGAAACAAAGTTGTCTTCTGTTTGCACTCTGTTAGGTTCCACTAATGAGATGCAATTCAGTGAAGACATCTGTATTCTTGCTGTAAAGCACAGGACTTGGTGCAGACCAAGGAGCAATTCATAAGGATTAAAAGGCATGAATCTAGGTTCTTTCTTAGAATTTGGCAGTCTTTGCACTTCACTTTCTGCCACATCATTATTTTACAGTTAGTAAGTAGAGCTGTAAGTGGAGGGCAAGACATTTATGTTCAAGGGTTTGTGGCAGGCCCTCCTGCCAGCTGAGCAGTTCTCTTCCATCGAAGCCTATGGATTATCTCTCCTTGTGGTGTGTGCATGCAGAGCCATGGGCTGGTTGAAGCTGCAAACGGATGAGCAGCCAATAAATGGATCAATCTATTAATATTTATTGGGCATCTGCTGTGTGTCAGGCTCAGGGACCAGGCAGCCAGGGATTCACAAGATAAATGTATGTTCTTGTGCCCTTTAAATAGTTTTCCACCTCCACTGGGATTTTTATTGGCATTGAAATCTCCACAATTTATTTTTATAGAGTCTTTTATGTAAAGCGTCTCAAAGCAGGGCAGAGAGAAACACACAGAGAGGCCCTCCCAGCTTCTTCCAAGCTCATGGTCCTCATCAGCTCAGCTCAGACTTAATAGGGCTGGGTGTGAGGTATACCATTCCCAAATGAACCAGGCTGCAAAGCACAGGCCTGAAGCAGGGGGTGCTGTGAAGGGTAATGTCAATGAAGTGATTTTTTTTCTGCCAGTGTTGTTCTTAGTTATCTTCTCTTCCTGGGCTCCAAGCCTGAGTTAGAAAACTCTGAACTTGAGCATGGGCCTTGGGGTCTCTCCCAAGGTCCTGAGTTCCAGCTATCCATTGGGGTCCTCCTGACCGTATCTGGGGACCCATGGCTTGGATGAGGGTATGTTTGGCAGTAAGTACTTATACTTGTAAGGAGTGGATAGAGCCCTACCTCAGCAGAAAGCAGACATTAGCATGGCCCTCAAGGTCCATCTCAAAGGGCATCTGGATATCTGGATCAAGACCAAGGACTGCAAAGACAAAAATTCCAAAACCAGCATTGCCTCCCTGTGCTGGCCAATTCTGCTTCTCCAACTGAGCCTTCCCAGTGTGATGATTTGAATGTTTCTCCCCTCCTACACTCATGTATTAATATTAAAAGAAATTTGGTTGCTGCTGTGGTAGTGTTAGGAGGTACGACCTTCGGGAGGTGAAAGGACCATGAGGACTCTGTCCTTCTGGGTGAGATTAATGATATTAAAGAGGGCGAGTTTGCCTTCCTTTTTCCTATTTGCTCTCTGCCTTCTGCCACATGAGGACACAGTGTTCCTCTTCTCTGGAGGATGCAGCAACAAGACCCCCATCAGATGCTGGCACCTGATCTTGGACTTCCCATTCTCCAGAACTGTGAGAAAAAAAAGTTTTGTTCTTTGCTAATTATCCAGGCTCAGGAATTCTGTTATAGCAGCAGACACCCAGGGATTGGCATTGAGCCTCGGACCATGCAGAAAATAAGGAAGCGGTGTCTGGGAGGTGTGGTGCAGCAGGCAGGGGACAACCAAAAGACTTCCCAGCCCTGCTGGAAAGTGGACCTGGAGGGATAGATTAAAAGAGGCAGAACTGAGGCCTGGGCTGGAGGACCAGAGAGTGAAACTGGGCCTGCACTGGGGAGTGAGGAGGACCTTAAGCTGCATGGGAAGCCCTGTGTGACTGAATCCTAGGACCATGAGGAGAGGCAACATTAGCAACTAGGTGTCGGGCCTCTGCTTTTGGAATCACTGTGTGGTGCATGAACTCATCCAGACTGCGTGATGTGTGAAGGGCATCCAGCCTTACCCCTAAAGTACGGAGACTGCAGTGGGTCTGTTGCTCAGAGAGAACTCCCAGAAATTCTGGGAGAGTCACAGACCTAGAGAAGCATATGGCTCAAATCTCTTGAGCAAGAAAAGCAGTGTTCACTGCCAGGCACAGTGATGAATGCTTCTGTTCTTTGTCTCATTAAACACTTGCAACTGTGTCCCCTTTTTTAAAAAAAAGAAAACTGAGACACAAGTTGGGAAGTAATCTGCCAAAGGCCACCAACTCTTCAGTAGCAAAGCAAGGACTTAAGGCTAGGCTTGCAAGACTCCTAGTGCTACTGGAAATTGGTAAGACTCAAGGGTTTAAAGAGGCCTCCAAAGAAGGGTAGTTAACTGTGATGGGCCCTAAACTTTATAGTTCTTTGAATTTTTCACAGGTGAAAGGACAGAAAGCCAAGAAGAGCCTTCTGGGTCAGTGGCTTCTGGGACTATTGTGTGGTCAAGCAGGAAGTCTGGGGGAGATGGAATGAGACCTCAGGGTCCACTCTTACCAACTGTTCATTTAGCCTCTATGCAAGGATTTCGTGGTGATGTGAGTGGGGGTTATTCCCTCTGTATGTCTTGGAGCAGCCATGCTGCTCATGTTTGTGAAATGATGACCAGCGCAGAATCCTGATGTTAGACACTGTGAAGAAACATTAGACATGGGGTCCATCTTTAAAGGGGAATCCTACCCTGGTGATATAGTTTGTATATTTGTCCCATCTAAATCTAATGCTGGGGTGGGTGCGGTGGCTCATGCCTGTAATCCTAGCACTTTGGGAGGCCGAGCGGGCAGATCACCTGAGGTCAGGAGTTCAAGACCAGCCTGGCCAACACAGTGAAACCCCGTCTCTACTAAAAATACAAAAATTAGCCGGCTGTGGCGGCATGCACCTGTAGTCCCAGCTACTGGGGAGGTTGAGGCAGGAGAATTGCTTGAACCAGGGAGGTGGAGATTGCAGTGAGCTGAGATCACGCCACTGCACTCCAGCCTGGGCAACAGAGCGAGACGCCATCTCAAAATAAATAAGTAAATCAATAAAATAAATCTAATGTTGAAATTTGATCCCCAATGTTGGAGGTGGGGCCTGAGGGAACCGTCTGGGTCATGTGGGTAGATCCTTTATGAATGACTTGGTGCTAGTCTTGTGGAAGTGAGTGAGTTCTGACTCTTTGTTCCCATGAGAACTGGTCGTGGAAAAGAGCCAGGCACCTCCCACCTCTCTCTCTTCCTCTGTCTTGCACACATTGGCTCTCCTTTGTCTTCTGCCATGAATGGAAGCTTCCTGAGGCCTTCATCAAAAGCAGATGGTGGTGCCACGTTTCTTGTACAGCCTGCAGAACTGTGAAACAAACAAACCTCTTTTCTTTATAATTACCCAGGCTCAGGTATTGCTTTGTAGCAATACAAACAAAGACATATGGCAATGGCATGTGTTGCTTGCAGGGTACCTTGGCTGATGCAGAAAGAAAAAGTCTCTGTAGAGACTCACTGTCAGTGACTACAGAGCAGGAAGCTGGCCTCAAAGCCTGGACAGAGGGTGGCTGTCGCTGCTCAACTGCAGTTCAGCTCAAGCATATGGCTCTCTGTGGGACCAGCATTGAAGGCTGGGGGATAAGTGAGGCAGGTCTTGCCACACCTTCAGGGTAATTGGATTCACCAGAGTGGCTCTGGTCAGGACCAATGAATAGAGGTGTGTTCGTCAAGATAAAAAGATCCTGGCTTCCTGTCTTCAGGCAACGTCTACAATTGAATTCCCTCTACACTGACCACCCTTGCTGAAGTTGTTTTAATTGACCTCGTAGCCAACTGACCTCATATTCTGGCACAGGCTCTGACTCCTTTTGCAATAGCCTAGCTGCCCTGCTCTGATACTACAAAGGGACCCCCACCCTGAGGTCAGGAGTTCAAGACCAGCCTGGCCAACACAGTGAAACCCCGTCTCTACTAAAAATACAAAAATTAGCCGGCTGTGGTGGCATGCACCTGTAGTCCCAGCTACTGGGGAGGTTGAGGCAGGAGAATTGCCTCTGGGGACTCAGTAGGGTTTTAGAGGGCAGGTGTGGGTCAGGTGAGCATTCCTGGAGAACACACTCCTCAGTGGTTCAGGATATAAGCATGGCGCAGACAGCTGTTGGCATTATCAGCCTGGCCTGGGAGAGGGGGATGCGCACAGGGTAGTGCACACGCCCCGCAGGGAATTTACAGCGGCGTCTCCCATGGGTTCTCAGTGCCTTGGAAGACCGGTAGAGGCTCTGTCTGTCCCGGCCTGGCAGGCAGAGGGCCCCGGCGCAGGGCGAGGCTCCAGTGCGCAGGCTCGCGGGCGCAGGTGGGATTGGACAGCGACGAAGGCCGGCGGGCTAGGCGTGGACCCAACTGGCGAGGCTGCTGGGGTTGCGGCGGGGCAGTTGGGGCGGCCCCGCAGGCCCAGGTGAGGAAAGGTGACTGGGGGCCAGGTGGGCAGGGGGCATGCGGGAGGCTGCCGCGCCGGGCTGTGGGAGGGCGGGCGTGAAGATGCCGTTGATGTGCAGGGGACCCAAGGCGTGGGTTGTGGTCCTGGCCCGGGAGGCTGCCCGGGTGGGCCTGGGCTGTGAGGTAGTGTCGCTGCAGCCCGAGGGCAGGACCCGATCCTAGCCGTGTGATGCCAGCTGCACTGTGACGCGTGTTGGGGCGCCTATGCGTGACGGGACTGGGACAGGAACCCTGTAGCTCTGTGGCAGGGGAAGGCCACCAACTCCCTGAGGAGCAGCAGTGTGGTATGATTAGTAAGAAGCCGTCATCAGGCCCTAAGACAGCCAAGAACTTCCCAATGACTCAAGGGCCGGTGGAGGTCAAGAGACCTAGAAAGAAAGAACATGAATTCATCAATCCATTCAGCATCTATTTTGAAAGCCTCCTGTGTGCCAGACGCTGTTCCAGAAGCTATGAATATCACTGAATGTGATAGACAAGGCCCTCATATGCTAGCGTTGACTCAAGGAAAACTGTAGGATGGGGTAGGTTTCATTTTTGGAAGTTGTAGAATCAGTACTTACGTTTTGAATGTGTTAAGTTTGAGATGCCCAGTAGGTTTTTCCCAATAAAACCTACTAGACATAAGCATAAGCTGGGAAGAATTTTACAGAGGGCTCTGACCACCTACCACCTACAGGTGCCATGAACATTTAGCATATTTGATTTTTCACATTACCTATTCACCTTCTCTCCATTTATCAGTCACCTGGTAGTTTTTTGTTTTTTGTTTTGTTTTTTTTAGTGTGGTGAAATATACACACATAAATCATCTAGTAGATATTTGGGTTGAGATATCAAATATACTTTTTAGAAATTTAAATCTGAAGTCCTGGAGGATGTCAGGCTAGAGTTAATCTTTGAAATCGACATCATATACTGTACATAGTATTTAAAATATATGGGACTGGTGAAGACATCTAGTTTAACAGTGTACACAAAGAAGAGGGGAAGCCAAAAAAGGGAAGGAGGTAGTGGTCAACCATGTTGAATGTTACTGTGTAAGATGAATTTGGTAATTAGGAGGATTGTAATCATTTTGACAAGAACAACTTTAATGGAGAAGAGAGGCATTAAGGTTGGGTAGAGTTTTTTCAAGAGAGAAGAAAGCAGAATGTTTATATGGCAATGTGATTAAACTCATAGAAAGGAAAAACTGCTGCAGATGAAAGAGGGGAACATTGTAGAGGGTAGCTGTTGAATACCTGAGAGAGGAGGAGACCCTACGCAGGTGAATAGTTGGTTTTGAAATGAGCAGCGACACTTACTCTGTTGTAACTAGAGGGGAAGCTGAGACAACAGGTGCAGATACGGTGGATGGTGGGAAGAGAGTCTATTGGTACAGTCGTCCATCAGCTGAGAGGGAGGGCAGCAGGGGAGAGGAAAGGTGTGGGAACTTGGAGGAGAGACATGTGACAGAGTCCTAGAGAGGGTGAAAGTGAACTTACTAGAGAAATAAAGTTGGATTCCCAGGCAGTGCTGAGGGCCCATTTGAGATGTGGAGTCATGCATTTAAAGTGATACAAACCAGTGTAGTTGTATCGTGTTCAACTTCGGAAGGGTGTTGTGAGGATTAAATAAGGTAATGCATGAAAAACATTTAATAGAGGATCAGGCATTTGATGAATGTTAACGCTTTTTATTTGAGCCCTCATTTTGTTTTTCTTTTCTGTTTATACATATGTGACTGAGGAGGCCTGGCAATTACCACCCGACAGACTGTTCTGGGCCATGTTCTCCAATCACAGAGAACTGCAGTTTGCAGCTACTCAGAAGTCTGATTCCTGTTGCGGTTACATGTACACAGTGTGATAATTGAGGGTGTTTGCTTTTTAGAGGCATTGTCCTGGACTGTTTGGGCTGAGGTTTGTCACAGCGACAGTCCTTAAGTTTTTGTGAAATCTTTTATGACTGCATTTCATATTAGATCTGATGCACTAGTAATCTATAGAATCTACAAATCTAAGATCAGCAGGAAAATTTTCAGTTTGATAGGTTTTCATTTCTCCCTGACCACTTGAGCTGTATTAAAATACAAATAACAATAATGTCTGACAGTAAGCTCTTGAAAGTGCCAAGCACTTTTCTAAGCACATCACATGCATAATCTTGTTTAATCGTCACCTCAACTCTACAAGGCAGGTACAATTATTTTACTGATTTTTCAGATGCAAAAATAGGTTCCAAGGGGTTAAGTAATTTGCCCAAGGTACACATACCCTGACCTCCAGTTTCTACTGCACACAGTAATTTTTTTTTTTTTTAACTGCTTCACCATCACTCATCTGCATTGCAGTGGAGTACTTAACATGCTGGACTCCAAAGCCAGAATGCCTGGTTTCAGAAAACTGGCACTTAGAAGCTATGGGACTTTGGGTAAATTATCTAACTTCTATGTGCCTTTGTTTCTTTTTTGACAAAATGGAAATAATAATAGTACCTGCCTGATAGGGCTATTATCATTGCAATTGAGAATCACATGAGTTAATATATTCAATATGCCTAATATAGTGCCTGGTTGTTTAAATGCTACTATTATCATCTGCTTGCTAGTACCACCATGGAGCAGTATATACCGATTGGTTTGATCAAAATAATACTCCAAGTGTCCTGTTATTGTGTCTAAGCAGAGTTTTAAAATTGCAGCCCACTATATTATTCCCACCTCAGGGATCACTCCTGTTTCCTCTGAGTTTATCTCTCTGAGGGAAACAAATAGATAAGTTTGCTTCCAGGAGCAGAAAACAACTCAAATTTCATTCATACTCATTTGACCAATAGAGTTCATTTCATTCATCCTGGCATTACATACCACTTAGCAAAGGGGAATAAGGCTTGGGGAGTAATGTGATTCCATGTTGTTTTTCCCAGATCAGCAGCCCATTTAGAGGAATTTGGTTAGAAAGGCCAATGGACTGCATAGCCAGTATTGGACACAGCATATGGTAGGTGATGTGGGTCAGTGGGCTGGACATAAAAGTATTCTGAAAAGATCTGTAAAGTCTTTGGAGTTACTACGATGTGTTGTGTCAGTTACTGATTAAAAGTGACTGGCAGGCTTGGCATTTGAGACCAGTGAAAGTTCTAAGTGATCTTTGCTGATATGCAACACGTAGAGTAAATGTATGATAAAAAGTAGTAATTCTCAGTGAGTTTGCATTGGAATCACCAGTGGGGAGCTTTATGAAGATTTGCAGAATGACAGGCTCCACTTCCACAGATTCTGAATCAGTAAGTCTCAGCAGGGTTCTGGAATCAATCAACTTTTTAAAGAGCTCCCCCAGTGACTGTGATGTGCAGTTAGCATGGGATATCATTAGTGCAAATCAGTGCTTTTAAGCCCTAACTGTGTTTTACAATTACCTTTCAATCGGCTTTTTAAAAACATACTGATGTTCTGGAGCCACCCCAGGGATTCTGATTTAATTTAGCCTGGGTGAGGTCTGGACATTCGTGTGTTTCTTTAAAAAAATTTCTCAGGTGATTCTAATGTACAGCTAGGTTTGAGAATCACTGGCATAGTCAGCTAGATTTCCTGCCATAGTTTATTTACTCTTAAAAATTTAAACATAGCTTCAGGCAGCATCTTACCACCAGGAAAGTGGAAAAATGAACATTTCTGAATTTCCCCAATGTAAATGTTCAATATGATAATCAGGTAACAACGAAAAATGTGAATTGCTGATAGAATTAGCATTTCTTACACTAAGCTGTGAAGATTTGATCAAGTTTCCCCTGGGGATGAGAATTTACATTTCCCAAGAGCTTTGTATAGAATCTCAATATTTCAGCAACTCTGGGAGGTACATATAATTCCCATTTTGTAGATGAGAATTTTGAGGCTAAGGGAGGTTAAGTAGCTTGCACACTCAGTTGTGTACATTTCCAAGGTCTAGGTTCCATTTTCTCAGTAATTCTCAACTTTGAGTGCACACTGGGATCGCCTGGGGAACTTTAAAATTACGAGTGCTTGGCTGGGTGCGGTGGCTCACGCCTGTAATCCCAGCACTTTGGGAGGCCAAGGCGGGTGGATCATGAGGTCAGGAGATCGAGACCATCCTGGCTAACATGGTGAAACCCCATCTCTACTAAAAGTACAAAAATTAGCTGGGCGTGGTGGCGTACACGTGTAGTTACAGCTACTTGGGAGGCTGAGGCAGAAGAATCGCTGGAAGCTGGGAGGTGGAGGTTGTAGTGAGCCAAGATCACGCCACTGCACCCCAGCCTGGCAACAGAGCGAGACTCCGTCTAAAAAGAAAAAAGAAAAAAAAAAAAATTACCAGTGCTGGTGTTCCATTCTCAGAGACGCTGATTTTGTTGGTCTGGTGTGGCCTGGAATTGGGATTTTGCAAAGCTCTCCAGCTAATTCTAATATGCAGCTGAAATTGAGAATCATGCATTACACCATGCAGCTTCCTGGTGGTCTAAATTAATTTTCTCATACGCCCGTAGATTGCCCTTCTGTAGACTGCTGTGACTGGGTTCCTTGCCTTCGTATATTCACTTATAGATATCTTAGTGTCTTTTCTTTCCACTCCTTCCTCAACTTTTAACAAATAGGTAAAGATTGCCAGACACTGTTCTTGGTGCCAGAATGACACAGTGATGACAGGGCAGACCAAGTTGCCAGCCTCATAGTACTTATACTGGGGGAGGTAGACAATAAACATGTGAGAAGATGCATATGGACTTACATAGGTAAGCAAACTTTAAGGTAATGAAAAGTGCTTTGGGGAAAAGTAAAGCAGGATGATAAATAGTGATCCCAGCAGCAATGCATGAGATTCCATTTGCTCCACATCTTCATCAGAACCACTTTGTATTGGATTGTGTTTGTGTGCTTGATTTCAGCATTTCTAGTAGGTATGTAGTAGTATTTCGTTATGGTTTTCCTTTGCATTTTTATGTTGGCCAGTTCATGAAAATACATCTTTTCATGTATTTATTTGCCATCTATGTTTCTTCTTTGGTGAAGTATCTGTTCACATCTTTCGACTATTTAAAATTGGGTCGTCCTCTTTTTGAGTTATAAGGGTCTATATATTTAGGATATAAGTCCTTCCTCAGATGTGTGTTTTGCAAATAT
Source organism: Macaca fascicularis (assembly GCF_037993035.2). Classification (NCBI taxonomy): domain Eukaryota; kingdom Metazoa; phylum Chordata; class Mammalia; order Primates; family Cercopithecidae; genus Macaca; species Macaca fascicularis. The sequence goes on along the minus strand of NC_088383.1, from coordinate 57,332,237 downwards.
CTTCTCCCAGACTGGGGCTTGACTTTGCATTTCTTAATGTTGTCTTCTGAAGAGCAGAAGCTTTTAATTATTTTGAAGTCGAGTTATCAATTATTTCTTTTGTGGTTTGTGCTTAGTGTCTTAAGAAATCTTTGTTTAATCCAGTGTCACAAAAGTTTTCCCTTAAGTTTTCATCTAGAAGTTTTATAGGTTTAGAAATTTGCATTTAGGTCTGTCATCTATTTTGAGTTGATTTTTGTACATAATGTGAGTATGGGGTGAAGTTTATAATTCTGTGTGTGGATGTCTCATTTTCCCAACACACTTGTTGAAAGCACTATCCTATCCCCATTATATTATCTTGACACCTTTCCCCTCCTAAATCAATTGTTACTATGTGTGAACTATTTCTAATCTCTCTGTTCTTTCCTGCTGAGGTATATGTCTATTCTTATACCAGCACCACATTGGATATTCCATTCATAATTTCTCTTCATTATAGGGAGGTCCTAGTTAGTGAAATAAAGGAAGGAAAAGATATAAGCGTAACCAGATTAAAAAGGAAGAAATAAAATTGTCTTTATTTGCAGACAACATGATTGTTTATGAGGAACCTGAGGAATCTACAAAAAAGCTACTAGAAATAACATGACTTTGGCAAAGACACAGGATGTGAGGCCAATATACAAAAATCAATAGTATTTATCACTGGCAGTGAACAATTGGAAATTAAAACTTAAAAACGCAATTGACAATAGTATCAAAAACATGAAAAACTGAGGGAAAAATCTAATGAAGTTCTGTAATATTTGAATACTAAAAACTATAAAACATTGAAGAGAGAAAGAAAACCAAATAAATGGAGAAATAAATCTATTCTATTTGATAATATTTTGTTAAGGGGTTTTTTGCATATATATTCATGAGAGCTACTGGTCTATAAAGATACTGGTCTGTAATATTCTTGATTTTGGTATCAAGGTTAATGGTGGTCTCATAAATTAGTTGGGAGTGTTCCCTTTTCTATTTTCTGGAACATTTTGTATAGGAGTGTTATTCTTCCTTAAAGGTTTGGTAGAGTTCAACAGGGAGGTGTCTGGGCCTAGAGTTTCCTTGTGTTAGTTTTATACCATCGACTCAAGTTTTAAAACTATATATGGCTATTCAGATTTTATGTGCTACTCAGTTCTTTTTGAGTGAACTTTAGTACTTTGTGTCTTTCAAGGAATTAGTTCCTTTCATCTATGTTATCAACTTTGGCATATAGTTGTTTGTAATACTTTCTTATTATCCTTTTGATGGCATTAACATTAGGATCTGTAGTGAAGTCCTCTTTTTCATTTCATTTCTGATTTTGGTTATTTGTGTATTCCATCTTCTCTGCCTCCCTTTTTCTCTCCCTCTATCTCTTCCTCTTCCTCTTTCCTTCCCACCCCTTCCTTTCTTTCAATAGTCAGTCTAGAGCTGCACTGTTCAATAGTTATCCCTAGTCACATGTGTCTATTTAGATGTAAATTAATTTCAATAAAATTACATTGAAAATTGAGTTCCTCAGTCACACTGGCCACATTTTAAGTGACCAGGAGTCACAAGTGGCTTCCATATTGGAGGGTGCTGCTATATAGAATGTTTTCATCATTCTACAAAGTTCTACTGGACGTTGAGGGTCTAGAGGTTAGTAATTTTTCTTTAAATCTTTTCAGGGACCTGTTTTGGATTTCATTGATTTTTCTCTGTTGTTTTTTTATTTTCCACTTCATTGATTTTTTGCTCTTTATTATTTCCCTCTTTTTGCTTGCCTTGAATTTAATTTCTTTTTAAATTTCTTAAAGTAGGACCTTAGATTACTCATTTGAGGCCTCTATTGTTTCCTAATATAAATATTTAATGCTATAAATTTCTCTATCAGCACTGTTTTAGCTGCATCCATGAATTTTGATGTTGTATTTTTACCTTCATTCAATTCAGAATAATGTATAGTTTCCTTTGTCACTTCTTTGAATTTAGAGTTATTTAGAGATATATTCTTTAATTTCCAAATATTTGAGAATTTTAAAGATGTATTTCTTTGATTTATATTTTAATTCCATTTTAAAAGTGTTGTTCAGGTTTTCTGTCCTTATTATCTGTCTACTTGTCTCCAACATTGTTGTAGATTTTTCTGTTTTTTCATTTCAGTTTTCATTTTATCACTTTGGAAGCTATGTTGTTGGATACACACACATTTCGAATTCTTACGTATTATGTAATTCCCCTTTTTATTTCTGGAAATGTTTATCATTTTTTAAAGTCTATGTTGTCGATGTTAATATGGCCATTCTATCTTTCTTTTGATCGGTATTTACATGGATTATCTTTTTTCCATTTTTAAAATTTATCATGTCTTTATAGGTAAGGTGGGTTTCTTGTAGACAGTATATAATTGGATCTCACTTTTCAAATCCTGTCAGACAATCCCTGACTTTTGATTTGGATGGCCAGACCGTTTACATTTAATATAATTATTGATATGATTAGATTGTAATCTGTTATCTTGCCAGGTTTGCGCTTGCCTTACCTGTGCTCTAATCTATTCCCTTCTTTTCCCATATTCTTTTGGTTTAAATGAGGCTTGCTTTACTTACTCAATTTTTTACTCCATTTTATCTCCACGCTGCCCTTTTCAGAGAAAAGCTTCTGCTTTTTCTCCTCCATGCTTCTTCTCCTTCTTTTTATTCTTTTTCTTAGTGGTTACTCTAGGCTATATAAGTTTGTCACAGTCTACCTTCAAATAATATATCATTTCACATATAGTATAATATATATACCTTACAGCAGTATGCTTCCATTATTTCCCACCCATACTTTGTGTTATGATTGCCATACATTTTACATCTGCATATCTTATAAACTCCACCATGTAATTGTCATTATTTTTGCTTTAGACAATTATCTTTTTAAATTCTTGTTCTCTTCACTCTTAAAAATCTTATTTTATAGACTACTTTTAGAATAGTTTTAGATTTATAAAAAATTGAGCAGATAGTACAGTAAGTTACCCTATACCCCCTCAGCCCCATGGTTTTCCCCATTGTCAATATGTTGCTTTTGTTTGGTACATTTGTTATAGTTAATAAACCAATATCCATAGATTAGTATTAACTGAAGTCTCTAGTTTACATTAAGGTTCACTAGTTATATTGTACATTTCTATGGGTTTTGACAAATGTATAATGTCATGTATCCACAATTATAGTATCATACAAAATAGTTTCATTGTCCTAAAAGTCTTCTGTGCTTCATCTATTCATTATTCCAGCTCAACCCCTGAACCCCTGCTAACCACTGATCTTTTTGCTGTCTCAAAAGCTTTGCTTTTCCTACAGTGTCATATAGTTGGAATTAAATAGTATGCAGCCTTTCAGATTGGCTTCTTTTGTTTAGAAACATTGATTTAAACTTTCTCCATATCTTATTATAGCTTGATAGCTTATTGTTTATCATTATATAGATAGATGCTCCTTGAAAGGGTCATATATGCAAAATAACCCCCAAATACAGAAGGAGCCAAGAAATCAAAGAATGAGGCAGGCATATCTAGTTTATTGGCAGAGGGTGATTTTTAGGGGGAACTTATGGAGACAAATGTGTTCTTCGGCAGAAATGTGTTGTTTTAAGACAGGCAGATGTTCACACCATTACTCCCCAGACTCAGGGTTTATATACCATAGGGAAAGAGCATATATATGTTCCATAGACAATTAAAGACAACCCTCCAGAACAGGTAAGATTTCTCTATGTATCATAGCCTATAATTTGTGTGATAACATCAAGGTCGACATGTTCTTACACTATGGATAGGAAATAAGGTAGGAATCAGGAGGCGTTTCCAGGACTGGGGTTCATCAGAAGTTGGAGTAGTGGATTAGCATCCAAAATGGAGTAACTTCTGTCTCCACAATGGATATATCACAGTTTGTTCAAATTATGAAGTACATCTTGGTTGCTTCCAGTTTTGTGTGATTATGAGTTAAGCAGCTATACACATTTGAATGCAAGTTTTGTGTGAATGTAAGTTTTTGGATTAATTAGGTGAATACCTAGGAGTACAGTTGCTGGATAGTATAGCAATAGTATGTGTAGCTTTGAAGGAATTTGCTTAAAGTGTCTTTAAAGTGGCTGTACCATTTTGCATTCCCACTGACAATGAATGAGTGTTCCTGTTGCTCCATATACTCACCAGCATTTGCTATTGTCAGTTTTTTGGTTTTTAGCCATTCTAATAGGTATATAGTATTGTCTCATTGTTGTTTTAGTTTGCAATTCCAATAAGGACATATGATGCTAAGCATCTTTTCATATGCTTATTTGCCACCATTATAACTTCTTTTAGGAGGTGTCAGTTTAGATATTTTGCCAACTTTTTTTTGTTTCTTTTACTTTTTTTTTTAAATTTTACTTTAAGTTCTAGGGTATGTGTGCACAATGTGCAGGTTTGTTACATAGGTATACATGTGCCATGTTGGTTTGCTGCACCCATTAACTTGTCATTTACATAAGGTATATCTCCTAATGCTATCCCTCCCCTAGCCCCCCACCCCATTACAGGCCCTGGTGTGTGATGTTCGCCGCCCTATGTCCAAGTGTTCTCATTGTTCAGTTCCCACCTATGAGTGAGAACATGTGGTGTTTGGTTTTCTGTCATTGTGATAGTTTGCTCAGAATGATGGTTTCCAGCTTCATTCATGTCCCTGCAAAGGACATGAACTCATCCATTTTTATGGCTGCATAGTATTCCACGGTGTATATGTGCCACATTTCCTTAATACAGTCTATCATTGTGGACATTTGGGTTGGTTCCAAGTCTTTGCTATTGTGAATAGTGCTGCATTAAACATACGTTTGCATGTGTCTTTATAGCAGCATGATTTATAATCCTCTGGGTATATACCCAGTAATGGGATTGCTGGGTCAAATGGTATTTCTGGTCCTAGATCCTTGAGGAATCACCACATTCTCTCCAGCACCTGTTGTTTCCTGACTTTTTAATGATCACTATTCTAACTGGTATGAGATGGTATCTCATTGTGGTTTTGATTTGCATTTCTCTGATGACCAGTGATGAGGAGCATTTGTTCATGTGTCTGTTGGTGGCATAAATGTCTTCTTTTGAGAAGTGTCTGCTCATAGCCTTCACCCACTTTTTGATGGGGTTGTTTGTTTTTTCTTGAAAACTTGTTTAAGTTCTTTGTAGATTCTGGATATTAGCCCTTTGTCAGATGAGTAGGTTGCAAAAATTTTCTCCCATTCTGTAGGTTGCCTGTTCACTCTGATGGTAGTTTATTTTGCTGTGCAGAAGCTCTTTAGTTTAATTAGATCCCATTTGTCAATTTTGGCTTTCGTTGCCATTACTTTTGGTGTTTTAGACATGAAGTCCTTGCCCATGCCTATGTCCTGAATGGTATTGCCTAGGTTTTCTTCTACGGTTTTTATGGTTTTTGGTCTAACATTTAAGTCCTTAATCCATCTTGAATTAATTTTTGTATAAGGTATAAGGAAGGAATCCAGTTTCAGCTTTCTACATACAGCTAGCCAGTTTTCCCAGCACCATTTATTAGATAGGGAATCCTTTCCCAATTTATTGTTTTCATCAGGTTTGTCAAAGATCAGATGGTTGTAGATGTGTGGTATTATTTCTGAGGCCTCTGTTCTGTTCCATTGGTCTATATTTCTTTTTTGGTTCCATATGAACTTTAAAGCAGTTTTTTTCCAATTCTGTGAAGAAAGTCATTGGTAGCTTAATGGGGATGGCATTGAATCTATAAATTACCTTGGGCAGTATGGCCATTTTCATGATATTGATTCTTCCTATCCATGAGCATGGAACGTTCTTCCATTTGTTTGTGTCTGCTTTTATTTTGTCGAGCAGTGGTTTGTAGTTCTCCTTGAAGAGGTCCGTCACATCCCTTGTAAGTTGGATTCCTCTTTGTAGGAATTGTGAATGGGAGTTCTGGTTTGTAGGAATTGCAAATGGGGGATGTGGCTGTTTGTCTGTTATTGGTGTATAGGAATGCTTGTGATTTTTGCACATTGATTTTGTATCCTGAGACTTTGCTAAAGGTGTTTATATCAGCTTAAGGAGATTTGGGGCTGAGACGATGGCGTTTTCTAAATATACAATCATGTCATCTGCAGACAGGGACAATCTGACTTATACTTTTCCTAACTGAATACTCTTTATTTCTTTCTCTTGCCTGATTGCCCTGACCAGAACTTCCAACACTATGTTGAACAGGAGTGATGAGAGAGGGCATCCCTGTCTTGTGCCAGTTTTCAAAGGGAATGCTTCCAGTTTTTGCCTATTCAGTATGATATTGGCTGTGGGTTTGTCATAAATAGCTCTTATTATTTTGAGATATGTTCCATCAGTACTTAGTTTATTGAGAGTTTTTAGCATGAAGGGCTGTTGAATTTTGTTGAAGGCCTTTTCTGCATCTGTTGAGATAATCATGTGGTTTTTGTCTTTGGTTCTGTTTGTATGCTGGATTATGTTTCTTGATTTGCATATGTTGAAGTAGGCTTGCATCCTAGGGATGAAGCTGACTTGATCATGGTGGATAAGGTTTTTGATGTGCTGCTGGATTCAGTTTGCCAGTACTAAGAATTTTCGCATGGATGTTCATCAGGGATATTGGTCTAAAATTCTCTTTTTTGTTGTATCTCTGCCAGGCTTTGGTATCAGGATGATGCCGGCCTCATAAAATGAGTTAGGGAGGATTCTCTCTTTTTTTATTGATTGGAATAGTTTCAGAAGGAATGGTACCAGCTCCTCTTTTTACCTCTGGTAAAATTTAGCTGTGAATCCGTCTGGTCCTGGACTTTTTTTGGTTGGCAGGCTATTAATTACTGCCTCAGTTTCAGAGCCTATTATTGGTCTATTCAAAGATTCAACTTCTTCCTGGTTTAGTCTTGGGAGGGTGTATGTGTCCAGGAATTTATCCATTTCTTCTAGATTTTGTCGTTTATTTGCATTGAGGTGTTTATAGTATTCTCTGAGGGTAGTTTGTATTTCTGTGGGATCAGTGGTGATATCCCCTTTATCATTTTTTATTGCATCTATTTGGTTCTTATCTCTTTTCTTCTTTATTAGTCTTGCTAGTGGTCCATCAGTTTTGTTGATCTTTTCAAAAAACCAGCTCCTGGATTCATTGATTTTTTGAAGGGCTTTTTGTGTGTGTGTCTCTCTCCTTCAATTCTGCTCTGATCTTAGTTATTTCCTGCCTTCTGCTAGCTTTTGAATGTATTTGCTCTTGCTTCTCTAGTTATTTTAATTGTGATGTTAGGTTGTTGATTTTAGATCTTTCCTGCTTTCCCTTAAATGGACATTTACTACTATAAATTTCCCTCTACACACTGCTTTAAGTGTGTCCCAGAGATTCTGGTATGTTGTGTCTTTGCTCTCATTGGTTTCAAAGAGCATCTTTATTTGTGCCTTCATTTTGTTATTTACCCAGTAGTCATTCAGGAGCAGGTTGTTCAGTTTCCAGGTAACTGTGCAGTTTTGAGTTCTAATTTGATTGCACTGTGGTCTGAGAGACAATTTGTTGTGATTTCTGTTCTTTTCCATTTGTTGAGGAGTGCTTTACTTCCAACTATGTGGTCAATTTTGGAATAAGTGCGATGTGGTGCTGAGAAGAATGTATACTCTGTTGATTTGTGGTGGAAGTTTTGTAGATGTCTGTTAGGTCCACTTGGTGCAGAGCTGAGTTCAAGTCCTGGATATACTTGTTAACTTTCTGTCTCGTTGATCTGTCTAATATTGACGGTGGGGTGTTAAAGTCTCCCATTATTATTTTGTGGGACTCTATGTCTCTTTGTAGGTCTCTAAGGACTTGTTTATGAATCTAGGTGCTCCTGTATTGGGTGCATATATATTTAGGATACTTAGCTCTTCTTGCTGAATTGATCCCTTTACTATTATGTAATGGCCTTCTTTGTCTCTTTTGATCTTTGTTGGTTTAAAGTCTGTTTTATCAGAGACTAGGATTGCAATCCCTGCTTTTTTTTTTTTTTTTTTTTTTCTTTCCATTTGCTTGGTAGATTTTCTTCCATCCCTTTATTTTGAGCCTATGTTTGTCTCTGCATGTGAGATGGGTCTCCTGAATACAGCACACTGATGGGTCTTGACTCTTTACCCAATTTGTGAGTCTGTGTCTTTTGATTGAGGCATTTAGCCCATTTACATTTAAGGCTAATATTATCATGTGTGAATTTGATCCTGTCATTATGATGTTTGCTGGTTATTTTGCCCATTAATTGATGCAGTTTCTTCATAGCATCGATGGTCTTTACAATTTGACATGTTTTTGCAGTGGCTGGTAGTGGTTGTTCCTTTCCACGTTTAGTGCTTCCTTCAGGAACTCTTGTAAAGCAGGCCTGGTGGTGACAAAATCTCTCAGCATTTGCTTGTCTGTAAAGGATTTTATTTCTCCTTCACTTATGAAGCTTAGTTTGGCTGGATATGAAATTCTGGGTTGAAAATTCTTTTCTTTGAAAATGTTGAATATTGGCCCCCACTCTCTTCTGGCTTGTAGGGTTTCTGCCAAGAGAGCCACTGTTAGTCTGATGGGCTTCCCTTTGTGGGTAACCAGATCTTTCTCTCTGGCTGCCCTTAACATTTTTTCCTTCATTTCAACCTTGGTGAATCTGACAATTATGTGTCTTGGGGTATGTATCTTTGTGGTGTTCTCTGTATTTCCTGAATTTGAATGTTGGCCTGCCTTGCTAGGTTGCGGAAGTTCTCCTGGATAATATCCTGAAGAGTGTTTTCCAACTTGGTTCCCTTCTCCTCGTCACTTTCAGGCACACTTATCAAACGTAGATTTGGTCTTTTCACATAGTCACATATTTCTTGGAGGCTTTGTTTGTTTCTTTTTATTCTTTTTTCTCTAAACTTCTCTTCTCACTTTATTTCACTAATTTGATCTTCAATCACTGATACCCTTTCTTCCATTTGATCAAATTGACTATTGAAACTTGTACATGCATCACGAAGTTCTCATGCCAAAGTTTTCAGGTCCATCCATTCATTTAAGGTCTTTTCTACACTGTTCTAGTTAGCAATTCATTTAATCTTTTTTTCAAGGTTTTTGGCGTCCTTGCAATGGGTTCAAACATGCTCCTTTAGCTTGGAGAAGTTTGTTATTACAGACCTTCTGAAGCATACTTCTGTCACCTCCTCAAAATCATTCTCTGTCCAGCTTTGTTCTGCTGCTGACGAGGAGCTGCGATCCTTTGGAGGAGAAGAGGCACTCTGGTTTTTAGAATTTTCAGCTTTTCTGCTGTGGTTTCTCCCCATGTTTGTGGTTTTATCTACCTTTGGTCTTGGATGTTGATGACCTACAGATGGGGTTTTGTTGTGGATGCTCTTTTTGATGATATTGATGCTATTCCTTTCTGTTTGTTAGTTTTCCTTCTAACAGTCAGGTCCCTCAGCTGCAGTTCTGTTGGAGTTTTCTGGAGGTTCACTCCACACCCCGTTTGCCTGGGTATCACCAGTGGAGGCTGCAGGACAGCAAATATTGCAGAACAGTAAATAGTGCTGCCTGATCCTTCCTCTGGAAGCTTCATCCCAGAGGGGCACCACCTGTATGAGGTGTCAGTTGGCCCCTACTGGGAGGTGTCTCCCAGTTAGGCTACACGGGGGTCAGGGACCCACTTGAGGAGGCAGTCTGTCCATTCTCAGAGCTCAAACAGTGTCCTGGGAGAACCACTGCTCTCTTCAGAGCTGTCAGGGACGTTTAAGTCTGCAGAAGTTTCTACTGCCTTTTGTTCAGCTATGCCCTGCCCCCAGAGGTGCAGTCTATAGAGGCAGCTGGCCTTGCTGAGCAGCAGTGGGCTCTGCCGGGTTTGAGCTTCCTGCTGCTTTGTTTGCCTACTCAAGCCTCAGCAATGGCGGACGCCCCTCCCCCTGCCAGACTGCTGCCTCGCAGGTTGATCTGACTGCTGTGCTAGCAGTGAGCAAGGCTCTGTGAGTGTGGGACCCACTGAGCCAGCTGCGGGATGTAGTCTCCTGGTCTACTGTTTGCTAAGATTGTTGGAAAAACAATGGTATTAGGGTGGGAGTGTACCATTTTTGCAGGTACAGTCTGTCATGGCTTCCCTTGGCTAGGAAAGGGAAATCTCCCGACCCCTTGCACTTCCTGGGTGAGGCGACACCTCACCCTGCTTTGGCTTGCCCTCCGTGGGCTGCACCCACTGCCCAACCAGTCCCAATGAGATGAACCAGGTACCTCAGTTGGAAATGCAGAAATCACCCGTCTTCTGCGTCGATCACGCTGGTAGCTGCAGACTGGAGCTGTTCCTATTCAGCCATCTTAGAAGGCATTTCTTGTTTCCTTTAAAAAAAAAGATTTCAACAGTTTTGGGGGAACAGGTGGTTTTTTGTTATATAGATAAGTTCTTTAGTTATAATTTCTGAAATTTTGGTGCACCCATCACCTGAGCAGTGTGTACTGGACCCAATGTGTATTCTTTCTATCACTTACCCCACTTCCCAACTTCCTCCTAAATACCCAAAGTCCATTATATCATTCTTATGTCTTTGCATCCTCATAGCTTGAGCTCCCATGTATAAGTGAGAATATATGATATTTGGTTTTCCATTCCTGAATTATTTCACTTAGAATAATGTTCTCCAACTCCACCAGGTTGCTGTACATGCCATTATTTTGTTCCATTTTATGGCTGAGTGGTATTCCATGGTGTATGTATGTGTATGTGTGTGTGTGTGTGTATATATATATATCTATCTCACATTTTCTTTTCATTGGTATCTAGGCTTGTTCTTTATTTTTGCAATTACAAATTGTGTTGCTGTAAACATGCCTGTGCAAGTGTCTTTTTCATATAATGACTTCTTTTCCTCTGGGTAGATACCAGTACTGGGATGGCTGGATAAAATGGTAATTCTACTTTTAGTTCTTTAGGGTATCTCCATACTGTTTTCCATAGTGGTTGTACTGGTTTACATTCCTACCAGCAGTGTAAAAGAGTTCCCTTTTCACCACATCCATGCCAACATCTATTAATTTTTATTTTTAACTTATTGCCATTTTTTCAGGGGTAAGGTGGTATCTCACTGTAGTTTTGATTTGCATTTCCCTGATAGTTATATTGAGCATTTTTTCATATGTTTATTGGCTGTTTGTACAACTTCTTTTGAGAATTGTCTATTCATGGCCTTTGCCCACTTTTTGATTTTTTTTTTTCCTTTCTGATTTAAGTTCCTTTTAGATTCTGGAAATTCGTCCTTTGTTGGATACATAGTTTATGAATATTTTCTCCCCCTCTGTGGGTTGATTGTTTACTCTGCTGATTATTTCTTTTGCTATGCAGAAGCTTTTAAGTTCATCAGGTCCTATCTACTTATTTTTGTTTTTATTGCATTTGTTTTTGGGTTATTGGTCATGAAGTCTTTGCCTAAGCCAATATCTAGTAGAGTTTTACCAATGTTATCTTCTGGAATTTTTATGGTTTCAGGTCTTAGATTTAAGTCTTTGATCCATCTTGAGTGGATTTTTGTATAAGGTGAGAGATGAGGATTCAGTTTCATTCTTCTGCATGTGGCTTGTCAGTTATCCCAGCACCATAAAGTGGGAAAAGGATACTTTCCCCACTGGTAAATCACAGAATTTGTTGAACAGGGTGTCCCTTCCCCATTTTATGTTTTTGTTTGCTTTGTCAAAGATCAGTTGGCTGTAGTTGGCTTTATTTCTAAGTTCTCTATTCTGTGCCATTGGTCTACATGCCTATTTTTATACCAGTGTGATGCTGTTTTGGTAACTATAGCCTTGTAGCATAGTTTGAAATGGAGTAATGTGATGCCTCCAGATTTGTTCTTTTTGCTTAGTCTTGCTTTGGCTGTATGGGGTCGTTTTTGGTTTCATATGAATTTTAGGGTTTTTTTCTCATTCTGTGAAGAATGATGATGGTACTCTGATGAGAATTGCATAGAATCTGTAGATTGCTTTGGGCAGTTTAATGATTTTCACAATATGGATTTTACCCATCCATGAACATGGTGTGTATTTCCATTTGTTTGTGTCATCAGTGATTCCTTTCACCAGTATTTTGTAGTTTTCCTCATGCAGATCTTTCACCTCCTTGGTTAGGTATATTACTAAGCATTTTATTTTTATTTTTTATAGCTGTTATAAAAGGGATTGAGTTCTTGATTTGCTTCTCAGCTTGGTTGTTGTTGAGGTATAGCAGTGCTACCGATTTGTGTGCATTGATTTTGTGTCTTGAAACTTACAGAATTAATTTATCAGATCTAGGAGCTTTTTGGATGAGTTTTTAGTTTTTTCTAGGTATACAATCATATCATTGGTGAACAGTGACAGTTTGACTTCCTCTTTACCAATTTGGATGCCCTTTATTTCTCTTGTCTGATTACTCTGGCTAGGACTTCCATACTATGTTGAATAGAAGTGGTGAAAGTGGGCATCCTTGTCTTGTTCCAGTTCTCAGGGGGAATGCTATCAACTTTTCCCTATTCAGTATAATGTTGGCTGTGGGTTTGTCATAGATGGTTCTTACTACCTTGAGGTATGTTCCTTCTATGCCAGTTCTGCTGAGGCTTTTAATTATGACGGGATGCTGGATTTTGTCAAATGCTTTTTCTGCATCTATTAAGATGATCATATGATTTTTAATTCTGTTTATGTGATATATCACATTTATCTTCTTATGTATGTTAAACTATCCCTCCATCCCTGGTATGAAACCCACTTGATCATGGTATATCATCTTTTTGATACGCTGTTGGATTCACTTAACTAGTATTTTGTTGAGGATTTTTGCATCTATGTTCATCAGGGGTATTGGTTTGTAATTTTCTATTTTTTTTTATTACGTCCTTTCCTGGTTTTGGTATTAGGGTAATACTGGCTTCATAGAATTATTTAGGGAGGATTCTCTCTTTCTCTATTTTTTGGAATAGTTTCAATAAGATTGGTACCAATTCTTCTTTGAATGTCTGATAAAATACAGCCATAAATCCTTCTGGTCCTGGGCTTTCTGTTGTTGTTGTTAACATTTTTTTTTTTTTTGTTATTACTGACTGAGTGTTGCTACTTGTTATTGGTCTGTTCAGAGTTTCTATTTCTTCATTTAATCCTGGAGGGCTATATATTTCCAGGAATTTATCTCCTCTAGATTTTCTAGTTTGTGTGCATAAAGGTGTTCATAGTAGCCTGGAATGAGCTTTTGTGTTTCCATAGTATCTGTTGTAATATCCTGTTTCGTTTCCAGTTGAATCTATTTGGATCTTCTCTCTCCTTGGTTAATCTAGCTAAAGGCCTATCAATTTTGTCGATCTTTTCAAAGAACCAGCTGTTTGTTTCATTTACCTTTTGTATATTTTGTTTCAATTTTATTTAGTTCTGCTCTGATCTTTGTTATTTCTTTTTTTCTGCTGGGTTTGGGTTTAGTTTGTTCTTGTTTCTCTAGTTCCTTGAGGTGTGACCTTAGAATGTCTGCTTGTGCTCTTTCAGACCTTTTGATGTAGGTATTTAATGCACTGAACTTTCTTCTTAGCACCACTTTTGCTGTATCCTAGAGGTTTTGATGTTATTTCACTATTATTGTTCAACTCAAAAAATTTTTAAATTCCATCTTGATTTCATTGTTGACCCAAAGATTAATCAAGAGCAGATTAATTAATTTCCATGTATTTGTATAATTTCAAGAGTTCCTTTTGGAGTTAATTTCCAGTTTTGTTCTACTGGGGTCTAAGAGAATACTTGATATAATTTTCATTTTCTTAAATTTATTGAGACTTTTTGATGTACTATTATATGATCTATCTTGGAGGATGTTCCATGCACTGAAGTAAAGAATGTATATTCTGCATTTGTTGGGTAGAATGTTCTGTAAATATCTTTTAAGTCCATTTGTTCAAGAGTGTAGCTTAAGCCCATTGTTTCTTTGTTGACTGTCTTAATGACCTGTCCAGTGCTGCCAATGGAGTATCAAAATCCCTCAATATTATTGTGTTGCCATCTGTCTCATTTCTTTGGTCTCATAGCAATTGTTTTATAAATTTGGGAGCTCCAGTGTTAGGTGCATATGTTTTTAGGATTGTGATATTTCCCTGTGGGACTAATCTTTTTATCATTGTATAATGTCCTTTTTTTTTTTTTTTTTTTTTTTTTTTACTGTTGCTGTTTTACAGTCTGTTTTGTCTGATATAAGAAAAATTATTTCTGCTTGCTTTTGGCTTCCATTTACATGGGATATCTTTTTCCACCCCATTACCTTAAGTTTATGTGAGTCCTTATGTGTTAGGTGCGTCTCTTAAAGAGAACAGTTACTTGGTTGGTCGATTTTTATTCATTCTGCCATTCTGTATCTTTTGAGTGGAGCATTTAGGCCAGCCACTTACAGTCAATGCTAGTATTGAGATGTGAGGTGCTATTTTATTCATCATGCTAGTTGTTGCCTTAATAACCTTTTTTTCATGATGTCATCATTTTATAGGCCCTATGAGATTTGTGCTCTAAGGAGGTTCTTTTTTGGTGTATTTTGAGGTTTTGTTTCAAGGTTTAAAACTTCTTTAAGCATTTCTTATAGTGTTGACTTATTAGTGGCAAATTCTCTCAGCATTTGTTTATCTGAGAAATATTTTATCTCTCCCTCATTTATGAAGCTTAGTTTTGCTGGATGCAAAGTTCTTGGCTGACAATTATTTTGTTTCAGGAAGCTAAAGATAGGACCCCAATCCCTCTGGCTTGTAATGTTTCTGCTAAGTCTGCTGTTAATCTGATGCTTTTTTCTTTATAGGTGGTCTCACAGCTCAAGATTCTTTTCTTCGCCTTGACTTTACATAACCTGATGACTGTGCCTAGGTGATGATCTTTTTGCAATGCATATCCCAAGTGTTTTTTGAGCTTCTTGTATTTGGATGTCTAGATTTCTAACAAAGCCAGGGAAGTTTTCCTCAACTATTCCTTTAAATACATTTTCAAAACTTTTAGATTTCTCTTCTTCCTCAGGAACATCTATTATTCTTAGTTTGGCCATTTAACATTTTCCCACATTTCTTGGAGGCTTTGTTCATTTTTTTAAAGTTCTTTTTTCTTTGTTTTTGTCTGATTGTGTTAATTCAAAAGCTGTGTCTTAGAGCTCTGAAGTTTTTTCTTCTACTTATTCTAGTCTGTTGCTGAAACTTTCCACTGCATTTTGTATTTCTTTAAGTGTGTCTTTCATTTCCAGAAGTTGTGATTTTTTTTAATATCTATTTCTCTGGAGAATTTTTCATTTATATGCTGTATTTTTTAAAAATTTCTTTTTTTTTTTTTGACTTTTTTTCTGGTATCTCCTTGAGTAGCTTAATAATCAACCTTCTGAATTCTTTATGCGGCACTTCAGGGATTTGTTCTTGGCTGGGGAGCTGGTGTGATCTTTTGGGGCTGTTAGAGAACCATGTTCTGTCTTGTTACCAGAATTACTTTTCTGGTTCTTTCTCATTTGGGTAGACTATTTCAGCAGAGAGATCTGAAACTCAAGGCCTGATGTTCAGATTCTCTTGTCCCATGGGGCGATCATTTGATGTGGTGTTCTCCCCATTCCCTTAAGGATGGTACTTCCTGAGGGCTGGACTGCAGTGATGGTTATTGCTCTTCTGGGTCTAGCCACCCAGCGGGGCTACCAGGCTCTGGGCTGCTGCTGGGGGATGTCTGCAAAAAGTCCTATGATGTGATCCGTCTTCAGGTCCCCCAGCCGTGGACACCAGCACCTGTTCTGGTAGAGGTGGCAGGGAAGTAAAGTAGACTCTGAGAGTCCTCGATTGTAGATAATGTTTACTGTTCTGGCTTTCTTGAATGCTGGTTATGCTACAGTGAAGTTGTCAAGTGGATACACTTAGGACCTCTGGTTAGCCAGGATGTTTCAGGTAGTGGAATTAGGTGTTGACTTCCCCTTCCTAGGATCAGGATTATTCTGTTATGTGTTGCTGTAATGGCCTGAGTTGGTTGGCCTCTAGCCAGGAGGTGGAATTTTCAGAAGAGCACCAGCTATGATACTAGTACGGGGCTCTAAGTCTGCCCTAAGACGGCCAGGGTAAGTATTTTTGTTTCTCAGGTGCTGGGGGCAGAGTTCAGGGAATAAAGTTCCCCAGAGTTTCTGTGTTTTGTGTTCAGCTACCAGGGCAGGTAGGGAAATGCCATCAGGTGGCAGCAGATCAGGCAGGTCTGGTTTCAGACTCTCCTTGGGCGGGGTTTGCTGAGGCCACTGTGGGGTCTGGGAGTTGGTTCTTCGGCCAATGGGATTATGTTCCATAGGGAATCTTGACCACCTCTGCTGTATTATATAGTTTGCCAGGGAAGTCAGGGATAGCCAGTAGCAAGAGGCCTGACTCATTTCCCATGCAGTTGGCAAGCCCACATATTCTGCAATGCCCCGCTCAGACCTTGCCCCTGCTCTGTTGGTGGCAGTTCTTGTACTCCTGCACTTGCTTATATCTGCAGCAGCTCCTGCTCCTTCCTCAGACTCTACTCCAGAAAATGTGTGCCCAGTCGAAACCACTACCAATTTCATCCGGGAGCTTTCTTCACCCCACAACACTTCCACAATTCTGCTGGTTGCCTTCCTCAAGGGCCCCAGTGAGATATAGTCAGGAATGGCTTCCCTGTGCTCGAGTTGGAGACGAGGAGTTCATACAAGGCACTTCCTGCTGCTACTTCTACTTTTATATTTTGTGTGACTCTCTAAATCCTTTCATTTCTAGGTAAGGTTAAATTATTCTCTTGTGATCTGGATTTTCAGATTCCCAGTAGGGATGTGTGTTTGGAGGTCGGTTTTCTCCCTCTTACACTCTGGGAACTCACAGTTTTTCTCCTGTTTCACGGAATTTGCAGTGACACGCCTATTTTGCCATTTTTTAAATGAGATTGTTTGTTTTCTCATTGTTGAACTTTAAGAGTTCTTTGTATATTTTTTATTAGAACTTTTCTATTGGATATGTGTTTTTCAAACATTTTCTCCTGGTCTGTAGCTTGTCTTTGTATTCTCTTAACAGTGTATTTTGCAGAAAAGTAGTTTTTAATTTTAATAAAGTCCAACTTGTCAACATTGTTTCCTGGATTATCCTTTTGGTGTTGTATTTAAAATCTCATTGCCAAAACCAAGGTGGCCTAGATTTTCTCTTTTATTATTGTTGTGTGGTTGCATTTTATACCCCAAGAGAATATTTTGAAGTCCTAACCCCAGGTACCTGTGAGTCCAACAAGTTAAGCTGAGGTCCTAATACAATGATTGGTGTCCCTGTAAAACAAAGGAAATTTGGACACAGACAGAGGGAGAAATTCCTGTATCAGCAGAGGCTGAAATTGGAGTGGGATGTCTATAACCAGGGAACATCAAGGATTACTGAAACCACCAAAAGTTAGGAAGAGACAAGGAAACGTCCTTCCCTGGGGCCTAAGAGAGGGCATGGCCTTGCTGCCACTCTCAGACTTTTGCCCCCAGAACTGTGAGAGAATACATTTCTGCCTCTTTAAGCCATCCAATTTGTAGCACTTTGTTATGGCAGCCATAGGAAATGAATACATATTTTGATACCAGGAAATCTTTTTCTGTTGTAATAAGTACCTAAAAAACATGGAAGTGGCTTTGGAATTGTGTATAGACTGGAAGAATTTTTAGGTGCATTGTATAAAATGAACCTAAAAATTAAAAATTTTCAGGTGTTCACACACCTGAAAGACATACTTGTGGCTCGGTACATGGAAGGTGTGGTTACCAGGCAACCACATCCAGCCTGGGTTGTTTGGTGACTGGATAAGGTATGGGACTGGTAATCTCCAAACCATCCTAATCACTTTCTTAGAACTATCTGATTGAGGCTAAGGGCATGCCTCTTTCTGTTTGTCCTTTTCTTCTGTTTGTTCTTGAATTAGTCACTGTGAAACTTTAGCCACTCACTTCTAAGTAGCATAGAGTCCCCCAAAACATGAGTACCATTGCTATTCTTTAGGAACAGCTTTAGTACCAGAAGTGGGTGGCTCAGGCATCACTGCTTTATCACAGGGAAGTGTTTTCCACCTATTACCTCATATCTGACTGTGGAGACCACAGAGGAAAGAGAAGGTGAGGAAGGTGAGCTAGGAGAGGGAAGAATTTCAAATGAGGAGAACTTTCTTCTTCTTCTTCTTCTTCTTCTTCTTCTTCTTCTTCTTCTTCTTCTTCTTCTTCTTCTTCTTCTTCTTCTTCTTCCTCCTCCTCCTCCTCCTCCTCCTTCTCCTTCTTCTCCTTCTCTTTCTCCTTCTCCTTCTCCTTCTCTTTCTCCTTCTCCTTCTTTTTTTCTTTTTTCTTTAACCAGGCTTCAGAAACTCAGGGTTCACACCATTAAATGATGAGAAATCTAGAAGGTTGGTTTTCTCTTCTCATTATTAACTTATCATGGGAAAGATGTCTACAGAGGATAACGGAGTAGGAACATGCCTTTTCTTTTTTCTCTGTTCATGGCAGGGCTTCTAAAAGGAGCCTAACTATAGCTCTCAGTTCAGACAAGAATATTATAACCATCACTAATGGTCTTCAGTATTTTAAGGAGAAAGTTTATGGACTTAAAAAATTTTGTATCTGCAAAAGATCCATATTGCCCATAGCCCTTTTCTAAATCTTTTATTTTATAGATTAAATGGCTAAAGATTCAGGACAAGGTTGGCCTTTAGACATATGTGGACCCATGGATATGATCTGAGTAAGTCAGGAAGTTCTCTCTCTGATTTCTTTTCATTTTCTTAGTGCAGATGCCTTCCTTGTCCTTTAGGTGGCATATTGGTTTTTCTGGAATCTGTTGCCAAAAAAAGGGAACTCATTTGAAGTCTGAGCCTTGAGGGAATAGGTAAAACAGGCATGTTGGAAGGAAAGTATGAGTCTCAGGTGAGTCTCAGGTGGCAGGGCCAACTGTGTACTATAATTTTACTTGGAGTTTTCCCTGGTTTGATGATCTTTTATTAAGCCTGTAATTTTAGCCTTATTTATATAAGCCCATTGACTGCACATTATGAGACATTTGTCTGGAATTCCTCTTTTCATGATAGCAGAACAAGTTAAATTTTGTTGGACATGTATATTTTTACATTAAGAAGATACTAGCTTGTTACTTTTAAACATTTAGTGCAAAAATAGTCAAATGTAGGTAAGCCTTGTATGCAAAATTATTTGCAGTTAAAAATATTGCAACATTACCTAGTTTGTTTTTCCTTCTTTTGCAGAGATGAGTGTTCTGTGATTACCCTGGGATGATGTTCAGGTAATGCTGTGTGGTTTTTTCTCTCCTGGGAAGTGGAAGGCAGGAACTTAGAAAGTGAGATATAACTAAGAAGGGTCTGTTAATGAGGACGACAACGTATTTCCCACACTAGCCTTTGTCAGAGCTCTCTAAGACTACTCCCAGGTTCAGCGATTGGATAGAAGGATTCATAGGTTTCAGCAGGTAGTCACATTCATGGCTAAGATATGGTAGACTGAAAAGGTACAAAGCAAAATCAACAAAGGAAAATCAGACACAATCTCCCCAGAATATTCTCCTTGTGAGTCATGTAGGATGCACTTAATTTTCTGAATAACAAGGTATGAGAACTTGTGTGAAGTGTTGTCTATCAGGGAAGCTCATCTGAACATAAGAATTTAGGGTCTTTATCAGGGGTTAGTCAAGGGCACAGACTGTCAGTGCGACTGATAGCAGTCACTGAAATTCCAGATACCTAGAAGGAAAGAAGATGTTTTAGGAGAAATGAGCTACTTTTCTCATTTAGAAAAAATTTTGCATTAGTATAGGCAATGATTTTACCAGCCAAGTTCCCAGACACCAGCCAAGGGCCAGTCTTGTATGCAGGCATTCCTAAGGAGACTCGTCTTGGACCTGGTAGGTGAAGTCATGAACTTTTGTCTGCGCACATATGTGATGTGTATACATTCCTGACTTACATGATCTCAGTTATGGAAATGGTTCAGCTGCACCCAGTAACTAAGTAGTTCTCTGGAGTACGGAAGCTGAGGTCTACTAATGAAACCGTGCCCCAGAGAGTTAATCAGTGGCAAAGAGAAATTCTTGAATTTATAGGATTGGTTGATAAAAACAAAAAACAAAAACAACTTTCTGAAACACTGAAATTCTCTCTGCTTTTAAGATAACAAAACTGGCTGAAATCAGTTGGAACCAATATGGCAAACTAGAGTCTACATAGTATGAGCTTGCTGACACCACAGCCCACATTTCCACTGCATGTTTTGTACTAACTCCCCCGGAATTTACATATGTGACCCATGAGACAGCATGAAGAGATACTGCACATAACCAAAGCCTTTTCAGCCACCCTTTTCTTTCTGCCAATCTCCTGCTATCCCCAAATTCACTCCCTCAATGTGTTCTAATAAAAATACTGCCTTAAAAACAGTACATGGAGACAGATTTGAGCTAGACTCCTGTCTCCCTGTTGGTTGACCTACAAAAAAGTCTTTCTTTTCTCAAAAACCCAGTGCCATAGTATTGGCTTCTAACACATTAAACAGTGAACTTTTTTGCTTGGTAACAGTGATTGGAGGTACAGGAATTGTGTATTTTGAAATAAAGCACCCTCTTGTAATTACTGATACACTTCCAAAAGAGAGAGAGAGGAATGTAGGAAGGAGGGAAGAAAAAAAGTTTAAACAGACAGATGGACAAACGGATGGACCTGAGGTTCAGGAGGTTGGAGGGAATATGCCAAAGCAATTTATATCATGAATGAAATAAACAGTAGAAGGTTGTTTGCCTTGGCACCTTAATAGCAGAGGCATCCAGATAACAGAGTCATTTCGGAAAGATGTCTTAAGTCATTAATTACTTTTACTTGAACCATTCTAATAATTGAAAAAGTATTTACTTAGAATGTAGCTCATGGCAACGCTATCATCAGTGCCTGGGTTTCAAGGGGTGAAGCATTGTTGACATAGGGTTCCAGCGCCTTTGGAACGTTAAGTCTTCCATTGTTCCAATGGATGCTCACAGTAATCCTTAGTGAGCTTGCTGCTAACACAGATGGGGACAGTTTGTTCTCATGTCTATGATGGGTGGGTAGCAACTATTTTTTAATGTTTAAACTTACATTAGTCACTTGATATTATCTTTATACAAGTGTTTCTATATTTTATTTTAATTGAAGTACATTATCTTTTTGCGGCTTTTTAAAAATCAACTTTATTGAGGTATAATTATGTATAAAGCTTTTAACCTTGCAAATAAAGACGGTTTTCTTTCTTCCTCCCCAATATTAATCCTTTTATTTTATTTTTCTTGTTTTGTCTGATTGCACTGGGCGAACTGTCAGTGGCTCTGGAGGTAGCACTTCAGCACTTCACTTCTCCCCGCTTCCCTCTGAGCCCCCAGCCCTCACACTCACATACTACAGGGAATAAGAAACCATGGAATGACATTTCTTAATGGTTACGTTTATAATCAGAAAAAGCAATACCACCATTCTTTATAAAAAACTAAAAATCATTATTAAAAGGCATAAAACCTGCCAAATAATTACTAGTAGCCTAAGAAGCTTGTACTGAGAATTTAGTCACAGGAAATACAGATTTCAGAGGAAAGAACTCTTATCCCTGGGGTAACTACAGGTAGGGCAAGAGTCAGTCACTATTGAACATTTGAGACTTCTTTCATTCCCTTCTCTTCAGGCTAGTGTAGGTCTCAGGGAGTAGTGTGTGATAGGACTTTCACAAGAATTAGAGGTAGCCCCAGCCCTGGTGCTAAGAATTGACAGAGGCTGAAGGTGCTGAGCATGTCATTTTAAATTGTATGTTTTCGCGTCTTGCACCCAACCCAAAGTCCACTGTGAAGAAATAGTCTTTGTTAGCACCTGTTTCAGTTTTGAGAGAGTTTGAGATAGACTGAAAATCCTGTCCTGGCTGAGGATTTGAGAATATGTACAGTATTCACTGATTCTCCAATTATGTCACCCTGCCACCTGAGGAAAGGTGTTTTGCTTTTGTTTCTTGAGCAAACTAAACACTTGTAGTTTTTCTTTTTTTTATGATTAGATGGGATCACTTTGTTTCATATTGGAGCTTTTGTTCCTCTATCCTCAGTGCTCTATCATAGAATAAGTAATACTTTTAAAAGGATTTCCCTTTTATCAGGGCTAATTCTCTATTTTCTATACTATTGCACCTTCCCCAGGAGTTGGAGGGAAACCTTCGTCTTACGGATCTGACCACTGGCCCCTCAATATCTTTCACAATCTTTCCCTCAGGGACCGAGTGCCTGTCACTCAAGTGATACCTCTGTGACTTCTCAGAGCTCTTGATGTGGACATGCAGATTAGTTACCTGGTGATACATACACGTTCTTTATGGAATTAACTAATTAGTCCTCAAACATTTCTTGCATGTCTCCAATGTGTTAGTTTAGTGGCTGGAGATTAAAAAATGAAAATGTTATAGTTACTGTCCTCAAGATGCTTCTGGTCCAACCCTAGGAGATGAGTCCAGAAATCATTATAAAACATGGAGCTTATAGGGGAAGCACTTGCAGGGGCTTACTTAGCCAAGCTTGAGGGGAGGTGGGAAATATGGTAAAAGCTTGCACTATATTTTCTGAAAAGTTTTCTTCTGCAAATGAAGATTTTGTTTTTATCATATAGTTTACTTTTCTAGGCTATCTAAAATTTCAGTACACATGTGTTGATGTTGACTTGTGTGATCCTATTACTGATTTACTACAGTAGCTGCAACTCAAAATTGAATTAAATGTTAATCATTTTAATATTGCTTTGTTTTGTCTATTTTAAGATACACTAGAAAACATGTCAGGAAAGGGAAATTTATCCAGTTTAATTCTTGTGTTTCTGTAGGGTTATCTGTGACTCGCTGCACTGTTGTTTATTAAAATACTAGGATTAGGCATGCATTTCTGATCAAAGCTGTTCTGATGGAAGGTTTGAACAACTGACTGTTGGTATGGTTTGATATGAATTTTAGTTTATTCATCTGTGCACTAGAGAGATCTTACTAATATGTGTGTGTATTTACATAAAGAGGATAAGTCATTGGTGTAGAGGGCCATTCACATATTTATTTGTGCAATGCAAGGTATAGCATGTTTAAACCCTAGTATTTGAATTAGTAATGAGTGTCTCCAGTTATCAAGGAGTGTCTTGAAATTACTTGATGAAATTCGAAACAAAATTTATTTTGTCTTTAGTTAAAATTGTACTATTTTGTATCTTTTCAATCACATAGTTGGTAGGCAGAAGCTTAGGTGTCATTCTTAGAGGTTCTTAGTTAATTCTGAGGTCCTTAAGATCTCATGTCTGCTTCCAGGGAAGGCTCCTCACTGAAATCTGTTACCTCACTACCAGTCACAAGACCACTGCCATCCTTTTGTTTTTGTTTTTAATTGAGACAGAGTCTTGCTCTGTTGCCTAGGCTGGAGTACAGTGTAGCACAATCATAGCTTATTGCAGCCTCCGTCTCGCGGGTTCGTAATCCTCCTGCCTTAGCTGCCCAAGTAGCTGAGACTACAGATGAGTGCCACCACACCTGGCTATCTTTTTTTTAAAAAAATTTTTGGTAGAGATGAGGTCTTACTGCATTGCTCAGGCTGGCCTCAAACTCTTGAGCTCAAGTGATCTTCCCACCTCGGCCTCCCGAAGTGCTGGGATTACGGGTGTGAGCCACTGTGCCTAGCCCTCCTCCTATTTAAAAAAGATATTCTTCCCCTTGTCAAAGTAGAGTTTTTTAAAAATTAAAAATGTGACTCATACAAATTTGAAATGAAACCAGGTTAAACATTTTACTCAATGTATTAATTAGTGAATAAACCAGGAAGATGGCAAAGGTAGTTCAAAGAGCAGTTTGAGGATCTAGGTTTTTCACTGGCATTTTGAACCAATGTTAGAGTAAGAATGCTAGATTAGATTAAGAAAACTTGGTTAACATCAGACAGAAATAAATTATAATCTTTAGTGTTACTTTATCAGACAGAAATTATTTGTATCACTGCTGGACAAAAATCTATAGGTTACCTTGTAATTGCATTAAGTCTAGGACTTTTAATCAGTAGTAAACAATGAACTTAATAAAGTACAATTTCCCCACACAAGTAATCTTTGGGATGGCCTGTCATCATTTTATGACGTTGAAGTGACATTCCACTTGTCTTTTTGCCTTACTTTCACATTTTAGGTTTTTTTTTTTTTTTTTTTTTGCCACAGGGTCTGGCTCTGTTGACCACGCTGGACTGCAGTGGCATGATCTCAGCTCACTGTATCCTCTGCCTCCCAGGCTCAAGCCATTCTCCTACCTCAGCTTCTGGAGTAGCTGGGACCACAGGTGTGTGCCACCATACCCATCTAATTTTTGTAGAGACAGAGTTTCGCCCAGTTGCCCCAGCTGGTCTCAAACTCCTGAACTCAAGCGATCCTCCTACCTCGGCCTCCCAAAATGTTAGGATTGTAGGCATGAGCCACCACACCCAGCCTTAAATAATTTTTTAACACTTATATCTCAAAGTTTTAAGATAAATCTGTTTCACAACATTCATTTTAGATTCAGATTACAGCAATACCATTTTATTTGCTGGTAGTTAATGGAAAGGTCTCCAGACAAAAAGTATTCTTGGTATTTTAACCAATGGGAGCAATGTAACATGGCCTTACAGGCCCCTTATGGGAAGAATTAGAAAAGAAAAAATATTTATTCTATGCGAGAACTTTTTATAGATTGAATGAACAAGAACTCCTTGAAGACGGGCTCTGTAATTAATTCTTATTTATTCAGTACTGAATTCTCAGCACCTAATTTAGCTTAAGTGTGGCATTTAAATAATTGAGTTTCCATTGAGTGACACTGATTGCATTTGTGTGTGTGTATGTGTGTGTGTGTGTGTTTATATAAAGAGATCCATCATTGGAGTGGAGGGCCATTCACATATTTATTTGTGGAATGCAAGGTATAGCATATTTAAGCTCTGGTATTTGAATAAATAAGCGTATCCAATTCTCAAGGAATATCCTGAAATTATTTGATAAAATTTCAAATGAAATTTGTTTTAATTGTCTTTAATTAAAATTGCACTGTTTTAAATATTTTGAATTGAGTAATAATAAGTCAAAGCTGTGATAGCTCCAGTTGTCTAACAGAAAAATCTTTGGCTTTGTGTATTTTACTAGGTGAACAAAAATTATTTGCTGGCCCCCAGGATACTAATTAGACCTTTGGCCTGACTCACAGGATATTAAGGCTCCATTTCTGAAGAAACCTTTTACCAGTCTAATTTAGGGGATGGGAACATGTCTTCACCTAGGGACTTTAGAGCAGAGTCTGGTAGGTGCATCATCTACTTTTGTGGGTATGGGATCAGGAGGAGCTACAGCAGTGCCTCTCAGACTGTAGATTTGGATAGGGACCACCTGTGGATTATTATCCTGCATATTCTGATCTCCTGGGTCTTCGTGAGGTGGGGGACGGGGGCAAGACTTTGCATTTCTAATAAGCCATCACACTTAGAGTAACAACAATTAGACTCTAGTGTTTTACTTTACTCTTTTCAAATAGCATTTTTTTCCTGATTATAAATGTAATATAGGTTTATTGTGAAGAATTTGGAAAGTACTAAAAAGCATAAAAACACAAAACAACAAGACAGTAAAAACAACCTGTAATCTGCCACAAAGCTGTTTGTTTTCATAATTTTGTTAGATGTGAACTCAGGGCTTACACATTTCTAAGGTTTTTGATTTAGTTAAATGTCAACTGTCTCCCAGCCGACCCATATTGTCATTGTCTTGCTTAAAACATTACTAGCTTGCCATCATTTCTCAGTATGTCTTTTATGCATTTTCTCATTCCTTCCACATTCAGCCCAGCTTCCATTCCCTCTTCTACCTGCCCTCCTTGTCATTATTATTGCTTCCTCCTTAGAAGTGTTTTTCCAATCCTTATCGAGGTATAATTGACGAAATTGTGTATATGTAAGGTGTGCAACTTGATGTTTTGATTTGTCTATATACTGTGAAATGATTACCACAATTAAGCTAACATATCCACCACCTCACGTAGTTACCATTTTCTTTCTTTGTGCGTGTATGTGTGTGTATGTGTGTATTACAAACATAAGATCTACCCTCTTAGCAAATATCATTAAATACAGTATTGTATGTATTATGCTGTACATCAGATCTTCAGAACGTATTCATCTAGTATAACTGATACTTGATACCATCTGACCAACAACTCCCCATTTCCTCCTTCGCCTATCCTCTGGCAACCACCATTCTGCTATCTGCTTTTGTGAGCCTGGATTCCATCTATAAGTCAGATTATGCAATATTTGTGTAAGGTGAGGGATAGGAATCTAAGTTTATTCTACATAGGAATATCCAGTTATTTCCAGGACCATTTATAGAGAAGACTCTCTTGTCCCCAATATATGTTCTTTGTGCCTTGTCATAAAAGAGTTGGCTATAAACATATGGAATTATTTCTGGGTTCTCTATTCTATTCCACTGGTATATGTGCCTGTTTTTATGCCAGTGTCATAATTTTGTGGTTACTATAGATTTGTAGTGTATTTTGAAGTCAGGTAGTGTGATACCCCAAGCTTTGTTCTTGTTTTTTTTTTGTTGTTGTTGTTTGCTTTTATTTTGTTTTTGTTTTTCTTGGCTCAGAATTGCTTTGACTATTTGGAGCATTTTTTGTACTTCCATGTGAATTTTAGGATTTTAAAATTTCTCTGAATAATATCATTGGTATTTTGATAGGAATTGCATTGAGCTCTCAGATTCCTTTGGTTATATTGTCATTTTAAAAATATTTATTCTTTCATTCCATGAACATGGAATGTCTTTCCATTGGTTTGTGTCTTCTTCAATTTATTTCATCAATTTTTTATAGTTTTTATTGTAGAGATCTTTAATCTCTGGTTAAATTTATTCCTAGGTATTTTTTTTGTAGTTATTATAAATGAGATTGCTTACTTGATTTCTTTTTCAGGTAGTTTGTTATTGGTGTATAGAAATGCTACTGATTTTTGCATGTTGATTTTGTATCCTACAACTTTACTTAGAGGAGTTTTTTGTGAATTCTTCAGGTTTTTGCATTTATAAGAGCATGTCATCTGTAAACAGGGACAAATTTGACTTCCTCCTTTTCAATTTGGGTACCTTTTATTTGTTTCTCTTGCATAATTGTTTCTCCTTTTCAAATTTGGATGCCTTTTATTTGTTTCTCTTGCTTAATTGCTCTGGCAAGGACTTCCAGTATGGTATAGTTCGGATGTTTATCTCTTCCAATCATGTTGAAATGTAATCCCCAACCTGGTGGGAGATGTTGGATCATAGGGGCAGATCCTTCATGAATGACTTGGTGCTATAGTCAGTGAGTGCCCGCTCAGCTCATGTGAGATCTGGTTGTTCAAAGGTGTCTAGAACCTCCCCTTCTCTCTTGCTTTCTCTCTCACCATGTGATATGCTGGCTCCTCATTCACTTTTTGCCATGACTATAAGCCTTCTGAGGTTAGATACTAGAAGCGGATACCAGCACCATGCTTCCTGTACAGCCTGCAGAACCACAAGCCAGAACAAACCTCTTTTCTTTATAAATTACCCAGCCTTAGACATTCCTATATATAAATGCAAACAGATGAACACACAGTATTATGGGTTCAAAAAATTTTTTTTAAAATAACATCTGCCTGGTTCCCTCACTGATTAATGAATATAATAAAGTAACACGTTCATTTATATATCTGTATGAGAGCCATGATTTTCTTTTTCTGAAAACTATCCTTTAACAGTTGCAAACTTTTCTGAAAAAGCTAATTTTAATGCTAAATCAATTATGCTAGAATATGGGAAAACATGGAAAGCTACCCAAACTGTTTTGTAGACTTTTTTTTTCCAACTTTTATTTTAGGCTTGGGGGTACATATGTAAGTTTGTTACATGGGCAAATTGCTTGTTGCTGTGGTTTGGTGAACAAATGATTTCATCACCCAGGTAGTGATTCATTTAGGATAATGGCCTCCAGCTGCATCCATGTTGCAGCAAAGACATGATTCCATTCTGTTTTTGTTGTTGTTTGTTTGTTTCTTTGAGACAGAGTCTCCCTCTGTCAGCCAGGTTGGAGTGCAGTGGTGCGATCTTGGTTCACTGCAATCTCCATCTCCCAGGCTCAAGCAATTCTTCTGCCTCAGCCTCCTGAGTAGCTGGAATTACAGGCGTGTGCCACCATGCCCCGCTAATTTTTGTAGTTTTAGTAGAGACAGGGTTTCATCATGTTGGCAAGGCTGGTCTCAAACTCCTGACCTCTGGTAGTTCATCTGCCTTGGCTTCCGAAACTGCTGGGATTACAGGCATGAGTCGCCGCACCTGGCCATGATTTCATTCTTTTTATGGTTGTGTAATATTCTACGGTGTGTATGTACCACATTTTCTTTATCCGCTCCACTGTTGACAGGCATGCAGGTTGATTCCATGTCTTCGCTATTGTGAAAAGTTCTGTGGTGAATATACTTGTGCTTGTGTCTTTATGACAGAACAATTTATACCCCTTCATATACCCAGTAATGTGATTGCTGAATTAAATGGTAGTTCTATTTTATGTTCTTTGAGAAATCTCCAAACTGCTTTCCATAGTGGTTGAACTTACATTCCTATCAGCAGTGTATAAGTGTTCACTTTTCTCTGCAACCTCACAAACCTTTTTTTTTTTTTTTTTTACTTTTTACTAATAGCCATTCTGACTTGTGTAAGATGGTATCTCGTTGTGATTTTCATTTGCATTTCTCTGATGATTAGTGATATTGAGTATTTTTTCTTACGCTTCTTGGCTACGTGTGTGTCTCCTTTTGAAAAGTGTCTGTTCGTGTTCTTTGCCGGTTGTTTAACGGGGTTGTTTGATTCTTGCTTGTTCATTTGTAAGTTCATTATAAGTTCTGGATATTAGACCTTGTGTTCTGCCAGGTTTTGGTATCAGAACGATGCTGGCCTTATGGAATGAGTTAGGGAGGAGTCCCTCTTCCTGATTATTTGGAATAGTTTCAGTAGGATTGGTACCATCTCTGGTTTATACATCTGGTAGAATTTGACTGTGAATCCTTCTGGCCCGGGCTTTTTCTGATTGGTAGATTTTTTTTAAATGACTGATTTAGTTTCTGATTTAATATCTATTCCATAGCCTAGAAATCAAGGAGCAATTTTGAGTTTCATGTCTCATTATTTAAGAAACATTTTATAAGGCTGTAGCTGCCACAGATAGTGATTCTTCTGATGGTTCTGGGCAAAGTAAATTGAAAACCTTTTGGAAATAACTCAGCGTTCTAGATGCCATTAAGAACATTTGTGATTTATGGGAGAAGATCAAAATGTCAACATTAACAGGAGTTTGGGAGAAATTGATTTTAACTCTCATGGATGACTTTGAGGGATTTCAGACTTCAGTGCAGGAAGTACTAGCCTAAGTTTTAGGCATCCACAGGGGGTCTTAGAACACATTCCCTGTGCGTAAGCAGGGACTGCTTTACCATTTCACATATAGTTGTAGGAACATAGGATATTTCCATTTCCTCCCGTTTGCCTTTCATGCTATTATTGATACCAATTTTTTTGTGAGTGTCATATACCCTACAATAGATTATTATTTTTCCTTAAAATTGAGTTATCTTTTAAAGAAATTAGAACATGTGAAAGAGTTTGTTTTATGTGCTCATATATTTTCCAGTTTTGCCACTCTTCATTCCTTTGCATAGGTCTACATTTTCATATTTTATCCTTTTCCTTCTGTCTGAAAAATTCCTTTAATTTTTTTTTGTTGTTGTTTAGTGCAGGCTGGATATTATCTTAATTTTTATTGGTCTACAGAAGTCTTATTTTTTGAAATATATATTTTCAGAGTATAGAATTCTATACTGGCATTCTATAAGAATTCTATATTCTTTCAATACTTTAAAATGTCCTCACCATTATCTTCTAGCATGCATGATTTCTGATGAGAAATCCATCATTCTTATCTTTGTTTTTCTATATTTAATGTGTCTATTTTCTCTGGCATTTTTTCTTGTCAGTAATTTGAATATGACATACATGAACGTGATTTTTCTATAAGCTCATATATTACACTTGTATTTTATTGATCTTCTTTGGTCTGTTGGTTTATAGTTTTCATCTAGTTTGGTAACATTTCAGCTATTATTTCTTCATATTTGTTTTACTTTTGGTATTCCAGTTACAGAAATTTTAGTTCACTTACGTTGTCCCAGTTTGCTGAGTCTGTTCAGTCTTCTTTTTTTTGCTACTGTGTGCTTCATTTTGGATACACTCTTGCTGTATATTGACAGACACTGATTTTTTTCCTTCTCTACTGCCTTATCTGCTGTTAATTTCTTTTAGTTCATACATTGTCTCTAGAAATTTCAGTATATCTTATTTTTACATTATTTATATCTCTTTATTGTATCATGTTTTTCTTTATTTCCTTGAGCACCTTTTAAAAACTTATAATAGTTAAAAAGTTCTTTTTTCTGAATTTTGTCATCTGTCATTTCTAAGTACATTTCTATTGATTGATTGATTTGGCTATGGGTTATACTTTTCTATTCCTTTGCATACCTGTTAATTGTTTACTACATATTGTGAATTACATGATTTTGGTGCTAGATTTTTTCTTTTTCTTTCTTTCTTTCTTTCTTCTTCTTCTTTCTTTCTTTCTTTTTTTTTTTAGACAGAGTCTTGCTCTGTCTCGCAGGCTGGAGTGCAGTGGTGCGCTCACTGCAACCTTCCGCCTCCCGGGTTCAAGCGATTCTCCTGCCTCAGCCTCCTGAGTAGCTGGGATTACAGGTGCACGCCACCATGCCCAGCTAATTTTTGTATTTTTAGTAGAGATGGGGTTTCACCTTGTTGGTGAGGCTGATCTCGAACTCCTGACCTCATGATCCACCTGCCTGGGCCTCCCAAAGTGCTGGGATTACAGGCATGAGCCACCGCACCCAGCCTTGATATTTCTTTAAAGAATGTTGGGTTTTTCTGCCTCGTAGTTATGTTACTTGAAGTTTAACCTGATCCTGTCTGAGGCTTGCTCTTCACCTTTTTTATAGGTGGCCCTAAGGAGCTTCTGTTCCAGGGATGGTTTTACTACTAAGAGGTATCTCTTCTGTGCACTATCCTCAATGTCCCTGTATTGCAGGGTCTCCTCATTCTGGCTCATATGAACTGTTTCTAGGAATTATGTGGCTTGCTACTTTCCGGTGATCCTTCCTGAGTATCAGAGATTGTCTTCCTTCATATAAGCATATCTACATTCTGCAAAAGACATGAGTGGGTTTCTTTGCAGCTACTTAGACTTCTCTTGTTCTGTATAGCTCCCTCCTATTATTATTATAATAATATAATAATAGGCCTCCCTGTTATTCTGCCCTACAAATTCTGGCTGCCTCAGCCTCTCCTAACTTTGATCTTTTTCTTCTCAATCGGTGAATCACTGGACTCTGATTCCTTTCCTGAGCTATAGCCTGCAAACTCCTGGAGGCCATGATCTGGAGCAACCAGAAGGCTCACCCCCTTCTCTCTGGGATCATAATCTGTTGTTCAAGGTCTGAAAATTATTGTTTTATATATTTTGTCCTATTTTCTGATTAGTTGTGGTTAAGTCCTATTACAGTAAATCTCTTATAAGCATAAATGAAAGTAAGTTGTAGGTTGTTTCAATTTTCATTTTTTGTTTGTCAGGTGAGACTGGACTTTTTAAAAATACATTACTGGCCTGTAAGTCACCTTCTTTGAGTTGCTTGTTTATATTTCTTATAGACTTGTTTTTCTGTTAATTTTTTTTTTCTAGCACTTGAAGCTCCTTCCTAGGTTTGCGGAATTTCCTATTTCAAAACCGTTTGCATAAGAAAGATTTTTCTTCACTGAAAGTCTGATAAAATGCCATCTGGAAACCTGTTTGGGCCCATATGCTTTTTCCTCTTGGGAGTGGTATTTTTGATTATTGGTTTGACTTTTTAAATGGTTATGACACTATTTAGGCTTTCTACATCTTCTGGAGTAAATTTTCATAACTTATAATTCTCTTATAAAAGTTTCCATTTCATCAGATTTTCCTAAAGTTTCTCATAGTATTTGCTTATTACCTTTAAAAAAGTGAGTTGCATCTGTAGTTGTGTGCTTTTTCATTTTCACACTTGATCTTAGCCAAAAGGCTGAGAAGCGATTCTTTTTCATTTTTAATGTCATTTGTGCACTTACTCTCCATTGATTGATAGTGAAAGAGGGTTGTGTATTTTTAAGTTTTTTTCCAAAGAACTAGTGTATTGGATTTTGCTGATTATTCTTTAGGCTTATTTTCTATTATTATGGTTTTCTTTATGATTTCCTCCTTTGTAGTTTCTCTGGGTTTCCTCGGTTTTTCTTTGGCCTCTATGATTGAATACAAAACTCATTTATATCAGGTTTTTTTCTACTTTTTTTGTAAACATATTTAAACCTATACATTTTCCCTCTATCTAAATACTCATTTAGCTACTTCACATTAGTTTTGATATGTTGTCCCTTCATTGACATTTCTTAATGTCTTAATTTATAAAATTAATTCATATGTTATAAAGGTTCATAATTTCTATTAGATTTCCTTTTTAACACACATTCAGGAACACACTTTTTCAATTCCATAGTGCTTGTTTACTATATTTTTATTGATTTTGTAATATGCCATGTCACAGAAGTTCTAAATCATAATATTTCATGCTGCTATGGTATGAGAAACAGTACTGTGAGTGCTCAATACTGAGATCAGAGAAAATTTTCTCTCGGCTTCTTATCTGAAAGAGTCTGTGCAGTAAAATTTACACAGTAATTAGGAACAATCATATAAGAAACCCAGAGTTTCCTTGGGATGATTCATATTACATTCTTCGACAAAGCTGAAAACAATTTTCTATATAATTTAACATATTGCTTGCTAACTTATGAATTATAAATAATACAAGAAGTTAAAGTGGGACTTTTGTAACACAGTATTCTTTATTCAAGAAACAGACTCTGAAACACAGAAGACTGTATTCTGTAGATCCCAATGCATGGGTTCTGCAGGTTGTAAATATCTAGGATTTACTTGAAGAGTACTTTCTTGAATAATGTGGCAGTGAGGAACAAGGGAACTGCTCAAAAGTCAACTCCCTGAGGATAATCCTAGAAGAAGGATCAGCTTTGCTATGTTGCTTTTTTCAAAGCAGGGGGGAAAGAGATGATTACCATAGGAGATAAAGATGGGGTGTTTGGAAAACAGGAAAAGTAGGTGAAAATTCCCCTCATGTAGCTTGTTTTTTCTCATTAAGTCTCCATTTTTCCTTCTGTGTAGTGTTTTCTATTTGATCAGTTTTCCCCCCGCTTTGTTCAGTAAAAGATTATGAGGGAAATGACTCTGAAGAAGAAGACCTGAATTTCAGGGAGACTTTGCCTTCATCAAGTAAGAAAAACACACCTAGATCAAAGGTAAGACTGAAAGGAGAGGGATCTCTACTAATTTTGGCTAATACCTAAGTTGCTGACTATGCTCTCTGGGAAATGGGTATCTATTTTGTTTTCACCAAAATAATTTCTTAATTCTTTGCACTGTAGTGTTGACAGTGACCAAAATAGGGATTTGAAAGAGTGGAACTTTTTGCCAAGTTTCTAGTGAATTGCATTTTCTAATGCTACTCTAGAAATTTTACAGGCACTTGTTTTGTGCTACTAATGAAGATACAAAATAAATTTCACATGAAGTTTGAAGCACCTTTAGATGTATTGATTGTGGACTTTTTCATTGTTTGAGACAGCATGATTGGGTATCTCCAAACTATGGAAAAGTAGAGGGCTGTGAAAAGTCTGTGACAAAACCTCTTACGTCAACACATTACCCCATTTGTGGAGATAGTGCTGGGGTTAGGACACAAAAAAAAGGGAAATGGATTTTAGTCTGGCGGGTGCTTTGCATTTTTTTTCTCTTACCTAGTCAACTAGAGCTTTGGAACTGCCATGATGATGCTGGCCTTGTGCTCATTTCCTGTAAGTTACAGCAATAATAGAGATAAAGTCAGTGCATAGACCAAATACTGCTTCTACCGCTTCCCCCGTTCAATTGCCACCTCCACCCCAGATGGGCAGGAGTGCCGCTTTTAAGAACAACATTGTAACTTGGTTATTATCTCCTGTCTGTTCTCTGCTATACTTAAGTTGGGCACATCAAGGCTACCATCACATCTTTGGCTGGGAATCTATGGCTGTTAGTGCCATGTTGGGCTTTTAGTTCACTCTTGAGCCATTCTTTTCTCTGATCAGAATGGTTTCCTGTTTGAAGCAGAGACAGTTTGAATGGGAACACCTTCACAGAATGGCCCAAGTAGATCCTTTGTATAGTCTTATAGTCTTATTTGACTTCTTCTAGAACTGAGCACATTTTGTGATTTTGTTTATATTTTTACTTTGGTTTTTTTTTTTTTTTTCTAAGTTATAGCTTGGCCTATCTAGGATGAATTCTGATATGCTTTAAAGTTTCCTTTAAGAAAAAAGGATCTTAGAACATTCCTGGATGGTTTTTAGAGTGTTGGGAAAATTACCTGATTTCATTAGAACTTGTTTTTCTTATATTTCATGAAACAATTTGATATTGTAGCCATTTTTATGTCCTTTCAGATAGATGCTGTCCCCTAGAAATTGTCTAGACTCATAGACTTGAAGTTGGTTAGATTTGGAGCATTACTAATTTTTTTTGAGACAGGCTAATTTATTTTTTGGATTTTTGGTAGAGACAGGGTTTCACCATGTTGGCCAGGCTGGTCTTGAGCTCCTGGCCTCAAGTGATCCACCCATCTCGGCCTCTCAAAGTGCTGGGATAATAGGCATAAGCCACCACGGCTGGCCTGTTAAAGACATTTTTATGCCGGCACTCATTTTAGAGGTGAAAGCTGAAGCAATTTGTCTATGATCATACGACTCTTGAGTCACAGACTAGAAACCAGGCTCCTATCTGTGTTACTGTTTTCACTTTGTCCTCATAAATCCTTGCTTCATGGAGTACAGAAAAGCTAACTTAGGCTCCTCAGAAAACATTTTCTAACATTTAAAAAAATTTCATATTAATTTGATTCAGTGAGCAATCTCCAAAAGTCCTGCCATGTTGATAATTTATTATGTTTCTCCATGTTAGTTCTTGGTATTGTTAGCAAAATCAAATTTCACTCAATCAGACATATGTTAGTCAACCTTAAATTTGAATTGCAGCCGTCTAGAACAGTTTGCTTCTTTAAAAAATAAATATAATCAATTTCATTTTGAACCATGACTTGAAAGATGTCTCAGGTTTAAATTGTGTTAGGACTTCCAGATGTTACTTCTTCTAAGTAAATGAATTGTACTCAAATGACTTTTAAACATGTCTCATAGGAGGGAAGTGGGATCATGTTTGTGTAATAGCACTGTCCCACTTCTTTTCCTCCATCCCACTGGAGCCACAGTTTCTACATTTCAATTTTAATTATCCTGAAAGTAATTTTTAGGGATTTCCCAATCAATGCTGATTTCAAAACTAGTTCAACTCTGTGAAGCTCATTTCATTTAATGTATTGGTTAGCTACATAGTTTAATGAGAAGGAATCTTAGGTGGACATTTTCCTGTGATTTTAAAGTAAAAATTAAATATACACCAAGCAAACACTAGTAAACTCATTAGTCAAAGAAGAAATCATAATGGAAGTTTAAAGTATTTAGAATGGAATGTACACAAAAATACTAGATGTAAAAACATGTGGTTTGCGGACTGAGCAGTGTGTAGTAAATATAAGGTCTAATCTATAACATTACATTTACAATTGTGCCACTTAAAGTGTTTAGCAGTAAATCTAAGAAAAAGTGTACATTGTCTTTATTGAGAATATTTTATAATGTGTTTGCTGGGTAGCTATATCATATTAGTGGATAATAATACTTAATATATAAATATATCACTTATTTCTAATTTAAATTTAAAAATTCATATCACTTAATTTCAGTAATAATCCCAAAGTTATTTTTGTGTGTGAATGAGATTCGATCAGCTGATTCAAAAGATGTTCTTGAGAAAACAGAAGGTCAAGTATGGCAAGACAGTATTAGACAAAGAGGGAAGGAAACATGTGTATATGATGACTGGGGCACTAGCACTGCGACTTGTCAAGACTGAAGTCTCTCCAGTGCAAAATTGGGCAGTGAAATGTGGAGAAATACTTAGAATTAGTAGATTGGATGGTGCAAGTACTAAAGTAAAGATAAATATAGTGGCAGGAGTTTTATATTCACAGTAAACAAAACATGGTGAACACTTATAAGAAAATCTCTTATGAGCTGAAGTAATAAATCTATTTTTTCTCAAACGAAGCTTTTTAAAAATTTAGTTTTGAAAAATCACTTGAGTTATTTAATATAAATAACTTCTGTTTACATAGTACTCTGCACTGTTTTGACAGATTGAAAAATATTTTATAGGGAGATATACAGTTAAGTGATTTTCTAGGAGCAGAATTATACTATGTGATTGTGGTTATAATTCCATTATTGCAGATCTTTTCACTCTTCTTAAGTAGCTATAGAAATCATGTTTCTTTTAAACCACATTTTTTCTAAAACCAGGGCTATAATTTGTTTCCTTTCTTATGTCTGTAGGTTTTTGAGAAGAAAGTTAACTCGGAGAAGGTAAAACCTTCTCTTCGGAATTTCCCACGTAATGATTATGAGGATATTTTTGAAGAGCCTTCAGAAAGGTATAACTGATATGCTTATTTAGTGAGTTTTCTGTTTATGCTACTTATATTCATAGCTAGCCCTCTGCATGGAGACAGTGAATAATGGCCCTCAAATGTTTAATTTTTCAAGATACAGCCTTTTATAAACCTGATTTAGCTTTCTTAGGAATATGGTTACGATCTCACAAATATGTTAATTAACACAAGAGAAAAGTATTCTTGAAGGATTCAATTTCTCTATCCTCTCAATAGTTACCTGGTGTCAAAGCTTTTGCAAATATGCTTGGAGCTTTTGAAGTGGTCAGTGTACTTGAGGTAGCATGAAGCTCTCAGTACAGCACTAAATTTTGTTAGAAATGTAATCTGTTTTCAGAAAGAAAATTATATGGTATAAACAATAGGATTATTAGTATGGTGAATTTCTGGTAGTATATGTTTAAAAAATTTAAAGTACCTGAAGAACAGTAAATTTCCATTAAGAAAACTAAAGAAACAAGTTTTCATGCTTATAAAATATTCAAATTTAGGTGTTATAAGCAAAAACATCAAATGAGGAAACATTTTGTTAAGCCATATTTTCTTAGAGATTTATCAGTAATTTTAGCTACCCTCACTGGAATAGCACTGTATAAGAATGTGTATATTCTTTATATTGTGTGTTTTTGTATGTGTATTGTATGAAATTTGTATGTACAACTTTCAGAAGTGCATTAAACAAATAACAGTAATTCCAAAGGCTTTTTGAGATTCTATGATATACTAAGCATTGTACACAAATAAAAACGACTATATATTTTTGGCTCTTCAGTTCACAGTTTAATTAGGAAAACAGACATATAAAAGACAAATTGATGTACAATGTAGTAAACATTATTTTAGAGTCAAAATCCAAAGATTGCGGGTACAGAAGACTGACTATGCATGAGGGAGGTTTCCCACAAGCTTCTCTGAAGAAAAGATATTTTAGTTGAATTTAGGATTTAATTAAATAGAAACCTAGCAGGTGAAAAGGAGAAGAACGTTTCAGGCAAGAGGAAGAAGTTTGAGCGAGGGTAAGGAGTTGTGAAAATATCTTACTAATGGGGAGAAATATTAGGTGCCAAGAGTCGTAGGGTGTGTGTGAGGTGGAATGCCAGGAAGCTGGAGAAGATGAGAGGTGGAGCCCAAAATACAGCGTGGGCTGGGGTGGGAAGTAACGCCATATATGTGAAGCTGAGTATACATTTTATTCAGTCTGTTAAAATGAAAAGGATGCATAGGGAGGGTCTTTTTGTTTTATTTGTGAAACTGTCTATTTATCCACACAGAAGGAGGAATGCTGGTGGCAAGGTGAGGATAGCTGGAAGTGGCAGTCAGTGGAGATTAATTAAATGTTTATAGTAATCCAAGAAAAAATGAGAAGGAGAAAAGAGTAAGAAACCCGAAATGCCTTACAGAAGTAAAAGAAAAAGGCATTTATTTTGCTAAGGTTAAAGCATACAGTGGAGGTAGGAAATCAGTGGAGATGGTGATGAAAAAGTACACAGAGGCCACCTGGCCAATATCTTAAACTTAGGTGTCTGATAAGGGGCTTTGATTTATCCTGATATTGGTGGGCAGGTGTAATTAAGTTTGTGTTTTAGTAAGAATTTTCTCTAAACATTGAAGGTTAGATGCGGAAGTCAAGTTAGGAGGATTTTGCTAGGTAGGGTTGCAAATGAAAATGCAACAGGAGCCAAGTTGATAGCATTAGCGAGTCAGCTGAGTATGGAGAGGTTGCAAAGGAAACAGAAAGTGAATATGGGCTAGTATTTGAAAAATCTGTTAACGATTAGTAGCTAGACAGAGTTTAAAGCATTTCCTATTTTTTAGATACAGAAAAGTGAGTATGATATGAAAGAATTTGTAGATAGGGAGTGATTCATGATATGTTAAAAAATATATATAAGTTATAGAAAGTACCTTAGAGGAGGTAGAAGGAATCAGGTTAAGAACATGGAAGGATGAATTTTGAACAGGCAGAAAGCAAGGAATAAGAAAGACATTGATGCATCTAAGTAAATGTTTTAAAAGATAATTGAAAGAATTTCTATTTTCTGGTATTTTCTAGAAGAAGTTACAGTTTTACTAAGGCGGAGAAAGTATTAAGATAAGGACTCTAACAGGATGGTGGCTTGGAATTAGCTGCCATGGAAGAAACCAATGGTACAGGAAACCAACCAGGGACATGGTGGTGTTTTCCAAATGGCTCTCTGCTGATATTAGAAAGCCCAGTAACCCTAGTACTTCCCTCCCGCAGCCTAGGTAGAGGAGAGGAGAAGGTAAATAGGCGGATGGATCTGAGGCGACTAGTTTGCAAGGTAAAAGTAGTGGGAGGAGATGGAGTTTATGATCAGACATTGGGATTTGGGAATTATCTCACAAGTGAGCCAATTTCAGGTGATGACAATGGGAGTGGGTGACTGAATTGAAATGGAAGTGAATGTCAATTAAATAATCAAGGTGATTAGAAAGTATTTCTCAAATGTATATATTCTTTGAAACCATGGGCAAATATATACATTTCTTTTCTAGTGGCAGTGATCCCAGCATGTGGACAGCCAGAGTCCCCTTCAGAAGAGACAGGTTGAGCAGTGAGAACGAGGAGCCTGCAGGACCCTCACAGGCTCTCTCCCCACTACTTTCTGGTATGACATCATCCTATTTGTAGTAACAAGTTGAGGCTCTATTTTAGAGATATGCACAAAGATATTTCTATTACCAATGAAAGAAAGAGCTAGGAAAAACTTCAAAAAATGGGAAAATATGCTTTTCTAGGATTTTCTTTTAAAAATAAAAAAATACAATTAAAAAAATGCTCCACACCCCATATTCAGAATGGCTAATTTCTGTCCTTTCTTCAAGTATTTTAAGGTATTAAATATGTCAGTTTAGTAAAATCCATTTTTTTAAAGCTAGATATTTTATAGATTTGAAAAATAACAACCTGCTTCCTAATTTCCTTTTTAAAAATTTGTTGCACAATATATGCTTTGTAAGTAAAATAATAACATTTTTGGATTACAAATTATCACATGTTTATAGTGGGGAAAAAAGAAAACAACAAATATGCATAACAAATTATAACACTGAAGAGTATTTCAGAACTGTTTGTGTATGTGTATTTACATGTATATATAATATAAATGTAATTAGAACTATGAATATATACTTTATATATGTGTGTGTGTATATATATATTTATAAAATTTGTATTTGTAAACTTGGGGGATCACATGCACACCTCAAAAACCTTGGAGTTGGAGAGGATCTTGGAGGTCATCCATAACCAACGTCCCATCAAATGTTGGAAACATCTTCTCTAATGACTTTAGTTGAAACTATCAAACCCAATTAAGAAAATATCATATTACACAATTATTAAACTGCAGATCTCATACAAAAATATTGCTAAATATTATAGGGGTATAGAAAACTGTATTTTCTTTCATATGACTAGACAGTTATGCCAGCACTATTCACTAAATAAACCACATTTCCCAAATGAATTTATATATACTTTTATCACGTATTAAGTTTCTAAAAATGTTTGATCCTTTTGTATTCTCTAAATTTTTTTACTAATTGACTTGTTTGTTCCTGTGGACATATTATATTATTCTGTTTTGATTCTACTCATTCTAAATTTATCTGGAAAGGAAAATCCTCCCTCTAATTTTTAAAAAATACATTGTTGTAGCTATTTGGGCAAGTTTTTGCTACCTCGGTGATTTTAAATTATTTTGTGCATTCTTGTGTAAACTTGTTTGAAATTTAGATAGAATGACATGCCAGTTATATTCATTCAGGTAGGATTGGCACTGTTGTGATTTTAGGTTCTTCCTTCCACATATAGAATGAGGGGAGTCAAGAGATCATCCACAGTGCATCTGAGCACAGAATAGCTGCTGCCCCATGTTCGCCTTCCATATCTGACATGAGGATGAGGACCTCGCTTGTGCCCTGTCTTAGCTGGAAACATTCAGGAAACAGAATTCTGGGAAAAGTGGTCCAGCCTAGCCATGTTAACATATTATAAAGCTGTCACAGTCCACACTATATACAAAATATACAAAAATAGTTTGTTATAAGAATATGCTTTTGTAAAATGAGGCATAATTTTAATTAATTAAAACATGCTTAATTAAACTGAGGCATACAGGAAAATTCACCGTTTTAGCATTCGGTTCTATGAGGTTTGACCCAGGTTTGCCACCACAATCAAGGTATAGTACATTTCTATCTCCCCACACATTTCTCTTGTATTTTTTTGTAGTTAACCCTACCACCAGTGCCTAGCAACCAGTAATCTATTTTCATTCTCTTTACTTTTGTCTTTTTCAAGGTATTATATAAAAGGAATCATAAATATGTAGCCTTTTGAGTCCAACTTTCACTTAGCGTAATTCTTTTGATATTCATCTGTGTCATTGCATTTATCAGTATTTAATTTCTTTTTTATTGAATAGTATTCCATTCACCAGTTGAAGGACACTGGGTTGTTTCCAGATTTTGGCAATTATGGATAATACCACAGATATTCACAAACTTTGTGTAAACATAAGTTTCCATTACTTTAAGGTAAATATCTAGGAGTGGGATTGCTGGGTCATAAGTGTATAATAGACAAACTGTATTCCAAAGAAGCTGTACTAATGTTATTGGTTGCTTTTTACTTTTTTTTTTTTTTTCCTATTCTTTTTACTCTTTGTATTTCAGTTAGGTAATTTCTGTCAACCTATCTTCAAGTTTACTGATTCCTTTCTTGGTTGTGTCGAGTCTACTAATGAACGCATTGAAAGCATACAGTGTTTTTTTTATGTACATTTCCATTTGACACCTCCTTACAGATTCTGTCTCTGTTGATAATGCATTTTGTCTGCATTTTTCATAGAGCTTAAACATGTTAATGATAGTTATTTAAAATTCCCTGTTGGATAACTCTGACAGATGGGTTGTTGCTGATACTTTTTTCTGTGATTGCTTTGCTTTTCGACACTGGCTTCTGTTGTTGCAGCTGCTGCAGCTTCATTATATGTCTATATATCTGATTGAGTGTTGGTACTGGGTGTAGAAAAAAAGAGACTGAAGTAAATAGAATTTATGCCTAGAAATAGTCATGCCTATTCCTCTGGTAGGCCATTTAGGACATGAGCTGGGTTTTGGTTTTGTGTTGCTCTCATTACCTATAGTGAACCATTGGCTTAGAATTCCTTAGGATTTAGCTTGTGTGCAGGGTGGCAGCTGGGGTGCTAAAGAGTTTTTATTGTTGGCCTTTTCCTATTTCATCCTCAACTTTGGGCCTTCCCTGTGTGCCTGTGCTTCAGAAGGGCTCTCTCTCCTTCTTCTGCCCATCTTCTAGCAGTAGACTGGTGCTTGCTTGCCTGGGGAGGGAGGGCCAAGTCATTGTTTCTTGTCCTATTCCATTATCAGCCTTGGGCAGGTCCTCCATCCCTGGTCCTCAGTGACAGGCTTGGTCAGTGATACTACCCCTTCTCATGGCATCCAGACTCTGCCTGACACCTTTGGTAAGTCCATAGTGGAGAAGGTTTCCTCCCCTTCACTTAGTGTAGTGGTAGGAGTTTTGTAATAATAATGGCATCAAATCCTGGACTCAG
The DNA here is from genome assembly GCF_037993035.2 of Macaca fascicularis. Taxonomy (NCBI): domain Eukaryota; kingdom Metazoa; phylum Chordata; class Mammalia; order Primates; family Cercopithecidae; genus Macaca; species Macaca fascicularis. The sequence goes on along the minus strand of NC_088383.1, from coordinate 57,289,832 downwards.
GACTGCTTTCTGCACCTTCTCCAGGAATAGAGGGGTTTTGTTTGCTCTTTTCCCAACTGCAGTGTGTCTACACTTATATACAGCAGGAATTGATGCTCCTCCTCCTGCAGTGTGAGGCTTTTATTCTGGGAAAAATAGGTCTTAGTGAGGCTTTATGCATTTTCTACCATGACAGTAGCTCCCCTCCTCCAAGCCTACCCTTCTGAGGGAATGGTTCTTCCCATCTCCTGCTCTGCTCTCAGTCTTTCTTATGAGCACCTGTTGGAGGTCTGTGAATTTGAGTCTTTGAATGTGTGCAAGTTCTCTTTGTGTCTGTGGCTTTACGCTGTTCTGTATTGTCACACTGGCCCACATCCAGCTATCAGCAGTACATTTATGTACAGTACATTTTATGTCTGAATACTTCTTTCCCATTTGTATAGTGCCTGGTATCTCTTTCTCCTTTGAACTGCAACAGGGAGCCAGTGTTCACGTCCTGTCACTCTTTAGGAGAGTCTGTCTTTCCTTAGATTTCAGACTACTTGGTTGCCCTGCAACTTCAGCTCTCTGATGGGTTCAAAATTTTTGATTTAGTGCTTTGTTTTTTCAACTTGTATATATTGTTAGGGTATGAGTGATGCTCATATTAGCTTTCTATATTTAGGCAGAAATGGAATTTTGAATATAAATATATTTTAAAAATAAAAATAAGAACATATTCCTTTGCAAACAGGGAATACCATGTCTTAGCTGTTAGAGTAAGGCCAGTTCCTAGGGAAAAGTAGATAGACATTGCTTTTTTCTTTCTTAGTACCCTCCGTGTCAGTTTCAGTTTAGAACTATGGTTAAGCTCCTCCTAGGGTCTGTTACTGAGGTCTATGCTCACAAAGGATTAATGACTAGAAAATATAAAGAACTGCATATTAATAAGTAAAAGATAACCAAATAGAAAGATGGGCAAAACACATTAACAGGCATTTCACAGAAGAGAAAATAAGAAAAAGTGGTCCAACCTAATTTTGAATCAGGGAAGTGAAAATTAAATCATATTGAAATAATAATTTACACTGACTAGATGGTTTCCATTTTTAAAAATGTGATAATAGTTAATATTGGTGAGTATGTGGCTTGATGGAAACCATTTTGGAAAATAATTTGGTGTTTTTTTTAATGTGCACATGCCATATGTCCTAGCAATTTCCTTCCTGGTTATTTATCTTAGAGAAACTCTTTTCCTTTTGTAACAGAAGACATATGCAAGAATGTCCATACTAGGCTTGTTTGTAATAGACTTCAACTGTAAATAACTCAGATATCTGTCAACACCAGCATGTATGAATTAAATATTGTATTTTGTTTAATGTGAAGATGAATAAACCCAGATGCAGTCTTAGCAAAAAAGTCGAGATTTAAAACAAAATAATTTAATCTATATAAACTTGCAAAAAATGCCAAACAGCATAAAGGGTAAACAAAACAAACAAAAGGAATGATAGCACAATTCAGAATAGTGATTATACCCTGAGGGAGGAGGACGAGGAATGAGGTCTGGGAAGGGGACACAGGAGCATCAGGGGCTAATGTTCTGTTTTAAATTGGGTATGTATTGTTCTTTTTCTTAAAGATATTTCACTTAATTATTATTTTGTACCTATTTAACATTTAATAAAATATTTTAAAAGCCAAAATTTAAAAAATAAATTATAAAGTTAACATATGCTAATATTTTAATGAAAATCAATATAGAATGATATCGAGAAAAAGTTAATAATTTCCTCCCGTCATCTTGAATCCTGATTCAGAGGCAACCAATATTAATAGTTTATCTAACAATACACAAAGATATAAAAACAGATTTTCTGTTTAAAGTTTAAATGAAAATTGATGTGTGCTCTACAACTCTACAATTACTCTGCAACCATAGTTTTTAAAATTTAAACTGTATTATGTACATAGGTTAAGACATATTCTAACATAGGATTAATTGTTGTCTAATATTTCATTGTATGTAGATACCATAATACATTCACCCATTCTCCAATTGACTTTTTCTGCATTATATATTTTTACACATTTCCTAAGTACTGATACTTTGATTTTGGTTAGATTCCCTAAAGTAAGATAGTTAAGAAAAAGTTTATGTTCATCTTATATTTTAATGGGCAATACCAGATTCCTTTCCAAAAGCTTAGAGAAATTTATTGTTACCCTAAGCTGTTAGGGATGGTTCAATTTTCCCACCTTCCTATTATTATTAGATAACCCTTTTTCTAATTTTTGCTAATCTGATGGATGAAAAACAGCATCTCCTTATTATTCAAAATTTTTGTTATACTGATTACTAGTAGGATCAATTATCTTTTTTTGAGACAGAGTCTGGTTCTCTCGCCCAGGCTGGAGTGCAATGGCGTGATCTCGGCTCACTGAAACCTCTGCCTCCCAGGTTCAAGCAACTCTCCTGCCTCAGCATCCTGAGTAGCTGGGGCCACAGGCACGCACCACCATGCCTGGCTAATTTTTGTATTTTTAGTAGAGACCAGGTTTCACCATGTTGGCCAGGCTGGTCTTGAACTCCTGACATTGTGATCCACCCCCGCTTAGTGTCCCAAAGTGCTGGGATTACAGGCATGAGCCACTACACCCGGCCAGGATCAAGTATCTTAATATATGTTTATTAACTTCTTCTTGGATTTGCGTATTTATACACTTTGTTCATTGTTTTTCTTTTCTTATTAATTTGTAGGAACTCTTCACATGTTGGAAATTTTAACATGTTGTCTGTCCTACAAATGTGCTACAAATTGTGACCCTCAATTCTATATCTTAAGAAGGGAGACCTTCATGAACATTCTTAATTTCTAAAATGCTTAAAAAGGTCTTCTTTACAGGAAAAACATACAAATATTCTCCTAAATTTTCTTCAGAATTTTTATTCATTTATTTTGCTTAGATCATGACTTTGCAGTTTGTTACTAAATATTATAGGGGTATAGAAAACTGTATTTTCTTTCATATGACTAGACAGTTATACCAGCACTATTCACTAAGTAAACCACATTTCCCAAATGAATTTATGTATACTTTTATCACGTATTAAGTTTCCAAAAATGTTTGATCCTTTTGTATTCTCTAAATTTTTTTACTAATTGACTTGTTTGTTCCTGTGGACATATTATAGTATTCTGTTTTGATTCTATTCATTCTAAATATATCTGGAAAGGAAAATCCTCCCTCTAACTTTTTAAAAAATACATTTTTGTAGCTATTTGGGCAAGTTTTTGCTACCTCGGTGATTTTAAATTATTTTGTGCATTCTTGTGTAAACTTGTTTGAAATTTAGATAGAATGACATGTCAGTTATATTCATTCAGGTAGGATTGGCACTGTTGTGATTTTAGGTTCTTCTTTCCACATATAGAATGAGGGGAGTCAAGAGATCATCCACAGTGCATCTGAGCACAGAATAGCTGCTGCCCCATGTTCGCCTTCCATATCTGACATGAGGATGAGGACCTCGCTTGTGCCCTGTCTGGCTGGAAACATTCAGGAAACAGAATTCTGGGAAAAGTGGTCCAGCCTAGCCATGTTAACATGTTATAAAGCTGTCATGGTCCACACTATATCATGCTGGGACCCATACACATCGTTTTAAATGTTACTTAATATCCAAATAAAGACAACATTATGCTTGCGTCTACAGTGATAAAACTAATCTGTGTACAACTGAAAACATTCTCTCCCCTTCTCCAAAAGTGTCTCTTTCTTATCTTCAGTGATAGTCTTTCTTTTCCAAGTGATTCATATTCCCTTTAATACTTTTAAAAGAAAACAAAAATATGATATATATAAATATGCATATCAAAAAAGAAAAAGTCACAATATTATATCCCTGTTCATGCAGCTGGTCACATGGTTGTATCTGGTTTTGATCACTGCTGTCTTACACTTGTTTGGTATTCTCTTTCAGCTCAGCAAACGTCCTATTTGGTTGTGGTTCCTGGTCTGATAGGGTGACCCAAACATTCATTCCTCAAGATCTAAGTCATTAGTAGTTCTGCCTGGATTGGGTGGTTGTAGTTTTCCATTGACTTTAATCACCTTGACACACCCTAGAGGATCACTGGCATGGCAGACATATTCCTCCTTACCCCATTGGATAGCAGTAGCCCCGTTTCCCCTTAATACTTAGAATCCAGCGTACTAGGCAGTGTAGTAATCCCTCTTTCCATGATGATTCAGTAGCATATGAGGAGCCCAAAATGGCCTAGTGGCTTTCTCCAATTCCAATTCAATGGATTTGTAGTTGTTTCTCCTGATGGAAGCATTCCTCACTCTGTTTAGGTCTGCTTTGATTTCTTTCATCAGTGTTTGTTTGTTTTGCAGTCTTAACATATAGATTGTATATATGTTTTGTTACATTCATATCTAAGTATTCCATATGTTTTGGTGCTATTGTAAATGGGACTTATGAAAAATATTGTAGCTTCTATTGTTCATTGATAGTAGATAGAAATATGATTGATTTTTGTATATTACCCATGTGTTACCCTTCAACCTTCCTAAACTCTCATTAATTCTAGGACCTTTTAAATATATTTTTTGGAATTTTTTTATGTAGATACTTATGTTGGTGAATAAACATAGTTTTATTTTTCTACCTTTACAATGCATATGCCTTTCCTTCCTTCCTTCCTTCCTTCCTTCCTTCCTTCCTTCCTTCCTTCCTTCCCTTCCTTCCTTCCTTCCTTCCTTCGTTCCTTCCTTCCTTCCTTCCTTCCTTCCTTCCTTCCTTCCTTCCTTCCTCCCTCCCTCCCTCCCTCCCTCCCTCCCTCTCTCCCTCCCTCCTCCTCCTCTTTCTTTCTCTTTTCCTTCCTTCCTTCCTCCCTCCCTCCCTCCCTCCCTCCCTCCCTCCCTCCCTCTCTCTCTCTCTCTCTCTCTCTCTCTCTCTCTCTCTCTTTCTTTCTTTCTTTCTTTCTTTCTTTCTTTCTTTCTTTCTTTCTTTCTTTCTTTCTTTCTTTCTTTCTTTCTTTCTTTCTTCCCTCCCTCCCTCCCTCCCTCCCTCCCTCCCTTCCTTCCTTCCTTCCTTTTATTTTTTTTGACTTACTGACTTATTGCATTAGCATTAACCTTTGGTATAATGTTGAATAAGAGGAAAGAGAGTGGACATCTTTCTAGATTCTCCATTTTGGGGAGAAAGCATTCTGTTTTTCATCATAAAGTATAATGTTAGCTGTAGGATTTTTGTGAATGCCATTTATCAGATTAAGGGAGCCTTCCTTTTATTCTAGTTTCCCGAAGAGTTATTATGAATGGACTCTTACTTTTGTTAAATGCGTTTTCTGCATCTATTGAGATGATCATATAGTTTTTCTTTTTTTGCCTGTTGATATATGATGAGTTACTTTGGTTGATTTCCAAATATCTAACGTGCTTTGCATTCCAGGGATAAGCCCAACTTGGTCATGGTATAATATTGTTTTTATCTTTTACGATTTGATTTGCTAGTATTTTCCTGAAGACTTTTTCTGTGTTTATATTCATGACGGATATTGATCTGTAATTTTCTTTTTTGTGATATCTTTTTCTGGTTTTAGTATCAGAGTAATGCTTTCCTTATAAAATTATTTGGAAGTGTTTTCTCCTCTTCAATATTCTGGAAAAGTTTGTATAAAATTGGTAGTATCGCTTCCTTAAATGTTTGGTAAAATTCACCAGTGAGGCCAACTGGACCCGGAATTTGTGAGGTTTCTAAATACATATTTGTGTTAGGTTTTTTTTTTTTTTTTTTTTTTTTTTTGCGGGGGGTGGCTTTTATAACAAAGTATCGAAGAATTGCTCTCGTGATTCTGTGGGCTAGCAGTCCAACATCAAGGTGTCAGCAAAGTTGATTTCTTCTGAGGCCACTCTCCTTGGCTTGCAGGTGGCCCTTTTCCTCTGTGTCTTCACATGGTCTTCCTGCTGTGTATATCTGTGTCTTATCTCTGTGATAAGGATACCAGTTACATTACATTAAGGGCTATTCTAATGACTTCATTTTAACTGAATCATCTCTTTATAGACCCTATCTCCAAAGGCGGTCACATTTAGTTACTGGGAGTTAGGACTTAGTATATATGTATTTTTTGGGGGATTACACAATTCAGCCCACAACAGTATTCAATTTATTTAATTGATATAGGACTATTTAGGTTGTCTTTCTGTTTTTTTTTAATGAGCTTTGGCAGTTTGTATTTTTCAGTGAATTTGTCCCATTCATGTAAATTGTCTAACTTATGGCACTAGAGTTGTTTGTAATATTCCCTTATTAACTTTTTAATGTCTTATCTTCATTGATCACCTCTCTTTTTTTTCAATTACATAAAATGTGTCTTTGTTCTGTGTTTCTTGATCAGTTTGGCTAGATACTGCATCAATTCTATTGATATTTTCCAAGAACTAGCCTTTAGTTTCACTTACTTTCTCATTGTTTTCAATTTCATCGATTTCTGCTTATTATTATTTCCTTTTTCCTTCTTGCTTTGGATTTTATTTTATCTTTTCTTAATTTATTAAGGTGGAAACTTAGATTACTGATATATTTCTTTTTCATAAATACAACTGGCCCTCCATATCTGTAGATTCTGCATCTGCAAATTCAACCAACTGTGGATCAAAGATATTTTAAGAACAAAGATAACAATACAACAACAAAAAATTACAAATTTTAAAAATATAGTATAGCAACTATTTACATGGCATTTATGTTGTATTAGGTATAAGTAATCTAGACATGATTTAAAGTATCTGAGAGAGAGGATGTGTTTAGATTATATGCAAATACTATGCTATTTTATGTAAAGGACTTGAGCATCCGAGGATTTTGGTATTCGTGGGAGGTCCTGGAACCAATCCCTTGCAAATACAGAGGGACAACAGTAGTACAAGCATTTAATACAACAAATCTTCCTGTAAGTACTGCTTTAGTTGCATCCCACACATTTTGAAGTGTTTTTATTTTCATTCAATTTATAATGTTTTCTCATTCTAAGTAGCAAAGGATGGAACAATTTGAACAACAATCTAATGTAGCAGTGGATTATAGTATGAAGTATAAAATAATCTTCCATGAGTTCATACTGATATAAATAAATGATTAAATATGTTAATAAATGGGAAAGAAGAGACGAATCTCCCATGCAGAAGAATTTGTGATAAATTACATTGATATTCAATTTTAAAGGAAGTGGATCATAATTTCCCAACTCTTAAGTGTGGGTTGCACATATTGACTTTCTTTCAAAAAGTACAGTATGGCCAGAGGAGTACAAAGAATAATTGCATAGTAGAGAAACCTAATAAACACTACTGCAGCCAGGTGATCAAGGTCACCATCAACTGTCGTACATCATGTTGATAGAATATACCCTTGATACTATGGATAAATATGGCACTCTACTTCTGTGATCTTATTCCTGAAAACCCATAACCCCAGTCTTAATCATGACAAAAAAAAATAGACAAATTTCAATAGTAAGGCATTGAAGAATACACCTGGCCAATACTCTTCAAACCTATCAAGGTCATCAAAAACAAGGAAATCTGAGAAGCCGTTGTAGCCAAAAGTTGCCCGAGGAGACCTGACAACTAAATACAATGTTTTATCCTAGATGGGCTCCTGAAACAGTAAAAAGACATTAAGGAAATCTAAGAAAACCAAAATACAGTATGCACTTTAGTTAACAAAAATGTATTAATATTGGTTCAATACTAATGAATGTACCACCCAAATGTAAAACATTAATAGTAAGTGAAACTTTGGCAGGGAATATATGGGAATTCTATATGCTCATTTTTTTAATATAAAACTTTTCTAAAAAATGAAATCTATACATTTTTAACAAAATGTCTTCCTATTTCTCTTGTGACTTCCTCTTTGATCTACGGGTTACTTAGTTGTATTTTCTCCAAATTATTTTTATTGTAGTAAACTTTACATAACATAACATTTACTATCTTAACCATTTTAAGTATATATGTCAGTATTATTAATTATATTTTAAAAAATTTGTTTGTACCTTTGGAATCATTGCCAGATCCAACGTCATGAAGTTATTGCCATGTTTTCTTGTAAGAGTTTTATAGTTTTAGCTTTTACATGTAGGTAATGGATCCATTTTGAGTTAATCTTTGTATATGGCATTTGGTAAAGATCCAATTATATTATTTTGCATGTGGATATCCAGCTTCCCAGCACCATTTGTGTAAAGACCGTTTTTTCCCCATTAAATGGCCTTGACAACTTTTGAAAATAATTGGGTTTTATTTCTGGACTCTTTCTTCTATTCCCTTGGCCTATATGTCTGTCTATGCCCGTACCAGACTGTTTTGATTACTGTAGTATTGTAGTAAGTTTTGAAATCAAGAAGTGTGAGTCTTTTTTTCCCCCATATTTTTCAGGATTGTTTTAGCTGTTTGGGGTCCTTTGAAATTTCATATGAATTTTAGGATGAGTTTGTCTATTTATGCAGAAGGGGTCATTGGGATTTTGATAAGGATTGCATTGAATCTGTAGATCGTTTTGGTTAGTACTGATATCTTAATGATATTAAATCTTCCAAACCATGAACATGAGATATATTTGTTTAATTTTTTTTCAGCAATGTTTTGTAGGTCTCTTTGTACAAATCTTTCCCTTTCCCTTCTTGGCTAATTTCAAAGTATTTTATTTCTTTTTATATGTTATTGTAAATGAAATTGTCTTCTTAATTTCATTTTCAGATGGTTCATGTGAGTATATATAAATGCAACTGATTTTTGTGTGTGACTTTTTATCCTGCCACTTTACAGAATTCATTTTTTTTAACTCTGTGTGTGTGTGTGTATGTGTGTATGTATGTATGTGTGTGTGTGTGTAAAATCCAGTCATCTTTAGGATTTTCTATGTATATCATATCATTTGCAGACAGAGATGTTTACTTTTTGTTTTCCCCAATTTGGATGCCTTTTATTTCTTTTTGTCCCCTAATTTCTCTGACTAGGACTTCCAATACTATGTTAAGTAGAAGTGGCAAAAGTGGCATCCATGCCTTGTTTCTGATCTTAGGGGAAAAGCTTTTACTCTTTCAACATTGATTATGTTTGCTGTGGGTTTTCCATATATAACTTTTATTATGTTTATGTATCTTCCTTATGTTCCTAGTTTGTTGAATTTTTTTCTACAAATGAATAGGCCGGACATGGTGGCTCATGCCTGTAATCCCAGCACTTTGGGAGGCCAAGGCAGGCAGATCACCTGAGGTCGGGGAGTTCATGACCATTCTGGCCAACATGTCTCTACTAAAGAAAAAGTACAAAAATTAGCTGGACGTGGTAGCAGGTGCCTGTAATCCCAGCTGCTTTGGAGTCTGAGGCAGGAGAGTCACTTGAACCCAGGAGGCAGAGGTTGCAGTGAGCCAGGATCTCTCCAGTGTACTTCAGCCTGTGCAACAGTGAAACTCTGTCAAAAAAAAAAAAAAAGAATATAACCTTGAAAGGATGTTGAATTTTGTCAAATACTTTCTCTGCATCACTTGAGACAATCATGTCTTTTTTCCCCTTTCATTCTGTTAATGTGTTGTATTACCTTGATTTTAAGGATGTTAAGTCATCCTTGCATTCCGATAATAAATCCCACATAGTCTTTTGATCTTTTTAATATGCTGCTGAATATTTGCTTTGCTACTATTTTGTTGAGGATTTTTACATCAATGTTTAAGATGGATATAGGCCTTTAATATTCTTTTCTTGTAGGGTAATATCCCAATTTGATATTGGGATAATGCTGGCCTCGTAGAATAAGTTAGGAAGTGTTCCCTACTCTTTAATGTTTTTGAACAGTTGAGAAGTATTGGTGTTAGTTCTTTAAATGTTTGATAGAATTTACCAGTGAAGCCATTGGATCCAGGGCTTACTTTTTTGGGATAATTTTGATAACTTATTCAATCACCTTACTAGTTATAGGTCTATTTCTTTGTGGTTTGGTTTTGGTAGGTTTTATGTTTCTATAAATTTGTCTATTTCATTGAGGTTATCCAGCTTTTTATTTTTTTATTTTTTTGCATACAATTGATCATAGTACTCCCTTATCTTTTTTGTGTCTTTAGAATTGGTAGTAATGTCCTCATTTTTATTTCTGATTTTGGTAATTTGATTCTTTTCTCTTTTTATCTTAGTTTATCTAATTAAAGGTTCATCACATCATTTTGTTGATATTTTTGAAGAACTTGCTTTTGGTTTCATTGATTTTTCTCTTTTTTATATTTTATATTTTGACCTCTGCTCTAATCTTTACTATTTCCTTCCTTTTGTTAGCTTTAGGTTTAGTTTGTTCTTCTTTTTGTAATTCCTTACGTTGTAAAGCTAGTTTAAGGTCTTGTTTTATTCGTGTAAGCATTTATAGCTATAAATTACCCCCTTAACCCTGCTTTTGCTGTGTCCCATAGTTTTGATATGTTGTGTTACATTTTCATTCATTTCTAAATGTTTCTAATTTCCCTTGTAATTTCTTCTTTGATCCATTGGAATTTTAAAAATATGTTAATTTTCACAAATTTGTAAGTTTATCAGTTTTTCTTATATTTGATTTCTAATTTTATCTCTTGTATTTGGAGAAGATACTCTTTGTGATATTAATCTTTTAAAATTGATTGATACTTAGTTTAAAGCCTAACACATGCAAAGTATTACATGCGTTCTTGAATATGTGGTCTGTTGTTGCACAGAGGATTCTGTATGTATCTGTTAGATATACTTCATTTATTATATTGTTCAATTCCTCCCTCTTCTTCTGTTTGATTGTTCTATCCACTAATGAAAATGGGATATTGAAGTCTTCGATTATTGTTATGAAACTGTTTATCTCTTCATTCCTGTCAATTTTTGCTTTGTGTATTTTGATTACCTGTTATTAGGTGCATAAATGTTTATAATTGTTATATGTTCTTGCTGTATTGAACCTTTTATATAGAACCTGATATATAATGTCCTTCTTTGTCATTTTTAACTTTTTAAAATTAGAATCGATTTTATCTGATATTAATATAGCTATTCATGCTCTGTTTTGGTTCCTGTTTGCATGGAATATTTCTTTTACTTTTAACCTATTTGTGTCTTTGGATCTAAAGTGAGTCCCTTGTAGACAGTGTATAGTTGGGTCATGTTTTTATTTTTTTTAATCCATTCTGCCAATCTCTCTTTCAATTGGAGAGCTTAATTCATTTACATCTAAAGTAATTACTGATAAGGAGGGACTTCTCTCATTTTGCTGTTTTAAAAAAATATTTCTTGTAGCTTTTCTGTTCCTCATTTTTTTTTTTTTTGCCTTACTGTTTCCTTTTGTATTTAGTTGCCTTTTGTAAAAAAAATTTTAATTTTTTAAAACTTTCCTTTATATATATATTTTAGCTATTTTCTTTGTGGTTACCATGGGCATTATATTTAACATCCTAAACTTATCACTCTAATTTGGATTTATGCCAGCTTAATTCAGTAAAATACAAAAAAAAAAAAAAATACACACACACAAAACTGTGCTCCTTTAACTGTTCTGCCCCCCACCTTTTTCATTTGTTATCACAAAATTACATTCTTATATATTATGTGTCCCAAAACATAAAATAATGTTTTTAATGCTTTAGTTTTCTATGTAGAAAACAAAATGTGGATTTACAATCTAAAGTTATGACAGTTTTTTATTTTTAGACTAATAAATTTAGAAAAATGTCATCTCAAATCATGTAGAAAAGAAAAAGTGAAGTTACACATTTTTGTTACAAGAATACTAGCTTTTATAATTAGTCATGTATTTGCTGAAATCTTAATTTCTTTGTGTGGATTTTTTCTTTGATTACATTAAAGTTGTCACTCAGTTGTCTTCTGGCTTATATTGTTTTTGATGAGCTTTTGGATCTGAGGCTTGGTGTCTCATTCATTTTGGAAGAAATTCTCAGTTATTATCTTTTCTAATATTTTTTCTGCCCAATTCTCCTTCTCTTCTATTTTGGGATTCCATTTACAGGTATAATATATTAGTCTGCTTGATATTGGCTTGTGGTTCTTGGATGGTCTCTTCTTCTCTGCCTCCGCCACTCATCTACCTTTTTTTCTCTGTGTTCTAATTTGGATAATTCCTCTTGATTTATTTTGTAATTCATGAACTCTTTTCTTGCCTCTGTAAAATCTACTGATGAGCTTATCAATAATGTGCTTAATTTCTTACAATTTTTTTTACTTTAAGCATTTCCACTTGATTCTTTTTTATGGTTTCCATTTCTCCATTGAAATTCTCCATTTGTTCATGTAAGTTGTTTACTTTTCCCACTGACTTTTCACACCTCGATTATTACTATTTTAAATTCATCACTTGACAGTTTTAACATATGTTATATCTCTGTTTTAAAAAAATATTTCTTGTAGCTTTTTTACAAAAAATTCTGCAAAAAATATTTCTTGTAGCTATTTTCTACAAAATAACCTTGTAGCTCCAGGTTCTGTTGATTGTTTTGTCTCTTGACAACTTTTTTCTCTTTTTCTTCTGTGTGTACTCTATAATTTTTTGGTTGAAAACTGGATATTGTATAGTCTAGAGATGGAAGTAAAAATGCCTTATCCGTGGTTTCACTCTTCATAGTTTCAGTTACCTGCAGTCGACCACAGACTACAAATGTTAAGTGGATAATTCCAGATATAAACAGTAAGTTTTAAATTGTATGCTGTTCTGAGCAGTGTGATGAAACCTCACACTGTCTAGCTTTTTCCTGCCTGGAAGTGAATCGTCCCTTTGTCTAGCATATTCATGCTGTATATGCTACCTGCCTGTTAGCCAACTAGTAGTCATCTTAGTTATCAGATCTACTGTTTTGGCCTCACAGTGCTTGTGTTCAAGTAGCTCTTATTTTACTTAGTAATGACCCCAAAGAGCAGTAATGCTGGCAGTTTGGACATGCCAAAGGGAAGCTGTAAAGTGCTTTCTTTACATGAAAAGATGAAAGTTTTTGACTTAATAAGGAAAGAAAAAAAATCATATGCTAAAGTTGCTTAGACCTATGGTAAGAATGAATCTTCTATCCAAGTTTTGCTGTTGCACATCAGAGTGCCAAAGTTACGGCCACAGTGCATGATACATGCTTACTTAAGATGGAAAAGGCATTAAATTTATGGGTGGAAGACATGAACAAAAATATGTTTCAGTTGATGATAGTCAGGTTCAGTACTATCCAGAGTTTCAGGCATTCACTGGGGGTCTTGGAACATATCCCCTGCAGATAAAGAGGAGCTATTGTAGTATTTCTTACCTAAGTTCTAGATGCTGTGGTACATAGGGATGGACATGCCTCTTTTTTTGGTAGCCCTTCAGTGTGAGGAGTTGCATCAGTTTATTCAGTAATGCAGCAGGGCTTGGATTTGATGTTGCTATGGTTACCCTCAATACACCACCAGCTTCAAATTCCTCCAGTGTTACCTTGCATGTAGAGGATTTGCCTCAGTGTTTACTCCACCTTCTGCTTTAGCTCTTCCCATTGTACATGCACCTCAGAGAAGGTCCTCTCCATGATCTTGTCTAATTCCCAGCAGTACAGAGCTCTTACTTATGATTACCTTGCTTGCCAGCCTGGTTGGAGGTGACATTCTTTGATGTCCTTGTCCAGCCTCAGTCTTAGGAAGGCCTCAGGTGGTACCTTCTTTGTTGTTCTGTCCATTCTCCAGGGGTAGGGAATGTCTTATGGCCTAAGTCCGGGATGCTCTTCTCCCTTCCCTACCCCCAATGTTAATGAGTCTTCACTTGTGCCTTGAGGATGACAGAGTTTCATGCCTTTCCCCAGCTTCTTATGCTTTTGGTCCATTAGGGAAATAGGGAAAAGCATTCTGGACATGCTTTGTGCCATTCCTGTGAATGCTGTTTTTCCCCTTCCCAAGCTTGCCCCACGAAGGAGGATTTCTCAAGTTCCTCACCCTGTCTCCAGCTTTTCTCCTGAGCCTCTGATGAGGTCCTCACATGCATTATCTTTTCATTGTTTGTTTTTAAACCTTTCTTGTCTTCATTAATAAATGTACACATGCCTTTGTCCTATGTCAATAAGTCGATTTTGAACTGTCTGCTTTGTTTCTTGCAGAATTTGATATAATTATAAATTGCTATAATTATGTACTTTTGAGTTTTACTTTTATTTTCTTAGGTTTATAAACTAATTTTTACCTCATTCTATTGTTTTCTTATCTCCTTGTGAACTCTTACTTAAAATAATTTATTTTTTTTTCTTTTGACAGATGTTGCGTACACAGTGAATTTTCCTTTTTAAGCTTATCTTCCATTTTAGAATAGATTTTAAAAATTATTCTGCATGCTATATTATATTATATTATTATTTTTTCTGTTTCATGTTTTATTGCATTTTGTTACGAACATGTATAGTTTTTTCTATCTCTTCGATTTTGTTGATTGAGCAGGAATGAATTCTTCTTGATTTCCATTTTTATTTGGATCTCATTATCTTCCCCTGTAAACTATATTTTGGAGGGCTGCATTTTTTATTTTGCCTGAGGACAATGATAAGTGTGCTGAAGAGGTAGGGACTGAGGAGAAGGATACTCAAAGGGCATGGTGTGGCTGAAATGTTAAGCAGATATCATAGATGCCCTTACTCAATATCAATCAGACCCTTCTCCTAGTGTACCTTCCTATATGGCACAGGCAGAAAAATGAAAAATTACATTTTCAAGACTTCTTATTTCAAGAAGCTTATTTGGGCTTCACTAATCATATGCACTTAGCCAAGATGTAAATATTTAGAGAGACATCCATTTTGTTGCTATACATCACAGCAGGCTTGGCGTTCCTGGTCCTCATTATAGGTAAGGTGATGTGTTATTAGAGACAACAGTTGTGGTAGTGACTTTCTCATTTCTCCATTGTTGCTCAAGTGGTGTCATCCAGGAGCCAGTGGCTAGAAAAAATGATCTCCAACTTCCTCAGTTTCCTAATTGTAGTAGAGACAGAACTTTTCTTGGCAGACCATTGTGCAGTGTTCTTGGATCATAATGAGAGAGGCATCTGCTCTTCAAGCCCACCCAATGGTGATACAAGCACCAAATAGCTAGATCAAATCCCTTTCTGTAAACTGGCTGAAATGATTCCCGTGATCTACAGCTGAAACCTCACCTTTCTTGGACCAGGCTACAAGAAAAAGAGACCAAGTTCAGAATGATGTTAATGATAAAGATATGTATTTTCTACCATAATGGAAGTCCAGAGATAGGAAGGATTCCAGGTTCAGTATGATCAGTTGCTAATGTCACCAAGAACATAGGTTCTTTATGTTTTTCACATTTGCTATACTCCTTCCTTTTGTGGCCATAAGAGGGCAGACTATGATAATTAGGTCCTTAATGCTTCTTTGTTTATGTCTGTACAGAGGGATGAAGGTAGAAGAGAGGTTTGCTTCTCTTTTTTACAAGACCAGCCTGTTTCTGTGGGTGGCGCAAATCACCTACCCATTTCTGAATTATTCACTGGAAGGATCTTACTGTGGAATGATCACAAATGGCTTTAACTAACCAGAGGGGTAGAATCAGTGTTGGGGAGTCAACACCAGTGTTTGTTCCAGTCATTCTACATTTTCATTTTTTTTCCCTCTTCATTCTCTCAGCTTTTGTACTAGCAAAGATGGAACACAATGTGAAGGTCTAAAGGTTTTCCTGCTGGGGATCAAAGATGATCAAAATGGCTTCTACTCTGGTGGAAATTTTATCTCCCCTTCTAGCCTGCTTAGACCTCCTTTCATACTAAGGTTAGGGAAATTTGTGAGAAATTTTAGGATTTCTGTGCCTGTCTATCCCAACCAAGAACCCTCACTTCCAATTCTACAAACAGCCTCTGTATATAGTGGAGTTCCAAGACAAGATGTGCTTCCCAGGAATGTGCAGATTCTTAGAAATGTCCACCTCTTTCTTTTTCTGTATTGTTTTGTATGTATCTTTTTGCTGGTATTAACTTGATTATTGTTCACATTATTTGGCTTTGCAAAGAGATGATGAGAACTTGTTTTACTTGAACATCTTACCTCAAAATTTTGAAGCTTTTAAAATATTCTTTTACTGTTGACTTCTAGATTTATTGCATTTTGGCCAGTGGACCTATGTATAAAATTTCAGATATTTGGAACCTTGACTGTCAACATGACCTAAAAGATCATAATTTTAAAAATAAAAAGATTGCATATGTTATTAAATATTAATAGAATGTTCTCCCTAATTATTGGTTACAAGTGTCCATATGTATCCATTATTCAGTCTTATTAATTACATTGCATAGATTCTCTCCATCCTTGGTGTGTGTGCACGTGTGTGTATTCATGTTCAATCTGTTTCAGAGTAATGAAACAGGACGTGAACTCTTCACATCCCCACATCTCAGACTCTAGGAACTTCCAAACACTTGGTCCCAGGGAAGGCAAAAGTTCTCTTTTTCCTAATCTAAGCCTTGTACGTTCTTGCTTTGGCATAACTGTCAATCCATATACCCAATTCACATTATAAAGCAGAACACTTCTCAATACACAGCATCTGTTATGTTTGTAGCACTAAACAGTTTTCTCCAAGGACAGTGGATTTTGTATAATTTCAAGGTGTAAATAGCCATGATTTTTTCCAAAGGAAGCCTCTTTCCAAGTAATGTACTCTTTATCTGTGGAAAAATAAACTTCTTTTTACCCTTAAATGGTTGTGCCTTTAAGAGAAACAGAAACAAAATCTCCCTTCACATATATACCAGTGACTTTATATGTGAATTTTTCTTTTCCTTAGATACACACAAAATTGTTTCTGAAGGGGAACTACATCAGTTGGCTCAGATTCGGCCATTAATATTCAATTTTCATGAGCAGACAGCCATCAAGGATTGTTTGAAAATGCTTGAGAAAAAAACAGGAGCATATGATATCAGGCAGGAATTTATGGTAAATATTTTCTTAACAAAAGTCTATATGTGATTTCTTTTTCTATATCATTGCCAGAGGGTTTCTTTTCTTTTCTTTCTTTATTTGGTTTTAGTACATTATTTTTACTTTTAAATATTATATATATTTTAAAGTAATAGATGTACATGGTTAGAAAAAAAAAAAAAGCCAAATAACATAAAAGGATATAAAATAGAAAGTCTCTCTCTTTCTCTCAAGACTTTCTAGGATGCCTTTACACTATTCATTTTGTCATTTTGTCATGCACACTTTTTAAAAAATTTGTTGGAATGCACTTTACATCCTTAAATTTATTTTCCACCTAGATACAATTTCCAAATATATTATCAGCATGTATAGCAGTATCTCATTTTTTTAAGTGTTGCATAGTAATTATATGGTAATTAATTTTCAAAATTGAGATACTTATAATATTTAATTTCTGAAATTAAGGTTCTTATCCATATAATTAACTACCATGCAACACTTGGACATTTAGGTTGTTCTAGTCTTTGCTATTATGAACAGCAGTCATCTCTCTTCATATACTGTATGCATATATTTAAATATTTTTAGAACAAATTCCTAGAAAGACAATATTAATATCTTGGGCTATCAATTTTTTGGATCTTTTCTCGTCTCTTAAATGACAAATTGTTTCTTATTGATTATATAATTGGTATTTCTTTATTTGAGAACAAAAGAATATCTTTCCATATGTTTTTAAGCCTTTTATATTTTCAGAGAACTGCTAGTTTCAATTCTTTGCCCCATTTTCTATTTTTTTTTTTCTTATTGGTTACTAACTCTTTTTTTTTTTTTTGAGATGAAGTCTCGCTCTTGTCCCCCAGGCTGGAGTGCAATGGTGTGATCTCAGCTCACTGCAACCTCTGCCTCCCACGTTCAAGCAATTCTCCTGCCTCAGCCTCCTGAGTAGATAAGATTACAGGTGCCTGCCACCACACCTGGCTAATTTTTGTATTTTTAATAGAGACGGGGTTTCACCATGTTGGCCGGCTGGCGTCAAACTCCTGACCTAAGGTGATCCGCCCTTTGGGATTACAGGAGTGAGTCACCGCACCTGGCCGATTACTAACTCTTTAAGGAAAAAATTGTGCCTTTTTGTGTCTTACATGTAGTATTTTTTCTGCTGTTGTTTGTGTTACACACAGGTTCACATGCACTTGCACACACATGCCTGTTTACCATGAAGAAATAGCTGATTTTTAGTGGTCAAATATGGCAATCTTTTCTTTTGGGGCTTCTGGGTTTGGGGCTTTTGGTGCTCTTTAGGAATGCTTCTTTTACTCTAGGATTGTAATAATTACTTCATGTTTTTTTCTAGTACTTTTATGATTTTTTAAGCATTTAACTCTTTGATGCAGCTAGAATTTAATTTGGTATAAGATGTTTGATAGGGACTCAGCATTATATAGCTATCCAGTTGTCCCAAGACTCTCCTGGAACTTCCCTTGAGTGATGCAAAATGCCACTTTTATCATATACTAGAGCTTTACATATATTTTAATTTATTCTTGGACTTTTTCTACTGATTTTCTTATTCCTTTATTGGTATTACTCTGTTAATTAGCAGAGCTTCATATTATCTTTTAACATCTAATGAGACTCATCTGCCATCATTATTCATTTATGAAATTTTTTTCTCATTCTTCCTACAGATTTTTTTCCAGATTAATTTTAGAATTGTTAATTCTAAAAATTAATTAATTTCATTAATTAATTTTAGAAAGACTTGATCATTTTATCATACTACTTAAAACCTTCACAGGCTCCTTCTTCCCCATGGTTGCTATGTTGGCTACACAAGAGTTACCCAAGAGCTTTGAAAATGTATAGATTCTCAGGCTTTCTCCACAAATATTCTAATAGATTTTGACTAGCTACTTCCTAATTTCATTTATATACGAAACAAGATCGTTTGTAGTTTTAGTCTGTTGTTGGACTAGATCATGTGCTCTGTGCTCTTATTACCATATTAGTCACAGTTTCCCAAAGGGATGCTTATGCCTCCATTATTTCCACCCCTTCACCTTCTCTCCTCTTTCCTTCTATGTACACACTGTTTTTCATATGCTAACTTCCAATGACTTACTAAGGCCCAGTTCAAGGGCTACTTCATCTTTAGGAGCTTTTCTTCTTGACTTTTAGGTGCAATCTAGTACTGTCATTTATACTAGTGTCTCCGTACATTGGTCACATGGTATTTGATTACATGTCCTCTAACTACTCTGTTCACTCCTTAAGGATGAGGCCATTATCCAATTCATCTCTGTATTCCAGTGTCTGAAACAGGGCCAGGTACCTACTAAATGCTTAATAAGTGTTTGTTGAATTCACACTTGGTAAAGAAATTTTTTGAAAGGAAGGATTCTTAGGGTCCTAACTATAATTTCTTCAAAGGGGAAGGGTAAATTGTGAGACTGTTTGTATATATTTTTTGTTTACATGTTTCTGTTATTGTTATTTTGTTATTTTTATTTATAAAATGATAGATCTGTGGGTAGGTTGGGAGAAGTGATTAGCCTGTATTTCCTTTTTTATGAAAGAAGAACAAAATGAAGTTCAAATGGGAAGTATCTCCAGAAAGTTTAACATTTTCTTATTAAGCAGCTCATTGATTGGCATCTAAACTTGAGATATTTTATATAGTACTTTTAAAATGGGGATCTAACTTAACACAAAACATTAAATAGCAGGTCATGTCAGATGGGGTTTAAGGATCATGAGCACTAAACAAAGGCAGATTTTTTTCTTGTTTATTGGTTATAGTAAATACACAATTTATTATTTATTTATTTTTTTAACCTTTTAAAGGCTTTGGAACTGAAGAATCTGCCTGGTGAGTTCAAATCTGGGAATCAACCAAACAACAGAGAAAAAAATAGATACCGAGATATTCTTCCATGTAAGCTAAAAATGGTTTTGATTATTTTCCTGTTTACATTTAGCAAAAGTGAAAAGGGCACTGTATGGCTTTTTGTATGAGACATTTTGGCCTGTGACCAGGATGAAGAGTTCTGGCACATAGCACTGGGCGACCTGGGCAGATTCTAAGATATGTGCTGCATAGGAGAGAGTCAGTTCCTCTCTTTCTGGTACATCCTTCAGCCACTGTCACAGGGTCCTTTGCAGCAGTCCTTCAGCCTTGTTCTCATATATTGCTGCTTCTCAGGGCATGAGCCTTCCAAAACAAAATCCAATAGTCTGAGTCATACTATTGGATTTGGTACCCAAAGCCTTAACCACCTTCTCTGGCTATTTTGTTTAGACACACAAAAAAGCTATTTGCATCCTTCATCCTGGACAATAAAGCTATGAATCTCCTCTCCAACAGGAGGCTGCCTTTTGGTTGTCTCCACAGGGCCTTAACATTGCTTCCCAGTGTTGATGGGAGGGTAGTGGCACTTCTGTCCTCCCCACTTAGTTACTCTTAGGAGTTATCCATCTCAGGCCATTCAAAGAGCAGAATCAAAACACAACAATGCAATTTTAATCTTAGGCAGGAAATCTCATTCCATAACTCACATTCCTTTCAGAGTCAAGGTTTTTCAAAACTAAATTTACTATTTTACTTCCTCCAACTTAATCCTCTTCTTATATTTCACATCTTACGTAATCACCAAGTTCAAACCAGAAAACAGGGAGTCAGTTGATTGTAATACTTCCAGGGTCCTACCCCATCTCTCAGTTCCCATGGCTGCTGACTTAGTCTGAGCCCATTTTAACTCTCAGCTGGTTTACTGCCTCACTTTCTGATCATTCACAAAAGCTACTGAGATTTCCTTAAAATGCAAGTCAGAACATGTAGCTTTTCTTTTAAAGCTCTTTCTTGGCTCTTTGTTACTGTCATGGTGCAGTTGTTTAACATGGCATATGAATTTCACCTGTTTGCTTCTCTAGCCTTAGCTCTCCCACAGAACTTCTTTTGCTATCTAGAATTAATAATTCTTTTTTTGTTCGTTGGTTGTTATGCCTCTAAACTGCAGTTCTTGAAAGAACTACTCATCCCTTCTTTGCTGAGGCAGTTCCTGCTGTCTTACTTAAGCAGCTCCAACAGTCTTTTCTTATTTTCCTCAAAGGTAGGTTTGGTGTTTTTCCAATAGTTTCTTAGCATCTTGTAACCACTCACCCCTTCTACCAAACCATATTTTAATTTATTTTCATTTTTGTTTCTCCTACTAGACTTGAGATAGTTATTATAAAAACCAGAGTGGAATGCAGTGATTGCTGTCATTAGATAAATACCTCATGTTTAGTGGGTTTATTAAAATTGAAAATAACTTTATGATTATAAAATACAGTAAATACATTTCCAACATGGTTAAAATAATCTATTTTGTATCTTCTGTGGGGAGAGTGTGGAGAAGTACATTGATGAATACTTCTGAAATCAGAGTAATGAACCATGATTAAACATTTTAATAAATAATGCTAATAATTTGTTGCTTCTCCAAAATGTCAAAGGTCCAAATTTCATAATTTCTATTCCTGCATGTGCAGTTTGCCCTCAAGGAGACTAAAAGCAAACATGCCTTAATAATTAGCCTCTCAGGATTGTAAGAAGCTCATTTTACAATAGAGGGTACACATAATATTTTATCTGACTTGAAGTTTTTATTCTGGATATCAAAAGAGTTACAACTAAGAAATTCAAAGATAATAAAAAATAAAGTTAAACCATTAAAGTAAGGAAAGTTATGTGAAACTTTCTGCTTTTCATAAAAGAAAAGAAACTGTAATTCAACCATATTCTACCTAAAGGCCCATTGATGTATCTACCTCATAACACAGTGTAATCTAATCTGAAACTCAGCCAACTTAAGTGGCCATCACAAAAAACTCTTTGGTTTTTTAAAATCACACATTTCTTGGCTTTATAGAAAAGGTTCCTGAAGATTCACATCAAGAAAGCTAGAGAAGTAATTTGTGTGTCGTCTTCAAATGCTGAGAACACTAAATGGATGAATTCACACACCTTTGAACACTACAAATACAGGCAGCCTTCACTTTGCATGGCCTCAATATGCTCAAATATCGGTTACTGTGTTTAACTAAATAACACCAGTCCCACAACAATACAATTCACATTTTAGTTACTACAATATATTCACTGCAAGTAATTGCCTAAAGCAATAAGCATCTTTGCTAGCACTTTAGTCCACAAGTCCCTATGTAAATAACAGATGTGCATCATGACCAGTGACTAATAAATGTTACTTCTTTCAACATATGTCAGTGATAGGTAACTGTGAGCCTGTTATTCAGTTCACACACAGCAAAGCATCTGATTGTGTTGTCTTCTCGTCTCTCAATGGTAAACCCCTATGACCTTTTATCAAAATGTATAATCGAGAGAGAGATTTGGCTGAGAGACATGAAACTACAGTAAAGAAACAAAAAGTGATAATGTTGGGAATGAAATTTGAGTGGAGTTATAGAAGAACTACCTGACCAGGGACATGCTGACACTGCTATTGCTCAAGAGACTCTAGAGTTGCAGCCTAAGGCACCTGTGGAAGGGGAACTCACCGACATGAATGACCAAAGTGGTTGTGAGGAAAAAGATAAAGGCAACCTAGGGGAGGCAATGATGGCAAAAACTTGACATTAAAGAAAGAAACTTTGGAGCTATTTCACAACAATATAAGTGCCAAGGATAAAAGGTAGAAACTGATCCAGACTTAGAAGTTAGCCTAGACATAGAAAAAATGCTCACTCTGTATTGTAAGTTATACAACAAAAAGAAGAGGCAGACACTGTTCAAACTACTCTTGGTAAGTTTTTTTTTTAAACAAATTAAATGCTTTAATTCCCAATATTTCTAATGTTTTAAATTACAATGTTCTAAATACATGTTAGTCTTGCTATTTTTTGCTTCTCTATATATGTATAGCCAGCAATAAGTAAGTTTTTAATGATTTCACAAAAAAATTTAAGAGTCATGAAACAAGAATAGTATTTCCTATTGATTATTAAGATTCTTTTGCATGGTTTCAACTTGCATGGTCATATTTATGGCCCCGTACCATCATGCCAAGCAAGAATGGCCTTTATTTTGTAGTATAGGAATTTTTAGGTATAAAGACAATATCTTCCATTTCTTTACCATTTCACAACTTACAAAGCATTTTGAAGACTAATAAAAGAGCAAGTCACACAGGTTCTCCGACTCTTGGCCTAATACTTTTTCTGTTACTTGTCTGTCTCTCAGGGATCTACTCAGAACTAATAAAGGTAATGACTTAGGTTTCTGTTAGCTTCTCACTTTTCAGAGCATGTTTACGAATTTCTCATTGAGTGCTCTGTATGCTCATGTGAGAAGAACAGGGAAGATGATAATATCTAAATTTAATGCAAGACAATAAGGAAGGGATAATCTTTCAGCAAATCGTCTGGAGAGTTGCATATTCATATACCAAAAATGAACTTTGATTCTTACCTCAAAACTTACATAAAAATTAACTCAAAGTAGATTATAGACCTATCATTAGAGTTAAAAACATAAAACTTCTGAAAGAAACCCTAGGAGAAGATGTTACTGCTCTTGGGTTTGGCAAATTTTTCCTAAATAGGACACAAAACCCTCAAATTGTAAAAGAAAAAAAATAAATTGGACTTCATCAAATAAGAAAAAATCCCTGCTCTTCAAAGCATATTATTATAAAACCAAAAAGGAAAGCAACAGGCTGGAAGAAAAATACATGCAAAACATTTATCTCACAAAAACTTATATTCATAATCTATAATTACTACAAATCAAGAAGAAGACAAAGAACCCAACACTAAATGAGCAAAAGATTTGAGCAGACACTTCTCAAGGAAGATCTGTGGATGGCAAATAAATGCATGAAATGATATTCACCATTATAAATCATTAGGAAAATGCAAATTAAAACCATAATGTGATACCATTTTATGCTCACTACAATGAAATGGAGTTTGTTTCTAATAAAGTTAAACATATACCTACCATATGATTCAGCAGTTCTATTCATATGTTTTACCTAAGAGAAAGTAAAGCATATGTCTGCATAAAGACTTATATATTAATGTTATCAGCTTTACTTGTAATAGCCAAAAACTGGAAACAGTGCAAATGCCCATCAACAGGAGAGTTGGATAAACAAATTGTGGTATGTCTACATAATAGAATGTAACCAGGCAATAAAAAATGACTAACAATGCATTGAACAACATGAATGAATCTTAAAATAATTTTACTCAGTGGAATAAGCCAGTCAAAAAGAGTATATACTGTATGTTATGAACCAAATTAAATTCTCCCAAAATTCATATGTTGAAGTTCCAACCCTTCGTACCTCAGATGTGACCTAATTTGGAGATAGGACCTTTAAAGTGCTAATTAAGATAAAATGAGGCTCTTAGAGTGTGCCCAATCCAATCCATCAGGTGTCCTTATATAAGAAGCAATTGGGACACATAAGAGACATCAGGGATCCAAAGGCACAGAGAAAAGTCCACGTGAAGACACAGCAAGAAGGCAGCCATTGGCAGGCCAAGGAGAGAGACCTCAGGAAAAAACAAGCCTGCTGCCACCTTGATCTTTGTCTTAGTTTGTTTTGTGTTGCTATAAAGGAATAATTTATAAAGGAAAGGGATTTATTTAGCTCATAGTTCTGCAGACTGGAAGGTTCAAGAGTGGGCATCTGGTGAGGGCTACAGGCTGCTTCCACTCATGGTGGGAAGTGAAGTGAAGCCAGCATATGCAGAGATCACATGGTGAAAGAGGAAGCAGGAGAGAAATGCGGAGGTGCCCGGCTCTTGCAGAACGAATAGAATGAGAGCTCACTCATGCCATTAATCTATTAATGAGGGATCTGCCCTTGTGACCCAAACACATCCCGTTAGGCTTCACTTCCAACATTGGGAATCAAGTTTCAGCATGAGGTTTAGAAGGGCCAAACATCTAAATCATAGCATTTTGCCCCGGCCCTTTAAAACTTATGTTCTTACCACATTGCAAAATACAATTATTCCTTCCCAATAGTCCCTAAAAGTCAACTTGTTTCAGCACCAACTTTCATATCTAAGATTCAGAGTAAGTTCTTTCCAGTTGTAAGCCTGTAAAATCAAAAAAGAGGATATTTACCTCCAAGGTAAAATGGTGGTACAGGCATTGGGTAAACACTTCCATTCCAAAAAGGAAAAATTGGTCAAAAGAAAGGGATAATAGTCCCCGTGCAAGTCCAAAACCCAGCAGGGCATACATTAAATCTTAAAGCTCCAAAATAATCTCCTTTGACTCCATGCCCTGCATATTGGTCACAGTGGTGTGTGGGGTGGGCTCCCAAGGCCTTGGGTAGCCCTTCCCCCATAGCTTTGTGGGGCACAGACCACTGGCTGCTTCCATGGGTTGTAATAATGCTGCAGCTTTTTCAGGCTGATGTGGAATGCTGTTAATAGCTCTACTGTGGTGGGGTTCCAGCACCTTTGTGGCTCCACTAAGAGTTGCCCTGGTGTGGACTCTAAGGAAACTCTAGCCCAACATTTCCACTAAAGATTGCCTTAGTAGGAGCTCTCTGTGGTGGCTCCACCCCCGCAATAGGCATCTGCCTGCACTCCCAGACTTTTTAATATATTCTCTGAAATTTAGGTTAAAGCTGCCAAGCCTCCATGTCCCTTGCATTCTGAATGCCTGCAGACTTAACACCACATGAATGCCACCAAGGCTTACCACTTAGGAGCAGTGGCCCAAATCCTACCTGGGGCCATTTGACCCATTGCTGGAGCCAGAGCAGCCAGGATGTGGGGAGCAGCATCCTGAGGTGGCCACGGGCAGTGGTGCTCCAGGTCTGTTCCCAAAAGGCATTCTGTCCTTCTAGACCTTGGGGCCTATGAGGGAAGGGGTGGCCCTAGATATTTCTGAAGTGCTTTTGGGCACTTTTTTCAGACTCTTCCTCATATTTTTGTCTTTTTCTGAGCCTTCCACACATTTCCACCCTCTGCTCACAGCCCAGTTCCAAAACTGCTTCCACATTTTCAGACATTTTTATAGCAACACCCCAATTCTCAGTACCAATTCTGTCTTAGTCCATTTTGTATTGCTATAAAGGAGTACCTGAGGCTGGTTAATTTATAAAGAAAAGAGGTTTATTTAGCTCCCGGTTCTGCTGGCTGGAAGGTTCAAGATTGGGCCTGTAGTGAGGGCCTCAGGCTGCTTCCACTCATGGTAGAAGGTGAAGTGGAATCAGCATGTGCAGAGATTACATGGTGAAAGAGGACGCAAGAGGGAGAGAGAGAGGTGCCCCATCCTTTTTAATAATCAGTTTTTGCAGCAGTGAATAGAGTGAGAACTCAGTCAACCCCGAGGAAGGGCATTAACCTATTCATGAGTGATTTGTCTCCATGTCTCAAAACCTCCCATTAGGCCCCACTTCCAATGTTGGTGATCAGTTTTCAATATTAGGTTTGGAGAGGACAAACATCCAAACCCTAACAATTGCTGCACTTCCAGCCTCCAGAATGTGAAAATAAATTTCCACCCTAGAAAACTAATATACTGTATGCTTCCACATATATAAAATTTTGGAAATTTTAAACTAATTTGTATTGACAGAGTATATCAGTGGTTCCACATATATAAAATGTTAGAAAATTTAATTTGTATTGACAGAGCATATCAGTGGTTGCCTTGGGGCAAGATGAGAGCAAGAAGGATAGATTATAAAGAGGCATGAGGATAGTTTTGCACTGATGGAGATGTTTAATTATCTTTATTGTTGTGGTGGTCTCATGGGTGCACATATATGACAGCTATACCTCCATAAACTGTTAAAAAGGTGGTTTGTGAGTGCAAAAGGTATATTTCACTTGTAAAAAATTTTCATACAGTTCACCATTATAATGTAGATAGATGGGAAAACAAGCTCTTTAAGGCAGAGATTTAACAAGCTTCTTTCTGTACTTCTTGAGGTTACTGTATGTTTGCTTCTATTCCTACCACCAACTAATGGTAATAGTAGTAGTAGTAACACTAATATGTTTATTACTATTGCTTATTACTAATTTAAGTCTGTTATAGGTAGTAATATTTAATTCCCACAACAACCTACCTCTGAGGTGTCAGTATGTTGGTGTCCTTGTTTTACAAAAAGGCTAAAAGAGATTAAGTAATTTTCTCACAGTCACACTGCAAATAGAGAGAGATCTGGGATTCAAACCCAGGCTTAACCACCACTGTATTTATTGTACATTGCTTTGTTTTCTATTTCAAGAAACTTTTTTTTTTCATTTTGAGATGGAGTCTTGTTGTCTCCCAGGTTGGAGTGCAGTGGCACAATCTCAGCTCACTGCAACCTCTGCCTCCTGGGTTCAAGCGATTTTCCTGCCTCAGCCTCCCAAGTAGCTGGAATTACAGGCATGTGCCACCACACCTGAGTAATTTTGTATTTTTAGTAGAGATGGGTTTTCTCCATGTTGGTCAGGCTGATCTCGAACTCCCAACCTCAGGTGATCTGGCCACCTCGGCCTCCCAAAGTACTGGGATTAGGCATGAGCCACCGCGCCCAGCTGTTTTGTTTCTTTAAGAATCAGTCTACTTGGAGTTCAGTATCACAATCATAGCTCACTGAAACCTCAAACTCCTGAGCTCAAGCAATCCTCCCACCTCAGCTTCTCAAGTAGCTGGGACTATGGGGATGGGTATGTGCCACCACACCCAGCTAATTTTTTATTCATTTATTTTTTTTAGAAACAGGGACTCACTCTTTTGCTTAGGCTGGTCTCAAACTCTTGGCTTCAAGTGATCCTTCTGCCTCAGCCTCCCAAGTAGCTGGAATGCCTGGCTCTCGTCATTCTTCTTATAGATATGAAACTTTATTTTGTAGTATTTGTTGCTATTACTTCATTTTCTTTCTCTTTTCCCTTAATTTTAAATCACTATTCTGATCTATTAGCTGTTTGATTGGAGATGGGCATAAGTAGTTGATGTAGTCTCAAACTCTACCTTTATCTTTCTTTCTTTCTTTCTTTCTTTTTTTTTTGTATCCTGATAAATGAATATTTTTATTGGTTTTAGGAATCTTGGATTTTAGTTCTTTTTTTTCTCATTTTTTTTTCCCCTGAGTGTTACTTTACTGTCCTTTCCCTTCCAGTGTTTTAGATGAGAACTGTAATGGTCATATGACTCCTTTTCTTCATGAGAAATATGTTCCTTTTTTTCAAAATCTTTAACTATCTTCCTGGAATTAAATAATGTTACCAGGTGTGCTTCATTTCCATCAGTGTTACCTAGACAAATAAACCCTTTAATTGATCTTCCTTTAGCTGTAATACATTTCATCAGTTAGTAATTGCTCCTCTTGCCTTCTTTTTTTTTTTTTTTTTTTTGGCTTCTATGAATCGTGGGGTTGTCTCTCGGTTCTATCTTGTAAAACTTTTTCTCTTGTTACTTCTTCTACCTCTGTAGTTTTGCATGTACTTTCTCTATCTCTCTGATTTTTATTCTTATTTTCTTCTTTCACTTGGTCTTATAGGAAACTAATTTAAGTTTTTTAAAAAAACTTTCCTCCTTCAAATCATCTACTAAAATTTTTAGCTTGTTTGATGGTTAATTTCATGTGTCAACTAGGCTAGGCTATGATACTCAGCTATTTGGTCAAATATTAGTCTAGATGTTGGTGTGAAGGTATTTTTTAAAGATGTAATTAACATTTAGATTAGCAGACTTTGAGTAAAGCTGATTAACCTCCATTATGAGAGTGGGCCCCATTCAGTCAGTTGAAGTCATTAAGAAAAAAAGGCTCATATTTCCAGAGGAAGAAGGAATTCTACCTCCAGACTGCCTTTGGACTCAAGACTACAATGTCAACTTTTCTCTGGGTTTCTAACCTGTTGGCCTGCCCTGCAGATATTGACTTGCCAGTCTCCACAATCATGAGTCAGTTCTTTAAATCTTTCTCACCGTATATATACAGTCTATTGATTCTATTTATCTAGAGAATCTAGAGTAATAGAATTTGGTACTGAGAGCAATTCTAGAGGAACAGAGTTTTAAGGATGAGTTTTATGAATTACTTCCTTAATCTGATAAGATGTAAAAGCATTAATGACATTTCAATAGTGAACAGAGTATTAATAATTCATAGTGTAATGTAACAGTAGAGATGTGCAAAGTATTGCCATTAGGTAATCCTATTCAGATACTTAGAAGAAGCAAGGTTCTGGGTGTCTGTATTTGATACCTTAGAACATTTTTGAGTTCTCATGAGAACAATGAGATTGGCTAGTTACTCCTGATGTAGAGAAGGAAAGGATGATCTTAGGGATTAATTTTCCCAGCTCAAGTGCCACATAAATAACGCAAAAGTTTCTCTTTCTGCCCTGAAAGAAACTCTTATATTCCAACAAAACTGAGATTGTAGAAAACCAAACCCAAAATCTCATCCTGAAAATGACTGAATTACAGTGCAAAGTGAATCCCCACCCTTTTAGGGTGTCCGCTGTTAAAATGAGGGCATTGACTGAGAAGGAATGGGATCTTGAAAATTGGAGTGGAGACGTATGTGAAGAGCCTTATAAAGCTGGGTGTATTGAACCCCTTGACTCTGATGAGTCTTCCTTGCCAGTAAAAGCAGCCAGGCCACCCCCATCTGAGGAGATTAATGCTACTTTACCTGAGGAAACATTTATTACCTCCCTGAGTTTGTTGTCTTGCAAGACATTGCTGATTCTTCTCAAGACTCACAGCCACCATCCTTCATTGCTTCTAGTCTCAGCAGGCCCTTAAAGGTAAGGTACGAAGTGTGGCCCATGGGGAAGTATGTTATACTACAAAAGAGCTATATGATTTTTCCAATTTATACTGACAGAAAGCTGGGAAATATTTGTGGGGAAGGATTTTAAGGGTGTGGGACAATGGTGAAAGGAACTTAGTGTTTGATCAGGCTGAATTTATTGAAATGGGACCACTAAGAAGAGATTCTGGACTTAATATGTGGCTTGGGGAGTTAGAAAGAGCTCTTACAGTTTATTTGGTTAGTTGTATTTAGTGGACCAAAAGGTAGCCCAGTCTAAATGAAGATAAAATGCCAGAACTGCCTTGATATATACTATATACTGTGAAGGAAGGGATCCAAAGGATTAGGGAGATTGGAACATTAGATTGGGTTTATCATTTAAGACCTGCCCACCCACCCCAGGAGGTCTAGAGGATGTACTTTTCTCATAACTGTGATAAATATATTTGTGAGGCGAGTCCCAGCATCCTTGAAGAATACTGTGATTGTTCTTCTCTGTAGCTCAGATATTGCAGTGGAAATTGCTGCCACTGAATTGGGAAACCTGAATGCAGTGGGTATAATTGAATCCCAGAGAAATAAGGGCCAGGTGGTGGCACTTGATAGCCAAAGGTAAGGTGAATGTGGTATGGTAATAGACAGCAGAGTCAAAGCAGCAATCAGAACAGTCTGACCTGCAGAGACCTATAGTGTTGATTAGTTGATCATGGTGTTCCTAGAAGTGAACTAGATGGGACGTCTACTAAATTCTTCCTTGATATGTGTAAGCATAAGAGTTCTAGGTCAAGTGAGCAAAAACCTAACCTGAACCACAGGAACTGAGAATCACAACCAGTCAATAACATCCTAGACTTGAGCCAGTTTACACACGCAGAACACCTTGAATGAATGGGAGGACCCTGGCACACTGCCAAGAATGTATACTGTTAATCTTTCAGCCTTCCCCAAAGGGACCTATAGCCTTTTGCCAGGGCAACTACACATTTGGAAAAAAGAAAATAATCAAACCTTTCAGAAACTACTGGACACTGGCTCTGAATTGACACCAATTCCAGGAGACCCGAAACATCACTGTGGTCTACAAATCAAAGCAGGGGCTTATGGAGGTCAGGTATTCAACGGAACTTTAGTTCAAGTTCATTTCACAGTGGACTCAGTAGGTCCCTAAACCCATCTTGTGATTATTTTCCAAGCCCTGGAATGAATAATTGGCATAAACATACTCAGTAACTGGTAGAATCCTCACATTGCTTCTCTGACCTGTGGAGTGAGGAATATTATGGCAGGAAAGGGCAAATGGAAGCCACTAGAACTGATTCTGCTTAGGAAAATAGTAAAAAAGCAAAAGCAATACTACATTCCTGAAGAGATTACTGATATTAATGCCTCCATCAAGGACTTTAAGGATGAAGTGATGTTGATATCTATCACATCCCATTCAACTCACCTGTTTGACCTATACAGAAAAAAGATGGAATTTGGAGAATGACAGTGGATTATTGTAAGCTTCCTCAGATGGTGACTCCAGTTGCAGCTGCTATACCAGATATAGTTTCATTGCCTTAGAAAATCAACACATCCCTTCATACCTGCTATGTAGCTAGTAGCTATTGATCTGGGAAATGCTTTGTTTTCTCTATACCTAGTAATCAAGAACACCAAAAGTAGTTTACTTTCAGCCTGGCAGGGCCAGCAATACACCCTCACTGTCCTGCCTCAGGGGTGAATTAACTCTTCAGCCCTATGTTGTAATTTAGTTCTCAGGGATCTCAATCACCTTTCCGTTCCACAGGATATTACAGAGGTTTATTACATTGATGACATTGTGCTGATTGGACCTAGTGAACAAGAAGTAGCAAATGCTTTAGTCTTACTGTCTGTCAGAGGGTAGGAGATATATACAACAAAAATTCAGTGGCCTTCTACTTCAGTGAAATTTCTAGGGCTCCAGTGGTGTGGGACATGTTGAGATAATCATAAGGTGAAGGATAAATTGTATCTGGCTCTTCTTACAACTAAAAAAGAGGCACAATGGCTAATGAACCTCGGTGTTTTGGAGGAAACATTCCTTATTGGATTTGCTACTCTGGTCCATTTACTAAGTGATATGAAAAGCTGCTAGTTTTGAGTGGGACCCAAAACAAGAGAAGGCTCTGAAACACGTTCAGTCTGCCATGTAAGCCTCTCTGCCACGTGGGCCGTATGATCTAGCAGATCCAGTGGTGCTTGAAGTGTTCATGGCAGATAAGGGTGCTATTTGGACCTTTGGCAGACCCCTTTAGATGAGTCACAGTGCAGGCACATAGGATTTTAGAGTAAATTCCTGCCACCCTCTGTGGACTCTCTTTTTGAGAAACAGTTTTTGACCTGCTACTGGGCCTTGGTAGAGACTGCTTCATAGACTACTAAGTAGAGAATGTTTAACCATGGGCCACCAAGCCATAAAGTTGGGCATACAAAACAGCACTCCACCATCAAATGAAAGTGGTAGATACAAGATTGGGCTTGAGCAGATCCTGAAGGCACAAATAAGTTACACGAGGAAGCTGCCCAAATGCTCACTGTTCCCACCCCTGCTACATTACCTATCTTCAGCCTGCACCTATTGCCTCATGAGAAGTTCCCTGTGATCCGCTGACAGAAGAAGAGAAGACTTGGACGTGGTCTACAGAAGGTTCTGCATGATATAAAGGTACCACCCAGAAGACAGCTAGAGCACTACAGCCCCTTTTTTGAGACATCTCTGAAGGACAGTGGTTAAGAGAAGTACTCCCAGTGGGGATAATATTGGGTAGTGCACTTGGTGGTTTTTTTTTTTTTTTTTTTTTTTTTTTTGCCTGGAGAAATGGCCAGAGGTATAAATCTATACTGATTCATGGACTATGTTTAACGACTTAGCCGGATGGTCAGGGACTTTGAAGGAACATGATTGGAAAAATTGGTGACAGTAAGGTCTGGGGAAGAGGCATGTGAATAGACTTTGCTAGATAGGCACAAACACAAAGATATTTGTATCCCATGTGAATGCTCACCAAAGGTTGATCTCAGCAGAGGAAGACTTTAATAATCAAGTGAATAGAATGACTTGCTCTATGAATATCAGCTAGACTATTCCCCCAGCCACCCCTGTCATTGTGTCATTGCCCATAGGTCTCATGAACAAAGTGGCCTTAGTGGCAGGGATGGAGGTTATGTATGAGCTCAGCAACATGGACTTCCACTCACCAAGGCTGACCTGGCTACAGCTACTACTGAGTGTCCAATCTGCCAGCAACAGAGACCAACACTGAGTACCTGATGGGCACTATTCCATGGGATGATCAGCCAGCTAGCTGATGGCAGGTTGATTACATTGGGACCACTTCCATCATGGAAGGAGCAGTGCTTTTTTCTTACTAGAATACACAGTAACTATGGGTATGGATTTGCCTTCCCTGCACACAGTGCTCCTGCCAATTTACCATCTGTGGACCTACAGAATGCCTTATCCACCATCATGGTATTCCATACAGCATTGCTGTAATCAAGGAACTCACTCTGTGGCAAATACCTTGTGGCAATGGCCTCACTGCCACTGTGTTACCATATTCCTTATCCTCTCAAAGCAGCTGGCTTGATAGAATGGATAAATGGCCTTTCGAAGACTCAATTACAGTGAAAGCTAGGTGACAGTACCTTGCAGGGCTGGGGTAATGTTCTCCAGGAGGTTATATATGCCCCAGATCAGCATCCAATATATGATGCTGTTTCTACCATAGCCAGGATTCAAGAATCAAGGGGTTGAAATGGGAGTGGCACCAGTCGCCATTATCCCTAGTCATCCATTAGCATAATTTTTCCTTCCTGTTCATGTGGCCTTATGCTCTGCTGGTCTAGGGGTCTTAGTGGCTCTCTTCATTAATGTTGTCTGACACTTAGGCCTTTCTGTCTGCAAACTTGGGTCTTCCTTGATGGACAACAGAGTTTGAAATTATTTTTGCGCCAGAGTCTAGATTTACCTAGTCTGTGGAGTCTAGAAGATTGCTGCATAATATGGAACAAGTTGCTTTGTACAGATTCTTTATTTTAAAAGTATGAATAGAATAGCACCTCCCTCGAAGGTTTGTTTTGGAGTTGACAAGGTGATACATGTAGTGTATCATGCTGCTTGAACCTGGTATGCATGTTTCACTGCGTTCTATTAGTACTCTCGCTTCTGTTTAGGGAGCTTTCCTATGATCACTTGAATTATTTCCTTTCTGTAGTGAATTCCACAGCTTGCTTCTGAAATTCCTTTTTTATATTCCCCTTCTATGCGCTATGTCTTTTAGCACTTTAATCATTATTGTAGGTTTAAAAAATTTTTTTTTCTGAGTTCTGGGAAAAATTTTAAGCTGGTTTTTAAAACATGAATTTGTTTTTCTGTTCAATTCCTGCTTTAGGAGTTTGAGTTGAATGATTGTGACTTTTATATGAAATCAAGCTTTTATTAGTTTAGATTATTTAATTTTCACATATTTAATCTCATTTCAAAATTTAAAACATGCTTTTTTTACTATGAAGTAACTCATACTGTTTATATACTGTAATAACTGCTGCTAACATTGTGATGAACACTTGCCAGGCTTATGATTATATGACATATATCATCATATATGTACATACATATGATGAAAGATCTCCCTACAGAGCCATTGTTACTGCCTTTATAATTTAGTAATATAACATATTTGTTAGTAAACATAGATATATAGTATTGTTTTAAACAATTAATGCTCTCTTGAATTTTATTTAATATACAAATAGGAATTTTTAAGGTGTTATCACCTTTTATAGAAAGGAGAACATTTGTTATGATTTTTTAGAATGTGCTCCCTTTTTGAAATACTGGGTACCTTTATATATCTAGCAATTTTTTTTTTTAAACGGAGTCTCACTTATTCTGTCACCCAGGCTGGAGTACAGTGGAGCGGTCTCGGCTCACTGCAGCCTCCGCCTCCCTGGTTAAAGCGATTCTCCTGCCTCAGCCGCGTGAGTAGCTGGGATTATAGGTGTGAGCCACCGCGCCTGGCTGTTTTTTCTGCTTGTTCATATTTACAAGGGAAAGTTTCTGTGTACTATGTTAAAATTTGAGAAGAGTTCTGCCAGATATTAGGTAAATGCCTGTTTAGGTCTTCTCAGTATATTTACTAGATAAATGGTCCGTGTGATTCTGAGTAGTGAGGACAGGTTATTGGTGAGAGAGCTGCATGGCAGAGAAGGGCCTCCTTTTCTGTGTGTGTTTGTGCTCTTCATGTGGGGACTGGTGGTGGAACCAGAGCTTCAGATGTCTGTGTCAGGTGAAGAAGGAACTCCTGGAGCAGTGAAGCTTAGTAGGCCAAATAGCTGGTTTTCCCTCTCGTATTTGTTATAACAGTCCATGTTAGATGAGTCCCATATTACTTGGAGCAAATCCCCTTGGTAGCATCCCTTTGCCACAATATCTTTGCTTTGAATAACATGTCCCATCACCAGCTGAAGGCTGAGAATGGACATAAAATATGGCTGTCTAGTTTGGAGGACACTGGTGGAATTCCATTAATCCTAGGATTTGTCTGCAGTCAACTATTAGATTTTTTTTTCCCCTGGCCCCTGCTGCTCTGGGTTTGCAGGTTTCACAGATTTGCAGGAGAATATCATTCATTTACTCCCACAGAGAGTTTCTTCTCTGTTGTGTTCAGTTGCAAACTAGAGGATACGTCCCTTGACTTAATCTTGCCTATGCCAGTTCTAGCAGAAATTTCCAAAAGTACCTGGATGGTAATGATATCATTCTGTGTTTATTAAAAACTGATCTGAAAAATAAACCTCTCATAATTGTATATTTCTTAGGTCATGCCAATAGTTTTCAGGGAGGAAAGAATTTAAACTCATGGACTCAACCCTTTTGAAAAAAAAAACTCCTAGGCCATCTTCTTTATTGATCAGAGAGATATACGGATTTATGTGTGTGAAATCCTTTCGTGAAGTCTGGGTGTGATGTATCTCCCACCTTTATCTACCAGATGTTTCTGTTTCTGTAATAGATGATTCAACACGCGTTCCTCTTGGAAAAAGCAAGGACTACATCAATGCTAGTTATATTAGGATAGTCAATTGTGGACAAGAGTATTTTTATATCGCTACTCAAGGACCACTGCTGAGCACCATAGATGACTTTTGGCAAATGGTGTTGGAAAATAATTCTAATGTTATTGCCATGATAACCAGAGAGGTAGAAGGTGGAGTTATCAAATGCTACCCTTACTGGCCCATTTCTCTGAAGAAGCCATTGGAATTGAAACACTTCCGTGTATTCCTGGAGAACTACCAGATACTTCAGTATTTCATCATTCGAATGTTTCAAGTTGTGGAGAAGTCTGTAAGTTTTTAAACATCAGTATTAGATATATGTTTCACCACATAAGCAAATGTCTTAGAACTAGAAGTTAGGAGTAGGATGGAAAATAGACCGAGGATACTTCTTAAAGTAACTTTTTACTTGTCCCTGGTACCAGAAGCCACCACCACTTCTCCTCCTCCTTAACCAGATTCTGTAGAGAAGAACAAATTGGAAAAGAGAGGTGGGGTAGGGAGAGTGTCTGTTGAAGTTGTCTGATTCTGGGTTATACCTGCTTCTGCCAAGTGTGGCAGATAAGTGTTGAGTCCTTAAGGTATGCTAATCACTGGGCCAGGCACTATCAGTACTTACCGAGTAGTGGAGAGGTTGGTACACTCACTGATAGATACCTAACTTACCGTGTTCAGTGATAATGTTGAGATATGTCTTGGCCACTTTGGGGCTCAGAAGGTAAGTACTTAGCTTTACTTGGAGTTTGGGGTAAGGTTTACTGGAGGAAGTAGCATTTGTTTTGAGAATTATCCAAATGAGAAAGATGGAGGGAGAAAGTAGATGATCAAAATATAAAATAATACAAGGTGTGTATAGAGACAAATGTAAGTAGTTAAGTGTTTCTGAAATGTAAAAGTTCAGTGCCAGGGAGTAATAAAAGATGAGATGAGGTTATCAAAAGTAAGCAGGGGTCAGCTAGAATGTGAAATGTCTTAAATTTCAGCTAAGTAGCATGAACTTTATTATGAAGATAATTGGGAGACATTGAAGAATTTTAGTAAGTGACATGATCAACTACGGCTATTGGCATGGGGTGGAAAGAACAGACGCAAGTGTTTTGCAGATAAAATTGGGGGACTTATAATTGACTTATGACTTATGATTTATAAGTGACAGAGGAGGGGTTGAAAATATGTTCAATACAGTAACCACATGTGGATATTTGTTTAAATTTAAGTTATTTAAATTTATGTAAAATAACAAATTGAGTTCCTCACCTGCAGTAGCCACGTTTCTAGGGCTTATTAGTCACATGTTGATAGTGGCTACTATATATTGCCATATTTAAGACATTTGCTTCAGTATAGAAAGTTCTGTTGAGAAGCACTGGTCTAGAATAATTCATGTATTTCTTGGTCTAATAGACTTAGAAAACAGAAAAGGAATGGTTTATAGCAGAAAGCAATGAGTTAGATTGCTCTAGTGGATTCAGTTGGCAGGTAGGTGATACATGTGTTAACAGGAGTGAAGGGAATAGGAGTTGAACAGGAAACTTGTAGAGAGTGGTGAGTTTTGGAGTCATCACCAAAGAAGTTGATTGGAGCACAATCACCAGGAAAAGGGCTGCTGAGTGATGCTGAGGTTTGACCCATAAATTTGTAATAGCAACAAAATATGTGATTATGTGTTTTGTTTTGTGTTTTTTTCCAGCAGTATAACATTGAGATTCCTGAGTACGGGTTATGGGACTGACCCAGAGAGAGAGATTAATTTTAAGGAATTGGTTCAAGTGATTGTGGAGGGTTGGCAAATCTGCGGGGTGGGAAAGTAGGCTGAAGACCCAGGGAAGAATTGCAGTTTGAGTCCAAAAGCAATCTGCTAGTAGAATTCCTTCTTGCTCATGGGAGATCAGTTTTTGTTCTGTTAAGGCCTTCAGCTGATTAGATGAAGCCAACCCATTTTATGGAGAATAACCTGCTTTGCTCAATTAAATTCCAATTTAAATGTTAATCTCACCTAAAAAATACTTTCACAGAGACACAAAATAATATTTGGCCTAGTATCTGGGTACCAGGGCTCAGCCAAGTTGACACATAAAATTAACTATCACAAATTTCAGTAGACACTGTGGATTAGAATAGAGCTCTGAACACTAGCATCTTTATTCAGGAAGCTTAGGAAAAAGAGGTGCATTCAGAAGAAGCAGAGGAGAAGTGAGAAACTCATTTTGAGTTCTTCCATTAGGGTCCCATGTGTGGTAAAATAAGGGCCCCACACTGGGGAAAGGGTCATGATCTCTTTGAATGAGATATAGGTAAATTCAAAGTGCTTTATCTGACAATACTGGGAAGAGTTTCATGACTCCACTTCAAGGGGGCTCAGCACAATAGTGGGACCCACAGTCTACTCTCATGGTCATTGACTACCCTGTCTTCATCGCTGGAAGAGATTGGCGCCTCTCTTGTCAGACACCTGTATGTCTTAATTCAATTTCATATGTCATTTTTAAACTAAAATACATTGCCTTTTGGTCTTATTCCTAACATGACAGTCCATCTCTCACTCTAAGCATTTTGAAATCTTGGTTTTCCTGCAGCCTCACGGTACAGAAGAATGATGCTAGATTAGAATTCAAGACACCTACATTACAGTTCCAGCTCTAAATGTGTGAACCTTCTAACCTAGCATACATCTCTCGTCCCCCTCATCCTTACATTTTCATCTGTAAAATGGAGATAAAATGGTGCCTACCTCACATGATTGATGTGAAGATTGAAGGAGAGAATTCATGTGAAGCCCCTAGCATAGTACCTGCCACATAGCAAGTGCTTAACTTTTGTTACCTGTTAGTACTGGTATTTTTATTGTTGTTCCTGTGCTCTCCTTTGTAAAATGGAGAAAACCTCTATTCCTAGCAACTTCCAGAATTCTTATAAACATCAAAAAGAGGTTTGAGTATTTTTTGAAAGTTCTATATAATACCAAGGTAATACCATGTAGCCATTATTATTATCATTTAAATATTAGAAGTTGGTGTGAGGTCTCTCTAATATAAGAAATCAATAAATATCTTTCTCGCTCTGTTTCTTTCTCTAACAGACAGGAACTAGTCACTCTGTAAAACAGTTGCAGTTCACCAAGTGGCCAGACCATGGCACTCCTGCCTCAGCAGATAGCTTCATAAAATATGTTCGTTATGCAAGGAAGAGCCACCTTACGGGACCCATGGTTGTTCACTGCAGTGCTGGCATAGGCCGGACAGGGGTGTTCCTATGTGTGGATGTCGTGTTCTGTGCCATCGTAAAGAACTGTTCAGTAAGTGTGTGAATCAAGCAGATACCCTGATGCTGTTGGTAAACACACTACGTTTAACAGCCTGATTATTTGGAAGACTAATATTTGGTCTTCAAAAGCAACTTAGTAAATCAAAAGCACATGAGCTTGCGATACCTGATTCTCACTGAACTTGCTGCAGGTTCCTGGGGGTGTTTGTGAAAATTAAAGTATGTAATGTAAATAATGGCTTAGGACAGTGTCTGGAACATAATAGATACACAGAAAATGTGAGTTCCATTTCCTTTTCCTTCCCTGTATCTTACACAGGGTGTTTAGACTTACTAGAGAATGTTGATGGAGTGTGCCTGTTTTTAATGAATATAAGTGACAAGCACATAAGAATGTGAGAAAAAATGTAGACTTCCGAGTGAATGAGGGGTCCCTGTTCGACTGCCTGTTTTGCCACATAGTTTAGATTTTGGTGACTTTGGGTAAATTGCTCAACCTCTCTCAAACCTAGTTTTCTCATTTGCAAAATGAACATAATAATATAATTGAGTTTGAGTCAATAATTCACAATCCTTTACTTTTCTTTTTTAATTTGGAAACAGCTAAGAGATAGACACAGGAACAAGACATGTGATGATTACAATATTTCCTTTATTATTATTTTTATTCTCAAGTTTTATTTGTTAAAATAGATTCCATCTGTGTTGTTTTTCCTTTTATTTTTAGTTGACATGTAATAATTGTACATATTTGTGGGGTAGAGAGAGTGATATTTAGGTATCTGTATACAATGTGTAGTGATCAGATCAAGGTAGTTAATGTATCCATCACCTCAAACATTTATCATTTCTTTGTGTTGTGAACATCAAAAATCTTCTCTCCTAACTTTTTGAATATATACAATAAATTACAGTCAACCATATTTGCCCTACAGTGATGCAGAACACCAGAGCTCATTCCTCCTATCTAGCTGTAATTTTGTATTTGTTAGCCAACCTTACCTTATCATCTTTAATACCCACAGTTCTACTCTCGACTTCCATGAGCTCGATTTTTTAGCTCTCATATATAAATGAGAACATACAGTATTTATCTTTCTGTGCCTGCCTTGTTTTGCTTAATACAATGTTCTCCAGACTTATCCATGTTGCTGCAAATGACAGGATGTCACTCTTTTTTATGGCTGCATGGTGTTCCCTTTTCCAATCCATTAGCATAGGATTTTCACCAGTGTTTCATAGTTTTCCTCATAGAGGTCTTTTACTTTTTTTGGTTAAATTTATCCTAGGGTTTTTTTTTTATAGCTATTGTAAATAAGATCACCTTCTTTATTTTCTTTCAGCTAGTTCGTTATTGGCATCTAGAAATATCACTGATTTTTGTATGTCGACTTTGTATCCTGCAACTTTACTGAATTAGTTCATTAGTTCTAAGTGTTTTGGTAGAGTCATTAGTTTTGGGGGATATGTATGTGTATATATGTGTGTGTGTATATATATATATATGAATATGTGAATATATAGTCATGTCACATGCAAAGAGGGACAATTTAATTTCCTTTTTCCAATTTGGATGCCCCTTCTTTCTTTCTCTTGACTAATTGCAATGGCTAGGATATCCAACATTATGCTGAATAAGAATGGTAAAACTGGGCATTCTTGACTTGTTTTCCAGTTCTTAGAAGAAAGGCTTTGAGCTTTTCCCCATTCAGTATGATGTTAACTGTGTGTTTGTCATATATGGTCTTTATTGTGTTTAGATATGTTCCTTCTATGCCTCATCTGTTGAGAGTTTTTTTTTTTTAATCATGAAAGCATGTTGAATTTTATGAAATGTTTCTTCTACATCTATTAAGATTCTCATATGGTTTTTGTCATTCATTCTGTTGATGTGATGTATCACATTTATTGATTTGCATATGTCAAATTATACTTGCATTCTGGGGATAAATCCCACTTGATCATAGTGCATTATCTTTTTGATGTGCTGTTACATTTGTTTTGCTAGTATTTTGTTGAAGATTTTTTTTTGCATCTATCTTCATCAGGGATATTGGCTTGAACTTTTTTTTCATTGTGTCTCCGCCAGATTTTGGTATCAAGATGATAATGGCTTCATAGAATGAGTTAGGGAGGAATCCCTCCTCCTTGAATTTTTTGGAATCATTTCAGTAGGATTGGTACCAGTTCTTCTTTGTACATGTGGTAGAATTTAGCTATGAATCCATCTGGTCCAGGACTTTTTTTGGTTGGTAGGATTTTTATTACTGATTCACTTTTGGAATTCATTATTGGTCTGTTCAGGTTTTCAATTTCTTCCTGGTTCAATCTTGGGAGGATGTGTGTTTTCAGGAATTTACTCATTTCCTCTAGACTTTCTAATTTTTGTGTGCAGAGATATTTATAATGATCTCTGAGAATCTTTTATATTTCTATGGGATTAGTTGTAATGTCATCTTTGTCATTTCTGATTGTGCTTAGATTTTCTCTTTTTTTGTTGTTTAGCTAGCAGTCTATCAATTTTGTTTATTCTTTCAAAAAACAGACCAGGCATGGTGGCTCATGCCTGTGATCCCAGCACTTTGGGAGACTGAGGCAGATGGATCACCTGAGGTCAGGAGTTCGAGACCAGTCTGACCAATATGGCAAAACCCTGTGTCTACTAAAAATACAAAAATTAGCCAGGTGTGGTGGTGTGCACTTGCAGTCCCAGCTACTTGGGAAGCTGAGACAGGAGAATTGCTTGAACCCAAGAGGTAGAGGTTGCAGTGAGCCGAGATTGTGCCACTGCACTCCAGCCTGGGAGACAGAGCGAGACCCCGTCTCAAAAAAAAAAATAAAATAAAATAAAAATTGTTTTGTTGATCTTTTGTATGCATTTTTGCATCTTAATTTCATTCAGTTCTCCTCTGATTTTGATTATTTGTTTTCTTCTGCTAGTTTGGGATTGATTCAT
This sequence comes from Macaca fascicularis, assembly GCF_037993035.2. NCBI lineage: Eukaryota > Metazoa > Chordata > Mammalia > Primates > Cercopithecidae > Macaca > Macaca fascicularis. The sequence continues at coordinate 57,247,794 of NC_088383.1, read as the reverse complement.
TCTTTTTTCTAGTTTCTCTAGGTGTGACATCAGATTGTTCATTTAAGATCTTCCTAACTTCTTTGATGTAGACATTTAGCACTATAGACTTTACTCCGAGCACTGCTTTAGCTGCATCCCAAAATTTTTTATTTGTTTTGTCTCTGTTTTCATTAATTTCAAAGAATTTTTTTGATTTCTGAATTCATTTGTTTACCCAAAAGTCACTTAGGAGCAAGTTGTTTAATTTCCAAGTAATTGTATAGTTTTGGGAGATCTTCTTGGTAGTAATTTCTATTTTTATTATACTATGGTCTGAGAGTATGCTTGAGATGATTTCAGTGTTTTTAAATTTTTTCAGATTTGCTTTATGGCTGAGCGTATAGTTGTTCTTAGAGTATATTCCATGTACAGATAAGAAGACTGCATATCCTATGGTTTTGGAGTGGACTAGTCTATAGATGTCTATTGAGTCCAATTGGTCAAGTGTTGAATTTAAGTCCAGAATTTCTTTATTAATTTTTTGCTTTGATGATCTCTCTAATCCTGTCAATTGGGTGTTGAAGGCTCCCAATATTATTGTGTGGACTAAGTCTTTTCCTAGGTCCAGAGGAACTTGTTTTAAGAATCTGGGTGCTCCAATGTTAGCTGTGTGTATATTTAAGGTAGTTAAGTCTTCTTTTTGAATTGTTCCCTTTGTCATTGTGTAATGCCCTTCTTTGTCCTTTTAGATCATTGTTGGTTCAAAGTCTGTTTTATCTGACATAAGAATAGTGACCCCTGCTTTCTTTTTGTTTTCCATTTGCATTATAGATCTTTCTCCATCCCTTTACTTTGAACCTATGGGTGTTCTTACATGTGAGATGGGTCTCCTGAAGACAGAAGATGGTTGGGCCTTGTTTTTTAAATCCAATTTGCCATCCTAAGCCTTTTAAGTGGGATATTTAGACCATTTGCCTTCAAGGTTTATATCAATATGTGAGATTTTGATGCTGCCATCATGTTGTTAGCTGGATGCTTTGTAGACGTGATTGTGTATTTGCTTTATAGTATCTGTGGGCCATGTACTTGTGTTTTTGTGGTGCCAGGTACTGCTCTTTCATTTCCACATTTAGCACTTCCTTAAGGGCTTCTTGTAAGACTGGTCTAGTACTCATGAATTTCCTTAACTTTGCTTGTCTGAAAAGGATTTTATTTCTCCTCTGCTTATGAAGCTTAGTTTGGCAGAATATCAAATTATTGTTTGGAGTTTCTTTTATTTAATGATGCCGAAAATAGGTCCACAATTTCTTCTCACTTGTAAGTTTCTGCTGATAGGTCTACTCCTAGCCTGATGGGATTCCTTTTGTAAGTAAACTGACCTTTCTCTCTAGCTGCCTTTAAGATTTTTTCTTTGGCATTGACCTTGGTGAATCTGTTAACTATATGTCCTGAGGATGATTATTTTGTATGGTATCTCGTAGGACTTTGCTGAATTTCTTAAATTTGCCTATTGACTTCTCTAGTGAGACTGGGAAAAGTTTTGTGCACTATATTTTCAAATATGTTTTCCAAGTTGTTTACTCTTCTTCTCTTTCAGAAACGACAGTGAGTCATAGGTTTGGTCTCTTTACACAATCTCTTATTTCTTGGAGGTTTTGTTCATTTTCAATTTTTATTTATTTATTTTTTTTTTGAGACAGAGTCTTTCCTGTCGCCCAGTTTGGAGTGCAGTGGCGTCATCTCAGATCACTACATCCTCCACCTCTCAGGTTCAAGCAATTTTCGTGCCTCAGCCTCCTGAGTAACTGGAGCTACAGGCGCATGCCACCATGCCTTGCTAGTTTTTGTATTTTTAGTAGAGATGGGGTTTCACCGTGTTGGCCAGGCAGGTCTTGAACTCCTGGCCCCAAGTGATCCTCCCGCCTCAGCCTCCCAAAGTGCTGGGGTCATAGGCATGAGCCACCATGCCCAGCCTGAAATTCTTTTTTGTTTATTTTTGTCTGTCTGAATTGATTTGAAGGACCAATCTTTGAGCTCTGAGATTCTTTCCTCATCTTGGTCTATTCTGTTCTTAATGCTTCCAACTGTATTATGAAATTTCTGTAGTGAATTTTTCAGTTCCAGAAGGTCAGTTTGTTTGTTTCTTAAAATGGCTTTGTCAGCTTTTTAACTCTTGGATCATTTTACCGAATTCCTTGGATTAGGTTTCAGCTGTCTCCTGAATCTTATTAAGCTTCCTTACCACCCAGATTCTGAGTTCTTTGTTTGTCATTTCAACCATCTCAATATAGTTAAGAACAATTTCTAGCGAGCTAGTACAATTATTTGGAGATAAGGAGGCACTGACTTTTTGAATTGCCAAAGTTCTTGCACTAAATCTTTCTCTTCTGAGAGGGCAGGTGTTCTTTTATCATGTTGAATTTGTTATCATTTTGATGAGGCTTTTGTTTTTATATTCTTTATATCACTTGAGGATTTGACTGTAGCGTAAGCTGAGTATAGTCAATTGGCTTTATTTCTGAGTGCTTTCAGAGGGCCAACGCTCTGTATGGAATATTTACTAATACTTGTAGCTAGATTCTCGCACTGGGTTTCACAGGCAGTGTATACTGGAAGTTTTGGATGTTGTAATTTAGGCTTCAATCCAGTAGATGGTGCTTGAGAGTAATGATCGGCAAATAGACTCTTAGCCACACAACTCTTTTATATTTCAGCGTATTTGCAGCAGTGGGGGTAGGAAGAGGTAGCGATGATCCCCTGCCAGGTCCATTTCCAGGCCTTAGGGGAGCCCCCTCCAGTCACTGGCACCATGCCCACATCTCTTTAACCCCAAGGGGGACCCTGGCAGCCTGTGCTCTCTCCGCCCTTGGGGCAGCCTGAGCCAAAGATTAGGTCACCAAAAGATCCACAGCACGCTGGAGGCCTACTGGTCCTCTGTGCTTGGGAGTCAGAGGTAATTGTGTCTACAGATGGTTTGTTGATGCAGTAGGTCAAGGGTGTGAGATCTCCAGGCAGGGCGGTGTTGCTGTGGGTGTACAGCTGATGTGGCACCCATAGCCTAGGGTTTTCTGCCCAGCAGACATCTGTGGGGACTTCCCAGTTCTTTTTGCCTTGACTGGTTCTCAAGAAGCTATTCTAAAGAAGTGGCACCTTATCTTAGATCACAAAGTAAAGAATAGAAACAAACAAAGAAAAAATTTTTTTAAAATTCTCTATGCTTTAACTCCATCCCAACCACATTTCAACTGCTTATTATCTAAATTTATGTATTTTTATATTACCTTTCTCTTAACAGGTTGCTATAGCTATTATGGCTTTTTATGAATTCGTCTTTCAGCTTCATACCAGAGTTAGGCATGGATTGCACACCATCATTACAGTAATAGAGTATTCTGGCTTTGTCCATGTTGTTAATGTTACCAGTGGATTTTATGCCTTGAAAAGTTTTCTTTTTGAATGTGTATGTGGTTTTTTTTGTATTTTTTTTTTTTTATTTTCCTTCTGAAGAACTTGCTTTAGCATTTCTTGTAAGTCAGGTCTGGTGGTGGTGAATCCTCAGATTTTGTTTATCTGAAAAATACTTTATCACTCTTTCATATTTGAAAGTACCTTTGCTGAATACAGTATTCTTGGATAACAGGTTTTTTTGTTTTTCTTTCAACGCTTTGAAAATTTATACCACTTTCTCCTGGCCTATATGATTTCTGTTGAGAGTCAATTGTCAGATGAATTGGAACTCTTTTATATGTTAATTGCTTCTTTTCTCCTGCTACTTTTTAGGATCCAGTCTTTATCCTTGAGCTTTGAGAGTTTATTATTATATACTTTGGTGTGGCCTTATTCGGGTTGAATCTGTTTGGTGTTCTCTGACACTCTTATACCTGAATATTTATATCTGTTGCATTTTGGAAAGTTTTGTTATTATTTCTTTGAATAAGCTTTCTACCCCTTGCTCTCGTTCGATTCCCTCTTGAACACCAGTAATTTTTGGATTTGGTCTTTTGAGGTAATTGTCTATATCTGGTGATGATCTTTATTCTTTTTTATTCCTTTTTCACCTATGACCGTATTTTCAAATAGCCTGTTTTCAAGCTCACTGATTCGTTCCTCTGCGTAATTCATTCTATTATTGTGAGGCTGTAATGAATTTTTCAGTTCAGCTAATATATTTCTGAGCTCCAAGATTTCTATTTGATTTTTAAATTATTTCAATCTCTTTGTTAAATTTGTCTAATAAAGTTTTGAATTGGTTTTCTGTTACCTTGGAGATTTCTGAATTTCCTCAAAGCTATTAATACTAGTTTGAATTCTTGATCAAGGAGCTCTCATATGGCCATCTCATTAGGGTCAGTCACTTGTTCCTGCTTTATCCATTTGGGGAGGTCATGATTTTCTGTTGGCTGCAGTTTCTTGTGGATGTGCAAGAAGTATATATCTTGTATTGATGTCTTTGAATGAAGGATTAGTTATTTATCCTGGTGTTCTCTGTCTGGCTTATTTTTGTTTTTTATTGAATATATTTGCTTATAGATTCTTTGTAATTTACCTGTGGAATTTTTTTTGTGTGTGGGTGGGGGGGGGTGTGGGGTGCTAAGTTGCTGCCTTTTTTTGGCACTAGATGTCACCTTACGACCAAGTTTACCTTGGCTCCAGTAAACAGTAAGAGAACTGCTCATCCCAATTAGGCAAAGTCTCAAAGGGGATATCATGGCAGTGTGGGAAAGGTGGCTTGAGATCCATGCCCAGGGGTCCTGTGCAACATACCTTCTGCAATGTGGTGCTACTAAGCAACCACTCTGGTTTGGCATCTCCAAGCTGAGTTACAGACCAGAGTTTCAAGGGCAGGGGGTGGTAGTCCCACCTCACCTGTTTGTCTCTGACTGTTCTCAGGATATTTCTTTCTTCAGGCACGTGTAGTGCTTCCTGTGAGTTGAGGTAAGGACAGGTTTCCTGCCAGGTAACCCAGATGGTGGGAAACCTGGCTGTCACCTTTTCTAGTATAGAAATCATGAATCAGGTGGAGATTTTTTGCACACTTGGTGCTGGGCAAGTTGGAGGAATGGGCATTGCAGATGTGGAAACCCAATTCTCTTACTGCCTACTTAGACTTTTTCCCCCATCTCTGTGGATCCAGGAACTGTCTTCTCCTCATACTTGATTTCTGGGATATTGTTGTTGATAATTTAAGTGCTGTATATTTGGTTTTGGTTTTCTTTGTAAAGAAGTGAAGCCAGCTTGCTTCTACACTATTATTTTGGAACCGGAAGTCCTCTCTTGTCTTTTTAATCTAATTCTCTTTAAGACAATTATTTTATCTTTGAATTAATTAATTTTTATGTAAATTACAATTAAGTCTTAATGGTTCCTTTGCTTTGTTAACCAATACATCTTTGCAAATAACACAAGTGTAGTTTTAGAGCTTCACAATCAATAATGACTACAAAACTCAATATATGAGGAATCATAACTCCAGGTGAAAATTATATAACTCTTGGTCTTCATTTCATTGCAGTCACTTCCGTCTTCATTATTTGGTTAACCACTACAGCCACATTCGGAAAGCTGTGTCTTTTCTAACTAAACAGTCCAGTGATGCTTGTTTTGTAGTCAGTAAGTTGATTACAAATTAGTAATTCTAATGTGTTTCCATAATTTCCCTAATCTTAAATTATAATTTTTTTAAAAATAAGCTTTTAAAGAAGTAATAGTTTTTAATTCTGATGAGATTGTATTTTATTAGTATTTCCTTTTATGGATCCTGTTTTGATATCAAGTCTAACAGCCCATCACTTAGCTGAGGGCCTGAATAATTTTTTGTGTTCTTTTATGAAAATTCTGTAAGTTCATATTTGACATTTAAGTCCTTAGTCCATTTTGAGTTAATAAATTACGAAATTTAGGTGAAGATTCATTTTTTGGTCTATTGATGGCTAGTTGTTTCAATATCATTTATTGAAAATTCTATTATTCCTCCATTTAATTATTGTTGTACCTTTGTCAAAAATCATTGGGCATATTTGTATGGTCCTATTTCTAGTTCTGTATTCTGTTCTATTGATCAGTGTGTCTATCCTTCTGCCAGTACCACCCTTTGGATTATTGTAGTGATATAGTGAGCTTTAACATCAGATAGAATGATTTCTGCCACTTTATTCTTCTTTTTCAAAATTCTTTGAGCTATCCTAGGGGGTCTTTGCCTTCCCTAATAAATTTTAGAATTAGTTTGACTACATCTACAAAAAAAACTTGCTGGGATTTGGATGGAAATTGCTTTAAATCTGTAGATTAGTTGGAGAGAGCTGACATCTTTACTATATTGAATCTTCAAGTCCATGAACATAAGTATCTCTATTTATTTAGGTTTTCTTTGAATTCTTTCATCAGCATTTTGTCATTTTCAGTGTGTAGATCTTGTATATGTTTTGTTAAATTTACCCTATTCATTCTCTTTGGAGCAATTGTAAATGGTATTGTGTTTGAACTTTCAGTTTCCACATATTCATTGTTAGTATGTAGAAATTCAATTGATTTTCATTTGTTGATCTTGTTCGCTGTGATCTTGTTGAACTTACTTATTCTTAGAGGTTTTGTAGGTTTTTTTTAAGATTCTTTGGTATGTTCTACATAAACAGTCATGCTATGTGCATATAGATTTGTCTCTTCCTTTTTGATCTGTATACATCCTACTTATTTTCTGGTCTTATTGCTGTACTAAAATGTCAAGTGCTACATTGAATAAGAGTGGTGAGAGCAGGCATTGTTGCCATCACTGATCTTAGAGGGAAAGCAAACTAAAATTTTATTTTCTGTGAAACACCCAATGAAGAGGTTTAAAAAAAAAGCTAGAGAATAACTATATGCAGGGCACATATCCAACAAAGGCCTTGGATCTAGAATTTATAAGGAACCCTCAAAAATCAATAGTTAAAAAAAAAAGAAAAACAGAAATGGGTAAAAGACATGAACAGACAATTTACCAAAGAGAATATACAAATGACAAGCATGTGAAAAGACGCTCAGCTTCATTAGCCCTTGGGGAAATGCTAATTAAAACCAGGATGGAGTAGCATTACACACCTATTAGAAAAGCTTATGTAAAAATAGTGACAGCATCCCATGCTGATGAAGATTTGGAGAAATGCTGGTGAGGATTTGGAGAATTTGAAGATTTGGAGAAACTGTATTGCTCATGTATTACCCATATGTATGAGACATTGGGAATGTAGACTGGTACCAGCCACTGTGGAAAACAATTGAGCAGTTTCTTGGGGAAAGAAACTGACTAAACTAAAGTTGACATATAACCCAGCAATAGCACTCTTGGGGCATTTATCCCAGAGAAATCAAAATTTATGTTCACACAGAAAGCTGTATGTAAGTGTTCATAGCAGATTATATTCACAATAGCCAAAAACTGGAACAACCCAGATGTTCTTCAACCAATTGATGGTTAAAGTGGCACACATCCACATCATGGAATATTATTTAGCAATAAAAAGAAGCAAACTATTGTTACACCAACAACTTGGATGGATCTCCAAGTTATTCTGGGTGGGAAAAAGGCAAATCACAAAAGGTTAGATATTGTGTGATTTTATTCATATAATGAATTTTGCTATTTCTTCTTGAAATAGCAAAAGCATAGAGAAGGAAAACAGATTACTGTTTGCCAAGGGTTAGAGACTGAGGTGGTTGAGTGTGACTCTATAGGGATAGCAGGAGGAAGACTTGTGGTGGAACAGCTCTGTATCTGGACTTTGGTTAGAGTTTCATGAATCTTCACATATACAATTGCATGGAGCTGTGTGTGCACACATGCACACATACTGACGTTCACATGCTCACTAACAGTTGCATGTAAAACTGGTGAAATCTGAATTAAGCTTTGTGGATTGTCCCAATGTCAGTTTCTTTCCTGGTTTTAATATTATATCTGGTTAAACAAGATGATAGCATCTGGGAAACTGCGTGAAAGATACACAGGGCCACCCTGTACAACTTCCTGTATGTCTATATTATAAAATAAAAGGCAGACATGGTGGCTCACGCCTATAATCCCAGCACCTTAGGAGGCCAAGGCTGAGGATCACTTTAGGCCAGGAGTCTGAAACCAGCCTGGGCAACATAGTGAGACCCCAATCTCTACAAAAATAAAAATAAAAAAGTTAGCTGGGCATGGTGGCACGCACCTATAGTTCTTGCTACTCAGGAAGTTGAGGAGGGAGGATTGTAGTTTGAGATTGCAATGAGATATGACGACACCGCTGCATTCCATCAGCCGAGACTACAGAGCAAGACCCTGTCTCTAAAAAACAAAAAGTTTTTAAAAAAGGGTTAATTAAAATTTTTAATTATAAAGATGACAAGCTATGAAAATAAAGGAATGCTTATTGTTTTCTATTTTTATATGCTTTGGGGTTACAGTTGACAAAACTTACATGTGTCCACAATGTCTTGCTGAAACGACTAATACTCAGCTTGTACCATATGTGACTCTCCAGGCAAGTTCAGCAACACCTGAGCGGGTCTATATCCTGTTCAGCTGAGCACACTTCTCAGTGCCGTGCCAGTGTCAAATTGCCATAAGAGTTTCTGGGCACTTACTCCCAGTTTCTCGACTTATTGTGGACCAGCAACAGACCTTTGTAGGCCTGCACCAACTCAATGACCACATCCAGCTGTACTGGTGTCCACACGCAGTCTAGAATCTAGTGTTGGGTCGACTGTTGCTCCAGGTCTCCGTGTGAGTTGACAGAGATCTTCATATAAGAAACAGATATGCTATTGTTGGGGCCAGAGAAAGTCTTCTGTTCCTTTCCAGAATTACAGTGCTGCTTTAAGTTCTGCCTCTGGATAACAAACGGGGACACACAAGGACAAATTTATTACTTATTTTGGAGAGCATTTCTTATTATGAATGATTGCTTCCTGCTTTCTCCTGAAAACCTATTAAAATAAGTCTTCCTTATCCATTGGGTAAGTCAAAAATAGTACATTTTCTTGTGAGTGAAAACGAAATCTTTCTGGTTAAATCTTGACATCTCTTTTACTCTTTGTTGCAATCTGTGAATTTGTGTTTTTCGCCCTACGTGGATCATACAAAATTACTGTCATCTTATTACAGTTCAACATCATGGATATAGTGGCCCAAATGAGAGAACAACGTTCTGGTATGATTCAAACAAAGGTAAGCTTTCACCACATACATAATAATAAGATTAATGAATATAAAGATTAACATTGTCTAACACTTTACCACTTATAAAGTTCTTTTACTGACATAATCTCATTGAATTCCTACTGTTTGAGGTAGACATTAGTTTTGCTCTGGTGCTCTGGTATTCCTGACCAAGTACTTTAAATTCAGAGCAGTAAAGCCTGCTTCACGGGGTCACTCAGATAGAAGGGGAGGAGCCAAGCCTGAAGTTGAGGTCTCCTCATGTCCAAACACATGCCTTGTCCATAATGCCGTACTATGTAAGTAACATCTAAAGTTATTTTTAAAACATTTCTGCATAGCAGTTTGAGATATTTACTTGCCACTAACCTGTCAAAGTTATTGAGATGTCACAAAAAGACATTATTTATGTCACAGATTAGTTAGTAGTCATTGGGAGAGTAGATTAATAGAGTATGGATAATGATAAAAAAAAAAAAAACAGTTATGTTAAGCCTTAAGGTAACTAGTTCTAGGCCAAGGACTATATTTTGATCATTTATCTTCCTCATAGTTTTAAAAATGTATTCACATAAAGTTCTTAAGTGTTTATAGTTCAATGTTTGCTCTTTTTAGGAACTTTCCAGTGTGACTGAAAATTACAAATGTGTTTTCTGAAAGTGGGTTCAGATATTCAATTACTTAACATTCTGTTGTTTTTTATATATATGTATATAGGAGCAGTATCACTTTTGTTACGATATTGTGCTTAAAGTTCTTCGGAAACTTCTGACTTTGGATTAAGAAAGACTTCTGTTGCCTCTCACTTGAAATTACCAAGTGGCTTTGAGCCTCCTCCTAAAGAACACGTTCGCACTGTGCTGAAGGGCTTTGCTATGCATACAGTCTGCTTTCTTGGTTTATCGATTTATTTTCTTTCTAAAAGCTCCCTGAACGGCAGCATCATTTGGCTTGGGGTGAACAGTGTTTACTCATTGATCTTGCTAGACAATATCAAAATACCTTCCCACATTTTCCAGTGAAACAGATGTTACATAAAACAGTTGCAGCTTGGCTATTTGGTTGAAGGGATTACAGAGCCCAATAAAGGATTTAAACTATATTCATTAAGATTTTATTTGGAAGGGTGGCTGGAGAGAGTTGAGGATTTCCAGGACTTTATAAGCTCTTATTCTGGGAGAACATAAGGCCAATAAACTACAGGATCACATCATGACCTCTTCCAGGCATTTTTAAGACAGATATCTATTCATGTTCTTTAGCTAGAGCCTGTACCTAACTAGCATTTGAATAACCTAGTTTAAAAAGAGTTCAGTTAGGGTGGACTAACTTTGGACACAAATTGGCTTCTATTTCCTACATTTTCACACTGCTGCCTTCCTACAGCAGCTAGACAAGGACCTGTTGGTCTGGGAAGGATTTCACGGATGGGGAGAGCTCCTCTTGGTGAACAGTCCAAAACTAAAATAGATGTTTATATAGAAAGTCCAAGAGGAGATTTTTGCCAGGCCTGAGTTCTTTCCTATCCCACCCTAAACCTTAACATATTACTTAGTCTGCTTTGTTAAAAGCAAGTATTACATTTAACTTGCCTCTTACTCTTTGCCCTTTAGCTAACTCATAAAGTTTGATATAGGCATTATTATATAATTCTGAGTCATTCATGGTATCTCTTATGTTTGATGTATTTTTCAAACTAAGATCTATGATAGTTCTTTTTCCAGAGTTCCATTAAATCATTTATTTCCATTACTTTCTCACCTCTGTTGAAACATTTAGAAACTGGATTTGGGAACCAGAGTTTGGAAAACCAGATTCATAGTCATGAAAATGGAAACTTGTATATTCTGTTTTTGAAAAGATGGGGCCATTATTACATTAATTTTATTATAGGACTTTGCCTCGTACAATTAATAGTGATATTTTGGGCAAGGAGTTTTGGTGACCAGTTATACCTAATTATAAGCTATAAAACAACAGATATGAGTGTTTATACAGTTTAACTCAGTGGAGATCAGAATATTCTATTTATTGAGAAAATGTTTAATGTCAATCTATAAATCTTGAATTTCTAAGAGGCGTACTTTCTTATTTTGGCTGAATGAGTATATTTGAATTGATTGAATAATTGATAATTCTCATTTTAAATATAATTATATGCCAAAAATATATTTGATGTTAAATCAAATAGATGATTCTGTTTACATTGTTCATATGAATAATAGTCTGTGTTAATTTCATTTTGATAATTGACCCTTAATATTTGTATCTCTAATTTTATTTTCTCTCTGTTACTGTAAAATAATAACTATAATGTATAACAATTTTCTTCAGAAGAATTCTATGCTATTATTAAAATAAAATATTTACTATGTATTGCCTGAAGTATTTTTATCTGGGCCTTGAAATAGTCTTGTAAAGAAAAATTCCACAATGCTTAATGTTAAACATGTCTCTCCTTTAATGTATGCCTCGTATTTTTACAGCTGGACTACTTTTTAGTTTTCCAAGGAAATTAAAGGAGTGAATATGGAAATACTAATTGCATTTGTTTTCCCTTCATTCTTGGAAGGTGAATGCCAAAGTGAAAACTTTTGCCTTATTGAAATAATTTTATATCAGTAATGAATCAATTTCTGCCTGCAATATGAATATGAAACTCTCATTGACACCTTTGTGAGTATATGAATGCTAATTTAAAGGAAGTTTTAAAATATTTAAATATAAGCATATATACATTTATTAACTTTCAACTTTAAATACGTATTTTTAAAGTTGTATGTTCTTGAGGCTTACATGTTAGACCAAAGCTTTTCAGAAATAAACATCATAGATTTTTTTCTTCCATATTAGAGTTAGTAATTTATCTTCCTTTGGACCTTTTACCCCCAATCTCCTTAGAACGTTATTGAATTTTCAGCTAAGTTTACTTTTAGCTCTCAAAAGTTATTTTAGTGATTTATTTTTATTGAAAAACCTCAAAGGAAAACACCTTTAAAAAGTCTAAAGCAAAAAACTTTTATTTCCTACTTAATTTTTTTCTAATTCCTGGAAAGAATTCATTTTCTTCTATGTTGTCTTGAGGTTCATGTAATTGAACAAAAAGATTCAGAAGGTCTCTATTAAGTAAAAACAAGTCATCGGTATTCAATGGGGGTGATGAATTGCTCACTGGAACACTCATTTGTCTACAGCCACAATCAAAAACTGGTAATTACTTCATAATTAAACAATTTGAATCAGAAGGGATCTTAAAAGATTGAATACAAGCATCGTATTTGATATTTGAACGTGATAAAGAACAATTTTTAGAAACCAACAGCAACATCAAATTTGTAGGTGAAAAAATAGAGCCCCCCTATTAACAAAACAATACCTCCTGTTAGCACAGTAGCTGAGTATTGCTCCAGAGTTATCTAGCCGATGCAGTAAGACTACAAAAGTGGAATAATTGCTGTAAATATTGGAAAACTAGAACAAAATGATCTTTTGTTTGTATGTTGTTCACATAGAGATAAGAGACTCAACTCAAAAATAGTATTAGCAAACTTATGAAGTTAAGATACAAGATGACTATGTAAAAATTAATCTTTCTCTACATCTATTAGTCTGTCTCTTCATCTACAGCTAGCAAACTGTGGCCCACAGGCCGTATCTGACTTCTTGCCTTTTTTTGTAAATAAAGCTTTATGCCCATTTGTTTACATATTGTCTATGGCTGCTTTTGTATTATGGCAATGGCTGAATGAATAGTATCAGCAGACATCACATGTCTTATAAAGCCTACAATTTTTACCACCTGGCCCTTTAAAGAAAACGTTTGCCAGCCCCTGTCCTGTATCTTCAACAGGAAAAATATCTCTGTGCAACAGGCATATATAAAATGTATATTTTATAAAATATATGAAATACTTAAGATTAAACTTAACAAGAATGTGACCAGATGATGCTTACATTCTAAATGAACAGTAGATGTATGAAAAGAACCAAGATATTTTTGAGAAAGAAAAATTAACTGGAGGAAAGGGAAAAGGCTTGCCTTAGCAATAGTCAAAGTATTATCTAAAGTCACAGTAATGAAAACAATCTGATTCTGGCACATGGATATATAGATAGATAAATGGAACAAAATAGAGTTGAGCATTACAGACTCATTTATATTTGTGAATTTATGCTATGGATAGCATTTCAAATACAGAGCTTCAAATACATGAAACAAAAATTGATAGATAAGGTGAAACTGGAAAAATAGGCAAATCCATAATTAGAGTTTGAGATTTCAGCATTTGTCTCTAAGTAATTGATAGAACAAGTAAACAGAAAATAATATATAAAAGATTTGAATAACCCTTCCAACCTGCTTTACCTAACAGATATTATAGAACCCTAAACTACAGCAGAATACACATTCTTTTCAAGTGGACATAGAACATTCACCAAAAAACACTATATTTTGGGTCATAGTCTCACTATATTTCAGAAGAATGTAACTATATAAAGTATGCATATAGAATTAACTAGAAATCAATAATGTAAAGATATTTTTTAAATTCCAAAATATATGGAAATTAAACAGCATATTTCTAAATAATATATGAGTCAGAGAAAAAATTAGAAGTTACAAAATATTTGGAACTGAACGAAAATAAAAATGCAACAAAACTTGTAAGATTCATTGACAAAATGTGGGGAGAAAGTCATGCACTTGTTTGATTCATGCTGAATTTGTTATACCTATGCAAGTGTCTCTACAAGTTTCATGTTAAAAAAGATTCCTGAGCTGAAAACTCAGATATGGAGAAATGCTTGCCTTGAAAGTGATGTTTGAGGGCATGGGAATGGATGAGCTCCACAAAGAAAGTGAGGTGGAGGCCAAGGGCAGAGTGCTGGGGAACTTCAACATTCACTTCGACCGTGATTGCCCTCCAGGGCCTGGCCTAAGAACTATCTCTTCCATGAAGCCTTCTAACACTCATCTCTCCCTCTGCTGATTCCTTCAGCAATGCTTCTCAAACTCTGGTGAAGGACCAGTTTTATTTACCAACTGATAGACTTGAACACAGCCAAAAGATCCAACAGATATTTACTGGGAGGTGTGGTGGGGCTAAGCTGAGGATGGTGTCTGAAACTGGATGGGCATTGCTCACTTTCAAAGTGGAAAAGTGCAAGGAGCACATGGTAGGGCCTGAAGGGGTTAGAGCAGTGTAGCTCTTATCTGCTTTAAAGGTGACCAGCCATGGCTCCTTCCCAGAACAGAGTCACACTGAGGAGAAACCTTAGAATTAAAATTGAGCAGAATGGAGAGAATGGGCTGAAGAAAAGAGAAGGTCCTATAAAAGTGATTGAGAATACAGCCAGAAAACCTCAGAAAGCAAGCTTAGTGAACTTGTGAGAGCTGTCTGTCCAAGCCAAGTTTACTTCAGGAAAACCAAATTCACATGGAAACAAGCACTAGAAAATATTATGATCAAATCCCATACAAGTTACCATAAGAAAACAAAGACTGAGGAGCTGAATAGCATCCCTTACAAACAATGAAGGTATACCAGAAAGATATACTCAAAACACAGTTCTCAATGGCAAGCAGTTCAGAAAGTCACAGAAAACGATATCCTACTATTTCAAAATGAGCTTAAAGACAATAGGAAAATTGCATAAAGCAGGATGGAACAACAAAAATCAGAACTAGAAAATTTTAAAGCAGTGTGAAAATCAAGAAAGAATTAGAAACAAAAATTAGAAATAAAATCCATAAACTAGAAAAAACAAAAAATTTGATAACTGATGCTTTACAATAAATAGAAAGCTTAAGAGGAATAATTTCAAAACAAAATGGAGAAAGAAAACAGGATTTAAGAGCATAACAAGAATCAATGATAGGGAAAGAAGACTAGTAGATAGATAATAGAAAGTTTAAAGAAGAAAAACCAAAGCAAGGGTTCAGAACAAATTCACTAATTCAAGAAATATTTAGAATAATAATTAAAGAAAATATTCCTGAAATAATTGGTTATAAAAGTATATGTTGAAATATCATAGTACATACTTGAAACCATCAAATGAGTATGACCAATACCAAGGTTTAATACATTTTTACATAAAATTGCTGTAGTTTGAAGAAAGAAAATGGGGGGGGGGGTTGTGCAAAAGAATATGAGGAAAAGAAAATTAGATTATTGTCAGATTTTTAAGAGTAATGCTTTCATACAAAAGAAGATGGAATAATATAGTTAAAATGTCCAAGGAAAGATTTTTATGAGCCAAATATGTTATATCTAGAAAAACTGACCTTGATGCCCTGGGTGCAAATTGAAATCAACATGCAAGAGCTCAGGAAATATTGTTCCCAAGAGCCATTCCTCAGTAGATGCAGAAACAAAATTCTAATCAAATTTGATATCCATTCTGTATTTTAAAAATAAAAATTTTTTGTAAACTTGGAATAGAAGGGAATTACCTTAATCTGCTAGGGGATAGCTACAGCAAACTTATAACAGGAGCACATTTTATGGTAAAACACTGTTTCTGTCCTACAAGTCAAGTACTGTCTTGGACTGGTCTCAAGAATGGATTGGAGTGCAACTGGGGAAACCGAGTCCACCACACAGCCAGGCTTGGAGATAATAACCCCAGGGAAACAACTAAAAGTTCCTTTATGCAAAAGAAGCTATCTTCCTCACTGGTGACAATGCCAAAATTTTTTCAGATATAGAGGGGGAGTGGATTTGGTTAATTACACTCCATAGAGCACCTTTAAAATTCTCTGTCAAGCCTTTCTCTTCAGGATCACCACTGAGATGTCAGCAATCAGAACCATCTCTCTTACACATCAGATGTATAGAAGGCATTTCACAGTCCAGACTGAAATATGTATGGCACAGTATTTCATTCTCCAAGAATATACATCTCCAGCAGAGCACAAGACTGCGGTTGCTGAAGGGCTTATTTACCAGGAATTCTGCCTGCATGAAACAGAAAATGAAGTAAACATTAAAGCGAATAGCAACAAAGGACTGAATCAATAGCAACAAAGGACTGAGGCTGGCTTTCCAAGAGTCTGAGCCTTACTGTATGGACTTACAAAACCAAATGGTGCCTGGGTCCTTTCGTTATTTCCTGAGCTGCTTGCGGTTGAGAACTGGGGCATGCTGGGGCCTCACCAGGATGTCTGGGCTGGCATACCTGTGGGGTCAACTTGTTTCTATGAGAGTTCTTATGACCTCTAGGGAAGACAATGACTGGGCCCCTGGCACTGACTGCCACCCCCAGAGCTAGGTGGCATGCCACTTGCTATGACATTAGAGCACAATAGCCATTCCTGACTTCTCAGGTCACATACTGTGTGGGAGAATAACCCAGGCATAAAGAGACTGCCAACACTCTGGACAGAGCCAAAGACCATGAATAAGGGGTTTGTAATAATGTTAGGGAGGCCAAATGTTGAGAAGGGTTGCTCATATTTTTGTCTGGATTTAGACCTTCAGGGAAAGTATGTCAAGTTGAGGCTGGGTAAATGGCATGACAAAGCCAAAACATTATGAGTATGATAAGAACAGATAGCCTGGGGATATTCCTTTGTTGGGGGGCGCTCCTCAGGGGTTTCAATGAAAAGAAAAGAGCCCTCAACTCTTTGCTGTAACGATGAGAGCACAGGAACCTGCTGCTTTGAGGCTGGGACAGGAGCCACACCTGCAGCCAGGAGGGTGTTCTGCCAGGGGAATCAGAGTTTGAGGAGTCCAGGGACCCCTGGAGCAGCTGCCTCAAGGGGGTGAGGAGGAGCTTCAGAGTGCTGCACAACACTTGGAGATGGGCTGGGGACTCCTAAATAGATGAGTGCTGGGGGAGGCGCCTCTGGGTGAGGAGGCTGTGGTTTTGCTCTAGCTTGGGCTCTATTGGGACTATTGGTCCAGGAAAGTCACAGAAGTAGCCCTTCTCACGCTCATGTGTACTCTGGTTGCCAACACCCAGATACATGGACATTCGTGCAAGTGTGTATCTCCTGGCACTATGCCACTTGCCCTGTGACACACCTGTCTAATAAGTAGGACAGGTGGGAACATGGTCATATTCCAATTGTCGATGAAAACAAACACTATAAAATATTTGAAGAGATTTAAGCAAATTAGTACCTGAAGAGCCTGGAGAAGAACTTACATGGATAAAATGGCATCACTTCAGCTTTTGGTTATGAAATTAGGAACATAAGGATAAGGAGGAGTGAATTAAATATCCGAAGAGCATAATATAGTGACTAATTTGTTTTGTCTCTTCAGCTAGTGTATAGAAATTTCCTTATGCATAACTTGGTTGATGAGAGTTCATCCTCCAAAAGGTTTTCCAAAATGGGCTCACAAGTTCTATTGTCCTTGATTTCTGGCATTCTTTCAATTTCTTGAGGTTCTTTATATGTACATGACATTTTGGTTCTGTATAATATTCATGTGTCATTCTTTTCTCACTTGGAGGTCTTTGTAGACATTGTTTCACTTACTTTCTCTTTCTCATTCAGTGTTGTTATGGAGGAATCTATTGTGTTGGAAACATAATTCTCATAACGAGAGAGAGTGAGCACATTTTATTGTTTCATTTAGCTTTATAATGACTTGCCAGTGGGAAGGCAGAAGACCTGGGTTGGAGGGCATTAAGAAACAAGAATTGCTTTCCCCAAGCACTGTTGTCGACTCATTTATTTTTTATTTTTGAAAGTTTTAAATTGTATTACGTAAAAGTGAAGAAAAGAGGCATATATTCCACTAGAGTTTGTCATTAATACAGAGTCTTTCATTGACATGCTAAGTTCTTTCTTTCTTTTTTAAAAAATGTCAACTTTTATTTTAGATTTAGGGGATACATGTGCAGATTTGTTACATGGGTATATTGTGTGATGCTGAGGTTTGGCATATGACTGATCCCACCACCCAGGTAGTCAGCATAGTACTCAATAGGTGATTTTTGAACTCTTGCCTCCCTCCCTCTCTCCCAACTCTAGGAGTCCCCAGTGTTTATTGGTTCCATCTTTATGTCCACGAGTACCCAGTGTTTAGCTCCCACTTATACGTGAGGACATGCAGTATTTGTTTTTTTTGTTCTTCCATTAATTCATTTAGGATAATGGTATCCAGCTGCATCCATGTTGCTGCAAAGGACATGATTTCATTCTTTTTATGTGGCTGTTTAGTATTTCCTGGTGTGTATGTACCACATTTTCTTTATTCAGTCCACACTGATGGGAATCCAGGTTGATTCCACGTCTTTGCTATTGTAAATTGTGCTGAGATGCACAAACAAGTGCATGTGTCTTTTTGGTGGAATAATTTATTTTTCTTTGGATATATACCCAGTAATGAGATTGCTGAGTTGAATGGTAGCTCTAAGTTCTTTGAGAAATATCCAAACTGCTTTCAACAGTGGCTGAACTAATTACACTCCCACCAACAATGTATAAGCATTCCCTTTTCTCCACAGCCTCGTCAGCATCTGTTATTTTTTGACTTTTTAATAATAGTGATTCTGATTGGTGTGAGATGGTATCTCATTGTGGTTGCGTTTCTCTGATGATTAGTAATGTGGAGCATTTTCTCATATGTTTATTGGCTGCATTTATCTCTTGGTTTGGGAAGTGTCTGTTCATGCCCATACTCATTAACTTCTCTTCAACATAGTACTGGAAGTCCTAGCCAGAGCAATCAGGCAAGAAAAAGAAATAAGAGATAATATGATCGTAAACCAAGAAAACCCTAAAGACCCCATGAGAAGGCTCCTAGAACTGATAAACAACTTCTGTAAGGTTTCATCAGACAAAATCAATGTACAAAGATCAGTAACATTTCTATACACCAATAACGTTCAATCTGAGAATCAAGAATACAATCCTATTGACAACAGCCACAAAAAATATCTAGGAATACATCTAACCAAGGAGGTGAAAGATCTCTACAAGGAGAATTACATTACACTGCTGAAAGAAATCACGGATGATGCAAACAAATGGAAGAACATTCCACGCTCATGATTGGAAGAATCAATATCATTTAAATGGTCAACTCACTTTTAAACTCTTTCTGCTACCTTTTTTTGAGGGCCTCTCTCATTTAGCTCTTCCTGCATGGAAGCCATAGTTTTCATCTATTGTGTATTCTTGAGCTACCTGTTGCTTTCTTTTCTACTATCTTCGAATGGCTGCCTTGGTTGTTCCTTTCCTCTTTGGAAGCCGCTTTTCCTCCTCTCTGCCAGCTGATGCTGACAGTTGGTGTTGAATCAGGGCAGGGGGCAACTCAGATTTTGCTCTGTTGTCTCTAAACCCATCCTCACCAACACTGTCCCGTAGGGGCAGGGGTGTCTCTGCTCCTCAGTTTCGAGTAGCATATAGTTTCGGAGGAGTGAATGAATGCAAATACCTGACTTTCACTGTGTGATCTCCTAGTGTTGGGGCGAAGAAGGCCCCCATAATGTCCTTTCACTTTTAGAGAAACTGAGTGCCACCACAGGACCAAGAATAAGTAGCATAAGTGTTGTCACAGAGAACCCTCAGGAGCTTTCCTTTTTCATGGAATGAGAAGAGATGCATTTGAGTTTTCATTCTGCAGTGCCAACTAGGATTATTACATAGATCACATTTGACAGATAGAACAGCACCTCTAGCCCATTCTCTCCCAGGCCATTTTTTGACAGAGGCAAGCTAGTCATGATTAATGCATAGTGGTGGTGGGGGTCACATTTTAACTCATGCTGCTGTCCAAGGTTTTGGGAAATCTGTCAAGCTAATCCTCCTGAATTTTGAAATTCCTGTTTTGAAATTAGATTCTGCTAGTAACAGATAGACCCAAGACTTACTAGTTAAAAATGAAATAAGTCATAGCATATGTCAGCTGTGTCTAGGATTCAGCCCTCTATGTGTATAGTTGCTCAAAGATATTAAAGCCCCCTGTCCTGTCTGTCTCAGGGGACTGGAGAAGCTGCCAATGATGATCAAAGGTGACATAAGACTCAGGCCCTGCTGACCCTGGAAGCAGGCCAGGGACAGTTCACTCACCGAGCACAATCGCAACCAAGGAAACACAGGGACAAAGGGAGGACAAAAATAAATAGACAGTCTTTGAATCAAAATAATGACTCAACTGTGCAGGGTTCCCTTCTCAATACTGTGGTTGGGCTAAGACACTTTTCCTCTTTGACCTGACTTGATTTTATGTTGGCCTTGCACCACCTTGCACACAGGGTCCTCTGTGGAGTGCAGTTCATATGCATGTTCTGCCCATGATGGGAAGTGGGATTGTGGGCATTTCTTGTAAGTAGAAGTGGCTGTCTGTCCTTTCCTGGATAGCAGTAAGAATCTGAAACCCACTCGGCATAATGTCTTTCCTAGGCCAGAATCATTCTGCTCCAACTGGAACGCACGCTATTCTTGTGTTCCAGGCTGTGGGAACAAGCCTCAACCCTGCAGGGCTGCTGGGAAGGAAAGGTGTGGGTACCCGGATGGGTCCTTGTTGCTGAGATCAACTTTCATTTCTTTATTTCTCGAGAGAAAGACACCAGGGAGACCAGCACCAGGCTGGGCTTAGAACAGCCATGTCTCCTCTCAGAACTGTTATTCTCCAATAATTCATATAGAACTTCCTTTTACCACCACCCTCGCAATAAGTCAACCCCACCTTGAAAAAAAAAAAAAAAAAAGGACAGAAAACAGACGGCTGTTTTACAAGCTGATTGTTGGGTTGATAATTAATTTCAATAGCTACCTCTGATATTAACCTTGGTTCAAACATATCTTAATCTTTGCCATATTCATTTTGTATTATCAGTACCTAAGGTATTTTCTAGCCCCCAGAAACTCTGCTAAATGAGTGAATAAATAAATATTATGCAAGGTGGTAGCAGAGTGAGCTCATCCTGACTGAATATTGTATATTCATGCCTGTTCCATGCGCAACTTGGGCTTGGAGACAGCTCCAGCGTGCTGGAAGCCGGGAACCCACGAAGGAGGCAGCTCCACCCAGAGGGCCTCAATGGCCCTGGCCCTGCAGTGCCCGGGACAGGCGCCCCTCTCACAGAGCCCAGCATGCAGTTCATGCCCAGAGATTATAAATCAAATCCCTGGAATGCCTTCAGATGGGATCACGCCACAGCTGGAGGAATTTTCTTTTTTTCCCCCCAAACTTAGCACATCATAAAACATAGCCATTTGGGGAATGAGAACAGCCAGGAGGTGTTTTCGCCTTGGAAGCTCTGTTCTGGGAAGGCTGGGAGGGTGCGGTCAGGACTGTGATACAGCCACACAGCCCGGGCAGCTTTGCCAGTAAGCACCCGGAGGGCCTCGCCCCACATTCTGGGCTCCCGCTGGACCAATGGGCTGGCTGCTGTGGCCCAAGGCTAGCCCGAACTAGCAGGAAAAGGCCGTGGCTCCCTCTACAGGGCCACCTCGGATTTGTGACATGCAGGCTTACTGTAAGCGAGTGTGGATTTGTCCTGGATTCAGCACTGAATCCCCGCATCTGTTTCTGAGTCCGTCAGCACCTGTACCTGGCCCAGGTAGGTATAATGCACTTCTGGTCCGTGATGCCACGGGTGTCCAATACCTGCTTCCTGGCCTTAGAGAGCAGCACCCCTACCAGGTCCCTGTCCCGGGTCAGACCAGGGTCATGGTCTCCATCGATTCCTCCCCTCCCTATGCAGGAACATTGCTCTACTTTCAAGAGGTGGAGTCTTTTCCTGCCTCTTGAATTGGTGGCAAACCTTTGACACTCCCTGACCAATAGAATGTAGACAAAGTGATGATTTTTAAGCCAGTCCTGATTCTGGCCCTTAAGAAGACCAGCAGCTTCTGCTACCCTGGGGAAGCCACCATCGTGCCATAAAGAAGCTAGGACTAGACTAATGCCAAGAGGCCAAGTGAAGAGAAGCCACACGGATGAGCACCCAGGTGTGAAACAGTGATGATATCTGCCCGAGGAGGTTGCTGGCAAGATTGCGTGAGGCCACATGGACAGAGTGCTGAGCATGAACCAGGCACACACTAACAGTTGAGCCAGTGTTCACTTCCTTTCCCCCAGTTATCTTGCCCTTCTGACTCTAGAGAAGCCATCTTTTATTCTGGCAACCCTAGGGCTAGGAGGACAAACTTGAATGAGTAACACTTTGCTGTTTGTCCAGCGTGCTGAAGGAGAACACAGTGTTTGTTTAGTGCTGATACACCGCTTCAAATCTAGGCTGACTTGTAAAGCACACATTACATTTGAGAATCGCCTTCTGACCCTTTCTTGAAGCCTTTCCTCAGAGAGCCCAGTGGGCAGTACACCCATGTTACAAATGTGATGGTGACAACCTACAACGCCTAAGATTTGTCCAAAGCAGCCCAGTGAAACCCATAATGGGGTCTATATGTACACATTCACAGCCTGTCGAGGAGAAATTGCACTGGACAGTTGTTAAAAGTGGCAAGAAAGGTTTTTGCAGTAGGGGAGGGAGACAAGTATAGAACTACTAAGTTCAACTTTGCATACAGAAAAGACAGCTGAGGATTTATAGCCAAGGTGCAGGGGTATAGTCAGGGGTCAGTGAGTGGAAAATCACTGAGAGGAACCTAATTATATATCAAGGATGGGGGGAGTCTCCATAAAATGAGTTCAACAGGCCGAGGCTAGTTAAGAAGAGGGCTCAAAGGAGACTGACTAAAGTCTGGGAAGGAAGGAGTCCTTGTCGAGCCACACCTTCTATTTATTATCAGATTAAAATTCTCCAATATGTGTAATACAAATTCTACTTCCATCCATGCATCCTTCCACCCATCCATCCATCCATTCACTTGCTTTCTAGTTTAATTTTCCTTTCTTCATTTAGTGAATATTTCTAGATATGTCCTAAGTAAAAGGGGCAGCCTAATAAGCAATCTCTCCTATCGTCTATCTATCATCTATCTAATCTATCATCTGTATCTATCTATAATCTATCTATTGTCTATTGATCTATCATCTACTATCTATCCATCATCATCTATATCATCTATCATGTATCTATCGTCTTTCTAGCCTAACATATACACATGCATGTCCAACTTCATACATATATACATATGTGTTTTATATATATGTCTGTATAGATGGTTATATCTACATTAGGTGATAGTATATGAGAGAGAGAGATTTGCGGTTGAAGCAGGCAGTGTGAGAAAGGCGCAGAGGTGAGAAGCAGCATGGTGCATTCAGGGGACTGAAAGCGGATTAGCTTGACTGGAGCCAAGGGCAAGGGGATTGGCCGGCTTAGTTTATGTCCCTTGGGGGACCAAAGGGAAGGAGCAGATGGGACATATTAGCTTCACCAGGCAAAGTCACCTTAATTGGAGGTTTGGGATCGCCAGTGAAACAGATGATAATCCAGCCAACGTGACCTGCAGCCTGCAGGAGGACCCCCTGCTTAAGCACGGCCCTACAGTCTCCTGAAAGCACCTTTCTTAGACATTTATGTTTTTCAGGACCACCAGTCCCATGAGTCTCAGAAGAAAGATGGCAAGTACATAAATTACAAAAAAAAAAAAAAAAAGTTTTCAAATGCCCTAGGGAGAATCGCTTCATCACAGGCTCCTCAGTGTCTAATCTGTGAGAAGTTTTGCAGTTCCGCAAACCCCAGGAAGAGCACATCCCCTGTAACTTATTATGGGAAACACCAGGCTAAGACAGCATGTTTCCCAGAGACTCCCACTCCCATTTACTATGCTGCCAGGGAGTAAGGCGCTGGCACATCAGCATGCATGCCTTACCCTGGAGGTGGGCAGCATCATTCATTCTAAGAGTGTCTACACCTCTCTCTGCCCCAGAGGAGGAGCTGCTTAGGAAGCGCACACTGATAGGAGAGGCAGACATGGCGGAAGGCAGGCTAGGGGGCTTGGAGGGAGTGTAAACTGCGGCCAGGACTCAGGCAGGGAGAGAGGCCTAAGCTGCGTTTCCAGGAAACAGCCTTGTAGCAGGGCCTTGAGAGAGCTGGGTCTTTGACAGGTGGAGGGGGAAGGCGTTCCAGGTGAAAGAGAAAATAGGAGTCACTATGGTACCAGGCAGGAGGTGGGATCCAGTCCAGCAGATGAAGGACACAGACTTAGACTTGAGGTATTAGATGTGTCAAGTCAGTATAAGTTGGGGTGGTTGGGGGGGCGGCAGGCAAAGCCCTGGCTCTCGATCCCTCCCTTTCCAGCACGCACCTGGTGTGTGTATGTGCACATGGTAGCTCTGGCTCACTCAGGCAGTCATTCTTACCTGGGGGAGGGGAGAGGAGAGGAGGTGGAAAGGAAGTATGTACTTCATGAAAAAGCCTCTTGGGTGACTGCGGTAGTCCCTATATTAGCCATCCCTTTTATTTTCTGTATTCTGCTGCTGACAGTTTGGGGCCTTGCTGCCCCTCCCAGGGCTGCCAATTCCTAAGGACACTGAACAAGTCACCCAAGTGCATGCTTTTCAGACACAGACCAACCAGTCCAGAGCTTACACCCTGAACAGCCTCCTCCAGGGGACTCCCACTCATGACCACTACCCACCTGCCCTAATCACCCAGGGCCAGGTGCCAGATACCTGGGCAGCCCCTGTGCCCAGAGCCCTCTCCTATTATTCAAATTAGCTTCTCCTAGGCCTGTTTACCTTGCCTTGCCTGTTGCTTTTCACAGAAACCTCAATAAAGGCTCTTGCCCACAGATTCCCACTCTCCTTGCCCAAACCCAGTGCTTACTAAACCCAGTGCTTCCCTGTGGGGCTCTGACTGAGGCACCACGCCTCTTGTTTCTAGGGATCTGTGTGGAGGCCTCTTTCTTCCTGACAGTCATTTTAATTCCTGTGTGTCTTACCATACCCGATTAAAACAAATCCCAAATACACTTATTATGGCAAGCCCTGGGGCTAGGATGATCAGGACAGTCTACTTGATGCCTATTGACCTACGTAATTATTAATAACACCTCCTTCACTTTCAAAAATGTCCCAGTTCAAAATGCTTCAGGACACTGGTATGGGCAAAGACTGTTCCTAGGTAATACCTTAAAAGTAGAGGAAATCAAAGCAAAAATGGACAAATGGGATCACATCAAGTTAAAAAAATTCTACACAGCAAAGGAAACAAGTAACAAAGCAAAGAGACAGCCTACAGAATGAGAGAAAATATTTGCAAAATATCTATCTAAGAAGAGATTAGTAACCAGAATAGGTAAGGAACTCAAACCACTTAATAGGAATAATAATAATAATCATCATCATCATCCAATAAAAAAATGAGAAAAATAACTGAATAGACATTTCTCAAAATAAGATATACAAATGGCCAACAGATATATGAAAAAGTGCTAAACGTCACTAATCATCAGAGAAATGCAAATCAAAATAATGCAATATCATCTTGTCACAGTTAAAATGGCTATTATCAAGAAGACAAAAAGTAGCATGCTGGCAAAGATGTGAAGAAAGGAGAACATTCTTACACTGTTGGTGGGAATGTAAATTACTACAGTCATTATGGAAAACAGCATGGTGATTCCTCAAAAAAACTAAAAATAGTCCTGTATGACTCAGCCATTCCACAACTGGGTATCTATCCAAAAGAAAAGAAACTGGTATATCAAAGAGATATCTGCACTCTCACATTTATTGCAGCACTATTCACAATAGCCAAGATATGAAATCATCCTATGTCCATCAATGGATGCATGAAGAAACTGCCATGCACATACACAATGGAATATTGTTCAGCCTTTAAAAAGAAGAAAATCCTGCCATTTGCTTCAAAAAGGATGGGCCTAGAAGACATACTAAGCAAAATAAGCCAGTCACAGAAGGACAAATACTGAATGATGTCACTTATATAAGGCATCTAAGATAGTCAAACTCATAGAAACAGTAGAATGGTGGCTGCCAGGGGCTGGTGAGGGGAAGAAATGGGGAATTGTTTTTCAAGGTATAAAGTTTCTGTTATGCAAGATGAGTAAGTTCTGGAGATCTGCTGTACAGCATAGTACCTATGGTTAACAATATAATATTGTGCATTTTAAAATACATTAAGAGGACAGAGTTCATGTTAAGTGTTCTTACCAAAAAACATGACTTACAGAAGTACACAAATTTTTGGAGGTGATGAATATGTTTAGTTCCTTAGTTGTGGTGATGGTGTGTGCATATGTCCAAACTCATCAAGATGTATACATTAAATATGTGCAATTTTCTGTGTATCATTTATATCTCAATACAGCTAAAAAATAAAAGTTTAAGAAGTTAGAAGACAGAAAACTGGAAGAAGTTAGAAGACAGAAAAATGGAAGGAGGTCAGGAAGGAATCAGGAAGCTGAGAGATTTAGAGTCCAGAGGGAAATGTTTGTTTCAAAAAGAGGAAGGGTATTTCTCAGAAAAAGACACACTGGGGAAAGATAAGAGACATTCTGAGGAGAAGGGGAGAGAAGGTGAGAATGTCATTATAGGATGAAATTCTCAATAAATTATAAAGTGAATTCACCTGGTATGAGTTTGGGACGTGGGGGCGGATTTGTGGACTGGGGAAAAAGAAGGAGATTGGGAACATCTGTTGGGATGCTAGCAAGGGATGAAGAGCTGGGCTGTGCAGCAGCCTGGGGGGCTGGTGGGGGTTGCCTGGCTTGTCAAGGAGCCAAGGCACACAGTTGCACAGCTTCCCCTCCATGTTGCACTGGCCAGAAGATACAGGAAGGCAGGTGGTGGCTTATCCATGTTTGGTTCCTGACAAGGCAGCCACAGAAAGGGGGACTCTGCAGGGTTTTGGTCTGTGTGTGAGGATAGAGCTGAAAATGGTTTCAGGAGGGACTTGCAGGAAAAAAGAATGGGGTGTTCTTATGGAAATAAAAAGCAGGTGAACCAGGCCTGGGGAGAGGTGAAAAGGGAGGCAGATTGTGGCCAATGACGGCAATGTCAGAGGGCTTGGCCTGGGAGCTGGTTTGATTCTTGAGGGATGAAGAAACCCAAGATGAGGATGTTTCTGTGTGTGGCTGAGAAGAGTGGAGTCAGAGGCCACCAGAGGGGGCCTGGGAGCAACGTTTCAGCAGAGTCAGATCATGGAGGTTGGTGTCCTCTCCTTTCCCATCCTGGAGACAATGGCAGGGGGCAGAGTGAAGAGGGCGTTGAGGGTCTGGGCCCCCATCCTCTGAGAAGACAGGGAGCTTTGTGGGGGTATGCTGTCAGGGAGTGGCATTATTTTCCAGTGATGTGGTGAACATGCCACCGTGGAGTGGACACAGATAACATGGTAGGGTTGTAGCACAGATAAGATGATTAGTAAGGAAATGGAGGGTCAAAACCACATGCTTCTTCTTGATATGATAGTAAATATACAACCTTGCAATTATCAGACAGTTTTTTTTTTTAACAATTTGTTGCATATCTAGGCCAGTGCTTCTTTCTGAAGGGGATAACTTCAGTGGTGATAGAAGAAAAAGATCATTGTCTTTAAAAACCTGGAAAGTAACTGTGGAGACATAAAGTAACTAGGAACCCTCTAGGTTTGCATTCAAAGCCTTCCATTCCGTGCTGAGGGCTCTGGGCCTCAGGCTTCTCATTTTAAAGACGGACATGGGAACTCCTGTGTTGCTTGCCTTCTAGAGTGTGGCCAAGAACTGGGGTGAGGAGAGGAGGTGAAGGGGAGTCAGGCACACTCAGCCCCCTCTGAACAGCAGTGTAAGCATGTGCTGTAAGAGTGTGGCTGGGTTTCAGAGAAGGTAAGAGATGGGAAAGGCTGGGGTTACACAGGGAGAAGATGGAATAAACTGTGTGAAGAGTCTAGGGCTGGTTCTTTAGGGGGAAAGTCTTTTATGAACAGAGAACCATTATTGTCCTAGAAATGAGGAAATCGGGAGAGTCCAGATCATCAGAGGCCACCTAATTAAGGCTGGGCTTAGTCACCCTAACAGGAAGTCTGGGAGCCTGATCATTGGAGGCATACCCTGGACTCAGAAACTCAGCCGGTCCAGCCTGGGAAGGCTCTGCCAGGCCATGGAGGCCCAGCTAGTGCACGCTCAGGCATTCCACTGCGGGCCCACACTCAACCCTCAGCGACGCCTGGAAACATGACTCCCAAGGGCTGGCCCAGGGGCCTTGGCCACGGCTGTAGACCCACCCTCCAGCCACAGCTTGAAGATCTACATGTCCTCCCATTTACAAGGTCTGCAATGAAAAAAAGGAAGGACACTTTTGGAGAAGGAAGAGTCTGGAAACAAAAAGAATGGGGTCGTATTAATTTTGTTATTCCTATGTAACAAATTACAAAGTTAGCAACTTAAAACAACTCACTTATCTCACAGTTCTGTAGTTCAGAGGCCTCGGTGGGCTCAACTGAGTTGTCCGCCCAGAAATCCACAACTGTAATTGAGTTGTTGGTAGGACTGCATTCTTTTCTGGACAATTTGGGGAAAAAAATGTTTCTAAGCTCATTCAGGTTGTGGGCAGAATTCATGTCCTTGTGGTTGTTGGACTGAGGTCCTCACTTTCTTGCTGGCTGATGTCCAAGGACCACCCCAGCTCCTAGAGGCTCCTCTCAGGGCCTAGCCCCATGGCCCCTCTGTCTCAGGAGAGGAGAACCTCCCTAGTGTACAAGCCTCTTTAAGCATTAAATCTCTCTGACTACCTCATCTCCCACCACCAGAAAAAAAATGTTCTACTCTTAAAGGTCTCCTGTGATTAGGTTAGACCCACGCAGAAAAAATCTCCTTAAGGCCAACTGACGGACTAGTAACCTTCATAACGTTTGCAACGTCCTTGCCCCAAGTTAGTAACATAATCATGAGAGTGATAGATTTTCATACTCACATTTACTCACTCAAGGAAAATTATAAAAAAGACGACAGTCATTAGGGGTCATCTAAGAATTCTACCCCTGCCACGGGGCTAGAGATGAAATGCAGCGAGGACAGCCCTGAAAGGAATTTCCTGGTGGGGGCTGTCCCTGGGGGAAGGGGAATTCAGTTTGGGGGTCTTTTCAAGGCCTCTGTTCCCTAATAAGCTATTCAGACGAACGCAGTGAGAATCAGAGAGGCAGCCGTGGTTGGAATCAAAAAGACCATGGACTTGGATATCATCTGAACTGTGTTCATCATTTCTTGCTGTATCAGTTACTTAAAATTACCCTGAATTTTAAAATTACCTCGTGGTTTAAAAAAACACATTTATTTAGCTCATGACATAGTGTGGGTCGGGCTTCGTGGGGATGGCTCCCCATGGTATCACCTGGGCAATGCAAGGTGGGGTGGAGGGTCCGCTTTCAAGATGGCACACTGCATGGCTGTCAGCAGGGGACCAAGTCAGGTTCTTCTCCCTGGGCCACTTGGGCACCCTCAAGAAGGATGATTGGGTTCCAAGAGAAACCAGGTTTCTTACAGCCTGAGCCCAGAAACTGGCTCAGCATCATGTCCACAGTGTTTCCTTGGCCAAGCAGCCACAGAGCCCAGGCTCAAAGAGACGGCATAAACCCCACCCCTCAGTGGAAGGAAGGTCAAGGGATTCTGGGGCCATGTTTAAGACTGCCTCCCTTGCTGTGTGATCTTGCCAAAAACTCTGAGCCTTAGAGTCTGACTTTCCTCATCTAGAAAGTAGGAAGAACATCTTATCAGGGTTGCTGTTAGGGTGACTCATGCGAGAATCCTGGTTTTAGAACTTTGAAGGTGGAGGGGTCTCAGAGGTAAGGTCTTTGTACTTTCCCAGAGCAAGGGATTGCTGTGCCTGAAGGGAGGAAGAGCAGGAGAAAAGGGGCTTGGCCAGCCTCCCCTGGGAGACAGCAGCTCTGAAATTCCTCTCAGGGCCCACCCCGGAGAGTCAGGGTCCTGGGGTCCATGCCGTGGGACTGCAGATGGCGTTCCCTGGGCTAGCCTGGAGCAGCAGCGAGCATTGTGGGGGTGGGAGGCTGCCTCCTGCCCCTTAGTCAGGAAGATGGACGGAGTGTTTGGAGGTGCCTGAGTGAGGCTAGGGAATCACGAGCTGGCTAGGGGTGTCTCCCATAGACGTGGGCAGTGGCTAGGTGCCTCTTCCTAGACTCACCGTGCCAAAGGCAGGGCGTCAGTCTTCCATCGGGGCTGTCCTGGCCTAGAGAGTACCCGCAGATTGTCCGAATGCAGGTGCCCGGGCCCGTCCTGGAGAAAGGCCTGTTCCCACCACGGAGGTCAGAGATCAATGAGCTTCTGTGGCTGGGAGCGATGGCCACACTCCAGCCCGGCGTGGACGGAGCAAGCCCGAGCTGACGCCATCAGATCTGCTCTCCAGTCCTGGTGCTGGCGACCTCCTTCTCCAGCTGCTGTGGCTGGCAAAGCGGTGCTGTTTGTCAGCCCCCAGCTGTGAGACAGAGCCTGACTTAGGGTTTTGCATAACACCTGGCTGAGTGAGCAGGATCCAAGCCTGCCTCTGAGTGTGGACAGGAAAAAGGGGACTTGTGTTGAGTCTCTCTTTGCTCCCAAGCACCATGTTAAGCAAGCATGACCTGTGACCCAATCCCTACTTTATAGCAGGGAGTGTGGGACTCAGAAGGGGACAGAAAAGGCCCATTGAGTTAGTTCTCTGTGGCAGCGTCACAAACTGCCCGTCCTTTGGTGGCTTCCAACAACAATTATCCTCACACAGTTCCTATGGGGCAGGGATTGGGGTGGCTTCGCTAGGTCTTCTGCCTCAGGGTGTCCCACAGGCTCCCCTCACACAGAGGCTCTGCTTCCAAGCACACTCAGGCAGTTGCTGGTGGATCACTTGCAGACTGTTGGCTGAGGCCAGGCTCAGTTCTCTGCTGCGTGGTCCTCTCCAGGCTACAGCCTGGCCACCGGCTTTCCCTGAAACAGGCAAGCGAGCGGGCAGGAGGCACCCAGGGCAGAACCCAGAGGGTTTTTTTTGTAACCTATTCTTGGAAGTGGCGGCCGATGACTTCTGCCTTGTTCTGTTCATTAGAAACAAGGCGCCAGGAGCAGCCTGCAGTCCAGGCACAGGTTCCACAGAAGCACGCCCAGGACATCTGGTGCAGAGCAGGGGTTTAACCACACTCTGAGTGCCTGTTGGTGCCGCGAACCCCACTCACCACAAACGCACTCACACCACACACATCACACATTACACACCACACACATTACACACACCACACATGCACAGCACACCAGACACACCACACACATACACACCGTACACTCCACACACCTCACGCCACACACTCCACTAACACACCACACACTCCAAACAACATACCACATGCACCACACACATCACACACCACACATTACACACACCACACATGCACAGCACACCACACACATACACCACACACACCACACACATACACACCACACACCACACACACACCACACACATACACACTACACACCACACACTCCACACACCCCAAACCACTCACTCCACACACAACACACCACGTGCACCACAAACATCACGCACACCACACATTACACCACACATTACATGCACAATGCACCAAATAGATGCACAACACACACTCCACACACACCACACACTCCACACCCACCGCACACACCACACCACAGGCACGCCACACACATGCATACCACACACCACACATACCACACATTACACACACTACATCACATACACCACACCACACACACCACACCACATACTTGCCACACACACCACACATTACACTCACCACACCCACCACACACATGCACACCACACACCACAACACACACATACATCACACACACCACACACATGCACACCACACACTACCCACAGTCCATATACACACATCACACAACAAACACCACACATTACACACATCACACATGCACAGCACACCACATATATCACATACACCTCACCACACATCACACACACCATTTACACATATAACACACACCATACCACACACCATATGCCCTCCACACACACTATGCCACATACACACACATCTCACCACACATCACACACACCATGTACACATATAACACACACCATGCCATACACACCATGCACACTCCACACTCCACACACTCCACACACCACACACACACTCCACACCACAAACACCACATACACCACATATTACACACACTACACGTGCACACACCACACACACCCCACATATACCACAAACACACACCACACACACTTCATGCCACACATACTCCACACTCCACACACACACTATACCACACACACACACCACACACACCATACCACACACACCACACGCACTACGCACCACACACACATATCACACCACACGTCACCCCACACACCACATATATACACACAACCACACACACCTGCACATATACATTTGTGCACACATAAACCACACAGTCACACACACACACACACACACACACACACTGTTGCTGGGAGGAGAAGGAGGAGGAGGACAACGTAGGTTAGACAATGGCTGCTGAGAATGCAGGTTCTGCTGTTACTTAGAAAATCATCTCAGGACGTTAAATAAAATTATGAGCAAAGTTGATTCCACTTCAAATAAAACCGAGTTCAAGAAAGAAGTTAAAGGATCCAGAAAAATCCTTTTTTATGATGGAATAATTTGTGGAGCTTGTAGGAACCAGGCCTTCCAGATGCATACCCTGGGGCTTGCAGTCTTGTGTTCACTGGGTGGGCTTGGGCAAGCTCTTAGCCTTTCAGCGTGACAGTAACACCTCCCTCATGGCTTGGAGCCTGGCATGCACTAGTATGCCCTTAGCAAATGTGACCTCACCCCCTTTCCATTTCAGACTACCTGGCTGTCCTCACACAATCCCCAAATCAGCTTTTGGAAAGAGGAAGGATGCATGGTTTTATGGCTGCTGATGCTCAGCTCCAAGATGGGATCCAAGGGGTAGGAAGCTAGGAGACATTTGTGTGCGGGTGAAGGTGTGGGTAGGGGCCTGAGGTGTGTGTTCACAGCTCTGTGCGTGTGTATGTGCATGTGTGAGAACAATCAGTACCCTGAGTCATGGCACTATGCACACCCACTAGGTGGTGCTGCCCGCCTGCGCAGCAATCAGGACCTTGCCAGAGGCAGGTTCTGGGAAGCAGGTTCCCCTGACTCCCCACCCACACCCTCAGCTGCTGAACCTGCATATCCTGCTCTATTCTGGGTCAGAAGTTCAAGGCTAACAGATGAGCCCCAGCTGGAAACCTCTGCCATCAGACCCACATCCCATTTGAGCATGGACTTAATATTATGCCTGACTCCCACTTCCCAACGCTGCACGTGTTAATTTCAGAGAGGAAAGGAAGGCTTCATCTGCTCCATGTGAAGCACTTGACACACATTATTGCTTTGGATCTTCACACCCATCTGTCAAGTGAGAACACTGAAGCTCAGAGAGGTTAAACACCTGCCCAGGGTCACACAGCAGCGAGGTGGAGGGAGCCAGGCCTAACTCTACAGCCCTTCACTTCCATAGCCTGCTGCCTGTGCCCTGCTCTCAGAGGGAGTCTGGCGGAGGAGGGTGTGCTGGGCACAGAGCAGGGAACATATGGGGCCTCAGGACCAGAAACAGAAGACTGAGAAGACTGAAGCCAGATGGGGTGGGGCTTCTGCAGTCAGGGGCCTTTGCTCCCTCCCCTGTGTGGTGCGGCAGGGTGGCTGTAGGACTTTGTGAACCCAGACCTGTGTGAGTAGGGGCTCGTCTGACCCTGTCCATATGAGGCTATAGCCTGGCAGCCCACAGATGCACAGTCAGTGACTGCACCCTTCTTAGAGGCTGGTGCTTGTTGGTGGCCAGAGCCTCCACCAGGCCCCATCATCAGCCTTTACTCATCCTTCCTGGCCCTTGCAGGAATCCAAGTCTGTGGCCCTTAGACAGGCTGGACTCTGGGCCCCACCTTCTCTGGGACAACTCCCAGAAGCCTGGGAGAGAGGAGTCCAGGCTGGGTGGAGGCCTGTGATCCCCAGTCACCCTCAGCTTCCTAAGGAGGGACACGGAAGTCTGTCTGCCACTCTGGCCCCTCCTGGGGATGACAGCGGCTACAGCTGGACAAGATCAGGTGCCCACAGGTGCTCCAGCGCTAAGATGCAGATTCCCTGCAGGACCATGAGGCAGAGACCCCATCTGCCCTTTGCCTACCTGTAGGAAATACTACAGAGAGCCAGAGCTATACTATTGCCTGCAAATGTCATCGACCCCCAAGGCCACCTCAGGTCACTGTGCCCATCTCCACATGGTTATGCAGGGCATCGTGGGTGGTGCATTCACCCAGGGTCCCTGGCCCCATCCAACCTGGTTTAATCCCAGCTCTGTCCCCAGCTGTTCAAGCCTAGGGAGCTAACCCTCCTGGAGCCTCAGTTTCATCTTCTGTAAAACAGGGTTCATGAGAGTGCCCACCTCCCGTGAAGAGGGTGAGGATTCAGCAGGATTGGACCTGCACCCAGCACATACTGGCTCCGGCCTCCCCTGACCTCTCACTCCTGGGGCCCAGCCCCTGTGTCCCAGGCTCCTCATGGGGTCCACCTGCCTTGAGCCCTTCCATCCACACACATGAAGAAGATCAGGACCTTCCACTCGCCATTCCCTTCCTGGAGTTCCCAGCGGGCCTCTTCCGGAAGCCAGGAGCCCGGCCACTGCCGCTGACTTCACCATCAGGCCTCACAGCAGTTTCCAAGAGGGATTGCTGCCCTAGGTCCTTGGGCTCTGAGGGGTGCTCGCCCACAAGGTGTTGGTGGGTGGAGCAAGTGGGGAGTTGGGCTCCTGGGCTATCCAGTGAGCCCTCTGCCCAGCCCTGGCCCTTCCTTCTGGGCCCCCTACAGGGACCGCAGTGAGGATGTCAACTTGGATAGGGGGGTAGGGAGGGGGAGGGCAGAAGGGAGTCCTGCACTGAATGCCCTCTGGTGCCAGTGGAAGCTGGGCACCAGGCAGACAAGGGTCCCATCTCCTCAAAGCTTCACCCCACCAGAGGAGGGGGTCACTCATGGCCTTTTTCTTTGCAGAGAAGGGAACGGTGGCCACCCAGGGGTCATAGGGCTGGTCAGAAGCTGCCAGCCTGATGCCACACCTGCCAGGTTCTCCCCATCAATTGTGTCAGTGCCCCAACACACTTGTGTTAACATTTTGAGGGTATTCTGCCAGGGTGAGGCATGCCAGAGCCCTGGGAAGAAGCCAGGAGCCTCCCAGCCTCAGAAGGAGCTTCAGATGCAGAGCTATTGGAGTGGGAAGGGAAGCACTAGGGGGTTTGATGGGGCTCAGGGGGACAGGTTGTCGCCCTGCACTTCTGGAAGGCTCCATAGTTGGCTAATCAGAAGAGCATGACACAAGTCTCCACAAGCCAGGCAACCCAGATCCTGAGGCCAATGGGGAAGGGATAACCAGTGCCCACCCCAGCCAGGGTGCGGCAGAGGGGCGTACGGACCTGTGGGCCAGGTGCTCCACAGGGGAGCCTCTCCCAGTCCTTGGAGAAGCCTGCTCATGGGACTGTCTTACCCCAACAAGGAACAGCACAGTGAGAGCATTACAGATGCTGCCAGGCTTGCACCACCGATACTTCATGGGATCGGCTTTTCTTTCCTGGGAAGCTGTGCCCTGGGGAGAGGGAGATAGCCAGGGATGGGAGGTCGGGGACAGGGCTGTACAGAAGACTTTTCCATCACAGCCCCAGCAGACCCTCCCTGGCAGCCATGGTATGGCTAGCCCCAAATCTGTGTCTCTTGCTCTGACTTCTGAGTTCTAGACACAGGTGTCCTCATGTCCGATGGCTATCCCTGCCCAGGCTCCGGTGTCCTCATCCTCAGTGTGTCTGCAATGAAGCTGCCACTCCACGCTCTTTCCTGCCCCCCGCC
Organism: Macaca fascicularis; assembly: GCF_037993035.2. NCBI lineage: Eukaryota > Metazoa > Chordata > Mammalia > Primates > Cercopithecidae > Macaca > Macaca fascicularis. Next base: position 57,211,898 of record NC_088383.1, on the reverse strand, counting down.
CTGCATCCACAAGGCCACTCACAGCCCAGACAGAAGCCTGGAGCCCCTGCTCTGTCCACCCAGCTGGCCGGTCACCAAGTTAGTCCTGCTCTTAGGTCTCGGACACATGGAAGGCTCCCCTTAACCCTCCTGCTTCAGGCCCCGCCCAGTTCCATTCAAGGATTGTTTAGTGAGCGCTTTCCCAAGGCTGTGCGCTGTAATCTCCTGTATGACTCTCCATGTGGACAGCAAAACAGCCTTTCTTCATGGGTGCCGCCCCGCCCAACTCTCCCTGTCACTTAGAAGATAGGGTGGGAGTGCCCTAACACCACTCTGAGGGCCCCTGCCTGCCTCTGCAGCCTCCCACCCGGCATCCCAGCAGCCTGGCGGCAGTGTGGGAGCAGTGTGACTCGGTGCAGAAGTGGGTGCAGTCTTGCAGGGCAGAGCCCCTAGCTTGTGGGCTCTGTGCTAGCTAGAGGCAGTTGTGTTAGAATTGAATTGAATTGTGGGTCCTCGGTTGGTGTCAGAGAATTGTCACCCACCCCTTCTCTTACCTCACCTCCTTTCTTCTCCCCTCCATGGCAGCATCTCCAGCTATGGGTGTGTGGTTCAGATCCCACCCAGAGGCAAGGTGGCTTCCAGATCCTCGTGGAAGAAGCAAGAAGTTAAAGGGAAGCGCATCCCTCTGGGGGTAGGAAGCAGGACCCCCTTGGGGAGAGGGCTAATGCTCAGGCCAGAGAGAAAAGGGCTGTATGGCACCAAGGATCAGCTCCAGGAAACAGCCCCGCATCCTCTGCGCAGCCCCAGGGGAGTAAGCCGTGCCTGGGCGACAGGGCCCAAAGCGCTGCTGTCTGGGGCTCAGTCAAGAGAGCATTGCCTGGAAACCTGGCTCAAGCCCCCCTTTCTCAATGAGCACATCTCCATTTCAAGCAGTTCACCCTGTGGGGATGGGAAGCCACGGCTGGGCTGAGATGCCCAGGGCAGACAGAGCTGAAGGGCCCTCCCCAGGGGGAACACAGAGCCGGCAGTGGACACAGGCCTCAGGGACACCCTTGAACCCCTTCATGAGGCACGCTAAGCTTGGTTCCTCACCCAGCAGAGAGGCCCGCATTGGCCAGGGCTCTGGAGTGTCTGTCTTAGTCAGCTTGAGCTACAGAAACAAAGAATCACAGACTAGAGGGCTTAACCACAGAAAGTCATTTTCTCAGTTTCCCATATAGTTCCCACAGGGCTACGAGTCCAAGATCAGGGTGTCGGCAGGGCCGGGTTCTCCTGAGGCCTCTCTCCCTGCTTTGTAGATGCCGCCTTCTGCCATGTCCTTACATGGTCCTCCCTCTGAGTGTCTGTCCTCATCTCCTCTTCTTATACAGACACCAGTCATACTGGATTAGGGCCCAGCCTAATGATTTCATTTTAACTCGGTCATGCCTTTAAAGACTATCTTCAAATACAGTCACATTGAGAGGTACTGGGGGTTGAGACTTCAACATCTGAAATTTTTGTAAACACAGTTTAGCCTGTAACAGCACCCCAAGAGAGCAGTGGATCTCAAGGACTCAGGGAGAACTCCCTTTCTGAAGGAGGGTTGGAATTTGCCCTTTCAGCCTGGTGGGTCTGAGGGGGAGAGTTCCCCTGGATGTCAGCTCCCTGGATGTCCTGACCACCACGGGGTTTCCTAGTCCAGATACGCTGAGGAGCGGGATCACAAGCGCTACCCCAGTGAGTTCCACGTGGCCCAGGCCCTCAGTGGCTGATGCAGGCGGACTGTGCTGGCCATCATGGCTGTGCTGGGCCCCAAGGGCTTCTTCATGCTGATCACGACTCTGGAAACTCACGGAGTCTCCACAGTTACGGCCTGGCTGGGCAGGCTGGCCTCACCCTCACCCCTTCTCCGCAGCCTCATAGGGCCCTTTCTGGGTCTTTCACACCCAGTGTTCCATTTTCCAAAGCTCCTGCCCATGAGAAGGGACATGCTGTGTGCATTTGAGAGCTCAGATGCTTGCTGGCATCTGTCTGCTGTGCTCAGTGGTGGCCTGGGAACAGGACATAGTAGCAGGAATCAGGGCTATTGGAAAATCACAAAAACATGTGTTTTGATGATGTTGTAAACTCTTCAGTCTATAAAGAAATCCAAATGATGTAACGGGAATGCATTCAGAGGTCCCAGGCTCAGGCCCTCCAATTCCCACCTCCGCGTCTGGGAAAGTTGCTGACCCTCAGGGCGCACAGCGGGACCTGACCTCGGAGAGGAACTCACAGGGGTCCCCCTAACCCTGATAAAGGCAACATGTAGCTTTGTCTCTTTTAACTTACTCAGAAATTCCACCCAAGATTACTCACATACGTGAGACCCAGTCAACAGAGTCCTAGGGAGTGGCTGCAAAACTTTGGCTGGCCAGAGTGTATCCCACTCGTTCATTCCTTCATTCAGCTAACAGTTTTGGGTCCTTTCAATCCCTTATTGAAGGCTTTTAGTGGGGGTGCTGTGTGGCACCACCAGATTAGCAGCATCGCCATCGTATGAACTTGACATTGGAAATGCAAATTCTCAGGTCCCACCCCAAACTCACCAGTCAGCAACCCTGAGGGGATCCCAGTGTTCTATGTGCCTGAACAAGCCCCTACAGTGATTTCGATGCACACGTATGTTTGAGAGCCACTGCCCAGGGATGAGGATGGAGGACAACGGAGTCCAAATACAAGGGGTCAAAGTGAGAGAAAAGCAGTGTTGAGTGTGCAGGAGGGAAAGGCTCCCAGGTAGGGAGCAGGCCTGAGCCAGGTCATGAGGTTCTCCCTTGCTGTGTCAAGACATTTGAGTTCTGGCAATGTAGGGGGAGCCCTTGAGGGATTTAGAGCTGGAATGACGCACCATGTGGGAACTTTATAAAGATCATCTTGAGACCTGTGCTGCGGGAGGACTGGCAGGGAGCCAGCTTAGAATCAGAAAGACAGTGAGGGCGCTGGTGCGGTAACAGCCCTGGCGAAAGATGAGAGCCTGAGCCAGGGAATGACAGTGGGCAAGGGGATGGGCTGGGCTCAGGAAACCTCAGGCCAGTGCAGCCGCAATGCTGACTGATTGCTGGGGGTGGAGATGAGGGTCAGAGACATTTCAAATGATTCCCAGGTTTCTGGCGTGGGGACCGGCTGGTGGTGATGTCATTCTTTGGAGCAGGGGATGGAGGAGGAGTGAGTTTGGAGGGATCCATAATGAGTTCCGTTTGGGACCTGAGTTTGAGCTGCCTGTAGAGCTTTCAGATTGCATGGAGCCTGGAGCCAGGGGAGACGGGGCTGGGGATGTTGGGGAGGTGGGCGGACTCCCCCAGGAGCAGCAGGGAAGAGCAGATGGCAGGCCCAAGTGGGCCTGAAGTAAGCACAGCCCTCAGATCATTGCACTTCCCTGAATCCACTCTGGATTGAGGACAAGGATGCAAGAGAATCAGGGACATTGTGTGCAAAGCCCCTCACATGGTCAGAGACTTGGGTGGGGAGAGGGAAGGCCATGACTGGGTGTGAGTCAGAGCTGCAAAAGATTCCAGAGGGCACTCTCTGACTCTCTGAGCCGCTGTCTTCCATAGAGGCAGAACTGCCCGAATGGAGTGAGGCCTCCTCGGTGCTGCGCAGACCCCACCAAGGTCCTCTGAAGAGGCACTGTGGCCGAGCAGGAGAAAGATGGGCCTGGAATCATGTCCAGAAGGGACTGTTCCATTTGAGGGTAGAGGAAGGGAGCATTTGCTTCCATCGTGGCTCTGTAGCTCGCCGACAGAGAGAGGAGGATATCAGCAAGACTCAGAGGGAGCTTTCTGATCTCTGAGCTATTGCTCATCACAAAACCCCTTCTCTGGAGTGTCTTGGGGGAAGTTGAACTCCAAGTTTTTTTTTTATTGAGACATAATAGTTGAACATATTTTAGGGGTATGTGTGATAATTTGAAATATTCATATAATGTGTAAAGATTAAATCAAGGTAATTGGGATACTCATCACCTTAAACATTTATCTTTTCTTTATGCTAGAAACATTCTAATTATTCTCTTCTAGTTACTTTGAAATGTACAATAGATTTTTTTTTAACTATTGTCACCCTATTGATCTATTGAACATGAGGTCTTGTTTCTTTTATCTAACTGTATATTTGTACCCGTCAATCAACCTCTCTTTATTTTTTGCTCTCCCTAACCTTCCTGGTCCGTAGTAACCATCAACCCACTCTCTATCTTCATGAGACCCAGTTTTTAAGCTTCCACATATGAGTGAGGACATGCGATATTTGTCCTTCTGTGCTTGGCTTATTGCACTTATCATGATATCCTCCAGGCTCATCCATGCAGCCATGAATGACAGAATTCCATTCTTTTTTGTGGATGAATAGTATTCCATTGTCCACCGATTTCTTTATCCATTCAGTTATTGATGGACACTGAGCATCAGTCAAGCTCAGTGACCACATGTTGGCTATTGTGAATACTGCAGGAATAAACATGGCGATGCAGACATCGCTTTGATAAACTGATTTTCTTTCTTTTGAGTATAGACTCAGCAGTGGGGTTGCTGGATCATATGGTAGCTCCATGCACTCCAACTTTGGGGATGATTGCAGAATGGTCCCCTCATATAGGAGCTGGGTCTCATGGACCTCGAGTCCCCTTGACACTGAGGTGGGTCACCCTGAGGCTCATTCTCCAGGTGACTGTGTACTCCAGGTATATTAGCTGGTGAGGGGGACAATCCACAGCCCATCCTCACCAGGTGTCACTTCACTGAAGACTGAGCCGAGAGGTACTCGAGACAACCTTGCTGGCTGGGCGGGGAGGTTTCAGGCTTGAATCTGTTTTCCTTTCTTTCATCTGCCTCTTATAGTTCTGGTTCTTGGTAGGGGGGCAGTCATTTATGAAATGAAATCACAAACTGGGACTGTTTTGAGGATAAAGAGGGTGGGCACAGACCATGGCAAAGTTGCCTGTGCAGCTTTGAGGGAATGTGCTGGCTAGTAAGTGACAGCACATGATACAAGGACAGCCTTGGGTGGGTCCAGTGCCTCCCTCACACCTTGCGAGGTGCAGGTGCCATGTGGGGTGCAGTCCTGCAGGCATCAGGACTGACCTGGCCACTGCAGAGTCTAGTGGGATGGGAGACAGGACACTGACAGCAGCCTGTGGAGGGTAGGATGTGATGGACGATGCTGTCCGTGGGATGGGTGGGCACAGGAAGCAGGTGCGGGGCTCAGGACAGCTCTTGGGGCACTCTCTGAGCATGCCAATGAAGAAGGGAGGAAGATCCTTCAGGCCAGGGAGAGAGTATATTAAGAGTGGAGGTGTCAGGGACCCTCTGAGAAGGTGGAGGATTTTCACCATGACTAGAGCAGGAGCAGGGGGAGATAAGGCTGGGGCCCAGCTCAGGCAAGACCATGGAGAATTGGGGCTTAGCTCTACTTGGGAGGGAATAGAACTTTCTGCAGGGAGTTGTGTATTCTAGTAAGACTGCACTGGTAGCAATGCCTGGATGAATCAAGATTGGGGTGCAGCGACCATTAGGAATGGGCTGGAAGAGGAAGGGACTGCCAGAGAGGCAGACTGGAGGACTCTGAGGCTGAGTGGGGAGCATGAAGGTGGAGAGAGGGGTGTGCAGGCCTCCACGGAGGTGGTGTCCCCTGTAGTCCATCGTAAGTATCTTAGACATGTGCTGCTTTTCTGACCATCTTATTTTTGAAGTGCAAATGTGAAAATAAATAAGCTTATTTAAAAAAAAAACCCTAAAGTTGATTGTACTTGTTTTTGAAGAGAAACGTAGGAAATTAACTCATAGTTTCTGAGGTCTCCAAGTTGCCTTCCAATTTCTGTTGAAAACTTGGACAGGAGACTTGCAACATCCTTGTCGACTGTCCTTATTAACTCCACATTTTATTTCAATTGTGCTTAGCACCTGCCTCCAATTACTCGGCTCTGGAAGAGAGCAGAGCTCTGATTAAACGCTGGGCTCTGTGTTACTACAGCATCACCCAGGCGCAGGCCATCATCCGTCTTCATCAAGCCTGCGGCCTCGGTGGCCTGACAGCCATTCCAGGAAGGACCAAGGATGGTTAGCACCCAGAGGCCGCATCACCCGAAATTGGCTCTGCGGTACCCGGAGAACGATTTGTATTCATTACTGTTCTCTCCAATCATTGTCCAGGCTTTTCATGGGCTGCTGGTGAGCTGGCACGGACAGCCCAGACAGGATGTAAAAGGGAGGGCGTGGGGCATGGGGAGGTTAATGACAGGGAGGATGCAGATGACAATGACAAGGTAAGTTGGGGGTGTCAGGGGTTGCCACAGCTGTGGACGAGCCCGTCACTGCCGGAGCACCCGCCCTGGTGGGTAGCAGTCACCATGGGACTGATCCTCCTTGTGTGTGCCCCACAGTGAGGTCATGAAGCCAGCACTCTCAGGTTCTTTTTCCATTTTATAGTTGAGGAAATGGAGATTGCCTCATGACCGCTCACCCAGAACAAGGAATCTGTGTTCCCAAAGCCCACCACAGAGCATGGCTGCTTCCCTCCAGCCCCATCCAATGCTTGAGAAAATGGCTTTCCTACCCCCACTGCTCCCAGCCGGGAGATGCTCCTGCCCAGTGGGGCCAGGTGACTGTGGTCAGGAGCGGTCACCTCTGCCACTTCCCTGGCAGATAGGCAACTTGATTCAAGCAGGGCTGATGACTGGAGGTGTTAAATGCAGGTAAGTGTGTGTATGAAGCTGAATGCTTAGCCCTGGCACACAGGAGGAAGTAAGTGGGGGGCCTCTCGATTCCTGGGGTTGGTGAGAGCTGGGCTGGAGGGGCAGCTTGGCTTTAGTGCTCTGCTGTCTTGATCTTGGGCAAGTCCCTTATGGGTGAAAGCCTGCCTCAGGGAGCCACACCCCTGAGATGGAGCTGCAGGGTCCCCTTTACTACCAGGGGAACTAAGATCTGGACTCCCCCTATCAACACATTCACCCGTCACAGGAGAGACAGGTGGCCCTGGGCACAGAGCATGGGGCACTCAGCCACACACAGTCGCAGCAGGACGGATGCCTATAGAACACTCTTCTCCTTCCTTCTCCCAACACTCCCACTGGAATAGCCAGTCACCTTCTGTGGGGACACACACCTGTGAACACAGCTGACAGCTGTAGTCTGACTCAGGACAGACACCTGGCCGCAAACAGCAAAGTCAGCAAACCCAGACTGGCGAGTCTGACCTTCCCCCTGAGTGTCCAGCCCATCTGTGCAGCCAGTCCATGTCTGGAGGGTGCGACTCAGGGGACAAGGGGAAGGAGGTCAAGTTTATGCCATCCTGCCCTGTCCTGTCCACATGTCTTTAGGCTCAGATAGCAAAGCTTTAGGCATTGCAAAGAAATCTCTGGGACCCCAAGGCCCCATGTGTGGGGCCTGACAGGTGTGCTGGGAACCGGCCCTCTGCCCTCTTCCTCAACTAGGCCTTGTCCCCCCAAGGACCTCCTGTGACTGGAGGCCCCTGTGTCCCTTCCCCGCCTCCGGGGCCCGACAGGTCAGGCTGCCCACTGCAGGCTAACTGCACGCTCCAAGATCACGCCTTCCCTTTCTCACTGCTCCACACACGGCGAAACGCTCCACTTTCATTTCTGGAGCCCACTTTGTCCTCTGCGGATTTGAAGGTGTTTCCCAGGAAGGCAGGTAGTTCAATAGTCCGACTCAGGAAAATCCATCAGAGAAGCCCTGGCTGGGGAGGAGGGTGAGGGGAGGGTGTCGGGACACTCACACCTGGCATCTGGGAGGTGGCCCATTTCTGAGGGTCTAGAAAGAGCAGTGTTGCTCCTTGAGAGGGGTGTGGGCTAGCGAGAGAGGCCTGTGCTTGTTAGGGTCAGAGGAGCTGCACTTGAATCCCAGTTCTGCATTTTCCCATCTGTTATCACTTTGGACAAGACACCTAATTGCTCTAACTCAGTTTCTGCACAGGTGTGGGCTGACTTTAGTAGAAAATGAATTTATTGAACTGATGGGGTGGTTGACAGAGAAGCCTGGAGCACAGGCTTGGGGAACAGGCAGGAATCAAAGCAAACTTGACCACCGAAGTCAACTTGGAGGTTGGGGGTGGGTGGTGGGGAGGTGTGGGCCACACCCCGCCACCCCACTGTGAGGCCTGGCAGAGCTCACCGCTGGATGGCAGAGTTCAGGTAACAAGCAGGTGGGTGCAGCAGCAGGAATATGGCTGAGTCTGGAGTGCCCTGCTCCCTATCTGTAGCGGCAGCTGGGTCCTGAATCCTGCAGAATTCATTCATGCTGGGCCAGTTCTTCAAGCACTAAGGGTGTTCAGAGGCTTGAAAGCCAATAGAGAGAACAAGAGGCACCCTGATGCCCAGCGCATCTGCTTTCTGGGCGATCCTGCAGACTAAAGATGACGTCTGTTGGGTTCCTGACTCCCGGAGGGCCATCACTGAGTAACCAGAGGTTCTGTCTCTGACAGCTTCTCTGTAGCCACAGATCAACTTCCTCATCCTGTGTCTCCACTGCCCAGTGAGGAGATACCTGCCAACCCCAAAAAGGACCTCATGGGGCATCCAGGTTCACCTTACCCACCTGGCTCAGGCTCCAAATGCACACACAATGCCTGGATCAAAGGGAGGAGGAAAAGGCTCACTGGTTGATACACTTTTACATCACAAACCTAAGGAGAAGACCAAAGAGTTGTTTGAATGAGTAATTTTTTGGATCTTGAAGGATAATATGGAGAGGGTCATTTATCTTTTCATTTTAACCAGGACTTCCATGGGGAAAGTTGGGGGCTGTTACTAGACATTCTGCAGGTTTAGGAGGTGTAAAAGCTCTAGCCCTGCTCCAGCAACAGGATCAAGGCAATGTTTCACCCTCAGCTTATTCTGCCAAAGATGCAACGCCAAAAGGACAGTCTTTACAGTTAGTACACATGGGTTTGAGGCCCACCTCCCCTCCCTAACAGCTGGGTTCTATTTAACTTTGCCAAGACTTAGTGGCTTTCCTTCAAATGAAAGTCAGGGTCTATTACGCAGGGACATTATGAGGCTAAACTAAAATAGTTTTTCTACACCTCCTAGAATAGGAGACAGTAAACTTTCTCTATAAAGAGTCAGATAGTAAATATTTTAGGCTTTCAGGCCATAGGATCTCTGCTGCAACCACTCAACTCTGCCATCGTAGCTGGAAAGCAGCCATAGGCAATGCATAAACAGATTAAGCTGGCTGTGTTCCAACTAAACTTTATCAATAAAAATAGACAGCAGGCTGGATTTCACCTACAGGCCTTAGTTTGAGAAGCCTCCCCTGGAAAATAGTAGGTGCTACTCTGCCAGAGAAGGCTGGATTGAGTGATAAAGAAATTGAGGGTTATACTCAACAAAAGGGGGCATGGAGAATGGCTGAAGGAAGTGGGAGGGGCTCAGAAGGTCTCCCCAGAGAATTATTAGATTGTACCATACTGTATCAGCTTCCAGCACTCCCTGACAGACAGGGCAGTCCTTCCTCGAATACCCCCCGCCCCCAGGCCGAAGCGTGTCCCTGGAGGGGCTGGCCACATGGGTGCATTGAGTGGGAGGTGCTGCCCAGTCTTGAGGCTTGATGATCTTTCCGAACTGGATGACATGTGCCATCACTGGGGGTCCTAACCACAGGAGAGTGGGCAAGGGTACTACAGCACTGCTAGTCTTGGCAGGGACTACACTTGCTTGGGTGGGGGTGTGCTCCTGTGACCCCTTCCCTGGCCTGTGGAAGCTGTGGAGCCAGTCCTCTAGGATAGGATCACCCTCTGTGCAGGAACCCATGGCAAGTGTGATCATTGGGACCTACGTCACCAGATATTGACCCTAGTGGTCGTACATTTGCAGCCTTTACTTTAGATTCAGCAGTGGAGTCTCTGGTCCATCCGCCTGGGGCTGGGAACTGAGGTGAGTGTGGAGGGGGTTGGAGCACTCAGATGGTACCTGGGGATGTTATCTCATCCCAAGTGCAAGGGTGTGAGCTCCCATCACTCACTCAGATCACCCCAGACCCCCCACCTCGCATGTGAGGGAGGCAATGCCTTCAAGAAGCCCACAGCCTCCTGGTAAACAGAGAACAACAGCAGAAGCTATTCAAGGTTACATTTTGGTCTTTCCCTGTCTGCCTGTTTCCCATTGTTCAAGATTGTTCTTGAATTTTAATCTGTTTTGATGATGGAGATGTAGACATTCAGAACTGTCCTAAACTGCCTCCTGGGTCATAAATGTGTTGCCATTGACATGAGACTGTCCCCTCACAGATCCCCTCCCTCAGGCTCTGGATGGCTGCTGGGGGTGTGCTCCTAGCCTGCTGCCAGGCCCCGCAGCCACACCCTCTGTGACAGGGGTGCTGGGCCCTGATAGGAGCATCCCCCAATCTATACTTGGTGAAGCAAGACCTGTCACTGTCACCCTTTATCACACTCTCATGGGCTGTTGGCTTTCTCAGCCTTCTGCCTGGTCTGTGCTTGTCAATGTCCCATTAGCAGAAGGACAGTTAGTGAGAGAAATCTGTGTCCTCTCCCTTGTATATGACCCCGTAGTCTTTAATTAGCTCATGACACCAGTGGTCTATAATTTCCGCCCAAGACCCACTTTGATTTTTGCAGCACAAACATTGCCCGAGGACCACTGATAAGATTCAGCGGGGACAGAGCAAAGAGCCAGCAGTTCTCGAGCAGATGGCCAAGGGATTGCATGGCCCATATCGCTAATCCCTTAATGAGGGCCTGGGGGCTGCTGAGGGCAGGGGCCACGGAGAGTGAGGGCTGGAGAAGCACAGCCCAGGCTACGTAGAAGTCCCAGGAATGTCTTACACTAACAAACCAGCCCGCAGGGCAGCCCCTCTGGCCTCATCGTCATGCTCATGGAAACTTGCGCTAATTATGGACAGAGCAACATGGCTCTGCAAAGGAAGCTCCTTTGAAATCTCATGGCCTCTGATGATAATACTTCAGAGCTGTGACATTAACACAAACAGGCCTTGGTAGGTGGGCAGGGTGGGAATGTGCTGGCCCCACACGGCCTACCCAGCCATGCCTCACGGAACGATGCTCCGGGGGGGGGACAGCTCTGTCACACACCACGGCCGCTGCTGATACGTCTGTTCACAGCAGTGACCATTGTCTCCCCACTTGCTTTAGCTTGAGGTTTAGATTTCACCATCTCAATTCTCAAGACAGCTTTGCAAGGCACCTGTCACTGTTCCCAAGTTACAGATGAGGAAACCTTACCAAAAGTCACCCAGCTGAGAAGGGACAGGAGTGGGATTTGATCCTAAGACTGGTTCCGAAAACCCGTGTAATAACCCTATGATGGTGTAGCCACCTTATCCCCAAACTAGGCTTGCCATAGCCAATGGACCAGGCTTGAGGACCACCCCGTGTCCTCATCATTCCTGACTGCTCTGCTGCTCCCCCATTCAGTCTCACTGTCCACCAGGCAGCGCCGTAGACAAAGCCCCAGGTGTGTTCCTCTGCACGCCCAAAGCCTGGCAGCCCAGCCTACAGGTTCCAGCCTCCATGGCAGGGCCTGTGCTCTGGTGCTGGCCTAGTCAAGCTGCCTACCAGGCTGCGACCTGAATCCGACCTGGGCCATGTGAATCTGTTCCATACCCATTCCTGGAGCTGGTCCATCCCCTGAGTCCTGTCTCACAGCCACAGCAGGGCACCTGCCTGCCTCCACGCATGGGTTTGGAAGAAGTGTGGCCTGTCCCTCTGCACACTTGCCCTCCCTCCTGCCCGCTTCGTGGGTGGATGCTGATCAGACCCAAGCCCGCTTAGCTTGCTCAGACTCTGGACAGGGGCAGTGACCAGTCTCCACTGAGGCTGCGAGACCTAGAGCCACCCCTTCCATTTAATGCTCCCTGGAGCTCTCTGAATGCTCTCACCTGGGCTGGGGTAGAAGGAGAGAAGCCTGCATGCAAAGCAGAGGGGATTGTTTTAAAGGGGGGAAGGGTGGAAAAGCCTGGGACTCATCTATCTCCGCTTTTATGTTATTTGCATTAAACTTTAGACATCTGTGTGTTCCTTTAACATCTTTCTTCTTGTTCTACATGGTAAGCGCTGTGAGGACAGAGACTTTGCTCACTGTTGTATCATCAAGTACTAGAGCATTGCCCTTGGCCCGTGCCCACTAGATACTCATGCAGAGGTGTGGAGTAAAGGGAGGGAGGAAGGGAAGGAGGGAAGGGCTGTTCTTCAGAGGCAAAGCCTACATGCTGTCACTTAGGATGTTCCGTAAGGAGCCACACACCTGGGCCTAAATCCTGGCTTGGGGAACTAAGCACCCACTGTCGGGGGTTCACCTGGAATATGGGGCGGGGAAGTGAACAAACAACTCTGAGAGGTAGGTGCTGTCATTCCCAATTTGCAGAGCAAGACACTCAAGTTGTCAGGAGGTTTTCGGTTTCTGTGAGATGATAGTCCCCCAGATAAACAGGTGCAGACTTGACTTGCATGGAAATTATTTTATGCCAACCTTTAATACATACTATATTTTACATTTTATTTGGGTTTTATTAAGAAGTTAACTCATATCTTGTTAACAAAAAAATGAAAGTACATTTTAAAAACCTAAGCTCCCTTGCCGAATCACTACTTACGTTGAGTTTACTGGTACCCAGATGACAGTTGACTTTTTAAGTTCTTTAAGTTCTTTTTATACAAGTTTACCACTGAACTTGACAGAGATTACAGGACTGTGTTTGTTTTTAAAAAAATTTCCAACAGCAGGTTATTTGCTGAAAAAAATTATACTTATCAAGATATTTTGGTTTGTCCCAGTAAAGTGGACATCATATCCCCAGCACCCGCTTACTTATAAAGGAATATTGGAAAAAGTTCTTTTTTTCTTTTCTTTTCTTTCTTTCTTTTTTCCATTGGGACAACATCTGGATCTGAGATCCTTTACCAAGAAGCGATTCCTCTGTGTTAGTCAAATCCAAAAGTCCTCTGAGTACTGGCTGATGAAATTTCAAAAGGGATTCTCAACAGCCTTTTCATCATCAAATGGATTTTTATGTTGAAAAACATCTTCAGTCTTGGCACTGTGTATATGACACCTTGATTTAAAGTAACCGTGGATAAAGTTGTCAAAAATATACCTTCCTCTAATAACATGGTAAGATTTTGGAACTGAGGCTGACAATAAAAAATAAATAAAAACTGAGACTGGGCAAGGACACTTCTGTGCTCACCGCAGAATAGCACTGAGGCCTGGGGAATGGCAGACAGGCCGTTGTAGGCAGTGGCAAGTGGACTTCGAACATAGGGATTGTCCAGGAACCTTGCTGCTGTCTCCAGCAGAGAGGTTGAAACTGGCCCAGCGGTCCGGGACATAGGCCAAGATAGTGTGTATGTCAAGGTGTTAGAAAGTTACTTCTCAGGGAGAAACCCTGACCTTGTCAATCCAGAGGTATCTGGAGCTCAGAGAGGTTGGAACACTTGCCCAAGATCACACAACTTCCGAGTGAGAAGGCAGGATTTAATCCTAGTTCTAATCCTCGAGTTTCTAGTACAGACTGTCTTCTCTTCAATGAGGCTTCTACGGAGGCCTCCAACCTCCAGGCTGTGCTGGGAAAGGGAGAGAACTGTGGGCAGAAGGACAAAGGGTCAGGAAAATGACTCCAGCAGATGCTCCAATTCTCTGCCTGGTGCTTGGCCCAAAGGCCATGCTCCCTGCACCCAACATTGCTTGCTGGTAGTTTACCCTTACTCGAGGGTATGGTGTGTGCTGCTTTCACAGGCCCCAGAGGCTTCTGACACAGACAGTGGGGACCCTGAGCTGAAATGCCATGTGGTTCAGTGTAACTGAGATGACAAAGTTCTCTCACTGTAATGCATGTGTGTCTACACATGTCTACATTCATTCATTTCACAAACATTTATGAAGATCTCATTATGTGCTACCCACTGTTTTTGGCTCTGGGAACATTGCAACTGCAAAAATTCCAGACCTTAGATAACATTACCATTTTAGATACTATGGGCCAGGGGTTAACTATGCAGACCCTGGGGTCAGGGAGCCTGGATGGAGTCCTTGCTCTGCCATACACCAGCTGGTTGCTTTGGACAAGTCACTTAGCCTCTCCGGGGCTATGTTTCCCCACCTGTAAAATGGGAAGGTGCTGAATGAACCAAAATGAATGAGCACTGCGCATGGAAGGCACTCAGGGCAGAGCTCAACTGTGAGCCCTGTGAAAGCAAGGTGCTGCCCTGGAGGGGCTGACAGTCCCGCCCACACTGTGTCTGTGATGGTCAGGGTGCAGAGTGGGGAGACCAGGGAAGGGAAATGGGGAGCAGATGTTGGGGAGTCAGGGAAGGCCTTAGCAAGAGGGAGACTGCTGTCGGGACCAGAGCGTTCCTCCACCCAGGGCACCACACGCAGGTTCTTTGAGCCTCTGCCAAATGTGATCTGGATGGTAAAGCTGAGTGGGACTTTTTCTTCCTTCTTTTTAGCCAGAAGAAGAAGAAAGAAGAAGAAGGAGAAGGAGAAGGAAGAAGAAGAAGAAGAAGAGGAAGAAGAGGAAGAAGAGGAAGAAGAGGAAGAAGAGGAGGAAGAAGAAGAAGAAGAAGAAGAAGAAGAAGAAGAAGAAGAAGAAGAAGAAGAAGAAGAAGAAGAAGAAGAAGAAGGAGCAGCAGCAGCTGCATCCCATAGTCAACTCATGCCCCTCTAGAAATCCCCTCCTTGCAGGTGATCATGTGAGGCTCACCTGAGCTGCCACCTCCTCTGGGGGCTCTCCCTGCCTTGGTTCCCTGAGGCTCCCAGCTGACAGGATGGTCAGTGCCATAGTCACTCTCTCCAGATGGGGTGCGCTTAGGGCAAGCAGACTGTCCTTGCTTCACGCTCCAGTGCATTGGGCAGGGCCTCTGTGCAGGCTCCTGGTGGTTTCCCCCAGAGATGCCCAGCCTGCAGTGTTTCCCATGGAGGAGGCATTCCAATGTGGACAGGCAGAGATCCCCCATGTTCTCTTCCCTGGGACACTTGCAGCAGGCCCCAGGCTGTCCTCAAGGCTCCACCACTGTGTGGGTGTGTCAGAGGGACCCAGACCTAGAGCCATCAGCCTGCCTCTCCCCTTGGTCCTGATGAGTAAGCCCGGAAGTGCAAGACTGTGGCACCGGGGAGAAGCACCCTCGGGCTGAGTTAAGACCTGCCCTTCCTGCCATGTCATCAGCATGCGTCGTCCACTGTGGCCTCCATCCCATGTGACTTTCAGGGCACCACGAGTGCCACAGTGTCCCCTGCAAGCGGCTGCCACTGGACTTTAGAGGACCCATGCTGCGCTTTTCTTTCTAAATCAGGAGCCTGCGCCACTCGCCCTGCCCTGGGAATTCGCGACAGGTGCCTCTGAGTGGTTCCCCCAGAACTCATCATCGGCATCCCATGGACAAGAAGAAAAATAATTTGTTCCCTCTTCCCAAAAAATGTGTGTAAACAACATAGCCTTGTCTTCGATGCGAGCCAAGTCTCTCCAATTTGATTTGTCTCTAAAGAAGTGAGACTGTGCAGGGTCCCCCTGGGTGGGAGTGATGCCTGACGGGAGCCTGGAAACTTGGCAGCGACGCCCTGGATCGCAGCTCTGGCGTTGGGCCCACCTGGCAGAGGAATGGGGAGAAGTTTTCCCATTGTCCTGATGCGATTCTCCCAGCTGAGATGAGGCTGGTGCACATGTGGGCCGACACTGATGGGATCCAGCTTGCCAGGGAGGTGCGCTCCCCCATATGAGCTCTGGTCAGCAGGCACTTACCAGCATTCACTGAGTGCCCACTGTGTGCCAGGCACTCACAGGTGGTACTGGAGGAGGGCACAGAAGGCCTTCATATTTCCAGGGCCAAGAGGAGGGTAGGAGCCTGTGACCCCCATCCCCCTGCAGCCCCTGATGCTGCCCGGGGTGATCCTGAGTTGTGGAAATGAATCCAGATGTGCACACTCGCTCATCTGCGAGTGGTGACCCTCCCTCTGACAGCCCCCAGGGCCCTTCCCAAGTGAGGATCTTAGTCCCTAAGTTGGGTTCCCTGGTGCCTGACATCTGGATATTAGGAGCCACCCCAATAACTGGAGGCATTTCTACTGCTGACCCAGATGTTCAGCATTAGGCAAGTGCCCTGTAGACGTCACCCCATGTTGTTTGAAAAGAGCTGAGATATCACATTAAATATTTTTCATAATCCAGAGGAACTTGGAAGAGATGCCCTGGGCTCCAGCCCCAGTGCCAGGGGTCTCCTGTCCTTTCTGTGAGGCAGGTTGAGCCTGGGATGGGATGCGGGCCAGAGGCTTCCGCAGGTTTCTCTGTGAGCCAACCTCACCTTTGCTGCCTGGATCTGGCCATGGTGCTCCACGGGGTGTGGGCACCAAGCTCACAGACTGTGGCAAACACAAGCCCCAGAGAGGAGGCAGCCAGTGGTTCCAGGGAGCGATGGGCCCAACCTCGGCCATTCCAGGCACCAGAATCCTGCATGTCTCCGCTCCCCTCTCCACCAGACCCTTCTCTGTCCACAGCACCAACCGCCAAAGAAATGGGCTCTGAGAGGCCCAAAGTGGCTCCGGGTAGCCCACCTGACCATGGACTGGGCCAACTCCAAGGCACAGTCTGGAGCAAGTTGGAGATCAAGGCCAGATCCCAAATCCCAGAACTGAGTCCAGTCGGGGAGCTGGGCTGTAAGAAGGAGGAATCAAAAGTTGAGGACGGTCACAGCAGGGACCTCAGAGTGAGGAGGAGCCTGGTGATTGGCCTCACTGTCACTGGTCAGCTGGTGTGGGCTATGTGGGCAGGTGGATTGGGTTCTGAGGTTCTGGAAACCAGCCATGCCCCATGCAAATGCATGTAGACAGACCCAAGCCTCCAGGCCTGATGGGAGGGACCTCTCCAGGGGGGCCTTTGCAGGCAAGACCGAACTCTCAGTACCTGCATCTTAAGGCTCCAAGGACATGGCAGTTGTGGCCCGTGAGTGGCAGGCCTCCGCCTGAGGCTTGGGAGGTGTGAGGCGCTGGCTACAGAAGGCCAGGCAACAGTGCAAGATGTGGGGAGGCCACAGGGGCAGGGCAGGGGCTCCCTCCAAAGGGCCTAGGGCACGGGACAAAAGGCCAGGCTGCTGGCAAGCTCTCTGCCTTCCTCACCGCAAAGGCTCATAGAGGAAATCTGTGTATTCAACACGGCCCTGCCGCCCTCGGTCAAGCGCCTACTGAGGTGCGTTGGTCCTGTGAGAGGCTGGGCGTGAGGAGGTGGAGAGCTTGAGCTTACAGCAGAGCCTGTCAGAAGGCCAGAGAGGGCCGGAAGTCCTGGGTGGCCCAGTAGGATGGGTGAGGAAGGTTCTTGGGGAGTGGAGATACCAGTGGCAGACAAGTGCACCATTCCTGGGACTTAGAGAGGGAGCAACACTGCTCAGACTCATGGTCAGGAGACGTAGGTGGTAGCATCAGGCCCTTGAGGCCGAGGGGAGGCTGACGTCCAGCTGGGCAGAGACCACACCACTGGGCCCAACATAGTCAGAACCCAGGAAGCTTAAATTTGGGGACAAACAGACCCTGGGTGGAGGCGATACCCAAGAATATGTTAAAAAGGGAGCTCCACTCACTGGTGCCAGACACTGCTCCTGGGCCTGAGTGTGCATTTTCCCTTGAATCTCCACATGGGCCCTCCAAGCTTGATTTAGCCAGGAGGGCATGAAGAACCTACAGTCCTGACACTCGCCTGGAGTCACACAGCTGTTTTGAAGCGTCCCAGTGATGTGGGTGTAGCTCACTGGGTCCCCAAACCCGTGCAGGCCATGACCAGTTTTGGGTGGTGGAAAGAGGTGGTCAGAGGACCCAGAAGTCCTTACAGGAAGGGCTGTTGCCCGCTGGGAGTCTGAGGCAGGCCTGTGCATCCTCTCCCCACCTCCCCGTTTCCTCCCTCCCCCTGTGCCCTGGGCCAAGACCCAGTGCCAAGTGAGGAGCTGCGGTTGCTGTGGAGGCAGGAAAGCCCAGGGCCCGGCTGGAAGGTCATGTGGGAAACTTCCGCTTGAGGGGAGCTGCTCAAATGGGTCACTGGGCCCCTCGGGTACCAGACCTTGTTTTCCTTTGGTCTCCTCCAATGGATAAGGGGCACTGGGGTAGGGGCCTGGCTCCAGCAGCCAAGGCGTGAACAATGGTCTTGCTGGCTGCCCCGTCATGCCCCCTCCTCAGCTGCTGCCCTCCCGGAGGACCAAAGCTGCCATGTGAAAATGATTTATCTGAAAGGCTTCTCCGGGGAAACTGGGTGTCGGAGCCCATGCTCACTATGCTCCCTGCGTCACTCTTTTCTGTACAGAACCCTGAGTGTGGGCGGGAGGGTGGACACCACAGAGGGTGTCGGGCCATGGGTGCTTCTGGGTGTAGGGGGCTCAGATGAAGAGGTGAGTGGCCTGGTGGGTCCATGTGCAATGGGAATGGACAAGAGGGCCTCGGCATGAGTCTTCCATAGGAATGAGGGCTCAGGGCTGTAGGGGGGCTCTGTGAGGCTGAGTGAGCCTGTGCAGGTGGGGGCTGTGGAGGTGTGTGGGAGGCTGCTGTGAAGGGGCTTTCCGGGAATGGTGCTGTGCTGCTGCAGTTTGCTTAGAGGGCAGGTGTGAGTGGGAGTCAGGCAGGCAGGGCTGCGTCTGCAGGTTGAGTCTGATCACCCAAGGCTTTCCCTGGGCTCTTTCTCAAGGACTGGGAAGCCCTGGAGGTTGTGGAGCTGGTGGTGAGAACACTGGAGCGTTCTTGGCAAGAGGACTAGAGTGTGGGTGGTGTGCGGGATGGATGGGCGCAGGAGAGTGCAGAGTCAGGCCACTTGGTTAGGCCCTGGATATGTGTCCTGCTGGGGGTATGAAGACCTGGCTGAGGAGGAAGGCACAAGGGGCAGTTCTGTGGGGGTGAGAACCATGGGAGGTGGGGCAGGAGGACTCTGGCAAATTGAACACAGAGAGTGGAGGTGGGGAGCATCCAGGTAAGGTGAGTCTGGGCCAGTGTGTACACCACAGGTGCTTGTGAATTTGTTGATTGGCTATGTGATTGGTTTGTTGGTGGTGCCAGTGGGCCTCAAGAGAGATGTCAGAGCATGTGTGTATGTGAGAGAATGAGAAATGGCCCATGCATGCACACCCCTATCCCGCCCCCACCCCGCCCAGCACTCCCCTGCCCAGCTTCCGGGGAGTTGCTGCAGAGGAAAGCCCTGTGAGCTAGGGCACATCATCAGCATGGCCAGCAGGGGGCGCTGTGCCCTTGGATGGCCCAAGCTCTCCCAACAGCTGGAAGATTGGAAGATATGTTTGTACATTTTTGAGTGGGTGCCCTGCTCTGACATTGCTTAGATGGCCATCTCGCCCCCATCCTAGCTGACAAGCTGTCTTCACTACATCACCTCCCATGCTAACAATACCACGGGATATCACCTGGGGGTAGCCAGGGCTCCTGGACCACTCAGCTCTACTCAGCCCTGAGAGAGGCATGCACAGTCCCTGACGAGAGGATACCCAGAGCTGGGCATGAAAGTAAAGCATGAGGAAGGGAAGGTGGCCCAGTCCCCAGCCTGGGACCTGTGGCCACATGGGAAAAGCAAAGTGTAACCCAGAGGGTGGGGGTTCTCACTTGGGGGTTCTCTCAGAGCTCAGGGTGGGACGCCAGCAGAGGCTTCAGGCTCTATCCTCACAGCCTCTGCAGCCCCAGAGCCTCCCAACAGGGTGTGGTTTGCTTGAGAGTGGGTAACAGCAGCACAGGGTGGCATCAGAGGCAAGGACCAGTGGCCCCGGGGACAGTTGCCGGGACCCTCAGGTTAAGGCAGTGGCCCCGGGAGAGCGCCTTACCTCAACTTAGTGTTGCCCCTCATTGCAAAGCAGACTCACTGATAAAGCATGAGACCAAGGCCAAGGTGGGTGCTGGTGTGGCCTAGGGAGGCGTTCAGTCCAGCCTGGGGAGCTGGGGTTGCCAGGCACAGCCCCTAATACAAGGTATGTCTGAACTGTGTTCTGAAGGATGAGAAGGAGTTGGCTGGGCCAAGAAGGCAGTGGTTGGGGGAGTGTTCTCTTGTCCACAGGGTCCACTTGAGCCCAGGAATGGCTTTGGCAGGCTGCCTGCAACACCGAGAGGAGGAGGCCAGCACTGGGTTGGGCACCCCTGTGACACAGGCAGGAAGCATGGGCTGGGTGGTGGAAGCCTGCAGGTCCTGTCAAGAGTGGAGGCAGGGCAGCCCCTGAGGAGGGCGCAGGAGCCTGGGCCCACACATGCTGGAGCCGTGGGAGGGAGTGTCAGTCCAGGGCCAGGGGTGGAAGGCTCAGCAGGGGGGTCACTGCAGCTGGCCAGGTGGCCCCACGCCCTGCTCTGGGATTTCTAGGTTTGATGTTGAGACCGATCAAATTTGAATCTTGGTTCAAATCTTGGGCCCTTCCAGGGACAAATAGCTCAACTTCCCTGGAGCTCAGGATTTCATCTGTGAAGTGGAAATGGGGACTGTGTGAACAGTGGGGTGATAGCCTACCAGGGTGATTGGCAGGGTGAGTTGAGATGACATTTGTAAGCCCTTGTCAAGGTGCCTCACGCATAATAGGTTCAATAAATGTTAACTCCCCTTTCTGCTCTCCTCCTTCTCCTTCTCCTACTCCTTCCCCTTCCCCTTCCCCTTCTCCTTCACTCTCCCCTTTCCCTTCTCCTTCTCCTTCTCCTTCTCCTTCTCCTTCTCCTTCTCCTTCTCCTTCTCCTTCACCTTCTTCCAGGATTCCTGTACATGAGTGAAGCTGGGAGGGAATTTATCTAATTTGTCTAATTTTGTCCCTTTTTATCTAGCATGAGATAGTGTTCCCATTTTACAGATGAAGAAACTGAGGCCAGCCAAACTAAGTCATTTTCCCAGGCCCCACAGCTAATGAGTAGCAAACTTACTAGATGCCTTTCACGTCTAGGGAATGGGCAGCCCCATGCTAGGGCTTCCTTAAAGGACATGGGACTTGGCCTCTGGCAGGGTGTGCCAACTGGGTTGCCTGAGAGGGGCAGAAAGTAATTGCATTTAAACATGAGCTTTGGTAACAGCAAAGAAGGTGCATGAAACACCAGCAACCCTCTCTCCTCTGCAGCCGGTGCTCCTGAGCTTCCTGGGGCTTGGACCTCTGCTTCGTGACCAGCTGGGCAGGTAAGGGACATGGAGAACGACCAGGTGTCTACACGGGCTGACCAGCCTGGAGGCTGTACTGCAGATGGGCTCCTGCACGGGGGTCATCTGAGCTCCGGGACAGCTCTGGGGAAGGCAGAGCCCCATGAACAGGATGAAGGCGAGGGAGGAGCATGGGTCCTGGAAGCAGAGGCCTCCTTACCAGCCCTGAAGGTGGCTGGGGCCCAAGGTTGGGTGTTAGGGGACACCAAACAGAGGTCATGAATGTGCTGTGCTAGCCAGATCCGTCTTGCTGATGTGTTTTATTTGGCTTGCAGAGTGCTTCTCAACAAACTTTGAATTATGTCTCAACATTTTCATATGAAAATCTAGATCTGCAGTTTCTCCTGAAAAGTTGGAGACTCTGGCCACAGATGTGAAAGGAGACATGCAGCAGGAGAGCAGCTGCCCCATCTAGTTGGGGGCAGGTTCCTGCAGACCCCACCACTCTCCACAGTGCTCCCAGCACTGCCATTCCCTGCCTGGGCCCCTCGAGGCCCCTCTCTTCACAGACATGAGCCCTCAGTCCCTTGCCCATAACCTGCAATCTGGCTGTGATTTCCCACTCTGGCCAGTTTCCCTAGAGGGGGACATGAGGGATGTGACACACAAGGTCGTTGGTCTACACAGTCTGGGACTGAGTGTGAGGACCAGGCAAAGAGGGCTGTCACCATCCCCAGAGCCAGCGATTCAGAGGGTTTGGGTAGGGGACCTGGCTGGAGCAGACACCATGGAGCCTGTGGGACTTTGGAGGGCCTTCTCCTCTCATGCAGGAACGAAAAGGCCAAGGCTGATTTGTCTAGCCACATGGTGATGCAGAAGAAAATTCCATCATCCCCAGGGAAATGCAAGAAAAGGGGGAGGAGGGAGAGAGAAAAAGAGTGAGAGGAGGGGAGGAGGGAGAGAGAAACAGAGACAGAGACAGAGATATAGAGAAGGATAAACAGAGAGGGAGACAGAGACAGAGAGAGAAGAAGACACAGAGAAAGAAACAGATCAAGACAGAAAAGAAGAGAGAGACAGACATACTGGGAACTTGAGAGTCACAGAGCGAGAGACTGAGTGTCTATGACGGGCAGACAGGTCCCTCCTCTGGGGCCTGTGGGTTCTCTCTTGAGTTGGGATGGCTTGATGGCCACTCCCCTCTCCTCCTCCTCAGGCCTGCGGCTGGCTCCAAGGAAGCTGCTGAGACAGGGATGGGGAGAGAGTTCCGTGCTAACAATATGGCGCATACCAGGTGCTCAAGATGGCTCTGTGGAGATAGATGCCTACTGCTCTGTCTCCCAACAGCGCGGATTTCTGTTTGCCAGAGGGAGGTCACCTTCGCTGGCTTGGAAAGTGCTGGGAAAGGCCCTGTGTGGCTGGGTGGGCTTCTGCCGGTGGCCAGTGGTCAGTGGAGGGGCCGGCACGTTTCCCGGCAGTAGAACCACTTGAGAATGCCCGGCCCCTTTCTGAGCTCAGACTTCGGCCCCAGCACCCGAAGCCAGCTCCAAGAGGACAAAGACTGGGGCCTCAGACTCATCCACATTGAAATCAGAACTAACTTTTTCCAGGGTACCAGGCCAAGTGTGATAAATTTGGAAAGTAATATTTGCAAACCGTTTCCTGGCATCTCACAGCAGATTGGCTTGGTGCAACTGGCACTGCATGCCCAAGTGTGTGCGGCCAGGACTGAGGGGCTGCTGGGACTGGTGAAGGTGGGGACGTGGTTGGGAACACCAATTGCATTTCATTAGAGGCTGGTGATGGGCCACTTCCAAGTGGATGGTTTGGAAGCCCACGACAAGGAAATGCGGGGGGCCAAGCCAGACTACATTATTCACAATGTGGTTTTCCAGCTGCTTCCAAATCTGCTTTTGCCAGTTGAGGCTGAGTGAGTTAACCCCCTGGCCCTCATCTCTTGGGCCTCAATTTCCCAAGCTTCTCCAAGGTGTTGCCCTTTCTTCCCTGACCACTAAATCTGTGGGAATGAGCTCGAAGCCTGCACCCAGTGCTTCCTGGCTATGCAGCATCTGTATTGACCAAGTCACAAACTGGTCTAAAATAAATAGGATCAAAGACTGATGCCTGGATGGGGCTGGCTCTACCGCATTTCTGTGGCTGTCAGTGGCCTTGGTACGCTGATAGGTGCATCAAAACCCCTTTGGTGTAAAAGTCCAGATGAGGAATATCAGAGAGTGTGTGAGTGCAGAGACTCTGCGGAGGATGGATCTGTAGGCCACATTGTGTTCAAGTGCCCAAGTCAGCAGGGATCCTTCTCTGCAGGTGGCCTCTGAGATGCCTTCTACCCACCCTGCACTTGTGACATCCTGGCTTGTCCCTGGGGACCTCTCTCTGCACCGTACACAGAAACGAATCTCTGTCTTGATCTGTGGCCCTCCATTTTCCCTGCGGCACCTCCCTTCCTGAGATTGGGCCCCAGGGCTCCCTGGCCAATGCAGACTCCCCTATGCCACCAAGACCCACACCGAGTCCCCATGTGTAGGTGTCCTCTGCAGGCTGTGCTGGGTGGTGGCGCCAGCCTGTCCTAGTCTGTCACCCACCCTCTGAAACTCAGAGGTGATAGCCACGTTCACAGGCTTGTCCCATGTGTATAGTCTGCTGGATTCTACGAAATCAGACATAAACCAGGCACAGAGAAGGTACATGATTTTTTTGGTTATTTCTCCATTCCTCATCTCTGTTTTAAAAATTATGCCTGAAAAGCGTGTTTAGTTTGTGTATTTACATAACTTAGCCTTGTTTCAGAAGAGACTCCAGGAGACCAGAGTAGGTAGCTTGACTTCAGGATGAGAAATACTGACACCCCCCACCCAAGCTAAGATGAAGGAAGGGCATTCGCGCTGGATGGGGTGAACTCCCTGTCCTCCCTGTGACCTTCACATGAGGCACCATGCCAGTCAACTTCCCTGCTCGTAGGAAGCTCACGTGCAGAATTGGGGAGCCCTCGGAGATGACTCAGAGTCATCTCCCCACTTGACAGAAGACAACAGCAAGGCCAGAAGGCGGAGGTAAGTTCATCTGCATGGGCTACTGTTCTTTCTCTGCTCTCTGGTTGCTTTCAAGGTCCAAGGGACTCCCTGGTCAGAAGATGGGCATTTCCACGTGTCTCCCTCTTAGGCATCCCAGTCTACACACCTCACTGGCTCTTGCAGAAATGAGGAGCAAGAGACTGCTTGCAATCGCCCATCCACGGAGGAGATGAGAACTACCCCCACGTTAAAATGCAAGGAATCTTGCAAAGGGCCGCTCCATATTTATGAGCATTACTGAATCAAACTGTCTGAGCAAAGGCTCCAGGGACCCTGAGAAAAGAGGTGGGCAGGCCCATTTTTTAGCCTGATGAAGCCATTTATTTTAAAGAAATACTGATGGGTACTAAGACATTCCTTTGGGAGCAGTTGTGTCAGCCTCCTAGTTTAGGTGTCTGATTAATTTCCTTCTACGACTGTTTCATTTTAAAAGTGCATTTTCTTCTGATAAAGTCATCTGTGTTACACACACACACACACAAATGCATAAAGAAGAAAACAACCATCACTCCAAATTGTACCACTCAGAGCATTTTAGTTAATATGCTGGTAAATTTCTTCGGGTTGTGGATACCTAGTGACAAGGGAGAGACATAACAGAAGGATTTTCTTTCTGTTAACACTGTTGGTATTGTGTCATTATTGTGTCATGCAATGCTGTGGGAACCTTATTTTGCTTACATATTTGTCCTTTTTTCTGATCATTCCTATTCGTAGATTCCTGTAAGGGGGATTGCCAGGCCAAAGAGTATGAACCTTTGAATATGTATTGCCAGTTTATCCTCCAGAAACTCATGTTATTTGCTTTCCGGGAATGTGAAAGTACACACCATCAGTCTTTTAAAAAGAACAGGGTTGGAAATGACTCAAAAGCTAATCTGGGGACAAGATATCTAGTGACCAGATGCCAGTCCTGTCCCCATTTGAATCAGGGGCGCCTGAACCAGGGGAGGTGTCGAGGGATGCAGAGCTGGCGCCTGCCAGTGGGGCTCCACGCCTGTGGGTTTTTAGCTTGGCTCTGGGTCACAGGGCCTAGAGGTGGTTTCTGGGCTGAGGTGGTTTCTGGGCTAAAGTGCCCGAGGCTGTGCAGAGTTTGTGTCTGCGCCCATGCCTGGTCACCACCTCAGTCACAGTCCATCTAGTTTCTATGATTCCATATTAAATGTAGGGGACTTTGTAAAGAAAAAGGATACAAAATTGTGAGTACAAAACTAGGTATAAAAGTGAATACTTATTCAAAATGATACAATAATCGAAATGAACTACACATTTTTAAAAAGTTGATAAATAATGTAAGCATCACAAAACTCTGCAAAAACATATTAATTACTGGAAGCAGTATGGCTTCCAGACGTACTGCTGTAATTGTAATATTTTCCTTCCTGTATTTTTGGCTGGGTACTTGCTGTTTCCCTCTTCATATGACAATGATTTTCTAGAGTCATAATAGAAAGGTAATTCAGTCTTTCCTCTGGCAGGGCTGGTCAAACAACATTTTCTGAAAAAAATCGGTAGTTGAGAAAAATTCATTTCAACTTCATAACGAATTGATAATGTCATATACATTATAGTAAATTGTTGAAAAAAAATTAGGGAAGACTTGAACCATGTTTCTATCCCATCTGCACTGTATGACTTTAGGGCATGTCAAATTTTCTGTATGGTGATTGACCTGAAATGCTCTCTGAATGACGACATACACATCTAGACCCACATTTTAATGGTATTCATGTTTAGTGTTTTCTTTGTTGTTGTCAGTTTTGATTAATTCATCAAGAAATTTAAATGTTTCCCCAATATCTTCATAGGACTCACTTTTCTTGATTAGATTACTAAATATTCCAACAGCCTGCTTATTATTTTTATTAGGAATTTATTTCTACCTCTTCATGGTAAAATCTGAACATTTAAAAATGTAATTTGATTAACAGTAATTTCTTTCTTTATTTTTTCCTTTTCTTTTCTTTTCTTTTTTTTTTTTTTTTTTTCTTTTTTTTTGAGACAGGGTCTTGCTCTGTCACCCTGGCTGGATGCAGTGGTGTGATCATAGCTCACTGTAGCCTCAACATCCTGAGCTCAAGTGATCTTCCCACCTCAGCCTCCCAAAGTGCTGAGATTAAAGGTGAGAGCCACCATGCCTGACCCCATCAATAATTATCTAAATTTTCTCTGTTCCTTAATTAAAAATTTAAGGATGACAAAATAATATTTGTCTAAAGTGGAAGACCATAACTTCTCATTTGTTTTATTGCAACATTTCAAAGCATCCTTCCAGATTATAGATTAAATAACATATTCTTAGCTGAACCTCTCCAGATCCCCCATATACCTGGGGCCACTCCAGTGCCACTTGATGGGGGCAGAGTGCATTATGTGGGACAGAGGGGAGGTCCCAGTGGAATGAGAAGATATCTTCTTACTTACATTGCTGGAGCCTCTCCTGGGGGCTTGGAATGGGCTCCTATAAATGAGAGGCCTGTGCTGGAAGCATCAGTAGCTTCGAGGTAAATCTACTTTTTACATCAGTCCTGAACTGCACCCCTGAATCTGCCCCAACTGCAGGCTTCCTGGAGACTCATCCCATCCCTGCTGCTTCTTGAGTAGTTCTGGGTGCAGGGTGAGCATCAGTGAGTGGGAGGGTTGGTGGAGACCCCAACCTGGGACATGTCATCAGATGGCTGCTGGAGGTGGAGCCAAATCCTTTGTTCGGTTAGGCTTTGGGGCCCAGCACTGACCCATAAAATCTGGCTGCCTTAATTCCCTTTCCTTCCTGATTCCTGGGGGACACGGCCCTTCAGCTCTGCTACTGTGTCCCCTTTTCAGTCCCTCAAAAGACTCAGCAGTTCCCACCATTAGAAGCAAAGGCTGTTTTGGGCCCTCCCTTCTCTCCCTGCATTCCGGTTTACCTCAGCTCTTTGATTTCTGTGGCTTCTTTTGTTCCTGTCCTGTGGTAGCTGGACAATTGCAGAAGCAGCAGCCTGGCCAAGGGATCCAATCCCAGCTCTTCACTCTACCTGATGTGCCCCTGGGCACAGGCATTCTCATCCTGGGCATGATCTCAGGGCTGCAAGGAGCAGTGCCTTGGGAACTGCGTGACCTTTGGTGACCCACTTCAACATGGAGAGTCTGACAGGGTCCCACCACAATTCCTAATCCATGATCCGGAGGCTCCCTGCAGAACAGTTAACATGGAAGAAGGAGAAGGGATGGTGGAAAGAAACCAGGCACAGCACTTCCTCTTTGGCTTGGGCCAGCCTACGTCCAGAGCCTTGTTCTGTTCCTCCAGCCCCTCTGGATCCTGGCTGTCACTCAGCTCCCGACAGAATGGTCAGGTAGGGCGGTGTGCACTGAGCACTGCACCAATGTCTCCTGCAGCTCTAGCTCTGGCTCTGGTCTCACCAACGGGGGGCAGGAAGAGTTGGAGGGGACCTGTCTTCCTCATGCACCCACAGTTGTGGTCTTAGGCGCGTGGAGTGTTGTGAGATGCACAAGTGTCCCCGTGGAAAAAAAAAAAAAAAACGGAAAAGAGCACAAAACCAAGTGGCCTGGCCCAAAGCACTGTAGCCTACCTTTACCCTTTAAATTAAAGGGGTGCCAGAGTCATCAACCCAGGCATAGCAACTCTCAGCTAACTCTGTCGGGGTGAGCTTCCTGGACTGGAAGAAGGGGGCTTCCTGGCTGCCTCTCCCACTACCTCCCTCATTGTCAGGGAGTAGGGTCGCCTTCCCCTTCCCTGAGAATGCTCTAAATAAGTCCCTGTGCCTCACCCAGTCACTAATCTCATTTCCTGTCCCTTGCTAGAATGACCAAGAGTAGGAATTCCTCTTTTTTGAGGCACCACCACCTCTTCCCTGGAGAGGGAGGCCTGCCTGGTGGAGTCTCTAGTGGAAGGACTTTTGGCCTTTCTACCCTAAGGCATTAGTCTAGGCAGTGGCTTCAAAAGAGCAGAGCCAGCCCAGGAGATGAGGGACAAGTGACCACAGCGTAGCAGGCCAGTGTGGGCTCCTGACAAACCCACATCTCATGGCCAGGAAAGCCTAGGAAACCACAGCTGTGCACTGCTTCTAGATCGAGGAAGAAAGTGCTGTACTCATTCTCATTACAAACTCTTTAAAATAGGGTTGTTTTGTCCTTAAAAGTCAATATAATTCAAAATAATGAGAGAACAAGCCACAGACTGGGAGAAAATATTTGAAAAAGACACATCTTACAAAGGGCTGTCACCTAAAATACACAAATAACTCTTAAACTCAATAAGAAAATGAACAACCTGATTCAAAAAATGGACAAAAGACGTGAACAGACATGTCACCAAAGAAGATTCAAGTTGGCAAATAAGTGTTTAAATAGATGCTCAATGTCATATGTCATTATGGAGTTGCAAATTAAAACAGGATCCAACTATATACCAGTGCAATGAGCAAAATCCGAAGTCCAGGAAACACCGATGTTGGCAGGATGTGAAGCAACAATGCTTTCATTTTGTGGTAGGAATGAAATGTGGTATAGTTCCTTTGGAAGACAGTTTGACATTTCTTTAAAAACTAAGCATACTCTTACCATATGATCCAGCAGTCACACTCTTTGGCATTTTCCCCAAAGAGTAGAAAAGTTATGTCCACACGACCAGCACCCCCTGTTTTTGCAGCTTTCTTCATAATTGCCAAAACTTGGAAGCATCAAATTGTCCTTCAGTAGGTGAATGGATAAACTGTGGCACAGCCAGACAACGGAATATGATTCAGTGCTGAAAAGCAATGAGCTGTCAAGACATGGAAAGACGTGGGGGAAACTTAAATGCATATTGCTAAGTGAAAAAGGCCACTCTGAAAAGGCTACACACTGTATGATTCTAACTATGTGACATTCTGGAAAAGGCAAAACTATGGAGACAATTAAAAGGTCGGTGATTGCCAGGATTTGGGGGGACAGAGGGATGCATCAACAGAGCACAGAGGTTTTTTAGGGCCATGAAGCTATTCTGTGTGATACTACAATGGTGGATACCATTGAGAGAATGCGGGGGCTGGCAGGACTGTCAAAGTGACCCAGAGAAGAGGGAATGAGACTTCGGGGTGGGGAGCTGCTGCCTTTCTATGGCTCTGTTCTACCCAAACTAGGACTGTGGACCGTGCTGTCACCACCAGCAGTGGTGGTGGAGGTGGGCGGCAGGCAGTGTCATTCTGGTGGAGGTCTCCCCACGTGGTCCCAGAAAGCCTGAGAAGAAGAGGCTCATCCTCCACCACGCCTCCAATGATAGGCAATGGCACACACTGGCCCTATTCCCTTACTCAACACAATGGTGGATACACAACATTGTTAACTCCATAGAATGTGCAACACCAAGAGTGAACTTGAATTAATCATGGACTCTGGGGTATACTGGTGTGTCACTGTAGGCTCATCAATTGTAACAAATGCACCACTCTGGCAGGAGATGTTGATAATGGGGGAGGCGGTGCATGTGTGGGGCAGAGGGTATATGGGAAATCTCTGTAGCTTTTGCTGTGAACCTAAAGTTGCTCTAAAATTATAGTTGACTAAAAAAAAACAATATATCCAGTATTTTGCAACCTAGTTTAACAGCCACTTCCATGGAATCTGTTCCATCGACGTTTACTAACCTCTGCTTCATGCTAGACCTGCACAAGGCCCTGAGGACACAGTTGAGAAACAGGCTACCCTGATTTCTGTATTCAAGGCACCATAATCCCTCAAGGAAGAAAGTCATTACCAAGTGTAAACAACACATTACAGTTCAAATCACAGTAAGGTTTTTTCAGTCTTCCTGTATTCCAGGGAGCACGGGGTCTCAGGTGAATCTGGAGGGCAATGGGCTTCCCTGAAGAAATGCCATCTAATGCCATCTGAGACTGAAGGTGGCTGCAGTTGGCTGAGCAAAGCGTGGGAGTGAAAGGCCATGCAGAGGGACACATGTGTGGGAGCCTGGATGGGAAAGAGCCAGTGCTTCCGAGAACAAAGAGGACACTTCTGTGGCTGGAGTTCTTAAGAAGGGGCAGAAGCCAGCCCTGTAGTGCCTGGGCCCCCGTCAGCCATCCAATTTCCCTCCAAATGCATTTGGGAGGATTTGAAGGACTTAAACGACTGTGACATGATCAGATTTGCATCCAAGAACTATTATATACTATTATATTGGGCAGTACACAGAAAGGATTTGATGGGGCCAAGGTGGGAATGGAAGACTAGTTTAGGGGCTAGTACATAACCCAGGCAAAGAAACCTTGTTGGCCTTTGCAGAGAGAGATGTGGACAGGGCCAGGAGTTCTCAGTTTGACCTACCCCGACTCAGATTGGACATGGGGTCTGAGAGAGGGGCCAGTGTCTAATGACAGTACCATGTTCTGGAGGACCCTGGAGGAACAGATCTGGAGAAGCAGATGTCAAGTGGATGTATACCTGGGAGCTTCGGTGGCTGTCAGCCGACTGAGGGAGATGTGCACAGGATGGATGTGTGCACAGGATGGATGTGTGCACCTGGAGCCCCGCACACAGCCTGGGCGGGAGACATAAATCTGAGCAGAGAGCCGGTAATTGGAGCCATGTGGTCGATGAAATCATCTAAGGGGAACGTGTGGGCTGAGGAGAGCAGAGAACAGGGCCATGATCACTGCCACATCTGTGGACTTTGGGAGCTGAGGCCAAGACACCATTGGATTCTCAGCAATGCGATGCACAACAAAATCTAGAGCCCAAGGCTTGCTTGATGCTCTGCAGCTGACAAGGGTTTCCCACCAAATGAGGTCCCTGGGGCTTCTCACCCAAACCCTGAGAGACAAGTGTACTCCTACCCACGGGGACTTTGCAGTGTGGAGGAAAGAGTGCAGGGGTGGGAATGGCAGAGACCAAGGCTCACATGCACAGGGTAATAATTCCCGCCTGGAGAGTTATGGCGCAAAATGACAGGAGGCATTGACAAAGCTCCAGGCACTGCGCCTGACACATGGTTGGGTTGTTGAAGTTTTAAGGGACTCATAAATGACACCCCATTATTCCTCTCCTCCACTTACATCCAGCTGAGAAGTGAAACGCAGGAGATAGAGAACTGGAAAAGGAGCAGCAGCTTCCTCACGGCCACTGCCGATGGAGCAGCAGGTCCATGCTTACCTCTCGCCCTGCGCCTACTCCCTGTCACTTTTCTGACAGCCCCAAGAGAATGCTGGAGCAGGCAGGACTGTCAAAGTGACCCAGAGAGAAGGGAATGAGACTTCAGAGTGGGGGGCTGCCTTTCTATGGCTCTGTCCTACCCAAAATAGGACGGTGGACCATGCCATCACCACCAGCAGTGGGGGATGGGGGCGGGAGACAGGCAGCATCACTGTGGTAGAGATCACCCCACATGGTCTCAGAAAGCCTGGGGAGACGAGGCTCACCCTCCACCATGTCTCCAGCAACGATTGCACACACTGGCCCTATTTCCTCGGCTGACACATAAAACCAAGACCAACAAGTAGAGGAGTGAGAATGTACTTGCAGGGCTTCTTACTCCAGTCTGGCCAGTGCCTGAAGGCAGAGCTTGGTGCCTGCAGCTTGTCCTTGAGGGCCCCTCCTCCCTGGCCTTAGCTGAGTTTTGGGTGGGTCCTGAAGGTAGCTCCCAGCTCGGGTGGTGGAAGTGGTGGCTGTGTCTCGGGCCTTCCCTTTTTAACCCTGGGAGCTCTTCCTTCCGACCTCTGCTGTGGGGCCATGCCTTGCTGCCTCCCAACTCTCTTTTTTAGGTACTGACTTCAGACTCATGAGGGGGCGACTCTTTCTTCCCCATTGGTTATGTCTGTCACATGTGAGCTCTGCAGTCTGAGACCAGCTCCCTTCTATGTGGCGTTTGGAGTACTGGGACATGGCCACAGTGGGGGTGGGATATGCTGACTTGGGTATCACCTGGTGGCTGAGCTCAGAGAGACAAGAAAAGTGAAACCCAGCCTCAGCTCAGAGATCACCCACTTTTGCCCAGGGCTCAGTGCGGCTCAGTCAGTCTGCTGGATATGGTAGCACCAGAGAGTGCGGGATGTACCCGTCTCTAAAGTCTCCTCTCTTCCTTGTCTATCCTCCTCTCTGTCCAAGGATTCCCTCCCTCTGCCTTGCTAATTCTCCCTAGAGCTGTCAGGGTTGGTTGTGACAGCTGGAGCAGAGAGAGGCAAAACCCTAAAGGTGACTGCTTATGTCCGGATGTGGGAAGGTGGAGTGAGTATGATTCCAGGCGAATTCCTCCAGTCGAATTCCTCATCCCAGGCCAAGCACAGCTTGGTGGAGGAAATTTCTCGCTTGCCTTGGATGCCAGGCCAGAAGGGGCATCACCTGAAGCAAAGGAGTTCATAACTTAAAACAACAAGAATAACTTAGGCAGCAGGCATATGTCTTGCTTCCCAAATACTCTGAATTTCTGGCACTTCTGCCTGGCTGGAAATAATTCAGTCTCAGCTATATTGGAGGTTCCTTTTGCATCCTGGGCTTATGAAAGTCCTGGGGGGGGGGGTCTCACAAGAGCAGCAGGCAAGTCCTCCAACCCACCTGTTAAGGCTACAATGTGGAGGACACAGCCTACCTGGTTTCCTCAAGGCCAAGGACACCGTGCACCTGGACTCCAAGGTCACAGCAACCTACACAGGAGTGGAAATTCCATACCTTCCTCTAGCAGTTGCCTTCAGAAGTTGCTTTCCTCAGCACTGACAGCTAGCCGGGCAGGGTCTCTCCTCCGGGAGCCATGCACTCTGCCTCCCTCCATGGCTGCACAAACTTTCTGCTTTCCCTCCCGGCTTCTGCAGCTGACTTCTTTCTTCTTCCCATCACACTTTCTGACTTTTGAAGCACAAAAGCTAGGAACAGGGGTACTCTCTGAGAAGCTTCTGTTTTCTGCCCTGCTGCAGAAACAGGAGTCTCTCTACCCCCAGGAGGTAGAGAGCACAGAGGCTTCCAGTCTCCAACAGGGCAGGACGTGGAGAGACCCCACAAAAGTCGTATATCAGGGAATTATCCTGTCAACATCACATCATCTGTCCCATGTGTGATGTCACTGTTTTCCACTTGTCATCTCCATGCTGCTTAGACTGGGGCCCGAGGGTCTTTGGAAGAACTGCCTCAGGACAGACTTTGCATATCAGTGGTCAATAAAGGTAACTGATTGAAATCATAGCATGTTTTTGAACGCTCTGTTGTGCAAGAAGACCCTGAATGATGTTTGCTGTGAGTATAACAATTGTACTGATTCCAGAATTCACAAGAAGAGTTGGAGACTTGGGATGGGATTCTCCACTTTCTTCCTCGAAGCCCACCTTCCCAGATTCCTTCTCTGCTGTGGAACTTTAGGTCTAACCCTTTGGGAGCACCCCCACAGTCTTTCTGATGCTAAGACTGAGATGTCTTTTCCTTCTTGGACTCCATCTCCTTCCCCTCCTCCAGGGCTTTGTCTGCCGCCTGATCCCAGGAGGGTCCCCACCCTGGCTTTGTGCTGGGGGTCCAGTCTTTAACCTCCCTGAGTTCCCTGCTGAGAGGCACCAGGCTTAGACGGTGGGGTGAGCAGATGGGATAAGGGGACTTGGCAGTGCTAGTCCATAGTGACTGAAAGATGATCAGATGTTTCACCCTCCCCAGTTAATCCTACGGGCACCCCCTACACCTTATTCTACTGAAAGAGTGTCTTTCTCTGTCATCCCAGCCTGATGTGTGTCTCAGGAAAGAGAAAGAAGGCAAAAGGAGAGGAAAAGGAAAAAAAAAAAAAAAAACCTTCTGCCAGATATGCCACATAGTATAAAAACAAATAGGGATGTATTATGAAAGAGAGTAAAAACTTCTGCCTGAATTTTAAAGATAATAAGTAAGACTTTGAAGAAATTTCTGGAGCCACCCCCTTAGGTATATGCCCCAAATGACTGAATTATGTATTTACTCATTTGGAGGTAAGTCACTGAAACAGTCTGAAATGTGCTGCCGTCACCCATCTTAATCTTTTCCTTGTTGTTTCGTAGGTAGTTTTAAAAATGTATGTTTATCAGAGTCATACATGTACATAGTTTTAAAACTTAAATGGTTCTTCAAGGCTTGTAATGAGAAACAGCGTTCCTCTTCCCACTCCAGATTCCCGTTCCCCAGAGGCAATCACTTTGAATTCCTGCCGTTTCTTCTGGTGCTTTCCTCCTGACTTTAAAATAACAAGTTTAGAAGGCCGTTTCTTGATTTTCCAGTTTAAATGTCATGGGATGAACTTCCACCATGGAAGAGGAGGATGTCACTCTTTAAAAACACCATCCTCCTGTGCATACGTGCTGTCTCTTCTCTTCGTCTCAGGCCCGTCATGGTAGTTACAGCCTAATTTTTGGCCAAATCAGTATTTGGTATTTACATAGTTATGACTATGTTCGTATTATTCACAGCTAAACCATGCAGTGCACATTTCCTATTTTGTACAACTTTTTGTTTTACTTGGAATAAACAGTTGCCAAGATTTCCCTTGGTTTAGTGCTCTCTTCCCATTCATCCCTAGACTCTGGGCCAGAAGGGGGCTCTCTTTGCAGTGGTGCAGATGCGTCATGGCTGGGCTTCCTCTCCTACTGACATCCTCCCAGGCACCCCCTCTGCCCGCACCCAGCACATGCGGTGGTCAGCTGTTGTCTTGGGGTTCTGGGAGTCCCCTTTGCCTTCCCTGCGTTGGGTCTCTAGTTGCTGAAAGATGAGTCCTCTCTTGTTTTTTTCCCTCTCTATAGCTTCCTGAAGAATGTTTTGTGCTGGGAAATGTTTTGAGAGCTTGTATGTGCAAAAATTAGTTATTCTACCTTCATGTTTGATTGGCAGCTTGGTCATAGATTTTTGACCCAGATTTTGAAGGCGTGGTCACTAGCTTCTGGCTCACAGAGCTGCCACCAGAAGTCAGATGCCATTCTCATCCCTCTTCTTTCATAGGAGGCCAGATGCCTCTCTGAAATCTTTCAATATTTTCTCTTTTATCCTGAGAGTGCTCTGGTGTGGTGTGGATCTCATTTCACTTAGGGGTTATTCAGTGGGTCTTTTCACACTAGAGACTGATGATCATTACGCAAAACCTGATACATTTTATTTTATTGTTTTCTTTAATTACTGACCCCCACTCCATATACTTTCTCTGTTCTCTTTTCTAAAACTTTGTTTTCCAATCATGGACCTCCTGGGAGAATTCACTTATTGTTGTAGCTTTTCTCTCCTATTGAGGCAGGAGAACAGGGTCTGGAGGTGGGGAATCTAAGATCAATTCATGCTGACTTCTTAAAATTAAACTGAGAGGAAAATCCCAACTTTCCATGCCTCAGTAACAAAAGGACTCAAGGCTGCTCCCCTCGCAAATCCCCTCCCCTTTTCTCCGTGGCAGATGGAAAATTGAAGGTACCTCTGGTTGGTTGCAGAAAGCAATCAGTTAAGGTTTCTCCACTTAAGATGAGGTCATTAGGCAGAACCCTAATTTGATATGACTGGTGTTCTTATACAAAAGAAGAGGAGACACAAACATCATGTGATGACAAAGACAGAGAATGGAGCGCTGCCAGGAACAACACCTGTCTCCACCAGCCAGACTGGAGAATTTCCCAATTCATGGGCATTGAGTACTCAGAAGGTCTTGCCTCATTAGCGGGCTATCATTAGTCCTACATTAAACCCAGCTCTTGTCCTGCCTAATAAAATTTGAAAGCAAGACTTGAAGGGATCAAACAATTTTCAGCTAATTCAACTGCATAAAAAAAGTTCAAGAATATTTATAGGAATACAAAAGTAACCAGCACCAAACAAGGTAAAATTCAAAATGTCTAGCAGTCAATAAAAAAAGAAGCAAAAAAATGCAACCCATAACGAGAGACAGTTAATCAATTGAAACTGATGCAAAACTGACATGGATGTTACAATTAGTGAACATGAACAGTAAAACTGTTATTATAACTGCATTCCACATGTTAAAAAAGTTTAGTACAGACATGGAAGATATTTAAAAGATCCAAACAAAAGACAATATATAAGATTTAAAATACACAGAATGGAGTTAATATCAAATTAGGCATCACAAGAGTTTGGTGATCTTGAAGATGTAGCAATAGAAATCACAGAGAGAAAAATTTAAAATGTCTTTAGGCTGGGCGTGGTGGCTCATGCCTGTAATCCCAGCACTTTGGGAGGTCAAGGGTTGTGGATCACTTGAGGTCAGGAGTTCAAGATTAGCCTGGCCAACATGGTGAAATCCCCGTCTCTACTAAAAACACAAAAATTAACTGGGCGTGGTGACAGGTGCCTGTAATCCCAGCTACTTGGGAGGCTGAGGCAAGAGAGTCACTTGAACCTGGGAGACGGAGGTTGCAGTGAGCCGTGATTGTACCACCACACGCCAGCCTGGGCAACAAAAGTGACACTCCATTTCAAAAAAAAAAAAAAAAAAAGTCTTTAAAAAACTCCCAGAGCATCAGTGAGCTGTGGGACAATTTAACGTGGCCTAATTTACGGATCATTTGAATCCTCAAAGGAGCAAAAGAGAGGGTGAGAAAGAAAAAGAACTGAAGAACTAATGGTCAGATCTTTTCCAAGTCTGATGAAATCTATAAACCTATTGTAATAGTTTCCTAGGCCTGCTGTCACAAAGAATCATAAACTGCATGGCTTAAAACAGCAGAAATACATTCCGTCTCAGTTCTGAAGACTAGAAGTCCAAACTCAAGGTCTTAAGGTCTATGCTCCCACTAAGGCTTTGGGTAAAATCCTTCCTTGTCCCTGAATCTAAAATATAAGCTGAAAAACAAAAACAAACAAATAAAAAAGAAACCCATTATTTCATGTGTTTTGTTGTCTTTGTGGTTGTTTCAGACAATAGTATCTGTCTGTTCCTTTCTCGAGCATCTTGACTGGTAGAGAGAATACTTACTGAAGAATTCTAAGTAAAATACTGATATGTCATGCTTGTGATTCTGGGAGATGATTTTGTCAGTCCTGTGCAGGATAGTCTGAAGCAGGATAGACTGAAGGTAGGGATGGGAAGGATAAAGAGGTCTCAAACAAGGACAAAGATAGCAGGGATGGAGAGAAGGGGGCTTTATGATAATTAGAGAGTGATGCTTCTCAGCCATCCCAAAGGAGGAGTGCAAGTAGGATTGCCTCGGCAGAAGCTAAGTGGTGTAGTTGCTGTGAACAGGGAGTCAGCCAGAGCTGGATTCAAATAGTGAATGTATCACCTGCTTTCTTTGCTGTGTTGGGAAAATTATTTGGTGACTCTAAGCTTCAGTTTGCTCATTTATACAATGGGAATCATGATAAAACCCATCTCCTAATGTTATAATGATTGAGTAAAATACAGGAACAGCACACAGCATATCTCACTTGCTCAAAAATGGCAGCCTCTCCTGTGGTTGGCCTTTTTGCTGTAATTATCATCTTCTTCCTCACCTGTCCATCATCTGTTGGTGCCTTCCATATTTCTATTCTTGTTCACCTTGGTCATGCTCAAAGCCACTTACGTGTTCAGAAATACAAATTGGAATCTCCAAGATCTGCCACCTAAGGTGTGTGCCCACACACTCCACTGTCTGATGGGCCAGAAGCGTATCCCCTGGGATATGAACTCTTCCTTCCCCACCCTGCTCCTTGCCCTGGGCCCCTGCTTGAAGTGTGGGACAGTTGTCATCAGCTACATTAGTCATCACATTAATCTATTTTCTTCATCTCAGCCTGCACGTCCAGAGTCAACAAACTGCCAGTTGTCCTCCCAAGCTCATGCTCACCTGCTCTCCCTTCTCCTCCCATGCCCATGTCTAATTCCAGCTTCCACAGGTGTCCCCTGGACTACTGCTACAGCACCCTAGTGTGCTTCTCTGATCGGCTTTTCCCTTCATTCACTCCATCCTCCACACTACTCTTTGTTCTTTTTTAACTTCTCTAATCTTTATTAATATTGACCGTACACATATATAAATACATTGTCATTACAAAAGATTCATATAGCACTGAAGCTTACTCAGTAAAAAACATGAGGCCGGGTGCGGTGGCTCACACCTGTGGTACCAGCACTTTGGGAGACTGAGGCGGGTGGATCATTTGGGGTTGGGAGTTCGAGACCTGCCTGGCCAACATGCTGAAACCCTGACTCTACTAAAAATACAAAAAAATGAGCTGAGCATGGTGGTGCGTGCCTGTAATCCCAGCTACTTGGGTGACTGAGGCATGAGAATCATTTCAACCCAGGAGGCAGAGGTTGCAGTGAGCTGAGATCACACCACTGTGCTCCAGCCTGGGTGACAGACTGAGACCCTGTCTCCAAAAACAAAAACAAAAACAAAACCAAAAATCCTCTCCTCACAGGTACCCACTACCTTCTCAGAGGTAACCACTGGCAACATTTTGATAAGAATTCTCTATTTTTTACATACTTACTTATAATGTACAAATATATAAATATATACACACGCATACACATATATTTGCTTTTGTTTGTTTGTTTTTGAGATGGAGTCTCGCTCTGTCACCCAGGCTGGAGTGCAGTGGTACGATCTCTGCTCACTGCAAGCTCTGCCTCCCAGGTTCACGCCATTCTCCTGACTCAGCCTCCTGAGTAGCTGGGACTACATGTGCCCGCCACCACGCTCGGCTAATTTTTTATATTTTTTAGTAGAGATAGGGTTTCACCATGTTAGCCAGGATGGTCTCGATCTCCTGACCTCGTGATCCACCCGCCTTGGCCTCCCAAAGTGCTTGGATTACAGGCATGAGCCACCGCGCCCGGCCTATATTTGCTTTTTAATGTAAGGAGTGTCATACATTGGATACAATTCTGTGATTTGCTTTTGGCACTTCCTGCGTCTTGGAGATTTTTTGTATCAGAAGATAGAGCCGTTCTTTTTACTACCTGCATCTTATTCTGTGTGTGTATGCAGTATTAGTGTTTTGTTTTGTGTGTGTGTATTATTAACTTTTATTTTAAGTTCAGGAGTACAAGTGCAGGATGTACAGGTTTGTTACATAGGTAAACATGCATCATGGGGGTTTGTTGTACAGATCATTTCATTACCCTTATATTAAGCCTAGTATCCATTAGTTATGTTTCCTGATCCTCTCCCTCTCCCCTCTGACCCTCCGACAGGCC
This sequence comes from Macaca fascicularis, assembly GCF_037993035.2. Taxonomy (NCBI): domain Eukaryota; kingdom Metazoa; phylum Chordata; class Mammalia; order Primates; family Cercopithecidae; genus Macaca; species Macaca fascicularis. The sequence goes on along the minus strand of NC_088383.1, from coordinate 57,172,656 downwards.
TAGTGTGTATTGTTCCCTTCTATAGGTCCATGTGTTTTCGTCATTTATCTCCCATTTATAAGTGAGAACATGCAGTATTTGGTTTTCTGTTTCTGCATTAGTTTGCTAAGGATAATGACCTCCAGCTCCATCTATGTCCCTGCAAAGGACATGATCTCCTTTTTGTTTATGGCTTCAGAGTATTTCATGGTGTATATGTACCACATTTTCTTTATCCAGTCTACCATTTGATGGCCATTTAGATTGATTCCATATTTTTGCTATTGTGGATAGTGCTGCAATGAATATACACGTGCATGTGCCTTTATAACAGAATTATTTATATTGCTCTGGTCATACACCCAGTAATGAGATTGCTGGGTTGAATGGTATTTCTGTATTTAGGTCTTTGAGGAATTGCCACATTATCTTCCAAATTGGTTGAACTAATTTATACTCCCACCAACAGTGTATAAGCGTTCCTTTTTCCCCACAACCTAGCCAGCATCTGTTATCTTTTGAGCTTTTAATAATAGCCATTCTGACTGGTGTGAGATGGTGCCTCTTTGTGGTTTTGATTTGCATTTCTCTAATGATCAGTTACGTTGAGCTTTCTTCATATGATTGTTTAGCCACCCTTATTGATGGAATAGTAGGTTGTTCTAAATTTGCACTTTTCTAATGAGGCAATGAATCTATATTCAACTTTATGCACATATGAGAGATGTTTTAGAACATATTCCTAGAAGTGGGATTTTTGTAAAGTGTAAGTTTAATTTCAGCAAATCTGCCTTTTGCCTTCTGGAAGGAGTTCTCGCATTCCGAGGCTCTTCAGTGATGCACGAGCAATCTCCTCACCATCCTGAGACCACATTGGTATGTTGCATATTTGTCCCTCTGAATCGAGAGAAACATATTTTTGTCTCAATTTGTGTTTTTATGATTGCTGGTGAGGAGGACCTTTCTGGACAGGATCCAGGGGACTTCACCGGGGGCCAAGTGGAGGACCGCTTCTGTAGTTTTCACTATCACCCTTTCCATTCTGCTCTCCTGGTTTTCCTTCCCTGCTGTTGAATAAAATCTGGGGCAATTCTCACTGAATTTGCAGTGGCTCAGTCTAGTCGGTCAGTCTAGGATCGCACAGCACAGTCAGGACCAACATAAATCTGACTCTGGGCTCTCATCCCAGTGAAAGCTTCCCCAGCCTCCAGCAGGAGCTGCCTGGAGAAGCTCAGCTGTTCTCACCCTTCTTTTCCCCCAACCCAGCAGGAATTGCTTATTATCCTTCTTAAGCAGGAAGGAGAAAAGATTAGGAGAAAAGGCCACAGAGTGGCTGATGTCATACAGCTTGGGGTTTTTCAGGCTTCTGGGTGCAATTTCTGATGCTCTCTCTGAATAATGCTTTGGGGGCTTATGAAGGCCCAATCCACTGTGGGCCCAGATTGTCCTTTTCTTGACAGAGGGAAGGCCTTTCACTGGGGCCACTCGTAGTGCCACCATCACCTTTAATTTGGGGCCTAGATGCCCTAGTTCCTTCCCCTCTCGTCACTGTCCTTTGCTTCCCCGTGTGCCAGCTTGCACAGAGCAGACATAGCCACATCCCCTCACCTTCGGTCTTTGGAGGGATGCATGTCACATTCTCCTGGTGACCCATCTTGGAGTTCCTCTCACAGTATGACTGCCCTCTGGCATGGGGTGAGGGGCAGATCACCTTCCTCCTCTGTGTGTGTCTGAGTGTGCATGCATATGTGTGCCCGTGTGCATCTCCAAGGAAGCTCGGGGACCACTGCCAACTTTTCACAAGAAACCTTGTCTCCCTCTGCCTCTCCTTTGGGTAAGAGATGGAGAGTTAAATCATCCTCTGAGCGGGTCTTGCATCGGAGTCCAGCATGTAGACACTGGGGCTAGTTGGCACCTACTGCCTTGTGCTTGACCTTCAGAGTCTCAGGCCAAATCAAGGCTGAAAGATTCCTGATTTAGCAGTCAACATTATTGCCTTATCTTAATGGTCCGGCCAAAGTCTTCACCCCTTTTTCTATTTCATTGTTTTCTCTTTGTGATTTGTAAGAACAATTTTTGGCTATTAATATTTCCGTTTGTTAGAAAATTCCACAGGTTACTCGTTTTTAAACTTTCTTTATGATGTGTTTTGATCTGTGGGAGTTTTATTTTTTTATGAGATGAATCTGTTAGTTGTTTCCTTTATGGCTTCTGGGTGTTGAATCTTCCTTCCTTGGAAAGAGAATCTCCACCCTAAACTTGTAAAAATAATATATTATTTTCCCTATCACTTTTATGGCTTTGTTTTTTCATTTAGCTCTTTCCAGTATTTATTTTTATTATAAAATGTATCCTAATGTAGCAAAAAAATAAAATGTCAACATAGAATATGTCGATAATGTCATCTTGATAACTTGATAATGTCATCTCTTTTCTCCTCCATCCCGGCTTCCATAGGTAACCAGTGTTAATAGTTTGAGCTCTATCTATCACACCTTGTGCTCATTCAAATATACAAAGTTTCATTTTGTCTTGTTTTACCAAAATGGGAAGATGATATTTAAATACCTCTGAAAGTTACTTTTTTTTACTGTATTATAGATTTTGTTATAATGTTTTTAAAAGGTTTTTAATTTAGATTTTTATTTGGTTAACTATAATTCACTTCCAAGTTGCGTATCTTTACCTAGTTTCCTCCAAGGATAACATTGTGTGAAACTGTAGTAGAATATCACGTCTAGGATAGTGACGGTGATGCAATCCACTGATTTTATCCCTGGGTTTACTTGTACTCTTGTGTGTGTCTGTGCACACGTGTATGCGTGTGTATTTCTGCACTACTTCATTACATGTGTAGGTTCCTGTAGCCACCACCACAGTCAAGATACAGAACATATCATCACCATAGGGACCCTCTTGTTGCCTTTTCATTACTCCCCACATTCTTCTTGTCCCCTTCCTCACACACATATTTGTCCACCTTCCTCCAAGCTCTAATCCCCAACAAGAATTAATCTGTTCTCTATTTCTACAACTTTGTTATTTCAAAATGTTGTGCAGATGGAGCATACGGTATATAAGCTTTTGGCACTGGCTTTCTTCATTCAGCACAATTCTTTGGTGACTCATCCAGGTTATTTATTGTGTGTATCAATATTTCCTTCCTTTTCATTGTTTAGTAACTTTCCATGGATTCACCAGTTTGTTTAGTATTCTCCTATTAAAGGACATCTATCCTGGCTTTCATTTTTGGGCTATTTTGATAAAGCGTCTATGAACCTTTGTGTACAAGTCTTTGTGATAACACAAGTTTTATTTCTCTCAGGAAAAAAAATTCAGGAATGAAATTTCTGGGTCATATGATGATTACATGTTTATTTGTTAACAAATTGCCAAACCATCTTCCAGAGTGTGAAACTACTTTTAAATTATTTTTAGAGATCTGTTTTTGACTAAATGTTTGTATCTCCCCAAAATTCATATGTTGAAATTCTTTCAGTGTGATGGTCTCAGGAGGTGGGGCTTTGGGGAAGTAGTTAGATCGTGAAGGTTGAGCCATCATGAATAGGATTAGGACCCTTATAAGAAGAGAGATTTTTTCCTTGGCCACATGAGGATACAATGAGAAGGTGTCCGTCTAACCTCACCAGACACTAAATCTACCAGCACCTTGATCTCAGACTTTCCAGCTTCTAGAACTGTGAGAAATAAGTCTGTGTTGTTTAAACTACCCATCTATGGGGTATATTTGTTAAAGCAGCCCAAACTGAATAAGACAAAAGCCCTCCAGGTTCATAAGCACAGATGTAGCCTTTTTGTTTTTAATAGCTTTGTAACGTTCCATTGTGCGGATAGGATGCAATTGATTCCACCATCCAAACTGTCTCATTCTTTTTTTTTTTTTTAATAACTATGCTGTGATAGGCATCTTCTTACAGACAGTTTTACATATTGATAAGAACTTGAACTTGGTTTCCATAGCTAGATTCTCAGAATTGATAATTTTAATAGATATTGTGTATCACTCTCCAAAAAGTTGTAGCAATTCACACTACCACTAGCAATGTATTAAATTAGACTTTTCTGCACCTCCTAGCAATGCAAACTATCAGTCTTCTTAGTTTTATTCTGGTACTTTATTGCTTTATAAGTTATATATTTAAATCCCTTTGGAACTTATTTATAGTGTAGAAAGAGAGTCTAACTTATTTTTCCCCTAAGTTGTTCTGGTTAGCTGTTACTGCATGCCAAACTACCCCCAAGTTTGGTTTGCCCTCAAACCAATAATTTACAACCACTACATCGCATGGTTCTGTGGATTAAGAATTGGGACAGGGCACAGCAGCAATGACTTGCTTTTGGTCCACAATGTTGGAGCACTCAGCTGGGATGGAGCAGGAAGGAGTCACGGGCTAGCCCATTAACTTCCCCTCTCTCCCTCCCCATGGCCTCCTCCGATGGCAAATCTGGACTTCTTCACAGCATGGCCAATTCAGGAAAATCAAACTTCCCACAGGACAGCACAGGGCTACCAGACAAAGGAAGCAGAATCTGCTGTTCCCTTAAATGCTTGGACTGGAGCTGGCACAGTATCACTTCCAACATACTCTAAAGCAACTAAAATCCAGCCCAGATTCAAAGGGAGGAGGCAGAGACCCCACCTCTCGATGGCAGGCATATTTAGACTCTGGAGCCATCTTTAATCTGCCACACAGGTGGATACCCAGTTATGCCCATGCCAGCTATTTCATTATTCTTTAGTCATTGAATTGAATTTTTTTTTTCTGGGCTCTGTATTCTATTTCACTGATTTGTCTTTTCCTTGGCTAACTCTGTTCTGGTTTGATTCTTGTGGTTTATATTTTGATATCTAGTGATGTGGTGCCCCATGATTGACTCCCCTGCTCTAGAATTTGATGTAATCCTGTTTCATTTACACACTCAAGTGAAATTTGGGTTAGCTTCTCATATACTGTAGATATCATGTTTGGATTTTTATTGGAATGGCTCAAAACGTGTAGGTTAATTGTGGGAGAATGTATATCTTCACAATATCAAGTCTTTCCTTTAGAAACACAGCACATCTATTTATTTGGGTTTCCTTTTTTAATTGAAGTCTTGTAATTTTATTCACACAGGTGTTACTGGAAATGTTACTGAACGTCTCATTGGTTATATTATGTTATAAAGACAAATCTCTTGGACTTCCTAGGTAATGGTTTTATCTGCTAATGATGTCGGGGTTAGATCTTTTGCTCCAATATCATATCTCTTGTAAACATTTCTGGTGATACTGCCTTGATGAACATTTCAATACATGTTAAGTATTTAATGGTGGTGATGGGGAGAGACATTCTTTTCCTTCTTTCTTCCTTTAGTGTAACATAGCAACCATTTACCTTTCAGTGCATTATTTGATAGAGTCTTCAGCATATACCCATCCCTAAAGAATTTCCCTTCCATTCTTGTTCAGCTCAAAGTTATTATTATAAATGGGTTTTGATTTTTTTCAAATGCATTTCCTACATCTTTAAAAATGATCCTATGAATTTTCTTAACTTGCTAATTGAAAACATTTCCATGACAGATTTTCAAATATTGAACAATTTTGAACCCTGCATGGTGATCAAGCAGACTCTCTCCCTGGCTCTATCTCCACGGGTTACACTTTGAAGGGCATCCCTGGGGAAAGCCAACCTGGAGGTGGTACCTACTCAGGTGAGCTCTTCTTTCAGAGACCATACCAGGGGGTGTCTGCTGTCCAAAGCCAGGAAACAGTTGTTTTCTGCATTCAGCCCAGCTTGTATATGATTCCCAGGGGGGCAGTATCTCCCATACCAATTACTATTATGTACCTTTCCTATTTTTTAAGTTTTACCTATTTTTACTATTTTTAATGATGCAAATATGCAAAATTTTATAAATAATCATTTACCTGCTTTCTATTTTATTAAAATAGATGCTTATGAATGGAATTACTGAGTTAGTGTGTTTTTGATCTGTATTGCAGAGTTGGCTTTCTAAATCATTATACTAATTGACAGCAATCCAGAAAAGTATGTTTTATTGCACCTAAGCCAGGATTGATTGCTACTAAACTTCAAGTTTTGATGAATGTGTTGATGAAGAAAAGTTATACCTCATACTTTCAATTTATATTTGTTTGATTATTCAGATGCTGCATGTTTTTCTTACTTTTGGAAATAAACGTTTAATTTTATAACAGTTCTAGATTTATGGAATTATTGTGAAGCTGGTACCGAGTTCCTATGTACCCTATACCCTGTTTTTCCTATTGTTAACAACTTACATTGGTGTGCCACATTTTCTACAACTAATGAACCAGCAGTGATGCATTACCATTAACTCAAGTCTACACTTGATTCAGATTTCCTTAATTTTCATTTAATGTTTCTTTTCTGTTCCAAGTTCCCATCCTATCCAGGACATCACATTTCATTTTCTCTTCATGTCTCTTTAGGTGCCTCTTGGCTGTGACAGTTTCTTAGGTTTTCCTTATTTTTGATGACCTTGACAGTTTTAAGGAGTGCTGATCAGGAATTTTGTAGAATGTCCCACAGTTGGGATTTGTCTGATGTTTTTCTCATGATTGTGTTAGGGTCTGGGTTGTTGGGAGGAAGCCCACAAAAGTAAAGTGCCATTCTCATCCCACCATATCGAGGGAACATGCTATCCACATGACTTATCACTGTTGACAGTGACCTTGACCACCTGGTCCAGGTAGTGTTTGTCAGGTTTCTCCATTGTAAAGTTACTCTTTAAAAAGAAATCCTTTACCATCCTGTATTTTTTGTAGAAAGTCACTTCCCTGTCCTCTGCAAGATGTACAAGGGGATCTTTCTCAGATCTTCACCATGGCCACCTTGTGGGGCTCCTAGACTTAAGGCCCATGAAAGTGAGGACCCCTCTAAGACTGCAGCCCCCTAAAGTTTCTCACTTTTTTCTACTCCACACTCAGTTCCCAGCAACTCTTCCTCAAAATACCACCTAAGTGTTCCCACCAGTTTATGGTTCTAGTGGCTTCTGCTCAAGGTGAGCAGAGCCCAACTAGGACTCCAGACCTGCTGAACTCTCCAGGTTTCCAGGTGGAGGTTTGCACTGAGCCCTTGAATCTCTGACAGGTCCTGAAACATTGGTTGATTTTCAGTGTTCCAGCTTTTTCTTGTTGTAAGGATGGGAGAGATGATTTCCAGGCCTTTTATGATTGGAGCTGAAACTGGAAGTTCTCCTTTTTTTTTTTTTTTTAGTAATTCATGCATTTCCTTTTAGATTCCTTTTTTCATACTAAATTTTATGGAGACTATATATTAAGAATATTAATCCTTTGTTATATTTGTTGTGAAAACAATTCTTTTCTTATTATTTATTCTTTATTTCTCACTGTGAGAGATAACGGAAAGACCAGAGATGAATTCAATGTGAAGTGGAAGGCGTTTGAGCGTGGTGACTGAATGTGACAACTGGTCAATATTTGTACCCATCAATTTGAGCTTCAAGAATGTGCTTACATCCTCCCCAGACCTCAGAGGCTTTCGAGCTTCTCTGTCTTTACTGGCCTCCAGTCTCTGAGGGTGACGCCTCCTCTTCCTAGTGGGGTGAGCCCATTGCACTCTCTTCTTGGTGCAGTTTCCTTCTCTCCCTTCCTGAAGCCTCCCCCCTGGCCAAGAATTATATTCCTTCACTTACTCCTGCAACCCTGCAACCCTAAGCTTTCTCTTCAAATACCAATCTGATCTTGATTTTTCCCCTTTCAGGGCCAAATTAATAGAAGACATAGAACAACAACAACAGAAAAAAGAAAAGGCCGTCCATCTTTGGCTCTTATTTCTGTATCACTGCCTGCTTCTTAACCTATAGCTGCTGTGACTCTTACCCTTACTGCAGCCAGGATATACCACCACTTACAAAGCTGGCTCGTGTCCTTTAGGGTCTCTCCAGTGCCTGTCTCCTCTTTATCACTTCTTACCGTTTAAAACCACCACCTGAGTGTCCATGGGGTCTGGGCCTCCAGAAGCTCCTCCCCTGAGCATGGAGCTTTGTTTTGTTTGTAGGCAGTCACAACATGGAAATGGAAGGGAAAACCAGGGAGAAGAGGCTTACACACTTTTTGCATGGGAGGTCCAAGCTACACGGGTGAAACACTGTTTCTTTCCTTCAAAGGCTAGTCATTCGAACCCGGCTTGGTTTTGATTTTCCATCTAAAAGGAAAGGGCAAAAACATTATTTCCTCTGAGAACTCCTTTCAACATCCCAGAAGCCTGGGGGGAGATTAATGGGGAGATTGATGTGTGACATTTATATACAGGGTTTGGGAAGGCATTGTTTGTTTTATAAATTCATTTCTGTTGTTCATGGTCTCAATAGACATGGATTGGTTACCCACAATAGTTTAATCATAATATAACCTCAGGCGAAGCTCCCATCTGCCCCTAATTCGGGGCCTCTCAACAGGACATAGCAGAGTTTGCATGTGTAGTTTTCTTGGAAGATGGAGCAAGGAGTAACCAGCTAACACCATCCATTTCCAGGAAACAGGGAGCATATTATGATTTCTAAGATGGAAAGTGTGTTTCAGCTGCTGTCTATTTGGAACTACTGGGTCATGTTAAGTCACAACAGGTCAGTGCTAGCTTCTAGGGGACCCACAGAATGGACACTGCTTAACTGAAGCAGAAGGAAAGATGTAAATGCCTGCTGTGTGTTAAAGCAGGACAAGGGGATGAGGAGGCCTTGTGGCATTGTGTATACTGTGCACTGAGCAAGGATGAAGGTGTTCCTGCTTTCAGCCCGAGTCTCTCCAGACAGGTTGGAGACTGATAGCATCAATGGAGGCAGTTTGGCAGCTGTAATCTGGGGACTTGACAATTTCAAATTCAGCTTTTGTGAACTGGAGAACGCACTACTTACCAAGTAACAGTAGGGCAGAGACACATGTTAACGAAGATGGCTCCATTAAACTTTTCAGACTTGGTACACTGTGTTAAAGCAACCATGAACTACTGCACAGCAGAGTTAAAAGGAACCCAAGCCTTTACTCCAGGTGGCTGCGTGTGAGGCTGGGAGGAAGAAGTGCCAGCACGGCCCTGGTGCTCACACTGACTCGTGTGGATCTGGACATATCAGCTTGAAGAGTCCGGTGCTGATGAACTGTGCCCATGTTGAACCTCTAAGTATAGGATGGAAGGGAAATGGACAGTGGAAACGATCCTGTCCTGTTACATTTACCAGATCCACTAACCACCTCTGCAGCCCCCGCACAGGTCCTGTCCCCTCCGCTGCCGGCTCCCTCGCTAGACTCTCCAGTTCTCACTTCTGCAGCTGCACTCCACTCCTTTTTGATTTGAGGAACTGGCACACACAGCTCCTTCTTTACAGTGCATTTCCCCGATATTTGACCTGGTTAACGCCTCCCTTAGTGTTTTACTGTATCTACCTCAAGGGCAAGGTCAGAAAATCCTAATATGACACAAACATGCGTGTTGCTCAGTAAGTCTCCCTCCCACCCTGTCTCCTCCCTCTCCAGGTCTCAGTGGAATAAATGACGTTTCCTCCGGGAGGTTTTCCGGCCTCCCACACCCCAACCACACTTCCCCATGATGTTATGTCATGGGTCTTATCACAGTTTTTAATAATCTGTACGACTATTGTGGGCATTGTTAGTAGAGAAACATCACGTCTTTTGTTCACTTCTTTTCTCAGCACCCAGCCCAGAGCCTGATGCTTGCGTGTTCCATCAATGTCAGCTGAATCAATAATTGCTGCTTCCTGCGCTCATTTAATTGCTTCAGGAATGAAGACTGTTGTATTAATTTCCTTGGGCTGCTATAACAAATATCCACAAACTGGGAGGCTTAAAAAATGGGAATTTGTTCTTGCACAGTGTGGAGGCCAGAAGTCCGAAATCAAGATGTCAGCAGCAGCCGGGCCATCGGAAGTCTCTAGGGGAGGACCCTTCCTCACCTCTCAGCTACTGGTGTTGCCGGCGATCCTTGACGTTCCTTGGCTTGTAGACACATCGCTCTCGTCTCTGTGTCTGCTGTCACTTGGCATTCTCCCCGTGTGTCTGTTTCTGCCTCTTTTCGTTTTCTCGTGAGCACAGCAGTCGTAATGGATTAAGGATCCACCATACTCCACTATGCCCTCAGCTTTACTAATTATACTACTACCATCATATTTACAAATGAAGTCACATTCTGAGGTTCCAAGAAGAATGCAAATTTGGCGGGGTCTGTGGGGGAGATTATTTCACCCACTGCAGTTGAGAGAAGTCTCCCTTTCTGCCTTCAGGGATTGCCTGGGTGATGTCCCTTGCATGGCGTCTAGTGTGCTGCTCTGATGGCTCTGTCCAGTACTCCCTGCTTGGTGCCTCATCACTTATCACAGAAGGTTGTGACGAAGCAGGGACAGGGTAAGGATTCCCAAGAGGGGAAACCCAGACTCGCACTGGTAATTGAGAGATAAGGGTCCGGAGCCCAGCTTCCCTGGAAGTCAGCAAGCATTTATTTATTCCACACAGTCTGCAAACCACTGTACCATCCACAGAGATGGGAGGGTGTGGCCCTGAACCTCCGGAGGGACCCTGCATCCTTTCCTGAGAATGAGGGACCATGTTACTGTGTCCAGAGTTGGTTCCTGTCAGTAGGTTCCCGGCCTGGCTGACTTCAAGAATGGAGCCGCAGACCTTCAAGGTGAGAGTGTGACAGCTCTTAAAGATGGCACGGACCCAAAGAGTAAGCAGTGGCAACTTTTATTGTGAAGAGTGAAAGAAGAAAGCTTCCACAACGTGGAAGCGCACCAAGATGGTTGCCCCCTGCTGGCTGGGGGGTGGCCAGCTTTTATTGTCTTATTTGTTCCCGCCCATATTCCGTTTCTGTCCTATCAGAGTGCCCTTTTTTCAAGCCTCCCTGTGATTGGCTACTTTTAGGATCCTGCTGATTGGTGCATTTTACAGAATGCTGATTGGTGCATTTTACAGAGCTGATTGGTGCGTTTTACAATCCAGCTACAGAGTGCTCCTTGGTGCGTTTTACAATCCTCTTTTAAGACAGAAAAGTTCTTCAAGTCCCCCCTCAACCCAGAAGTCCAGCTGGCCTCACCTTTCATTACTCTGGGGCCTTGGCACTGTCCTCTGGGCCTTCCCTCATCATGTGGTCTGAACCGCCAGGAGTCTGCTGAACAGGACGCTGATCCTCCTCTGCTTTGCTGGCATTAGGGGCCTGAGTGTGTGACCTTAGGCATGGAAGTGTGACCTTGAGCAGTGCACATGGGCCAGAGCAGTGTGAGTGGGCTCCAGACAGGCTCCTCTCACACCTTGGGGTCAGACATGTCCTAGGGCAACTGGCAAGCCCTAGCCTCTAAACAGACTCACACCCCATCACACTGGGCCTCTGCCAGTGGGGGGTGGGCTTGGCTAGATTTCCAGGAAGCAGAAAGAATCAACACAAAAGCAATCATACTGACAGAGACTTCGAGGGCTGGGGGTGGTAAGGGCATGGGGAGGTCAGAGCTTCGTGTCTAGTTTTTTCCTAAGCACATAAGCCCTTTAGCAGCAGGGCTGCTGGGGAGATAATGCAACAGGCTTGTCAAGTAAAACTGCACGTATCTTTTTGAAAGACAGCTTTTTAAGGTATGACTCACTACGCAATATATCCGCTTACTTACTATGCAATTCACCCACTTAAAGTGTACAATTCAGTGGGTTTTGGTATATTCAGCATTGTGCAACCATCAACACTGTCAATTTCAGAATATTTTCATGACCTGAACCCTGCACCCCTTAGCTATAATCCCGCAAGCCCCAGCTGTAGGAAACCACTTATCTGCTTTCTGTTTCTATAGATTTGCTGACTCCAGACATTTCATACAAATAAAACCAAGCAATACATAGACTTTTGTGTCTGCTTCTTTCACTTAGCCTGACAATTGTAAGGTTCATCCGTGTCGTAGAATGTGTCAGTACTCTGTTCCTTTTTTTTAATGGCTGAATAATATTCCACTGGATGGATGGACCACAAATCATTTATCCGTTCACCAGTTGATCTACATTTAAGTTTTTCCCACTTTTTTACATTATAAATAGTGTTGCTATTAACACTCATGTACGAGTTTTTGTGCGGACATTTTTTGTCACTTCTCTTGGGTATACACCTGGGACTGAAATTCCTGGTCATATGGTAACTGCATGTATAACTTTTTGAGGACCTTCCCGACTGTCTACAAAAGCAGCTGCAGTCAGGGAATGTAGGGCCACATCTCCCCTCAACCCTGAATTCCCATGGCACCTGAGAGACGAAGAGGGTTTCAAAGGTTTACTAGAGGGCCAGCAATATAACGAGGGAGGGGGGGCAGTGCAAAATGAAAATGCAGACCTCTTGTTCAAAAAGCAGAAAAGGGCCATTAAAGGAACAAAAAATGTGAAGAGTTTTCTCTTTTACGGCCTCTCTCTCTTTTTCCCTTTATGACGTTTTCTATTTGTTACTGAATCCCCTGCTCCCTTAGGCGTGGGGACAATCGGAGTGAGTGCAGATCCTCCCAGCTTGCTCCCACTCCCACCAGCCACAGAACTGATGCACCATGCCCCAGCCAGGCATGGGTACATTGAGCCCCATGTCTTCTCTCTCCGTAAGCCTGCCCCCCAATTCACAGTGGGTAGGAGACCCCAGGATGTTGCAGTCTTCACAACAGGGTGTGTTAGTTCCTGAACTGGGGTGTCAGTGAGAGGTTTGCACCTGCCAGGTCACCTCCTGAACACACTATAGTGCTGCCCAGCTGGAATGTGTCACTGCCGGACCCCACCCTAAGGTGCTCTGGGCCACCCACACCAGACCTTAGCCCTCCCCCATGCCTCAGCCTCCCCTAGGAGCAGAGGTTGGTAGCTGTTGCTGGTCGGAAGTGGGAAAGGGGTGTCTGGGAAGGATCCGAAATGCTGGGGCAGGTGACCAGATGGCCAAGAACCTCTCCTGGGAGGCAGGGAAAGGCAATGGGCAGTGAGGCTGTGTGTGAACCGAGGCTGTGTGCCTCCGTGTATGCTCTATTGTCCATCTGATTTCACTTAGGAAACACAGACGCAAAGATCGGGAAGAATTTCCTGAGGGCACTCAGCAGTTGCAGTGCATTAAGCCCCAAATTCAGTGCCCTTCTGAGAGCAGGATCTGTGGCCTGTGCTGGTTACCCACACATAAGGCCAGTCCTGGTGTCCCACAAGATTTATTGGGAGACGGGCTAAGTCCTAGCTCAGAGGTAGGGGACACACAACACCCCTCCCATGTGGAGGATGGTCGCCACCAGAGGCTCTTGCATTCTTTCATGACAGTGAGCTGGTGGACAAGGGGTCTCTTAGTGGCCACAGGACAAACCCCACAGGCCACCCACATCGAGGAAGCATCCAAGGAGCAAGAAGAAGGTGAGATCAGGGACTCATCCCACTAGGGGTAGGAAGCCAGACAGGAAGAGATCCCAGTGCCCTGCCCTCGCTTGGGAGTCAGAGAGGAAGGAGAACAGAGAGAAAGAGAAAGAATCCCTGGATTTTAACCAAAGATGTTGATATGGTTTCAGTATTTGTCCCCTCCAAATTTCATGTTAACTTGTAATCCCCAGTGTTGGAGGTGGGGGTCATGGGAGGTGTCTGGATCATGGGACGGATCCCTCATGAGTGGCTTGGGCCATCTCCTCGGTGATGAGTGAGCTCTTGCTCTGAGTTCACAGGGGATCTGGTTGTTTAAAAGCATGCGGCACCTACCTCGCCCCTTCTTTCTCTTGCTTCTGCTCTCACCGTGTGATGTGCCTGCCCCATCACTGCCTTCCACCATGACTGGAAGCTTTCCAAGGCCTCCCCAGAAGCAGATGCCGCCATACTTCCTGCACAGCCTGCAGAACTATGAACCAATTAAACCTCTCTTCTTATACATTACTCAGTCTCAGGTGTTTCATTTCATTTCATTTCTTTCTTTCTTTTTTTTTTTTTTTTCTGAGAAGGAGTCTTGTTCTGTTGCCCAAGCTGGAGTGCAGTGGCTTGATCTCAGTTCACTGCATCTTCCAGCTCCCGGGTTCAAGTGACTCTCGTGCCTCAGCCTCCCAAGTAGTGGGATTACAGATATGTGCCACCACACCCGGCTAGTATTGGTATTTTTTGTAGACACAGGGTTTCACCATACTGGTCAGGCTGGTCTCAAACTCCTGGCCTCAAGCGATCCTCCTGCCTCAGCCTTCAGATGATTTTTATGGCAGTACAAGGGTGTTTTTTATGGCAGTACTGCAGCTATATTAACATGGAAGTGTGGAGTCTTAAACCGCAAGTGACTAAGTTACTTTGACTTGGTACTATTACATTTATGGATCTCAAATCCATCTGAAGAGCTCTGCTCTAACAACCATTACAGAGAGTAAAACATCTTCCTTTGCTTTTACAACCAAGGTCTGTGGACTGTCGCATCTGCGACATGACACCTGCATACGGGTGCTAGTCAGGGCTTACGCCAGACCAGGCAGGGCCAGAGCTTCTTCACATCGGCTAACTTTCATAACAACCACACGCAGCAAGTATGGCTTCCTCGCCACTTTTTGGAAGAGGAAACCAAGGCTCAGGGAGGTGAAAACCCCTGGGTGATCATGAGGTGAACAGTTAAAATGCAGCGGGGCCAGAACCAAAGCCCCCACCCTGCTTGTGAAAGGTGAAACCAGCTGGGCTTCTGGGTCAGGTGGGAACTTGGGAAACTTTTCTGTCTAGCTAAAGGATTGTAGATGCACCAATCAGCGCTCTGTGTCTAGTTAAAGGTTTGTAAATGTCTAGTTAAAGGTTTGTAAATGCACCGATCAGCACTCTGTAAAAACGGACCAATCAGCACTCTGTAAAATGGACCAATCAGCAGGATGTGGGTGGGGCCAAATAAGCGAATAAAAGCAGGCCACCTGAGTCAGCAGTGGCCACCCCCTCGGGTCCCCTTCCACACTGTGGAAGGTTTGTTCTTTTGCTTTTCACAATAAATTTTATTGCTGCTCACTCTTTGGGGTTGCACTACCTTTATGAGTTGTAATACTCACCATGAGGGTCTGCAGCTTCATTCCTGAAGTCAGCGAGACCATGAACCCACCCAGAGGAACCAGGAACAAACAACTCCGGATGCACCACCTTTAAGAGCTGTAATACTCACTGTGAAGGTCTGAGGCTTCGCTCCTGAAGTTGGGGAGACCACCAACCCACCGGAAGGAAGAAACTCCCCAGACATCTGAACATCGGAAGGAACAAACCCCAGATGCACCACCTTTAAGAGCTGTAACACTCACCGTGAGGATCTGCAGCTTCATTCTTGAAGTCAGCAAGACCCAGAACCCACCTGAAGGAATATTCTGGACACACTTGGGCTTCTAATCCTTTCTTTACTCCTAATCTTTGTGTGTGTGTATGTGTGTGTGTCTGTGTGTGTATGTGTATGCATGTTGCATGCATGTCTTTATGTAGTAAATACTTTGAGAATGCTCCAAAAGAAGAGAGGGGAGTAAGGGTGAAAGCTCAGGCTGTATGGTGAGGGGCATCAGGGGATAGGGGACCCTGAAAAAGGTGGTCCCAAATTCTGGCCAGCTGGACGAAAGGATGAAGACAAGGATGGCCTGACATCCAGAAAGGGAATTATACCTCTTCTGCCTAAGATACCTGTCATGAAAAGCCTCGTGCTCTGGGCCCAGGGGCCTATAAAGACCTGGGCCCGTAAAGACGTCTCTGGGACCGTAGGCAGGCTTTTCAGTGGGTAGCAAGCCAGACTCCGAAGACCAAATTTGGGAAGCGGAAAGCAGATCTTAGAGGGACAAAGCCAGCCCATCCAGGAAGGACTCCCTTCCTGCCAGGTTCCATTCGGTTAGCTCCTGCCCCCTCCACCCTGTGAGACATTGGGCCTTGCATCCCAAAAGCTGGGATTCGAGGCTGGCTACAGGATATGCTTTCTTACACACCACACACTAGATGGCTGGAGACAGTCCCTGAAGGTCCTGATGGGATGGCTTGGAGACAAGCAGCCTGAATAACCTGAATTCTAAAACAACACACTCCCAGTTTTTTGTTTATTTCATTTTGTTTTTGAAACCGAGTTTCAGTCTGTCACCCAGGCTGGAGTGCAGTTGTGTTATCTCAGCTCACTGCAACCTCTGCCTCCTGGGTTCAAGCGATTCTCCTGCCTCAGCCTCCTGAGTAGCTGGGATTACAGGTGTGTGCCACAGCACCTGGCTATTTTTGTATTTTTAGTGGAGATGGGGTTTCACCATGTTGGCCAGGTTGGTCTTGAATTCTTGAACTCAGGTCATCCACCCACTCGGCCTCTCAAAGTGCTGGGATTACAGATGTGAACCACCATGCCTGGCCCACCCCCAGTTTCTTAAGATGATTGAGGGGTTTAGGTTTTTCATGACTTCTCCAGGTCTGAGTGTAGTCTTCCCCTTTAATGCTTGAGAAAGGGAGTGCAATATGTGTCTTTCATGTTAATTACATCTCCTAATAGAACTCTGTGGTAAGAGCACTTTTCTTGCATTTTAATATTCACTTGCACATCAGAAACAAGAAGGTCTACACTCCATACACCTAATTACTGACGAGCGCCCTGTGTTTGCATAACATAGACGCTCACGTGCACAAACTCCCCTGTCCTTCACGCAGGGTGTCATCGTTTGCCCTCTTCGGTCTTTCAACCCAGTCTTTCTTGATTCATCTCTCCTAATAAAGCGGCTGAGTTAAAACCTGTGGACATTGCAGCCTTCATTGATATATATTTTTTAAATATTGTATTTCATAACCATTCAGTGCTCATGGAAATTCAAATTACTAGGAAAATTACTATAGGCACACGCTAATAACTATCTCATAACAGCTTTGATTAACACTGAAATACATCTTATTAAGGTCATTGGATCAGACATCAAACGAATAAAACTATGTGGGGATATTCATTCAGCCAGAGTAAGTTGGGACAGTGGTTGTGGGTGGGGGAAGAAGGGAGTTTCTAAAGCCCAGGTGGGGCTCGGAGAAGGTCCCTCATGTAATAATGTGTGTGAAGAGCTTTGGTTTCATAAGCTGTTGTGAGTAATTCCAAATTACCTCTGATGTGCAAACACATACACACATACATGCAACCACACACACAGAGGGGTTCCCTTTCAATCATCCACTAAAAATATTTATGCTCTGGGCCTTCCCATGGGTCTGCCTTCATTTTTAATGCTTTCCTCTTCCTGTTTTAAGCAAGGCGGAGATAACAGTGGGAATCTCCAAGCGACACCATGACGTGCTATCCATCAACTTTAGACATGTTTTGTTTTTCTCCCAACATTTTTATAAACATTGCAAACACACACAAAGTTAAAAGAATAGTACAATAAATACTTGAAGGCTTTCGACCCAGATTCAACAATTATTTACCTTCGGCCACAGTGACCTGTGTGTCTGTCTGCCTGTCTGTATACTTCTTTATTTTTATTGAGCCATTGGAAAGTTTTGCACATCACGCCTTCACCCTTAGATACCTCAGCTCTCAGTTTCTAAAAATAAGGACATCTTCCCATTATAACCACAACATCATTATCGCACCTAAGAAAAATAACATCACAATGTGATCTCAGATCTAGCTTATTCACAAATTTCCCTGCGTTAGCCCCAGACCTCCTGGGCACAGGCCATCATTGCAAGTAAAGCAGCCAGGCCACTGTCCTTGTATGTGAACACACCCTTCCTTCCTGCGAGGTTCCTTCAGGTCGGCTCCTACCCCCTTTACCCTGTGAGAGGGGGCCTTGCATTCTGAAGGTGGGGGTCCAGAAGGAAGGGAAAATAAGATGCATGGAGGATGCCCTGCGTCTCCTGCCCTCCAGTCAGATGTTTAGAGCTGGGCCATGGTGTGGTTTGAGGTGGGTTACAGGACTGGTCTCTCTTCTTACACACCACACACTGGGTGGCTGGAGGCAGCCCCTGCAGCTCCTGACAGGACACTTTGCAGACAAGTAGCCTCTGGGGCTGCACATCTTGGTCTGCCTGGCTGGCTGGGGTCTTGGACCACCCCATATGCCATTTCCATCTGAGCATGTGAGCACCTCATGGCTTGGGCCTTGGGTCTTCCTGGAGCCACCACAGGTGGAGAGGAGAGGCTACCTCTGCATTCACCAGCACCTTTCAGAGGGAGTGGAGGGAGGAGTGGGGAGGTGGGCTACCAAGTGCTTCATGTTCCACTCTTGTGACAAAGCACCTCAAACTGATTAGCATAAATCAACAACCATTTCAATATGCTCTCGAATTGTGTGGGTCAGGAATTGGACAGGGAACAACAGGGCTGTTTTGTCTCTGCTCCATGATGTCTGACTTCGGCTGAGAGACACAAAAAGCTGGACATGACTTGAAGGGCTGAGGGCCAGACTTGGCTGGAGGCTCTTCACTCCTAGGTCCAGCACCTGTCTGGAATGACCACAAGCCTAGACATAGAGTGGGATTGTCAATCGGGTAACTCGGGTAACTCTCCATGGGTCTGGACTACGGTGTTCTAGAGGGAGCCTCCTGAGACAATACCCAGGAAGCCAACATCCCAAGAGAACAAGTGGGAGCCACTTGGCCTCACTGAGCTACCTTGGGAGTCACTCACCATCACTGCTGCCACATACTGTGGGTTACAAGTGAGCCACAGAGACCAGCTCAGATTTGAGAGGAGGAGCCATAGACCCTGTCTCCCATGGGGCAGTGGAAGGTCACATTGCAGAAGAGCATGTGGTTGGGCAACACCGTCATCATCTTTGGAGAATACCATCTGCACTGTGCTGTGGATATTTCCAAGCCTGTCTAGACAGTGGCTGTTGACAACAGTGACTGGAAGGAGGCAGCTTTGGGTCTGCACACACCAGGAGATCAAGAATCCCAGGGGATAGAGGCAGCCTGGCCAGAGGAGAGGAGCCCCAGCTCTAACCTTTCTGGCCCACAGTCTTGTCCCTATGCTTACAGGCACTAGCTGGTTTAATTAGGCAGCAGGCCCTTAATTGTATGAGACTGAAGCTACTAGCTCTGGGCTAAGCAGGCAGGAAGCCCCGGCTAGACCCTGAAACCAATCCGCCTTCCCTCACCCCACCGCCTCCTCACTGAGGACCAGAGCTGGCCTTCAACTCTCCAAGGGCTGCTCTGCTCTGGACTCTCTCACTGGTAAGATGTGTGACCATGTGCACGCCACTTCACCCAAATGAGCCACAGTCTCTCACCAGGAAGAAGGAGGCCATGAGTCCTGCCTGATGGAGCTCCCGGGCTGGTGGTCTAGTAGCACCGGGCATGCTTGGGGCATACGCATAAGGAGAGCCAACGCTGTGCATTATCAAGTGTCACATGTTGATGTGTTTATCCATAATCCACAAAACGTTGTCCTGCATTTTAAGTGCTCTAAGCACTCAGCTACTCAAGAGGCTGAGGCTGAGGAGGATCACTTGAGCCCAAGAGTTGGAGTCTGCAGTGAGCTATGATCATGCTACTGCCTTCCAGCCTGGGCCACAGAGACAGACCCTATCTCCAAAAAAAAAAAAAAAAGAAGAAAAAAATAAAAAAGCCAGGCTGGGGGCGTTGGCTCACATCTGTAATCCCAGCACTTTGGGAGGCCAAGGCGGGTGGATTGCCTGAGGTCAGGAGTTCGAGACCAGCCTGACCGACATGGTGAAACCTCGTCTCTACTAAAAATACGAAAATTAGCTTGGCATGGTGGCAGGCACCTGTAATCCCAGCTACTCAGAGGCTGAGGCAGGAGAATCACTTGAACCCAGGAGGTGGAGGTTGCAGTGAGCTAAGACTGGGCCATTGCACTCCAGCCTGGGCAACAAGACTAAAACTCCATCTCAAACAAAGAAATGAACGAACAAAAAAAAACCTTAGTTTACTTTTGATTAAAACTTTTTGTAAAAGTAAATACTCTCAGCTAGGTGACTGGTCTGCTGAAGGTTGGAGATGGTGGGCTCTCTCTTCTATTCCAGGGGCCAGGCAGCTCTGCAGCTCAGTGATTTCCTCAAGGCAGCCATGGTTCTTCATCTGTTTAGGCTCACAGGCCTTTGAGAATCTGATAAAAGCAATTAATACTCTCTCCAATTTAAAAAAAAAAAAAACCTGTTGTTATAATTTTGCATGTCATTTCCAGAGGTTCACACTCACCTATCTAAATCCTTCTCAGATTGTGAAAGGAAGTGGGAGGAGCTCCTCATTCTCACCCTGCACCTGCTAATGTAGGAGTGAAGAGCACCACAAGCAGGAAGTGCTTTTCACTTGAGAAGTGCATTTCAGTGCTAAGATAAAGACCAATGGGTGGAGGGGGACTGTTGCTGGTGGGAGGGGCGTGCTTTACAGGGCCAAGAGCCTGCACAGGAAACCTGGGGCCTGTGACTCTGCTGCACTATGGGGCTGGCCTCACCTGGTGGCCTCAGACACTGAATTTCCTCAAGATATCAGCACATACGGGACAAGAATTGCATACAGTGGTCAGGATAACCCTAAGGATTTTTCTTTTCTAAATAGGTTTGTTTTAAAGTGATAAGAGACCTGAGTCCCTCCCTATGGATCAACATGTGGCAGGCCACTTTGACCTAAGTCCTTGGCCTGTGTGGCTGGAACCAACCTGTCATAGACAGGATTCCCTGGGAACCAGGCTCTGGGTCTAAGCTATGCAAGCAAGAAATTTCCTGGGAAGAAATGCAGACAAGGTGTGAGCAGAGAGAGGAGGTGGGCATGGGGCACTTCTGACAGGTGCCTCGGCCAATCACAAGGAGAGCAGGCATGGCCTGGTGGAGTAGTCTCAAATGGAGGCAGGGAGTCAGGGGACTGAGCCTTTTGCCCCTGCACTGAACCCCTGTTGAACATGGGCTGGTAGGGGATGTGGCTGTACATAGCTGGGAGGGTAGGGACTTGGCCCTGTGGGCATCGGGGGCTATAAAAACCCTCAAATGTGGCACTCTGATCTTGGAAAGGCAACCACCTAATTCAGCCTGTTTTCAGTCCTTTTTATGACCAGATAGATGCAACTGTCTTGTGACACTGTTCTAGCACTTTCTAGAACTCCTGTCGTGATGCCACTTGCCCCAGGTAAGAGCACGTCCAGAAAAGAGAAAAGGCAGTGTGAGTGTCATGCCAGTCAGGGATGTCTCCTTACTCTGGACTCACTGTGGAAATACAGCTCAGGCCATCTGGAGTTGGGCACAGCAGGCGGAAGCAGGGTCTGACTCTCTTTGGACGACCGTTGTGCACTGGCTATGGGAAGCTCAGCCAGGGAGCTGGGGCTCACACAGCGTTCTGGCCAGCGTCGGGCCAGTGGAAGGCTGTAGGGAGAACCAAGGGAAGATCATGCCAGGCCAGGCAGTTTTTGGTAGCTAAGTCCAAGAACTTGGCTTTCCAGGGTACCTGGAACTGGCTGAGTACAAGGGATTGACTCAAAATGAATAAGCTCTTGAGATACGATAATGATAACAGTAATAATGATGACAATAAGAATAGTGACAATAGCTACCATTTGCAGAGCTCCCTTTTGCCAGGGCCTGGGCTAAGCACTCTGCATGAATTATCCCCTTTAGTCCTCCTGACAGTCCTAGGAAGCCAATAGTATTTTTATCCTCGTTGTACAGACAAACGTACCAAGAGAGGCTGGTTAAGTTGCCCATGTTACAAAGTTAGTAGGTAATGAGCCATTATTTAAACCAGACAGTTTTTATTAGACCCTAAGGCCCTCCCCCAGCCTTCTGTTTCTCACTAATTGGTGCCATTGGTTGCCTAGTGGTTCAGGACGAATTCCCTGGCAGTCATCCTCCATTACTCTTCTCAAACACTCTGCAGTGAACTTACCAGCAAGTCCTATCATCTTTACCTTGAAAATGTAACCTTGCCACTGTGGCAGTCATAGTGAGCTGGGAGATGCCTCAGTGGCAGACACTTCCAACTCTGAGTGGCTAAAATGACAAAGCTCATTCTTGCCTCTTGCTCTGCGTGTACTGCAGGTCCATGGAGTTGCCAGGGAGGCTCTGCTCCATGTGTTCCTTACTCAAGGACCCACAGTGACAGAGTTTCTAGAATTTATTTTATTTTTAAATTTTTAACTTAATTTATTTTTAAGTTCCAGGGTGCATATGCAGGATGAGTGCCTAGAAGTTATAAACCACCACGGTAGGGGAAAGGCAGGCAAATCATGCACTGGTTCTTAGGGTCTTCTACTCCTTGCATTTTATTGGCTGAGCTGATAACACGGCCACATGGAAACTCACAGGGGTGGGAGGAAGGGTTCCATCATGGATCAAGGGGGAGATCTAAAGATGCGGGTGAGCACTTGAATTTCTGCCACAGACACGTTAGATCCAGTCTCTAGCCTCTTTTGCCCAGAGAACTTTTAAAAGCCTCGAACTGGTTTCCCTGCTTCTGCTCTTGCCTTACAATCTTTTTTCCATGCAACAGCTAAAATGATCTTCTAAAACACAAATCACATCACTTTACTCTTAGGCTTAAAACCCCCAAATGGCTTCCATTCCTTTAACAACAAAAGTAAAATTCTCATTCTGGCCTACAAGGCTCCAGAACAAAGGACGGCAAACCATGGCTCTCTAGTCAAATCCAGCCCTCTGCCTATCTTTGTCAATAAAGTTTTATTGGAACAAAATCCCACCTATTTATTTACATATTGCCTGTAGCTATTTTCATGCTACAACAGCAGAGATGAGTAGATATAACAGAGACTGTATGGCCACCAAACTGAAATATTCCCTACCTAGCTCTTTACAGAGACAGTTTGTAAACTCCTGCCTTACACTACCTTGACTCTGCCTTCCCCTCAACTTCATTTCCTCCCTCAGCCCCATCTTCCATCTTTCCTCTTCCTTCTCTTTCCAGCACCATGCATTTGCTCATGTCCTTTAGCTTTCTTCTCTGATAGGACCTCCTCAAAGTGTCCTCGTTGACCCCTACAATATCAGCCCCCAATCTTGTCAGGCTTTAATCCCTTCTTTGTAGCACTCCCTTCCACTAGAAATTATATTCCAGACTTCATTCCTTTATGGGTCTCTGGTCTTCTCCCATGTTAGGGGTTGTGAAGTCTTGGAATTGGGGTTGAGAGACCTAGAGTGGCCTTGGTAATCTTCTCTTACTGTCTGTGTCTGCTGTGTCTCTCATTCCAAGCTAACCAGTTTCCTTTGGGGGAGGAAATTTTTAATTTTTTTTGGCCTCAGCACTAAAGAGAATATATTTCCATGAGATTTTCAAAATTGCTTTATGACTGAGGATTTTAATTTTTGCATCTGAGGGTCAAGGACAATAGTCGTGTTATTATGCCTTGTGGGTTTTTTTTTTTTTAACACTTCAAGCAAATTCCGGTCATCCCTGGGAGGCATACTTTGAACATCTCTGCAGTCCCCGAGGAGAACAATCTTCTGTAACTTTGAAGCCAAATAGGATTTCTGAAAAGGAAGTTACAGTCAATTGAGAAATCTCAGTGGAGCGTGAAGAGCCGAGGGATCCCGTGGTGGGGCTGCAGCTGGGACTGTCCGGGGTAGAAGTGCCCTTCCTGGCAGAGGGAGACCCCACAGGCAGCATGGCGGGCTTGCCCGAGACTGGCTGGGCCTTGGACATGACTGCATCCCAGAAACTACAGCCCAGAAAACGCAAGCGTGCCTTCCTCATCACTGCTGTGGGCTTGACCATTCTCTAATGAGTTTAGGTGATTGAAGCAGAGCAGACAAGCAAAGCCAAAACAAAATGAGACTCCACTCACCTTTTCCTTAACAGACGTGCTCTGGAATATGGCAGAAACAAAGAGTCAAGGGCAATGAAAGTTTGGGGGCTGGTGTCCGTGGAGGAGGGTGGTCCCCAGAGCTCCAACCCAGTCTTCCCAGAAGTAATTCCTTGGCTCCTTCCTACCCTGCCCGGCTGCAAGGAAGGAAATGCAGGGGTGTCAAGAGACCGACTACTTCCTGCGCTTGGCCTGCCTGCCTGCTTATGTGACCTCCTGCCACCTACCCTAGGCTGCCTGCTCAGGTGCTGGTCTCCTGTGTTCTGCTGTGCCCTACCCCTCGTGTCCTCCTGCTACTCCCAATTGATTACATCCCAGCTTAGCTTAGCATTTCAGGCCATTTGCAGTCTGTGCCCAAGAGCATCTTCCCTTTCCCTCCTACCTGGGTCTACCCTGGGTTTAACCAGTTGGGCATCCAGCTATTTCTCAGAGTCCAGTACTTTCCTACTCCCTGCGTTGGGTCTTACACTTCCCATATTCCTGGTGTCTCCTACTTCGGCGTACAGAAGCTGTCCATCCTCCCAGGCCTGATCTCATGTCACCTACCCAGTGATGGTCCTCTGGTTTTCCTGAGCCCCATGCAGGCATTGGTGCCTCTACCATGACTTGCACCTGGAGCGGCAGCCGCTCATGTCTTCTTTCTAGAGCCTCTGTGGAACCAGGGACATGGCTTGTTCATCTTTATTCAACTCTGTCTGCTGCTGCCCCAGCATGGAACCTGATGCAGAAGATGGATTAGTAAGTGCTTATCAAATGACTAAATGTTCTAAGAACAGGAACTGGTAATCTAATTCACACTGAAATGTAAATGACTAATAAGGTTTCATGTGTGGTCTTCCCGCCAGGCTTGGCATCCCTGAGGTGAGAGTGAAGGTGGCATAAAATAGGATGAGGTGGAGGGTTGAGAATCTAAACCAGGAAGGCACTTGGTTCGGCTGTGGCTTCTGGGCAGGCCTGACTGATTGGGGTCATTCAATGGGGTCACCGAATTAGTTATTGACTGGGTTGATTGATTGGGGTCATTGATTGAGGTTATCACCCCAGAGCATTGCACTGGGGGACTGAGAGGCTCTGCCAGGCCTGCTCCAAGCAGAGCACTCAAGCACATTCACATCCCTGGCAAAAGGCATGAGCCTCTGGGAGGAAGGGGCAGACCCAGCTTCGGGGATCAGAAGAGCAAGGACTTCTAAGAAGGTGATAGCCTCCCTTGGTGGCCCTCTGATGCCCTTGAGTGTACCTGCCAGGTGGGCTGGGTGACTCTGGCTCCATATGGGAGGCCCCTAGCCATGCCATGGCGCCTACAACCCTCGGCCTCTGTGCAATCACAAAGCTCCTCACTCCTTGCCCTGTCGAGGTGGGCAGGAATCAGTCACGGCTCATTTCTGTGTCCTGCTGCCTGGGCCCTGGAACATGCCAGCTGTGTCCCAACCACAGAGATGCCTAGACCCAGACACACTTGGGGGTCCTCCCTCACTCCAGCTCCCTCTCTCAAAGGGGCTGAATAGAGAAGCCTCCAGGGCCACAACTTGTTTCTTGGAAAGCTTACTTGGACATGGTTCTGACACTGGGTCGGACAGTTGGCAGGGTGCCTGGCTCCTGTTTCAGCTCAGGCTGTGGCTTTGCCAAGCACCTTGCCCACTAGAGTTTGTGAAGAAAGGCCCAGCAGGTCCCTGGATGCTCTCAAAGGCTGCCGCTCCTCTTGAGTGGCTGAATACAACAGTTCCCTCCTTGAAGTTTTATTGAACTTCAGGAGCCAGCTGTGCAGAGGAAAGAAAAGAACTGTCACTGAAATCACAGAGGGGGCAGGACAGCAGGGAGGTGAAGGAATCCGACGAATGGGAGGGCCACAGCAGCCAGGTATGGAGTGGCTGGTGAGACCAGCCTGGCAACAAAGTGAGAACCTGTCTTTACAAAATTTTTTTAAAAATTAATTGGGCATTATGGCGCATGCCATAGTGGTGGCCATAGTAGTGCCTGTGGTTCCAGCAATCTCGGGGGGCTGAGGTGGGAAGGTTGCTTGAGCCCAGGAGGTTGAGACCGAAGTGAGCTGTGATCATGCCATTGTGCTCCAGCCTGGACAACACAGCAAGGCTCAGTCTCAAAAAGTAAAAATATAAATAAATGTTTTAAATAAAATACATTTTCAAGTTCTCCATATAACATGCATTTTCTATTCACTCAGTAGTTTTAAAATCTGTTGGGTTAATAAATGGTAGAGTGTAGCTGTGTGGATGTCTTCGCCTTGTTGAGCCCTGAGATGTTTTTCCTGTTGGATAAGGGTATCGACACCAGCTCTACAAGATCTGAGAGGATTGAAAACACACAAGAGTTATCCTGTATCCATCCACATCCATACCCACATCAGTCTACGCTACACACTGCTCCCAGCTGAGACCCTGGTCTGTCTCTGTAGTACATATTTATGTATTTATTCCTGCCTAGCATGCAATTCTCCTCCCAATAACACCTCAATGTCTTTATGGAGGAGTCTTTGCCTGGTGGGGATTTGAGGAGGTCAACACCAGTTGTCTGCCTCCACCTGGGGCAACAGCACTGCTTTCTGAATGCTTCTAGCTGGGTTTGTTGAGGGAGCTGAGGATTTTCCTAAAATTGTTACCATTATAAGATTCTTAGTTGAACATTTTTCCCCCATATGCAAGAAAACTGTGGCATTTCCATTAGCACTGTGGAAATGGCTGAGACCCAGGAGCATCGATGGGTGTGTCACATGTCACCTTGACCTGCCAGGGAGGCCCTGGAAGAAAGCAATGGAGAGCCTCTGGGTTCTCATGGGTCTCAGGGAGGCAGGCTAAAGATCTAGAAGGCTTTCAGAGAGGGACTATCTCCATCCTGAGTGGCTGGGCTCTGATGCTGTTCAGGGAGGAAGTTCACTTCTGCGACCTGTCCATATGAGTTTCCCTAAGTGAAGTAAATAACGGTTCCTGCCAGGACAAAAGGCCAGCCTGTTAGAAACCACAAGCAGAAAGCCCACCTGTGCAGTGTCGGGGCCCTGGAGAGGGAGGAGTGCAGCTCTTCACGAGAGAAAGAGAGAGATCAAGGTCTTGTTAGTTTCCCCGACCCTCGCACCACGTGCATCTGTCAGGTTCTTGTACCACTAGGTATTTCTCTGAACCTCTCTCCTCATCTAGAAAGCAGGGTGTGATATTTGCCCCTTAAAGTTGTCATAGAGATTAAATAAAATAATGTGAAACCATGTATCGGAACTGCCTGGGACATGGTGGGCACTTGATAAATCTAGTCTCCTTGGCCGTGGGGTGGACTTCAGCAGAGGAAGAGAGAAAGGACCCAGCATGGAGGAGGTTTGTGGCCTCTGCTATGATTGGGGGACAGAAATAGCAGGCAGGAGAGAGAGAATGAATGTAGTGAGGGCAGGAAACCCAGCTGTAGAATCACAGGATTTGAACCACAGTGTGAGGACTACCCAAGACCTGTACACTGGCTGGGCACCTGTACAGCTCCCCCTCCTCCCAGGGGGTTCCCATCGCCAGGGTTGATGCCCATGTGTTCGAGGAGCATGTGGGGTGCACACTGAGGGACATGCATGAGTGGATGTGGGAGGTGGTGGTCAAAATAACTCACACTGGAAAATCTGTCCCCTAATGAGTTGTTCCTCTCAAACTCAACTGCCCAGCAAATTTAATTTCCAAGTTTATCCATGTTATGATTATGTTATTTTCAAGTCATCTCTTTTCCCGAAAGGCCCCATGAAAGAAGGCTAATTGGATGCAGTTTGTTGTAGAAAGAATATTCAAAGCCAGGCGAAGCCTTCTGTTCCTGGGTGAGGGGCCAAGGCGACGATGGCCATCCCTGACGGGGTCTGCCATGTCACGCCTGCCTGGGGAGAGGAAGGGTGCTCACAGGGTCCTCAACCCGTCAGTTCTGGACCAGGCAAGGTCCCGAGCATGGAGGAGTCAGGCGGGCTCCTTCTCCTGTTTGCCCTGTGCCTTCCTCTCAGGAGGCAGCCTCCTGCCCTCCATCAACCTCGGATCTCACTCCCAGTGTTTCCATTTCCCTTTCTGAAGACACAGGCTAGGCGAGGCTCCCAGGAGAGGAAAGATGAGTTTCTAATGCAAAACAGGATTTTGTGGAGCCAAGCTTCGAATTTGGAAGCAAGCTTAGATGGAAGCAACTTCTGTCTTTCATCAGGCAGGGGCGGGGCTTCCATTTCAGGCGACCAGAGGTGGTGCCGGGCTGCTGAATGTGGAGAGGTCCCCTCAGGTCAGCCAGGAAGGCTCGGGAGGGATAACTGGGGGCTGGTGACCTTGAACCCCCTTGTCCTGGCCCTCTCTCCTCTCTTCCCTTTCATGCTGTTGAAAGGTGAGGCCAGCTGGACTTCCCAGGTCAAGTGGGGACTTGGCGAACTTTTCTGTCTAGCTAGAGGATTGTAAACACACCAATCAGCACTCTGTGTGTAGCTAAAGGATTATCAATGTATGAATCAGCACTCTGTAAAAACGCACCAATCAGCACTCTGTATCTAGCTAGAGAATTGTAAATGGACCAATCAGCACTCTGTAAAATGGACCAAGTAGCACTCTGTAAAATGGACCAATCAGCAGGACGTGGGTGGGGACAAATAAGGGAATAAAAGCTGGCCACCCCAGCTGGCAGTGGCAACCCAGGTCACCTTGTACACTGTGGAAGGTTTGTTGTTTAGTTTGTCACACTATATCTTGTTGTTGCTCACTCTTTGGGTCCATGCCAGGTTTAAGAGCTTTAACATTTGCCTTCCAAGCTGTAACACTCACTGTGAAGGTCCCTGGCTGTTTTTTTGTTTTTGTTTTTGTTTTTGTTTTTTGTTTTTTGTTTTGAGACAGAATCTCTCTCTGTCGCCCAGGCTGGAATACAGTGGCCTGATCTCAGCTCACTGCAAGCTCTGCCTCCTGGGTTCACACCATTCTCCTGCCTCAGTCTCCCAAGTAGCTGAGACTACAGGCGCCCCCCACCACACCTGGCTAATTTTTTGTTTTGTTTTGTATTTTTAGTACAGACGGGGTTTCACTGTGTTAGGCAGGATGGTCTCGATCTCCTGACCTCATGATCCGCCTGCCTTGGCCTCCCAAAGTGCTGGGATTACAGGCGTGACCCACCACGCCTGGCAGCTTCATTCTTGAAGTCAGCAAGACCAAGAACCTACCAGAAAGAACCAACTCTGAACACACTGTGAGGGCTCCTCTCACTTGCAAAGTTTAGTGGGGGTCTGGTGGTCCCCAGTGGACCACTCTAAGTGGGTGCCCCAATTCAGCCCCGAGAAGGAAGGCAGCTGCCCTAATAGGCAGGGATGCCCTAATTGAAGATCATCCCTGAGTCAGGAACACAGGCGAGGAAGAGGCTGGGAGGGCAACAGCCTAAACCAAGAGACTGACAAAGATCTGCTGCAGAATCCGACGCAGAGCCAGCACGGGAACAGGGCATCACCCCAGGAGAGAAGGAAAGCAGCCGATCCCAGCACGGTGGCTTCTTGCTGGCTGAAAGGAGACCTCTGGTGTGCAGAGATGCCAGAGCTCAATTTCTCTAGCAAGATGGAGGGGCTCAGCCAAAGCCATAACAGAAAATTCAAAGGCCTTCCTCTCAACGACAGCAGGGAGCAGAGAGAAGGGTGCAGGATGTCCCTATAGCACAGAGCGTTTCCTCTTCTGTGCACTCTTGACATGGGGCCAAGGTAGGCTGTGACCCAGGCTGCTTTCTTCCGTTTTGGAGGGTTGTGAGACAGCTGCTTGGAAATCAGAGGGTAGGACCCCAACCCGGATAGGTCTCTGGATGACAGCAAAGCCCTCGCTGGATTGGGGGAAACAGCTGAAGCTCCAGGGTTCTCTCACACTGTAGGAAGTGGGTAAACTGAGGCTCCAGACTCCCAACAAAACCATCAGAGAACCTGGCTGCTTTCTCTTTGAAGCCTGCACACCAGCCCAGCTACACGGTTCCCTTTGTAAATGTAGAGAAAACCCAACCCCCAGAACTGTAGCTTAGAGGGGAAGAAAACAGACTTGAAATTATGCAGGAAAAAAGTATCAGGGAGATTTTACCTATACTGTGTCAAAACAAATAGAAGATCTAGACAAAGCTGCCCATATTAAGCAGGGGCAGGATTCAAAAATGGCACAGCTATTATGCAAACATACTTAGCAAAAGGGATAAAAATTGAGAGAAAGAAGGGAGGATGTAAAGAGAGAAAGGAGGAAATGAAGTTTGCAAAAAACAGATGAAAAAGGGATTCTGAAAGAAAATGCAATCCAAGAAGAAGGAAGAGATTCCTATCAAGCACATCTTCTACTTAATACTTATTGAACACTTCCTTTATACCAGGCCCTGTTCTAGGCACTCAGACATGAGCTACTTCATTCAATTCTCACCATAGCCCTGTGGAGGTGTCTACCACTATGCACCCCATTTCACAGATAAGAACACAGGCAAACAGAAGGCAGTTAACTCACCCAACCAGCAGTTCAGCATTCAAAACTGTGAAATTTAGATCCAGAGACCATTATTTTAATGCTAGTTTATATTGTTTCTTGTTATATAAATTAATTATGGAAATTGGATAAATACATAAAGGCATAAAAATAATTCATAATTCCACCACTTCTAACCCCTTCTAACATTGTGTTATATTTTCTTCCAGTCATTTGTCTTCTTTATTTTGCATTTATTTTTATATAGTAGTTATTTATTTTGTTACAGAGAAGTTTAAAAGAGAAAATTTAAGACAACCTAAAATTATATGAACCACACCCCTTTAGATAGACACACATTTATTTATATTCTTACTGGGAAGAATACTGGAAAGAGGTGATAGAGGGTTCGTAGACAAACAGATATATACATACACACAGGCACATACCCACACATAGTATGTGCACACACAGATACATGCCCACATGAGTGCCTGCATGTTCATTAATGTGTGTGTATATATTTAGTACTATATAAATATCTATGTGTGTGTATATATACACATACACACACGTGTGTCACCAACTTAACAATGGCTTGACTTTTGATTTTTGATTTTATGATGGTGTGAAAGCCATGTGCATTCAGTTTACTCCTTAACTTACAATGGGACATGTCTAGATAAACCCATCATAAACTAAAAATATTGTAAGTCGAAACACATCTTTGACTTAAGGTGTTTTCAATTTACAATGGGTTTACTGGGACATAACCTGATCATAAGTTGATGAACATCTGTAAATATATCCACATACATACAAGTGTGCAGATGTTCATCTAATGTAATACCTGTCATACACTGGTGTAAAGTCAATTTAGAAACATCCAACAATGAAAGTGAATATCTCCCCTTCCTTACCCCTGATTTTCCTGTCTTCGAATATTATCATTGTTAATAGTTTCTTGTAGTTTCTTTTAGAAAAAGTTTAATACCAGCAGATGTTGTTTAGTATTTGTGTATGATTGTACATGTGTGTACTTGCTTATTCTGGTTGTTGAATGTATACCTTTAAACAATTTGCTATTTCACAAGATTCCACCTTAAACAGTATCTAGTTATTCTCTTAACTTCAGACTAAAGAAAAGGATGAAATTAATTTTTTTAAAATTACTCTCATCTTGTCTGCTTCCTAATTTTCATTTTATTGTTATTTTTATATTATCAAAATTGATGCTATGTAATTTCCCATAATTTTTTAGACTTGTTCTTGTATTTACAAGGATTCAGTGATCATCAAGGAACTCTTAACGGTTTATTTCTTTTTCATGGTCTTTTATCTTTTCATTCTCCAGACCAAGAGGGTCTAGTCTTTTCTTCTAGCAATGTTTGTAAAGTTGAGAGGATGGCCATGGGGAATAGAAATGAGGACGGTTGCCAGAATGGGGAGGGAAGTCAGGTTGCTGTCTGCAGCAACAGGAAATGGTTAGCCAGGCACGGCAATGATCCAGGGCTGGTGACATCAGCATACCAGACAAACTGATCTTCAAATTATGGCTCCTTAGGTTATGATCACTATGACAAAAAATGCTTACAGTGACCATGATGTGGCCTTCACGACAGCGCTGATAAAAGTAACGGAGAAGGAAGGGAAGTGAGTGCGAAGACCAGGAGTGTCCTTGGGAGGTTTGCTATGACCCACACTGGGAAGGACATTCAAAGAGAAACGAGAAACCAAGCAGCTATCAGTGTTGATGCTGTCTCCTCACTATCTTCTGTGCCTTGTTCCTGGTTGTGCAGAGAAAGTGGAGATGATTTTCCTATTGAATAAAAAAAAAAAGTCCATCATCAGAAAGGTAAAAGGCACATATTCTCACCTTTATACCATGGTTATGAATTTGTTTTTTAAATGAATGGGCAGTGGTATGCAGTGTTTTCCATGTGGCCATTGGCTTAAAACATGCTGGTTTTGTTTTTTCATTCAGTTTTTTGTGGAAAAAGGGCTTGTATGTTAAGCAGGTTCCTGCTCCCCCAGAATCCCATTAACAGTGACGGACAGTGTGGACACTAAGTTGTAGTTGACTGCACATTTGTGACTTTTTCAGTCTATTGTTTGTTTCTAGGTTCTCTGAATTCTGCCACTGAGAAAGTTTTGTTTTTATTGTTTTTTATCTTTTAAGAAATACTGTGTTCCAAATCCTCTGAGTTGGTTTACATTTAAGAATGTCTTCTTATTGTCCTTATAGTTTAATTACAACTTAGTTACCTACGCTAGTTTGGTGGATATATTCATTTCTCCCAGCACTTTCCAGAAATTGCTCTATTGTCTTCCAACAGTTACTGTAACTGTAAGAATGTAGTATCCACGATTTGTCTTTTTTTGTTTGTTTGTTTTTTGGCCTGACATATTCTGTATTCATCCTTTATATTCAGTCTCTTAACCATGATCTATCTAGATTTGCAACTACTTTGTATTCTATATGATATGTGCTTTAAAAATGCAGGTTAATGTTTTCTTTTATTTCAGATTTTTTAATTTATATCTTCAACTGCTTATATTTTTGTTCCTATTTTGTGATTCCCGGAGACATTATTTTTTCCCCATGTTGTATTGTCTTAATCCACTATCTTTCCCCTAATACTTTTATCTACTTTCGTATAAGTATTTCTTATATGTCTATAGTTTTTCTTTTAGCTGTATGCTGTGTGAAATTCTGATTATTATTCTTGAAAACACTCAAAAGAAAATATTATGAGATTGCATCTACACAACATGACCAAGAAACTCTTCTGAAAACCTTCTTTGCCTGTTAGCAGAGAACATGAAAGCATACACAGAAGTCAACAAAGTGTTAGCCCCAAACCTTCAAATTCAGCATAAGGCGTAGAAGAAAATGTAGAGAAAAATCTCCAAGGACATGGAACAGCAATACAAGGAAGATGCAAACATATTAGTAAGAGGGAAGTGGACTGGAGAATGAAATGCAGAAGAATCAATATCCACCTAAGAGAAGTTCCAAAAAGTAAGAACAGAGAAAATGGAGAAGGGGACGTAACTGAAGAGATAATAGAGCAGCGTTTTCATGGGCTAACGTAAATGTAACTCTCCAGACTGAAAGGAAAGGCTAACTGGTAAACAGGAAAGGCAGGAAAAGAAATGCAAGGGAAATCCTAATAGCTTCCAGAGCGAACAAATAAGACAACTATGAGGAATCAGAATCAAACTGGCATTGGGTTTCTTGCCAGCATAAGTAAAAACTGGAATTAAATGCAGAAAGGTCTTCAATGTTCTAAGAAAATACTGTTTTCTTCTCATGCCTAGTCGTAAATCTCAATTAGATATGACAGTGAGAAGGCAGATAGTTTTAATTCTACAAGAACTTAGCAAAATGTGCATCCTATCTGAAAAAAAGAACACTAAATTTTATAAGGGCATCTTCAGAAAAAAAAATCAAGAAAACATAAGCATTAATTCCAGGAAACAGCAAAGTGCACCCCGGAGCATAATGAGCAGAAATTCTTAAATGACTGGTGGATATCAGGTCCTCATTGGATTATTATTATTATTATTATTATTATTATTATTTTGAGACAAGATCTTACTCTGTCACCCAGGCTGAAGTGCACTGGTGCAATCTTGGCTCACTGTAACCTCTGCCTCCCCCGTTCAAGCTATCCTCCCACGTGAGCCTCCTGAGTAGCTGGGAATACAGGTGTGGTGTACGCCACCATGCTGGGCTAATTTTTGTATTTTTAGTAGAGACGGGGTTTTACTGTGTTGGCCAGACTGGTCTCGAACTCCTGACCTCAAGTGATCTACCCCCTTCGGCCTCCCAAAGTGCTGGTGCTGGGATTACAGGCGTGAACCACAGTGCCTGGCTAAAACATCAATGCACTCAACAAAAATATGATTAAAAGCTCAAATGTCTTATAAATATGGTTTAGAAGGCAAGTGATCCCTCTGCTATAAAGAAAAATGAAAAGGTAATCAGATTCTCCAGACAAAACAGAAAACTCTAAAAGAAAGTCATGGTACAAATACAAAACAAGCTAAACTTGGTATAATCTTCTGTAATCAATAGCATTTAAGAAGGGAATAGATTTGACTTTAAACTTTGGAATATTATCAATAGAACAGCAAACATTCACTGACCTAGGGAAATACTCTTGTTTTTAAGCGCGTTTCTGTAATAAAAATGCCTAATTATACCATAGGAAATTGCCATAATTTTCATGTGATTCAACTTAACACATAATCACACTATCAAAAATGCTAGTCATTGGTGTTTGATTTTCAGAATCAACAAATAAATAAATCACAAAAGTCAGAATTGTATTTGCAGAGCAAAGTATAAATGATAAAAGTTTTCAACATCTAAGTAGCATGGTATGTTTAGGAGAGGTACAAAGAAGTTCAGGGGCACCGAATTACATAGTTAGTGAGGAATCACAAGATACTGATTATATTTATTTTATGGAGCAAGAAACATTATGGATATTATAAGAGAAAACAAATGGGTAAATACACTAATATTGAGAACTAAGATTTTCACTATAAGGAAAAGAAGGTACAAGTAAAAACTAAAATAAAGGAGGAACCCTATTTTATTAAATTTGAATTAGAAATATCACTATAAATTTATGATTTTAGGTATATCCCTTTCATTCATCCATCCATCCTTCGAAGTTCTGTCTACTAAAAGGACAATTACCAGTAGCAATGAATCTATCCAGTAACCCAAATATTGGTTTCTAAATATCATTTTTCACTAAAATGAATCAGATATTATTGGAGAAATGGATAATTACAGGTCTGGAGACAGAAAATGATCAGGTAAGTCTGGAACACCTTATTATGTCAGAAAGTAAGGAAGTGATTGAAGAATACTGGAAATACATCAAAAGAATACAGAAGCCAGCTTTAAGGCGGTCCCATTGACCATATTTCAGATAATTTAAGTATCAAGAAGTATAATAATGAAAAAACAAATCTATGAATCTGTAGTAATAAAACATTTTGCTTATATCTACAAAAATAGACAAGGATAGTAGTTTCATGCAATTGTTCCAAACTGGAAATAATCCCAATGTTGTCAACGATAGAATGGATAAATGAGACACACTCATATAATGAGTGCTGAATAGCCTTGCTGTCACCTGTTGCATTAGCCCATAGTTCTCTCCCAGGGGTAACTTCTTGCAGAACCAGGGAGGAGTCACCCTCACCTTAGCTAGCGCCCATCCCCACCTCTCCTGCTGAGTGCTCCTGGATGCTCTGGCTAATGCATCTCTGCCCTCCACTGGCATCGACAGACCAGACAAAAGAATAATAGATTCTACATATCAGCTAGGTCTGTGGTTCTTAACTCTTGTCCTCTACTAGAATCACATAACATCCATGCCTCACCTCCAAGACTCTGATTCAACATTTAAAAATTACCCCCAAATGAGTCTAACATTCAGCCAGAATGAACTAGGAAAAAATGTGACAAAGTCTGAGATAAGAGAGTTCAATTTGTGCAGTCTTGATAGACCGCGGCTATTGAGTGTGGCTATAGACTGTGGGTAAATGTGGCACTGTTTAACCCTGGACATGGCGGAGAGGAAATACTAACCAGGACAATGTGGAGTCCAAAATACCTTTCACCAATTCCAGTTAAACATTCCCAAATAACTAACGTTGGTTAATGTTGTGTATTCAATGACGATATCAATGATAGAGTCACCATTCATTGATTGCTTGCAATATGTCAGCCACTGTTTAAATATTTGACTTGTATTTACTCCTCATGTCAAATCCAGTGTCAAATGAAGCCCGCTCAGCAATAGGTAACATTTGTACTAGGTCAAATCATTGGAACTTATTGCCATTTGACCATTTTTGTCCTACTGAAAGGTACTTTCACATGGTTCAATCTGATCCCACATTGCATGGCCAGTACCAGCCTTAGCAGTGCCCAGAAGCTCACAGGAGCCGAGAAAGAGGCCCCATGGTCAGAGGCAGGGAGAGGGGGCTCAGACCCAACCTGCGACACACTAGAGCACCATCTGCTAAACGGGAACATGGGGACTTTGGATCCTCATCCCCTAAAGTTGTTTTCAGGTCCCTGAACTGCACCAACAGGAGGTGAGCACGTTCCTAAAAGGAGAAGGGGACTCCCCATTTCAGAAGAGCCTATGGAGAGGAAAGTGCCAGGGATCACAAAGACAGTGGATGAGGGTGACCCCACCTTCCCATTTAACCTGGAATTGACTCCGGTGCCAGAGAAGGGATTTCTATTTCCGACAAGCAGGATTTGATCATTGCTATGGACAGCAGAGGTTCAGAAGGTTTCCTGAGAGTTTTTGTTGGGGTTGTCCTGTCCCTTCCCTGTCCTTTATATGGAGGGTGATGGGTGAGATGACTTGTCATTAGGTGTGTAGCTCACAAGGCCACCAGGTGAGCTGCAGAAGGTGGCCACATGACGCCTGAGGGAGGGGCCTCCCACCTCCCACATCAGGCCTTTGGGTTGGCTGTGGCAGCTGATGGCGCTTGGGGGCGGTATCCCTGGAGGACGTGAAGCGTGTGTTCGGTGGGTAGGAAGAGTCTGTGTGAATGTTCGGCAGCTGAAAAAGTGGAGGTGGCAGAGGCTGCTCTGTCAGTGCCTGCCTCTTGCTTCCTAACAGCACCCCCATTTTTATCTGGTCCGGTGATGTGCCCAGCTTAGAGACTACATTTTCTCACCTTCACTGCAGCCAGGAGTAGTAAAGAAGACAGACGCATGAAGCATTGTGTGGGGCTCTGGGGTTGCTTTTTGCTATGGAAAGTAGATTGTCATGTCCTCCCCTTTCCTCCTTCCTGGCACCAGTGAGGTGATCCAAGGCTCCTCTTGTTGGGCCACCATGGTTCTGAAAGTCTTTCACAAGTGGATGTGTGGACCCTCTTCTCATGAGTGCGCTCTCTCTCAGGAGATGCCCATTGTCCTGAAGTGCCTAGGATCTCCAGCAGCCCACCCCTGGGCTTCCTTCCACACATCGTCTTCGTCTTATCTAAATCCTGGCTGGGTGCTGCATGAGGCTTGGGAACTCTTCAGATGGGGCCCAAAATGACAAAGGAGCACATTTGGTAACAGCAAAGTAGCAGGCTAGAGTCCAGCATCCTTGCCCCGCACAGAAGTCCTTTCCCTCCCTGCCCACAGCATTTGGGACCATAACCCCTGAGACTCTAGGTTGTAAGACAGAACATTTTACCTCTAAAGACCAAGACCCAGGCCCTGGCTGGTTCAGACCTTCCATCTGAGAGAAAGACAGAGCCAGTTGTGGAACCTGTAAGATGTTTCTCCAGCCATGATGCTGGGAGCTGAGAGAAACACTTTCCTAGGCAATGTGGTAACCAAGAGAGCCAGAAACCTCCATTTCCCTCCAAGCTGCCCCACCCATTCATTCCTTTACTCTAGTAGCTTTACCAGAACATTTTGTGCTGAGCACCATTCTAGGCCCTGGGCACAGGGAGAAGTCAATACTGCCCCAGCCCAATTCTTTGAAAACCAGCAGCAAAGAGAGCATAACTGGTAAGTCTAAGGAAGGAAGTCAACAGGCATAGGGAAGAATTGTACAAATACAGACAATTAGGAACGAGATTGTTTTTAGAAGTAAAAGAGAAAACTATAACTCTATGTTAACAAATTGGTATACCATAATAAAAAGGAATACTTTACAGGAAAAAATAAACTTCCAAAATATCTGTATCTTTTTGATATATATGTATTTGTTGTTATCTGAATTTTTGTGTCCCTCCAAAATGCAGATGTTGAAATCTAATCCCCAATGTGTTGGTATTAGATGGGGCCTTTGGGATGTGATTAGGTTGTGAGGGTGGAGTCCTCATGAATGAGGTTAGTGCCCTTATGAAATAGGCTTGAGGGAGTTGGCTTCCCTTTCCGTCATGGGAGGACAAATAGAAGGCGCTGTCTATAAGAGACAGGCCCTCACCAGACACCAAATATGCCAGTGCCTGGATCTTGGAGTTCCCAGCCTCTGGAACTGTGAAAAATAAATCTACGTTGTTTAAAAATCAACCAGTACTATATAAGGAGTTTGGTTATAGCAGCTAGAACAGACTCAGACAGTTCTGGATACCTAATGCACAATTGTCAACTTTAGGGGTGTTATAGATTTAGATGTCCTGAGTTCAAATTTCAAGTCCATCAGTTTGATTTCCAGCCAATGAGATCACCTCCCTGAGTCAGGGCTTTTTTGCTACAAAGGTGGGGCAGTAAGAGTGTTCCCCAACTTCTTCCAGTCTGTAGGCCCTGGCCCCACCCCCCAGAGGACTTCACTCCTCCTCTTTGTGGTTTTGGAAAAAGCCAACTAAATCCTTTCTATCCACTTAAATAAAAGGTATATTAATTTTAGCTGAAAAGATGAAATGCTTTATAAAGCACGACACTCTGCACAGTATGTGGATGGGCTGAAGTTACATTTCCAGGGTCACAGGGCAGGCTCTCAGGGGTTCCCTGCAGCCCATGCAGTGAAGAGCAGAGATTCAGAGGCCAGGCTGGGCAGGCAGTTGCCTTGGGTCCCAGTCATTTTGTGAGGGTAAGTTTTGACATTCTGTAGAACCAGAAAGCTGCCTCTCAAAACAGTGCCTCGCTCCAGCGTGTTGGTGGGCCACAATCCTCTCAATGGTCAGAAGCCTGGGTGGGGATTCTGCTGGAGGCTGAACTCAGGCCCAAGGAATGAAAAATGGGAGCTCTGGCAGTGGCTGTTGCTGCCCGTGGGGACGTTCTCTATCTTCTGCTGAGACAACTCTCCACTGTCCACTTGAACTAAGGACATTGTTTCTTCTATTGCAAAGGACAACTCTCTGGGCAAAGGAAAGGAAGGCTATGCCATATCCGTTTCATACTTTCATAGCAATAGGTTCCAGGAAAGGGAGGCCCATGACCTCCTTGCTAGCTGCCAAAAGGCCTTTGCTAAAATTCAGTTTCAGCTCCTGCTACAAGAATACCAGATGGGAAGTAACTTTCTCATGTAAGTAGCAATATTTATCTAGAAACATCAGCCCAAATCACCTCACAGTCAAATATTAGAGCACTTTCTCCAAACTGGGTATCAGGATGGCTGCAGGCTGGTCTTCCTGGAAGGAAAATCTGAGACCAAGATTCAAGACAGGAAATCTTCTGGGGACGCTCTCAGATCAGCAACTGTGAAAGGAACAGAAGCAGAGGGAGAAATGGGGCTTCAGGCAGTTCCAACAGAGGCCTTGCTAATCCCCCAGAGAGCTCTGAAGCTGGATGGCCCCACGGCATTGGCAGGCGAGGTGAGGAGACAGGACTTCATGCCCTGCATTGGCCAATCACTGGATATGAGTTTCCCAGAAGAGATAGAGCAAGGGCCAAGGTGACTCTCAAGGCAGTCTCTTAGCTGAAACCATTCTGTGACGGCCAGTACAGGGGGCTGACTGCCAGTAGCTCCCCCAGCAGCTTGGAGCTTTTGGTCCTGAAGGTGATAAAAGTGGTGGTGGTGGAAGCATCACAGCAGCCACTCCAGTGCTGTGCATCACATGCCTCTCATGGGCATGTATGATGTAAGGAAGCTTGCTTAACATTGTTTAACCCAATCTTTCACAAATATATTTTAATCACAACGCATCCCTTTCTTTTCAGCAAACTATTACAGCTCAGGAGTGTGGAGCTGTAAGGAAGCTGTAACGAAGCTGTAAGGAAGAGGGTTTGGGGGTGCTCTTTAGAGGACACCCTGGTTCCTTGGGTGCTGTCCCTAAAGGTTCTGCTCCTCCCATACCCAGCCCCACTTCTGAACCCTTTCCAGTTGGCAGGAGGGTCTAGAAAGACTCTTCCATCTCTTGGCCATCGAACCTGAAACAAAGACTTAAGAATAGGCAAAGTCCCTGCCCAGAGATGCCTGAGACTCTGTCTGCCCTGGGGAAGACTTAATGGCAGCGTGCAGCTCACACTCACGTCACTGTGGACACCTGTGACCTCCTCATCCCTATAGAGATCAGCCCTGAGTTGCTGCCTGGCTTCCATCCACTGGCCCTGCATTGCTAATGTTTACCCAAAACCTCCCTGCTGAAATTCCTGCCTCTCCAGGCTGAACACCTTTGGGATAGTCAGCTTCTTGTCTTTGGGGCACATTTTGGCTCCTCCATAATCAAAGCAGCCTTGCAGTAAGAAGACATCCTTTAGCTCTAATGTTCCTCTCTATTCTTGCCACCAAAATGAGGAAGGAGGAGAGGGCATGTCACAGCCTTTCATCACTCCGACTAGAAAGCTGCATTCAGGCCAACTGAGGAAGGCTCCTTCTGGAGCCAAAAGGAGATATCTGTAGGAGAGTCACCATGGAAGACAAGGATGGTGCAACCCCTCTGCATCTCCATTTCCCAGGATGGTATTTCAGTGGATTCCAACATTCCCTTCCTGGGGCACCTGGAAGAAAAGGGCCCCCATATCTCCATCCATTCCATTCCTTCCCTCTTTCTCTTTATTTGAAAAGAGTTGGTGTGCTATGGATGAAAGAGTGAGTTTTACAGCCAGGCACAGAGACCTTGGTCCAATCCCACCTTTGCCACAGAGATGTCCTAGAACTTTCTGAGACTCTATTTTTCAATCTGCAAAATCAGAATAGCAAAAACATCTCCCTTGGATGATAGTCTTGATGATGAAACAAAATGACATTTTCAATTTAATTTAGGGCAAAATCACAATGACATGTTTCTTTTTTATTGAGTAAGAGACAGCCAAACTCCTGGGATATGAATTTCTCCTTTTAGCAGAAATAATTTATTTATATTTTCATCATTTATTTGTGTTTTCCTTTCTCTAAGAAATTAGTACAAATATTTAGAAGATTAAAATTATTCAAACATATTTATAGAAAGGAATCCTAATTTTTTCATGACTGTAAACTAACTTTAGCCCTGTTTCACATAATAATTTTTATTCATGTTTAATAGCTTTTTTGAGGTATAGTAGACATACAATAAATTGCTCATTTAAAGTGCACAATTTGAAACATTGTGACTCATATGAAATCACCACCACATCAAGATAACAAAGACACCCATCATTTCCTAGTTTCCTTGCACCCCTATATAATCCTTCTCTCCCACCCCTATGCCCCCATTCTCAGGCAAGCATTGATCTGTTTTGTTACTATTCACTAGTTTGCATTTTCTTGAGTTTTCTATGGATGGACAAGTGTGCACTCTTTTTTATACAGCTTCTTTTACTCAGCAAAATTATTTTAAGATTCATTCATGTTGTTGTATATATCAATAGTTAATTCCTTTTTTATTACTCTTACATCATACTTTGATGCATAAGATAAACACTATGAGAAATATAGCAATTACATTTTTTTTCTGGAAAGTCAGAATGTTATAGGAAACATTCTGGACACAATTTTAAAATTTTTTGGTTGAAATGTTCTAGCTGTGTAACCATGAACACATCATTAACCCTCCCTAGGCCTTGATTTCCTCTTCTGCAGGATGGGAGGGAGTCATGATAGCACCTCCTCAGCTGTGTTCACCAGTGCTTTCGTCACTGACTTGAGAAGTCCAGCTTCCCAGGCCTGTGTCTGTCTGCGTTTCTGAATGGCTTATGGACTGGTACTTCTATCAGCTCTGGCTCCATGGGGAGTGGTGATGGCTGAGATCTGACAAGGGCCAAGCCGTGCTAGATGAAGGGAGAGGGGCCTTTCATTTGAGTGAGCTGCCAGAGTGGGAGGCACTGTGTCTTGCTTCTGATGGAGTGTCTGAGAAGCACGTCCAAGAGGTGCTGCTTCAGGACCCGCCTCAGATTAGCACAGGTCCCCACACTGGGAGCAGAGGGCATGATTTCTGCAGTGACCTCAGAGGTGCTGCAGCTGGAAAACTTATTACCAAGTGAGATGAATGTTTAATGGAGATGGTGGCAAAGTGATACTAATGGGAAGCTGCACTCCTGATTCTCAGCAGAAATAAGATTTGGGGGATAGCAGGAAAGTTATTCATATCCCTCTGAGAGGGGGAGGAAGGCATTAGGGATTTGGCCAAACAGGCCCTTCCTCCTAGCAAAGTTAAGTTAGGGAAACTCGAAGAGCTTGCAAACAGGGGTGGCACTCTTCCCAGCTGAGGACGGAACTTGTGGCAGATTGTATTTTTCAAAGATG
Source organism: Macaca fascicularis (assembly GCF_037993035.2). Lineage (NCBI taxonomy): Eukaryota > Metazoa > Chordata > Mammalia > Primates > Cercopithecidae > Macaca > Macaca fascicularis. The sequence goes on along the minus strand of NC_088383.1, from coordinate 57,130,341 downwards.
GCCATAACAGTATCTTCTGTCCCACGTGCCTTTCCACGTTCTTACCACTTCCCTCATCTAGAAGTGGCAACTACGACCTCTCCCCTGAAACCAGGCCTGGGTGACTGCTTTGAGTAATAGAATATAGAGGAAGTGACACCATGTGACATCCAAGGCTAGGCTAGGTCATAACATTGTCATGCATTTCTGCTAGGTCCTCTGGGTGCAGTTACTTTTGGAACCCTATCACCACACTGTAAGAAAGCCCAAGCAACCTGTGGAGGGGCCCATGTGTAGAAGAACTGATCCCAAGTGCCCAGCCCCAGCTGAACTCCTGGCCCACAGCCAGTGGCCTCTTGCCAGCCAAGTGAATGAGCCAACCTGGAAATAGACCCTCCAACCCAACTTACACCGCATAAGGCACAGATGAGTCACATTGTCTTTCAGATTCATGAGCAAAATAAGTATTGTTTTAAGCCACTAATGCCTTGGAGTAATTTTTTTATGCAGCAATAGATAACTCAAAGCTCATCTAAGAGGAAGGTTAAAGTTGTGGACAGCATTTAATAGCAGACACGAGCCCATATGGGGACGTGTCAGCCTCAACCTGTACTGTCACATGGTAGCCTCCAACACTGAGCAAGGGTGTCCCACCATCCTGGCCAGTCTAAGGCATTAAAGGATAACATTAAGAACTGCCCGTTCCCTCTTGGACATCCAAGTTAAAAAAAATTATAATAACACCTCTGGTAGCAGCACATTTTTGGAATGACTGAAAAAGAGTTTGTGTCATAATATTATTTATGAGTTGTGGGATTCACTGAGAGTTCCAGATAACTCCTCTGCAATGCCCAGAGCCTGCCCTGTCATCCAGGTTTATAAACCTCTTTCTCTGCAGTTTTCAGGATGCACCAGGCTGCAGAGAGTGTTTAATGAGATCTTACTGAAGGTTTCAAAAACCTGTGTATTATTGTTTTGCATTTTATAGATGAAGAGACGGAGGGTTCTAAAGATAAAGTCCATTGAGCCAGTAACTGTAAGAGCAAGACAGGAAGCTAGTTCTCTCTGTCTCAGAGTCTGACACTCTTTACAAAGCTAAGGAGTAACTTTTACCTTAAATTGAGGATTTATACTATTTCACTTAACTGAGTGCTCAGAATAAGAACACATATCTTTTACTCCCCCTTCTCTCTCTTTTTTTCACTTTGATATATCACAGGCAGTCATTTCTTTTTCCCAGTTTTTAAATTATAAAATACACATAACATAAAATTGACCTTCTCAACCATTTTAAGTGAACAATTCAGTGGCATTAAGTACACTCTTGTTGCTGTGCAACCTTCACTACTGTCCATCTCCAGAACTCTTTTCATCTTGCAAAACTGAAGCTCTGAACCCATTAAACGGTCACTTCGCATTCCTGCCTCTCCCCAGCCCCTGGCAACCACCATTCTCCTTTCTGTATCTATACTTTTAATTCCCCTAGGACCTTCATATAAGTGGAATCATGCAGAACTGTCCTTTTCTGACTAGCTTATTTCACTAAGCATGATGTCCTCAAGGTTCATCCATGTGGTGGCCTGTGTCAGATTTCTTTCCTCAAAAAACAGCCATTTCTTTTTGTCCAAATACAACATCTTGTTCTTTAAATTCTACAACAAATGAATGTATCCCCATTCTCGGCTTGATGTACGAGACTAGGTTTCTCTTAGCAAGAAATAGGGGTGGAGGAAGGACTTGGTCCCCAGCAGTTCCCCCTCTTCCGTCCCCCGGGGTTAAACACACCCTTCAGCTCCGGAAGACCACAGCTCAGTGTAGCCCCTCTGGGGTGCCCTCTCCCAACTGGGTTAGGCTGGGACCTTCTTTATCCCCTGGGAGACCAGAGCTTCTTTAATCCTGCACTGCATCACTCTCTATCATTGATTGGATCATGAGGGTAAAGGGAGTTTCCTCATTAATTCTGAGTTCTAGGAACTCACACACCGTAGAGTCCTCTGTAAGCATCTGTACCTGAATGAGTAGCTTCATGAACACATGCAAGCACCAGAAAGCACATGAGTTGGTGTAAAACCTGGTCAGTTCATAACAGTTACCACAAGGGATTGGCAATGGGGGAAATATAAATGGATGAAATGTTTATAATTAACTCCTATTGAGTTCATAGCAGAGATTATAAAATTATTTTAAAGACTTTCAAGTCAGTAAGCTGTGACTTTAACCAAGCTGCATGTGTCAGCAAAACACATGTCCCAGTCAGAAGGGCACCGAGCATTCACACTGTGCTGGCTATGTCAGGCCCTGTCCTGATTCATTCCTCCCAAGAATCCACGCGCATAGGCTCCACTGTTGTTCTCATTTACAGTATAGGAAATGTGTCCTGCGTGGTTGAGTAACTTCTCTGCAGTCTCACTGGCCTTCCTCGAACTTGAATCCATGTAGCCAGCTGCAACGGAGAAGCCCAACCAGGGAGGCCCAGACAGGAAGTATCTCAGGGGACAAAACTGGCATTCTACTTCTTTGTGCCACCTGGGCCGTGCTTCTCACCCTTCACAGTGCTCACAAATCCCCTGGGGGCTTTATTCAGCAGCTCTGCACAGGCCTGGGGGTCTGCAGTCTAACAAGCTTCACACGCTGCTCAGGCTGCTGGCCCATGGGCCACACCTGGAGCTGAGAACACTGGGGAACAGATGACGCTGGCCATGCATCACCACCTAGGAGGTTCCTGGGGCAGATGTAAATTCAGACCCAGGATGCAGAAGCATTGGCTGTTTTGGCAACTTTCTGACTTTACTTTGGTTTTCTGTGTATCATCAAATTACCAGATGGGTACGGGTTGATGCATCCCTCTACTAAAACTGGGGCGTAATGACTCTGCCCCTGAAGCCAGAGCCACTCAGCATGCCTCTCCACAAGGCATCTCAGGAGACAGACCTGGCCTTCTATGGTCCTTGTGTCACCACACCTGTCCCATTTGGAGCATCGGCAGAAGGAGAGCTGCCTTCAGAAGTGGGCACAGCTGAGTTAACAGGCCTGCTCCCCATCCTTGACTAGCTGTGAACCTCAGGAAGGCCCTCCTCCTGCGGACATGATTTCCCTATTTGAGAAATGGGGCAGTGATAACACCTCACAGGTCCTTGAGATGATGTAAGTACAGCCAAGTTGCTTAATAGAATGGATGCAAACTATACCTGTCTAAGGCAGGAACAAGAGACACTACTTGGGAATCTATGGATTTCATTTAAACAAGCTTTAGAAATGAGAGTGCAAGGCCTTGTAGGCTAGAGATGCAGCTGGTTGGGTGATCCTACAGAAACGACTTATGAGCCAAGACATGTGGACTGAACATGCAGTTTTCTCCGCCTAGCACAAAACACTGTTCTTTTTCACACTTGTATGCACAGCGGAGTCAGAAACCAGAGCCCCCCACATGTTTTATGGACTCCCCATACTCTTAAAATTGGCATCATAAAAAGAATTTTCTGGGTCCCAAATGTGTCCTTCTCCTGTAGCCACAATTCTCCAGCTCCTCAGCAGGACTCTGTAAAGCCCGGTGTCGTATGTCATGTTCCCTGATGCTTCCTGTGACCGGCGTCCAGCAGGATCTGTGGGCTCCCCTGTGAGTGTCCCAGGCCAAGCCTCTCTGCTCCCTACCTCTGTGCCGACCTCTCTTCCAAGCCCCTTCCCTCTAATGGGCTCTTTGTCCCAACCTGAGTTCCCTGGGTTCTGCCTATTTGGAATAATGGGAGATTCGATCACTCTATGGTCACTGATGTCCACCTCTGTCCCCATCCCCACTCTGTCAGTGGGGTTGAGTCATGGATTTTGCTTTCTATGAAGTGTGGTTACTCTCAGTAAGCTTTTTAACCATGCCTCTGTCATTTGAAAGCACTTTTGTTCAGGATATGTGGACTGGTTTATGGAGGCTTGTTTGTGGTTAAACTGTGTGATTTTTATATATACTTAATTAGAAGGCTAATGTCACAAGGAAGCCAGAAGCTAGGCAGACATTTTGTTTTTCTTGCTGCCTTCAACATGAAATCAAAGTGATTTAGCTGTTGTTTAAGACCAGGTGGGAAAGTCTGAGCACGGAGCTTCCTTTGGAGGGACCAAGGTCACAGGGCCCCAGTGGGTTGACGGCACACACAGCAGCAGACCACCACTCTGTGCTGGGCACTGTCTAGGCAAACCTGCTTTGTCTCCCTTGTCTCCTTTATCATCACACAAACTCTGCATATGCTGTCTTTCTTTTTCTACTGATGAGGAAAGGGCTCAAAGATGTTAATAAAGTGCCTGAGCCTTTATTGTTGGTGGGGCTGGGAATCAAGCCCAGTCCTTCTGATTCTTCTCCTGGCACCCCCAGGACCAGTCACAGCTCCCACACAAAGTCCTCCAAGTGATGCTCTTGGGATAGGTGCTTCCTTCTGGACACAAGCAAATTTAAGTCCAGCTCCAGGACTAACAGACTCTAACAGTGGAAAGTTCCTTCCCTCCCGGGCCTTGGTTTTCTCATCGTTTTCTCATGAGGGGCCACATTCAAACCATAGAGTTCATGGGTTGGAACCTTCATCCCCATTACAACGGTGTTGCAAGTGGAACCCTGAAGAAGTGATTAGGTCATGGGGGCTCTGCCCTCATGAATGGATTCGTGTCCTTATTCTGGGAGTGGGTTGTTATAAAAGCGAGTTTGGCTCCTCTTGCCCTTCTGCCTTTCACCATGGGATGATGCAGCAGGAAGTCCTTTTCCAGGTGTGGGCCCCTTGATCTTGGACTTCCCAGTCTGCAGACCTGTAAGAAATAAATCTGTTCTTTATAAATTACCCACTCTGTGTATTCTATTATAGCAGCACAAAACAGACTAAGCCAGGTTCTTGCAGGCCTCAAGGAGATGGGACATAGTCTGCTCCAAGGGGCTTTCTGGCTCTGTCCTCATGTTCAGCCTAAGAGAAGGCAGAGTTGGCTGACTGTGGCTTCTCTTCACGCCAGTGCCCAGAGCAGCCCAGCACCCTCCAGGAACCTTGCTGACCCTGGACTCCCAAGAGTTGTCGTATGAAGCCAAATGCCTTCACAGACTTTCTATAAACCAGTTAGCCATTGCAAGCATGGGCCATAAAATGCTGCTTCCTTTTCCTTTCCTGTAGATTCTAGGGGATTTTTGTCTAAATGGAAAACATGGCAAATAGTATAAATAGTATAACCTACAAGCTTGATCTGCTTAGAATAAAATTCAGGAGATTTAGCTCAGCTGGCTCTGGGCCCATAGCTCTTTTTAGACTGTTTTGAAAAATGCATTAGATTCAGCAAAAACCCTTCCCTACAGGCTTCCTCTTAATTTTTAAGCCCCTTTGTATGTCAAGGAAAATGCAAGCCTTTTGTTTCCGATCCATTTACTCCTTAAGTCATTGCAGTTGTTCTACAAGAGTGATTGAATGTTTTGATGTTTGCTTTCTCAGGACAGGCTGCACTGAACTTCAGGCTGCACTGAACTTAGAATGAGCAGTCTGTGATGTCCCAAGGTCTGAGAAAGGGTCAGAACCCGAAATGGAAGGCTTGGCTTAGGAGTGCCTTCTTTGACTAATACTATATTTTGGTTCTTTTAGATTCCACGTCCCTTTAAAGAAATTATTGGGTAAGTGTCACTGATTTATTCTTTCAAAAAGCCATCTTAAAGTCAAATTACCAGCACAATTCAACTGAGGCACACAGGCATTTTTGCAGTGAAATCAGAAACCTGGAAAATCCCCCTAGCTTTGTGTTTCTAGGTGGGTTCAGAATTGGATCAGAAGACAGGGCAGGGCTGGGCAGTGCCTTTGACTTGGTCTGCATCTCCTGGGAGGTGCAGATGTCTTGTGTGTTGCTGAGATGATTCTCAGTCTAGTTGGAAGCAATCAGATGAATGGGAGAAGCTTCTCCAGGAAAGGACCTGGTGTCCTAGGGGTGGAGGTGAATACCATAAACACGTCAGGGACTCAGTGAGCTGATTCAGAGTTGTTGGTTTGTGACTTGGGCTCTCTGAGTGATTGGCTTCAGGCTTGGCTTTGGTTTTATTCCCACATGTGAATCACCTCTTCTTTCTGGTCTTCCTTTTTGGATGAAACCAGCTGATATATGACTCCAAAAAGCTCTGCAGGGCCTTGTTCATATTGTTCCCTGTTGAATCCACCTCAGAACCTGAAATATGGTTGGTGGTCAGTTACATGGTTGTCAAAAGAAAGAATGAAGGTATGCTCAATGACCTTTCACTTTCATTTTCTAACAACAACAACAACAAAAACTCATGGAAGTAAGCCCACTCCTTCTTTGCCTCTTCCTTTCTAGTGTGGCCCTAGAATTTCCTAGTTTAGCCGTTAGACTGCTGTAAACCATTTCTTCATTTGTAAATCAGCTATGGCATTTGCCGTTTGAGCTATCGTGTTTGGAATTCTCAAGGATTTGTCTAATGGCTACTGCCAGGCTCCCCTTGAAACATAGGTGGAGAAAATTCCTTTACTGGTTGGGCATGGAGGAACGGGCTAAGGTAGAAATGTCCTAGATCTGTAATTCAACCTGCCAAACATTGATGGGGCGACAAGGAGGGGATTGGAGTCGGGGAAGGAATCTGGGCTAACAGGTGAAATAAACAACGTATCCAGGTGGCATGAGACCTTTGGCATGGGTAGCACAAGACAGACCACAGGGGGCAGTCCTGCACCCAAACCGTGAGAGAGTCTTCCTGTGGCATGGTGGTTACACACAGGATGGCAGGTATGGAGATATTCAGACTTCCAGAAAACTGGCCAGTGCCAGGCTGGCTGTAGACTCCAAGGCAGGTTTAGGGTTAGGCCTCCAGTCTTGGGGTATGAGTGGGGATTACTCTCTTGAGCACAAGTAGCTCTAGCTCCAGGGGAGCAGAGCTGGGTTGGGAATCAACCCTAGGAGCAAGGCAGAAATTTCTGGAAGTGAACCAGCAGCGGATGTAACCTAAACTCAGCCCATGTGAGGATTTGAGGCTGTTTAAATGCCCCAGTCTCAAATCTAGACTGGTGTGTGAATGAGGAGAAGAAAAGGCAGGCTGAGGGAGGCTAGGCATTCCCTTGTTCAGTGTTTCTTCTTGCTTGAGTGTGGCTGTTACTTAAAGGCTTGACTATTTGGAAAGGATATCAGAGCCAACAGAAGGACCACGCCTCTTACTTGTATGTGAAATCCTTGCAGGGAAGGCATACTTGGGGGAAGCAGCATGGATTTCAGACTTTGTGCCACCTGCTGCAGCATGGTTAAGTCTGACGAGGGGCTTCACTGCTTTAACCGCCACCTCACCTCCTCCCACCACCGCTGTCGCCGGTGGTTATGGGTGCTTCACAGTCTACTTGCTCTTTAGGCTTCTCCAGTTTAGTGTCTATGATTGTCCTAAAAAGCAGCCCCTCACTCCTTGTTCACAGATGGAAAAACAGGATCCAGGAAGTCTAATGATTTGCACAGGGTAACACACAGAATAAAGGTGGGCCCTACCTTTTTTCTACTGTGCCACTGAAGCACCCCAAAACTTAGAAATCAGAAATCAAAATATAGAAAGGATATTTCATTGTTGGAGGAGTGAGTGAAACCGCAGAAGGTCCTGAGACTTACGTGGTCTACTTCCCAGTGGAATGAAGGCAGTGTTTTAGCAGAGACCAGAGAGGTGCACAGTAGACCTTCTACAGATATTAGCTGAATAAATAGATACATAAATACAATTTGTCTCATTAAATAAATGAGAAAACATGCAATTGGCTAAAGGCCAAATTCTCTGTGCCCTTGTTCATCTCCACTAATTCAAAGCATGCCCACCTGCTTGATGTGAGGCTCATGTAAGCTGGGTCCCCATCAGTTTTTGACATTTGACTCACCTAGAATCTACTTACTTGTTGCCCATATTACAGTTGACCCAGGTGCTTCCCCACAGACCACAGAGGGATCCAGGTTGCTGTGTCTACGGCCACTGCATGTGGCCTCATCCTCCCCAGTGGTGGGTGCCCTGGCTGTTTTTTATGATGGCCTTTCTGTGTCCAGCCCTAACTCCCCAACTGCTACCAGCTCTTCATGCCTGGGTTTGTCCTACTCACTTCATCAGTGACCTCAATGCAATTGGGAGAAACCCACGGGGAATGGGACCTTCACCAACCACCATGGTTAAGGCCATTGATGTCTAAGCAAGACTCTGCAAGGGATTAAGTGTGCTCAGTGGAACCTTCTGGGCAGCCAAGGAGTTCTCAGAGCATGCAAAAAAAAAAAAAAAAAAAAAGAAAGAAAGAAAAAAAGAAAAGAAAAGAATAGAAACATCAAAAAGTCCCTTCATCATATGCACTACATTCTGTGCCTCAGACAATAAATTAGAAATAACCAGAAGAAGCAAGATATAAAAGTACCTAACCATGGCTGGGTGCAGTGGCTCACGCCTATAATCCCAGCACTTTGGGAGGCAGAGGTAGGCAGATCACCTGAGGTCAGGAGTTCAAGACCAGCCTGACCAACATGGAGAAACCCCACCCCAACTAAAAATACAAAATTAGCCGGGGCTGGTAGCACACGCCTGTAATCCTAGCTGCTTGGGAGGCTGAGGCAGGAGAATAGCTTGAACCCAGGAGGTGGAGGTTGTGGTGTGCTGAGATCGCACCATTGCATTCCAGCCTGGGCAACAAGAGCGAAACTCCATCTTAAAAAAAAAAAAAAAGTGCCTAACCACACAAAATCTAAAAGTAGTCTCCCAAGTACCAACCAGGCAAGGAGGAAATTCAAAGAAAGTTAGGAACGTTTAAGAAAACAATTAAAACACAGATAGTCTATGGACTCAGGCCAAACCATTCTCAGAGTGAAAGTAATTCTTTAAATGGCAATTTTATTAAAAATGCTAAGTGAGCTTTAATGATCTAAACAGTTAATAAAGAAAGATGCTGGCTCAGAGAACATGAGCGGAGGAAAGAAATACAAACAGCATAGAGAAATAAACTGGAAAGAGAAACAACAGGCTACATGATATGGGTTAATTCCTTAAAAAATAAATTCACCAAATCGGTAAGCTATGGAAAATATTTTTAACAGCAAAAAAAGAGAGAATATAGAAACTGACAAGCTTAGAAATGGAAAAGGCTGATGAAACATAGAGAACAATTTAAGGGTTTGAGGCCATGGCACCACGCTTTGAGAAAGTGAACAGAACAGTTTTTGGCTTGGGAGCCGACTGCTGCATTTGAATGTCACAGCTTCACTTCTCTTCAGCAAGTTACCTATCTTATTCTTGTGCCCGTTCCCTTCTGTGAAATGGAGGGCATCATAATAGCCTAACCCTTAAGGCTTTTTGCAAAGGTTGAGTGAGTTAATCCATGTTGCTTATGGGGATGTGGCAGGGGCAGAGCTGAGGAGAGAAGCCAGGCTTAGCCTCCCAGCCCCACACAATACCAATCACAGAGCTGCTGCAGCCCGGGAGGCCTGGCCTATTCTTAGCCCCATTGTACAGAGAAAGCTATCAGGGCAAAGAAAGGTGAAGGAAATTTTCCAAGGTCATTCAACTTTCTCAGAAAGATTTTCCAACCTGGTGGAGAACCACAGAGCTGTCACATGGTTGAAGGAGCTGGGGATGCTCCCCTCAGAGAAGATTCTGGAGGCCATGCGCCCTGAGTCCTGGCCAGGAGCTAACATCCCTGGGAGGGAGCTACAGAGAGGGGCATTCAGTTTGATGTAAGGGTAGTGGAGTAAATATTTGCATTTTACACCATTACTGTCTACTTTCTCTAGTATTTCCCCTTTCCTTCTCAACTTCCATTTTGGAGAGTGATGGGGAAATGGCCTTCCCTGATTTTTGTGTTTCCAGAAACATGAGTTTGTTATGAAACAATATCCTGTACCTCTGAGAGAAGGATCATAGCCATTAGGAAGGGAGGAACTTCTTCCAGAGAGGAACTTCTTCCAGAGGCTGGAAAAAAGTTGGGGTGGTGAGGTGGGTGTTGGAGGGGGCAAGTGTGGAAAAGAGATGAGATTACATGAGCAGAGAGGAGATGCCCCACTTCTCCTGCAGGCTGTGGTGGAGCCTCCAGGAGGCAGGGAGGCCCTCGGGAGTCACTGACTGTTTGACGGCCTCACCACTGAGAGTCTCACCAGACTTCCAGTGCCCCAGCACACCCCTCAAAGACACAGGCAGACTCCTGTGACCACCACCAGCCCAGGAACGGCATAGATGGGCTGGTGCCAGCTCGGGATCTGCTGGAACCACAGCTGCGGGGACAAGGGGCCCCAAGTAGAGACCCTGGGATCCAAGGTCAAGGACCAGATGACACTGTGCTCATCTTGGCAGACAACTGAGTGGACAGAGGACTCAAGAGCTAGGTGCTTTCTCTACCTAAGTCCCCTCTAGAACATACTCACATCCCTGGGGAGGAAAGAGGGGATCACAATGAACTGAATTCAATTTTTCCCTAACTTCAGTAACATGAGATTTTCTAATAGAAATTAAGTAGAATTGGGTTGTAGATTGAGTGTGCCTCTATGTTGGGGAAATTCTTTCCCCTACTAGGTAGAGGCACTAAATGGTCCCCTATCACTGGAATGTTCCAGCGGGGACTGGATAAGCCTTTGGTGAGGATACCTAGAATAAAATGGCCAAGCTGGCTAGAGACTGGCACATCTAGAGACCGATTGCAGAAACTCCAGCAGAGAAGAAGATGGCAGCTGGCAAGGGCAGTTCTGCCAAAATGTTCCTTCTGCAACCTGAACCTTGTGTTCAGTGATTCATTTCTGAGGGGAAAGAGTTGTAGGATATATGAGGCTGGTGGAGGGAAACAGGGGATTTGGGACTAGGAAAAAGATAATGTCTTTTTTGTTTTTGCTGTCTTTACTAACTAGGTTATAAGAGATTTCATTTTGTAAGTCATCACTTCTTGACTCTGTTCAGTCTCCTGTTTATCTCTTCTGTCATCATTTGTTTTTATTTTCAAATGAGTATACTTTTCACTTCTAGATTTCTGTTTTTGTGTGCTCCTGTTGTAGTTCATAATATCTAATATTTGATTCACAATCTCCTATTCTTATTTTATGAATACATTACTTCCTTTGTCTCTAGGAATTTTAAGATGACCAATTTTAAAGTCCTTTTAAGATTATTTTATTCTTATCATTTTTTCTGGAAATGAATTATTCCATTTACTGGATTTGTTAATAGTCATTCATAGTATTACACATTTTTGTTTGTTTCAACTTTTGGCTTTTGAGCCCATCTTGCTTTGGGTTTTATTTTTGTGGTTGTTACTTTAAATATTTTCTTTGCAAATTATCTTGTTATTGTATGGTGGCTTTCCAGATTCGGCCAGGCTTCCTGTGGTCTACATCTCAGAACAAAGTCTTGTAAAAGAACTCAGGGATCTTTCCCCTTGGGAACCGCCAGTCTCGGTCCCTGGACCTGTGAGTGGCAGTCAGAAGCACCAAGTTGTATGACTCCAGGGGCACCATTTACATGAAATATGATGTTAAGATAGCACCTTAGAAGTGTGCAAGAAGGTGGCCCTGATGCTGGCCCATTTCCAATCTTGATATTTATTTTCGATTGTCTTTCACCGCTTGCAGGTACCACTATCTGAGGCTCAGAGAATGTAAGTCACTTGCTTAAGGAAATTCAGTGAAGAATGGCCCAAAGCTCATACATTTTCCTGCTACACTGCTATACCCCAGCTGGATCCTTGAAGATTGGCATTGAAAGTATTTCTCAAATCAAATGAAAATGGATTCCTCACATTTTTCTGTGTGTGTGGATGTTTATGGGGAGAGGGGTTGGTGAGAAGAGACTGGTTGGGGCCAGACTGCCTCCAGATTGTCCCATGTCTGCTATAATGGTTGGACTGGCTGAGTCCTCAGCAGATGCCAGAGACTGGGCTCTGCGTGTGTACAGGCAGACCTATCTGTGATTCTTGCAGTTCATTTTACACTACAGAGATTGACAGAGGCCACTCTCCTTCACTTAGAACTCTCTGGATTTGAAACAGTCCGGGGTTGTGTTACACTGTTATTGGATGTGATTTTCCAAAACCACGCTTCACTTTGAGTTTGCATCATTGTCGGGCAGCCTCCCCCACTGCTTCAGAGGAAGAAGATGGAGACCAGATGAAGAGTTAGTAAATATACACATATAGCCTTTGCACATTTCCTCTCTGATTTTTGGCCTCATGGGTTCGATCATCCTGGAAATATTTGATCTTGGCACTGCAAATTCCGAGGGTCATTGGTTACTGGAGGCCAGTGCTTGAAGCCTCTCCTGCTAAAACCCCATCAACCAAAGAAAAGATATCAAGGCTACCATGGGAAATGACTGCATGTTCAGCCAACCATATCTTCGGGAGGAGGGTTCAAACCCTCTCCTTTGGCTAAGCCTGTCCTATGCAGTGGGAGAGCCACCAGTCGGCTTTCCCTGTGCCTAGCATGGAGTTCAGCATGTGAGTAACTGTCAGCAACTGAAAGGAAAATAATTTGCCCATCATAAGAGAACTAGCTGCTGTCACCGTCCAAATGGTAAAGGGATAAATAGCAAAGTGGTTCACTTCCAGTGGATCCACTTCCAAAAGATGACAATCTGCATGCACTTTGGGTTTTGAAAGTAGGTAAAACTGCTTTTCTATATGTTTCAGATCTGGAAAACTTCAGAGGTACTTGGTCAAGCAAGATTGTTCTTAGTTTTAAAATCCTGGTCTGTTTTAAGAGAAATGTGAGCTGCCTGTTTCTGAGTCACTTATACTTGATTTGTCAAAATACTCTTTTCTATGAGCTGTTTGTTGTCCAAAAATCCATGTGAGCCCTGTTAGAAGTACTGCATCCTGAGACAGGGAATTGATTATGGTCAATTGTCCTCAGCCCCAACCCTGATCTTAGCTCCATTTCTCATCTTTTTGGAGGGATCTGAGTCCTAAGGAAGGCTGCCTGTCTCTTCCCTTTTTGGGAACTAGACAGAGACTTTAAAAGAAGAAACTGTGGTTGGTTGTCCTCAGATCCCCAACCAAGTCTTAGAGGTTTGGCTGAAAATCCTGAACACCCTTCCCAGAGGAGAGTAAATAGAGCCTTGTAAAAATACAACATTTGTGTTCCTTTGACTTTATTAAGTTTATATACTTGCAGTGTAGCATGATAAATGAGTGTGTTTTCTGTGGTTACCTCTGTTTGGTCTGCTGTAGAAGGGTCTGCATTCACTCTCATGATATCGAAAATGACAAATTATCGTTTCAAAACTATTTTTAAATTATATGCAGTGAAATATACAGATCTTAAGTGTATAAACTGAGGAGTCTTGACAAACATATATACCTGCATAACCAACAACCTAAATCCAGATAGAGAGCATTTTCATCATCCCAGAAGGTTTACTTGTTCCCTTTCCAGTCAATTCCCATTATGTATAAGTAACTGCTGTTCTGATTTATGTCACCATGGTGGGCAGCTGCTAAGATGGCCTTAGTGATCCTTGTCTTGGCATTCATACCCTAGTGCAATACCCTCCACCAGAGTGTGTGCGGTGCCAAGTAACTTGCTATCCCTTCTTAGGTTAGGTTACAAAGACACTGTGACTTCTGTCTTTCTCATCATTTCTTGCACTCTCTTCTGGAGCTCCAGCTCTAGTGGAAGCCAACTGCCATGGGAGAGACCCATAAGAAGAGCACCACATGGCAAAGAACTGATGTCTCCAGTCAACAGCTATGTGAGTAAGCTTGGGAGCACATGGTCCCCCAAGGAAGGCTTGAGATGACCACAGCTCCCCCCAGAGCCTTGAAGTAGCCTTGCTGGAGATCTGAATCCAAAGCATCCAGCTAAACTGTGCCCCGACTCCTGACTCAAAAACTTTGAGATAATACATTTGCTCTTTTAAGCCAAATAGTTTGGGCATAATTTGTTATGTGACAATAACTAACTAATATGATTACCATGGATTAGTTTTGTCTTTGAACTTCGGAAAAATGAAATAGTACAGTATATATTGTCATACCTGGTTTTATTTGTTTAACAGTATGTCTGTAAGATTCATTCATGTTGTCATATGGTTCAGTAGTTCATTTTATGATAATTCATCCATTATCATAAATGAATTATCAATGGATAATAATTCATCCATGGATGATAATTCATCCATTTTCCTGTTGGTAAACATATGGATTATTTTTAGTATTATGCTTTTTTGAATAAAGTTGAAAAAAGGTGCTATGAACATTCTTTTCCAAGTCCTTCTATGAACTTATTTTTTCATTTTTTCAGGTAAATACCCATGAGTCTAATTGCTCAACCACTATTAGTTAATCTTAGAAGAAACTTCAAAATGGATTCCAAAGTGGCTATAACCATTTTCAACTTCTTTTCAAAAGTGTTCATTCAAGATTTCCTTTTATTTACCTTTTCTCCTTTTTTGAGCTTCTTTAGGTGAAAACTTAGATCATTGATTTTTAATTCTTCCTTCTTTCTAATATTAGCATTTAAAGTTATAAATTACTCACTAAGCATTGCTTAATTGCATTCTACAAATTTTGATATGTTGTATTTTAAAGTATCATTTGGTTAAAAATACTTCCTAAATTCTAACTTTTCATTCTTCCCCAGAGGTAGATTATTTTGAAGTATACCTCTTGATTTTCATATATTTGAGATTTTTGCATTTATTGTTATTGATTTCTGATGTCACTGTAGTCAGAAAATATATTTTGTTACATTTTAATCCTTTTAAGTTTATTGAGGCATTTTATAGGCATTTATAGACAGATATGATCTGCCTTGTGAATATTCCAAATGCACTTTAAAGCAATGTATGTGCTGCAGTTTTTTGGTATAATATTCTGTAATATCAGTTACGCCAAGTTGGTTGTTAATTTAGCTTGAACCTTCTATATCACGCTAGGATTTTTGGGGAGACATGTATGTATATGTAGTCTTATAAATTATTTAAAAAGGGGTGTTAAAATCTCCAACTAAAATTGTACAGTTTTTTATTTCTCTATTTGTCAATTTTTAATTTATGTATTTTGAACAATTATAAGATGCATATTATTTTGGAATTGTTATGCCTTATTAATGAGTTGATCCTTTTATTATTATAAAATTAGACCTCTGCATCTCTGAAAATACTTTCTGCTTGAAGTCTCCTCTTTCTGGTTTTAATATGCACATACCTGCTTTCTTATGTTTCCTGTTTTCATGATGAATCTTCCTTCCTCTTTTTATTTTCACACTCTCTGGTGCCTTTATATTTCAAGTCCATCTCTTGTAATCAACATATAGGTAGGTATGTTTTATTTTCCATTCTGCTAAGGTCTGCATATATACTGAAGAAAACATTATTCTTTTATATTTACCCACATATATACCATTTTTGTTACTCTCCACTCGCAAATACAAGTGTCTATCTGGTGTAATTTCCCTTCAGCCTGAAGAATATTTTTTTTTAGCAATTCTTATAAGACAACTCTCCTGATTACACATTCTATCAGTTTTCATTTATATGTAAATATCCTTCATTTTAAAAATAGCTCTATTGGATATAGAATTGTGGATTGACACTTCTTTTCTTCACCAGAATTTAAAAGGTGTTCCATTGTCTTCTGGTTTCCATAATTTACAAGACTAAATTTAGCCCTAATTTGAAACATTTTTTCTCTCGATGTAACATGGCTTTTTTCTTTAATTGCTTTCAAGATTTTCACATTATCTTTAGTTTTTTGCATTTTGACTATGATATGACTACATGTGGATTTCTTTGTATATATCTTGCCTGTGGTTTGCTTAGCTTCTTAAAGCTGTATGTTTGCTTTTCACTAAATTTGGAAAAATAGAGGTATTATTTCTTCAAATGTATTTTTCTGCCACATTCTCTGTTCTATTTTTCTGGGATTCTAATTATACCTATGTTAGACTGGTTGGTATGATCCCACAGGTGACAGAGGAGCTACTCTTATTTTTCAGATTTTTTTTTTCTTTGGATTTGAAAATGTCAATTCATCTGCATCACAGTCACTAACTCATTCTTCAGCAGCCTTTTGTGAGCTGTTATTCCTATCAGTGAATTTATCAATATCAACATTTTTCTTTTCATTTTTAGAACTCACATTTGTTTCAGTATGACCGCATTTTTAAGGGCTTTAACGTATTTATCACAGATACTTTAACAACTTTGCCTGTTATTCAACATCTGAACCACCTTGAGTTCAGTTTCTAGTGACTCCTTATTTGTTTCTATTATGGGTCACATTTTTCTGCTGCTTTGATAAAAGGTCATATTTTCTAGCTTCTTCACATGTCTAATTTTTTTTTTTTTTTTACTGAATATTAAACACTTTATCTGACATATTATAGGGTATCCAAATTGTGTCATTTTCCTCATAGGGCATTGAGTTTTGTTTGGCAGGCAATTCAGTTGCCACTAGATCATTTTCTGTCTGCCAGGCTTGGCTTCTGACTCTCTTAGGAAGGTGTAAGTGTAGTTTGTTTATTTGTTTGTTGCTTGCTTGTTTAGATTTTTAACCTGGTGTCTTAACTTAGCCCTAGGGCAAGTCCTTTACTCTAGGGCGGTCCTTGCCCCTAGATATGGCTTTTCTGGGGTGCCAGTGAATCTCTGATGCAGTCAGCTATTCCTGCTGTCCCACTCAGCAGGAACTCAGGCGTCTCCCAGCATTACACACCTTTGGTATCTGTATCAAGCTTTCAGCTCCGAAGCACACAATCGCATCCAGGCCTTAGGATGTCTCACCTTGGCCATTTGTAGTCCATCCCTCACAAAAGACCTGCAGAAAACCTGTGCAGACTTCTGGGGATCTCTTGGAGACCCCTTTTCTCCAGTACTCTGTCTCACAGATTCCGGCCACTTCAGCAGCTTATGTCTCCTATACTTGGGATTTTTGCCTCCTCACACAGTTCGTCATCCTCTGCTTGAGCTCTGCTTCCACTTCCCTGCATGGCAGCTTGAAGCTGCCTCCAGGCAGAAAACCGGAGTGAAACTGAAGCTCACTTCATATGATTCTTTTCTCTTCAAAATCACAAGCCTGTGTTTTCTTTATTTAATACTTGAAAATTCATCCAGTTTTATAGTTATTTTCCGCAGAAGGACAAGTCTGGAGCCCGTTCCTCTGTGATGACCAGAAGCATAAATCTGGACCAATCTTTAGTTTAAGGTCTCAATAATTTATTTTTTGTATAGCCATTTCTACCTGCCTTTCAGTTTTGGCTCCTTGACATTTTTTTTTTTTGGGAGAAGTCACTTTCCAGCTCAAGCATAAACTACTGAAGAGCTAGCTGATGCTGTGTAAAGAACATTTAATTTGAACCTTCATTCAAATCCTAGCTCAGTCACTTATAATCTCAGGACTTTGGACCAATTAATCACTCTAAGTTCCAGTTTTCTCATCTAAAAACGGAGGCAATAACAATAATAATAATAATAATGTTGATGCCGAGAGATAACCATAGCATGCTCTCCCCATACCAGGAATTTTTCTAAGTGCTTTAAACTTGCACATGCTTTGTGAGAATAGAATAATGCTCTGTTTAATAGTCAAGTGGTACTGGAGATTGGGAAGAAGAAATTTAAGATTCTGGGACTCAGGTGGGGCCTGAAAGTCCGCACCAATGACAAATCTGTGTCTGAGTGCTATCACTTGGTGTTCACTGCCTGTCCTGGGGGGTTTCATTTTGTCCCTACCAACAACTGGGGGATCATTAGCCTCCTCAAGCATGGGTGACCAACTGACTCTTGGATGTGGGAGAACTAATGGCTGTGGATGTTACTTGCCAGTTTCCTACTTGAATATATTAGAGCTATTAGACCTACATTATTAGACCTATTACAAATTCTCAAACATTTAAAGGGATCAAATGTTTGAATTATTACAAATTTGAAGCAGTAAATAAATTATTGAAGATAGGGCTTAATTAACTACTAATTTTCTGAGACACTGAATTTTTTTCTTGGTACTCAACAGATAACAGTTTTCTTCACCAAGACTGTTGAATAAACTTCATATCAGTCAATGTGGTCTAGGTTACATTTCAGTAACAAATAATCCCAAATCTAGGAGATTTAACACAACTGCTATGCACTGAATATTTGTGCCTCCCTCAAATTCATACATTGAAAGCCTAACAAAATGATAGTATTAGGAGGTTGGGCTTTTGGGAGGTGACCAAGTCAAGATGGCAGGACCCTCATGAATGGCATCTGTGCCCTTATAAAAGAGGCCCCACAGAACTCACTCCCCCTTTCCACCATGTGAGGTTATAGCAAGAAGATAGCTGTCTATGAACTAGGAGGCAGGCCCTTGCCCGACACCGAATATGCTGGCACCTCGATCTGGCCTTCTTAGCCTCCAGAAATGCAAGAAATAAGTGTTTGTTGTTTATAAGTCCAGTTTATGGTATTTTGTTATAGCAGCTCAAATAGACTAAAACAGAAAATTGTTACTGAAAGTAGGGGTGCTGCTGTAACAAATACTTAAAAATGTGGAAGGGATTTTGGAACTGGGTAATGGGTAGAGGCTGGAAGAGTTTTGAAGTGAATGCTAGAAAAAAGCCTTCAGCCGGATATCATGATTCATGATATCTAAAAAGACAAATTATCCTACTAAAAATATTTTAAAATTGTATGTAGTGAAATATACAGATCTTAAGCATATAAATGAGGAGTACTGACAAACCTGCATAACCAACGACCTAAATCCAGATATAGAGCATTTCCATCATCCCAGAAAATTTTATTAATTGCTGTGAATGAACCTTTAAAGGTGATCCTGGTGAGGGCTCCGAAAGAAAGGAGAAGTATAAAGAAAGCTTTAGTCTTCTTAGAGAATACGTAAATAATCCTGAACAAAATATTCATAGAAATATGGATGATAAAAGCCATCTGAAGAGATCTCAGACAGAGAAGAGGAACATATCATAAAGTGGCAAAGGACTTTGCTGGATTGTGTTCATATCTTAGTGTTCTGTGGAGAGTAAACTTGTGAACAATGGAACTGGATATTTGGCTGAGGAAATGTCTAAGCAAAGTGTTTGAGGATCAGCCTGGTTTCTCTTGATTGGTTATAGTAAAATGCAAGAAGAGGAAAATAATTTAAAGACAAAATTGTTCATCAAAAGGGAAGCAGAATTCAAAGATTTGGAAAATTCTCAGCCAACCCATATTGTAAAAATGAGAAAGCATGGTCAGAAGAGAACACTAAGGATGGGGTCAAATGACTGCCAAGTAAGGAGATTAGTCAGCTGTCTCAACAGAAGACAGGAGCTATTGTTAAAGACAATGGAAATATGCAAATGAGGGGCCACTGGCACTCTCAGGACCTCAGTGTCCTACCCAGCACTGCCTCACATAGCAGGCTCCACTGCGCATGTGCTCCTAACACTCTGGAACTGCACTTCTTGGCTACCCCAGGTGTAGCTTTGGTGAGCCCTGGTTTGGTGTGGGCTGTGCCCATAGAGCCAGGGGTCATGGATATCTTCACCTAGACTTCAAAGAAGAGGGTCTGCTGGCAGAGCCAAGAGCTTGGAACCCCAACACTGGAGAGCTGTAGGGCCTAGGCAGAGGACTCCCACAGGAGCAGGGCTCAGGCACAGAGCTGCCACTGAGGTGGAGCTGCCTAGAAAACTGGGAGCTTGACTCCTATTTGGAAGAGCTGCAGAGGCAGGAACCCATCCTAGTGGGTCCTGAATACAGAGCCCCACCCAGTAAGTCTAGAAGGTAGGACCTCTGCCCCAGCAGGCCTGGAGGACAGAGCATCAAGCCAAAGATGATGATTCTGAAGACTTAAGATTAAAAGGCATTTGTCTAATTGGGTTTTGGGCTGTCACTCTTTTCTTCTTTCTTATCTCCCCTTTTGGAAATGCAATGTCTATCCTATGCCTCTCTCACCATGATATTTTGAAATCACATAGCATGTTTGATTTTTGCGGGTTCACAGCTGGAGGGCAATTTGTCTCAGAATGAACTGTATCTTAAGGATCACCCATAACTGATTTAGACGGTATTTAGATGAGACCTTGGACTTTAGACTTTCGAGTTGATGCTGCAACAGGTAAAGACTTTGGGGATGTTAGGATAAAATGAATGTATTTTTTATGCAAGAAGGACATGAACTTCAGGGGGCTAGGGGACAGAATGCTATGGTCTGTATGTTTGTGTTCCTCCAAAATTCTTATATTGAAATCCTAAACCCCAAGGTGATGGTATTAGGATATAAGGCCTTTGGGAGGTGATTGTGTAATAAGAGCAGAGAGTCTATAAGAGAGACACCAGAAAGCTCCCTCTTCTTTTCTGTCATGTCAGGCTGTAGCAAGAAGATGGACATCTATGAACCAGAAAATGGGCCCCCACCAGATACTGAATCTGCCAGCATTTTGATCTTGGATTTCCCAGCCTCTAGAACTGTGAGAGATAAGTTTATGTTGTTTATAAACTACCAAGTTGATGATATTCTATTGTAGCAGCCCAAACAGACTAAGACAACATGCAAGTTTGCTTCTCACTCATGCTACATGTCAAATTTAGGGAAGGGAGTTTATTTATTTATTTTATTTGGAGACAAGGTCTCCCTACATCACCCAGGCTGGTCTTGAACTCCTGGGCTCAAGGGATCCTCCTGCCTCAGCCTCCCAAAGTGCTGGGATTACAGGCATGAGCCACCATGCCAGCAAAGAAAGGGGTTTTGCTCATTGCAATTTCTCAAGGATGGCAGGTTACCAGGAGGTGTCTCTATATGTACTTTTATTATCAGTGAGACGGGGAAAGGAACAATGCACTCTTTTGCTGGATCTTAAGGGGTTTTGCACATTTCATTGGCCAAGCTGGATTTAGCTGCACATAACTTTAAAGGAGCAGGGAAGCAAATTTTAGAATACACTTGGGGGAGGGGTGCATGTAAAGTTGGAAGATTTGTGAATGACCCTAATGGCTACACGGTCTCTTTGCAAGTTTCACCAAACCAGCTTGGGCCATTTCAGCCACACTTTTATTTGGCAACACCTAATAGTCACATGTGCTTTTGCCAAGAACCATCATGCCTTTAAAATGGCCATTTGTCTCTTAGACATGTGGTTCATGCTTTCTTCTTAAAACTCTCATAACTAATAAGCTCAGTCAGCCTATGTTCAACTCCATCTTTTCTAGCAAAGATTTTACTTTTAGGGCCATGAAGTTACATTTTAGCCAATGTACAAAGATACGTCGAATGTACAAAGTTTAAACTTTTGTCAGAAAATCAAGACTGTGTGCTTTCTTTGGCTTCTTATTACTCTTGGAACATTCTTAAATTAACTAATGATTATAATTCCATACAAATTTTAATTCATTTATGTATTAGTTCAAGAAGCTCTTTCTACCATCTGTAATTGTCTTTAAATTTTACATTGCATGTATGACAGAAGGATCACTGAAAGGCCAAATCTATTAATATGTGAGATGTGAGGTTCATATGTTAGTGAGCAAATTTTTCCACCAAAAAGAGCCAGAGTAAACTGCAAACCACACAGTGAGGAATGAAAAGATTTGAGGGTGTTTGGAAAACGAACCTTAAATGTTAGCTTTGGCTTAATTATTTTAGTAGTACCTGTCCACAAAGCCCCCACTTCCTGGTTATAAGAACATGAATTTCATGGACATGTCCCTGACTGGCACTCCTGAGAATATCTGTTATTTGGGGTAGATAAGCCTTGTTTTGCCAGTCTCACACCATCTAGTTTACAAACACTGTTAATACAAGGTTATAGAAAGAGGTTCGTTTATAGAGAAAAGTATGCAACAGCTATGACATTTGTAGATTATATGTCAAGGCTAAAAGCTGACTCAAATTCCTGTTTTAACAGGTTTATGCATGTTTTCATAAGCTCTCAGATAGCAGAATAGGAAGAAAAATTTGAGGGTAGTTTTAGGATTCCAAAGCCAATGCTTCTTTGCCTCTAGCTGGCCATACCTATTAGGTAGCATCATTTCAGACACCACAAAAAATCACTGTCTTTCCTCCTCATTAGAGTAATTTCTTAAGTAAAAATGCTCTCACATTCTCATAAATGCTCCCATTTTTCATATCACCATGATAACCATCTTCTGTCTGCCTTCCTTCTGCCACTGCTACAATAGTCAGGAGGTCACACATCTCTATGTTGTCACTGGTGTTTCCTTTTTTCTATCAATAATGAAGTCTACTTATGGACTTGATGCCATCATACTGAATCTATAAAATCTTTGCTTTATGAAAGTTCTCTTATTACAAGAAAATTAAGCTAGAAATCTATAACAGAAAAAAAAACTAGATACTCTGGCCTGGACAAGATGAAATATACCTGTTTTTCCCTACTCCTCCCCACCAAGTACAACAGTAAACCCTGAAAATAATGAAGAGAACTCTGAAAGGTGGTAAGAGGAAGGTAAACTGATTAGAGACCTAAGGGTTGGAGGGACAACATAGAGTCAGGGTGTCTTGCAATTTCCTGTGACCCAAAAGAAGAAGAAGGAGATTCAGGCATAGTATTTCTGAAACCCCAGCTCAGCAACAGAAGGCAGCCCAGGTAGGAAGGTCCCCAGATTGAATGGGAGTCCTTCTGATGGCCACAGCAGGCGAGCCCAGTGGCACTTCATATGGGATCAATCAGGAGCCCCACCGACAATAGGTAGGCAGGGAAAGCACTCTCCTTCCCTGCTGCCTGTGAGACTCTCCTCTCCCAAGAGACCACAGAAGGCAATGCTGGGGTAGAGGCCCTGCAACTCCATGCTCCCAACTCAGGAAGTCTCTTTGTCTCCTTAGGCCCAAGGCTCCTCTCCCACATGACAGACACCCAGTAGCAAAACAGCATAGGCAAGGGGAACCTTTTGCAAGTGGCCAACCAGAAAGCCCTCTCTATCCTTTCAAAAGCAAGGGAGATTCTGCCAAAAGACAGTCCGGAAACTTCCTTCCCCCACTGGGTGCTGTCAGGTGGCTCAATGTCATCCGTCCCCTCAGGCAGCACCAGCAGGAAGCAGTGGGAAAATGAGATAAACCAAGCAAACCAAAATAACACCACACAGGTCTCAGAAATTACATTGTCATTGGAACCACAGCTGACAAAAGTAGGACAGATCTGTGGACTAATCCTAAACGGGGCCCCTGGCTGTTAAAATAAGATGTTTAAGTAGAATCTAGAGTGTTAGAATAGTCAAATTTTTCAGGATATAACTGAAATTATCCATCATACTAAGAATCTGAAAAATTACAACTTGAATGAGAAAAGGCAATCAACTGACCCTGCACATTGAAATGAATCAGATGTTGGAATTATCTGAAAAGCACCTACTCTAAAAATGCTTCAACCTTCAATTATGGATTTGCTTGAAACAAATGGACTAATAAAACATTTCAGCAAAACAATAGAAATTATTTAAAATGATCAACTAAAAATTGTGGAATTGAGAAATACAATAACAACAATTTTTAAAATGTGCTGAATGAACTCAGTGGAGATGACAGTAGAATCAATGAACCTGAAGACAGCTTGAAAGAATTTACTCAATCTGAAGAACAGAAATAAAACAGACTAAAAAAAGAGGAATGAACAGAGACTCAGAGACCTGTGGGACAATTATAAATGTTATAAAATTTACATCATTGAAATTCCAGAAAGAAAGAAGAAATAAATATAGAATGAAAGAGTATTTTAAGAAATAATGGCTGAAAAGCTTCCAGATTTAGCAGATTCAAGAAGGTGATCCAACTCAATATTTGATAAACCTAAAGAAATTCATGCCAAGACACATCATAATTAAACATTGGAAAACCAAAGGAAAAAAAAGTTAAAAGCAGCCAGGACGAAACAATACATGACCTGAAGGTGACCACCAATTTGAGTGACAGTGGGATTCTCATCTGGAATAATGGGGGCAGAAGGAAGTGACATGACATTTTTCAAGCATAGAAATAAAAGAACTGTCAGCTAGTAATTCTATATCCAGAGAAACTATCCTTCAGAAAGAAAGGGAAATAAAGATATTCCCAGACAAAGAAAAATCTAGAAGAATTTGTCATCAACAGACTTACCTGCAAAGAATGGCTGAAGTTCTTTAAATAGAAAGTAAATAATAAAGAAAGAAATATTGGAGCATCAGAAAGGTAGAACAAGAGAAAAAGCAGAAATATGAGTGCATACGACAGACTGTCCTCATGAGTTTTATCAGTTATATTCGATGATTGAAATAAAAGCTGCAACACTATCTAGTACTCAAGATAATAATATTTAAACGTGGGGGAAAGTAAAGCAATTGAATAAAAGTTAGGTTTTAATGCTTCATTTAAAGTGATAAAATATTACTAGTAGACCAGAGTAAGACATGTATTAGTATATTGCAATATCCTGAACTAAGAAAACTATAAAAAGAGATGCACATAAAAGCACTATAAATAAATCAGGATGGAATCATAAAAATGTTCAAGTAACCTATCAGAAGACAAGAAAAGAGAAACAGAAAAAAACAAATAATAAAATGGTAGACTTGAGCTCTAACATATAATGGTTTGAAATGTAAATAGTCTTAATACACAAATTAGAAAGCAAAGATTTGTAGAGTGGAATAAAAAGCATGACCTAACCATCTGCTGTTTATAAGAAATACACTTCGAATTCAATGGCTTTTGTAGGTTGAAAATAAAAGAATGGGAAAATGTACACCCTGCAAACATCAACTAGAAAAAAGGCAGGACTGGCTATATCTACATCAGATAAAGTAAACTCTAGAGCAAAGAGAATTACTAAAAACAAAGAAGCCCATTATGATAAAATAATGATAAAAGAATTAATCCAGGAAAATATAACATCTTACATCTACATGTACCAAACAACAGAGCCTGAAAATACATGAAACAAATATTGATGGAAATGAAAGAATAAAGAGACAAATTCACAATTATAATTAAAAACTGCAACACCCTCCTTTTAGCAACTGAACTACTAAATAGAAAAGCAGTAAGTATACTGATGATCTGAACACAATCAGCCAGTAATATCTAGTTGGCATACATAGAACTCTTTACCCAATAGCAGCAGAATATACTTTTTTTAAAACATAAGTATTCATGGAAAATTCACTAAGATAGATTATTCTCTGGCCCATAAAATGCCCTCAACAAATTTAAAAGAAGTCATCCAGAGGATATTCTCTGATCACAATACAATCAACTAGAAATAAGTAACAGAAAGAAAAAAAGGAAACTCTAAACATTTAGAAATTAAATAATCCATGAATCAAAGAAAAAGTCTCAAAAGAAACTAAAAAAATACATAGAACTGAATGGAAAAATTTTAAAGTATGTTAAAATATATGAGACACAGCTAAAGCAGTGCTGAAAGGAAAATTTACAGCACTAAATTCTTACATCAGGAAAATAAAAGTCTCAAGTTAATAATCTAAGTTCCTACCTTAAGGAATGAGAAAAGGATCCAAATAAACCCACAGCAAGCTGAAGAAAGGAAATAAAGGTAAGAGCAGAAATCAGTAATACTGAAAATTAAAAAAAAACAACAACAAAGGAAAATCAATGAAACAAAAAGGGAATTCTTTGAGAAAATTCAATAAAATTGATAAACCTCTAACAGGAAAAAAGGCATAAATCACCAATATTAGAAATAAAAGAGGAGTATCACTGCATATCTTGCAGCCACTAAAATAATAATAAGGAAATATTATGAACAACTTTGCTCTCATAAATTCCACAACTTAAAAGAATAAACCACTTTCTCAAAAACCACAAACTGTCAAAATGCAACAAATAATAAATATACAATTGGAATAGTCCTATAATTATTCAAGAACGATAAAATCTTAAAAAGAAAAGAGTCTGAGCAACTTGAGACAGGGCAAGGGCTAGGATCTGCTATCCAGGGAAAGAGTAAGAATAAGAACTTAAAAACTAAAATAATAGAACTTAAAAACTAAAATGATAATAGAGATAAGAAAGCATGCATTGAAATCCTTGGGTTAACCTTTTTCTAACTGGGTCCTTTTGCACAAGACCATTAATCAATTTGTAACCATTGTAATATTTTGTAAGTTTTTTTTTTTTTTTTTTTTTTTTTTTTTTTTTTTTTAAGATTTCCAGGCCAGGCGTGGCGGCTCACGCCTGTAATTCCAGCACTTTGGGAGGCCTAGGTGAGCAGATCACGAGGTCAAGAGATCGATTGAGACCTTCCTGGCTAACACGGTGAAATCCCCGTCTCTACTAAAAATACAAAAATTAGCCAGGCATGGTGGCACAGACCTGTAGTCCCAGCTACTTGGGAGGCTGCGGCAGAAGAATTGCTTGAGCCCGAGAGGCAGAGGGTGAAGTGAGCTGAGATTGTGCCACTGCACTCCAGTCTGGGTGACAGAGCAAGACTCTGTCTCAAAAATAAAACAAAC
Source organism: Macaca fascicularis (assembly GCF_037993035.2). Classification (NCBI taxonomy): domain Eukaryota; kingdom Metazoa; phylum Chordata; class Mammalia; order Primates; family Cercopithecidae; genus Macaca; species Macaca fascicularis. The sequence continues at coordinate 57,103,991 of NC_088383.1, read as the reverse complement.
GAACAAAAGAAAACACAAAGTTTTTCCTTCAAAAAATCTGTCATATTAAACTTTTGATTTTAATTTCATGATACAAAATATTTATAATTGCTATATTTCAATGCCCAGGGAAATTTAAATTGTTAAATGATGTATTTGTAGTGTGAGCTGAATACTTGGAGGGATGCTTATTTAATATTCAAAGAAATGCTATTTGATATCTTTATACAATGAATAATTGGACATTATCAAAGTATAATTGTAAGACTATTATTTTCCCATGCATTAAATCTTCTCAAATAGTAAAGGATTTATCAATAAGGAGAAACTGAGTATTCATAATTCTAATCACTATCATTTCAATACCATTTTTTGAGCACTCCTTTTGTGCACTTACTAACAAGGCGGTTAATTCCCTCACAGGGCAGGGGTGGTCAGTACAAGGACGTCCTAGCATGGGTCACTCCAGCATAGAGGTCCTCAACCCTGTCTTCACATTGGCATCACCTTGGGGCTTTAACAAAATGTCAGTCTGAGTGAGCTTGTCTAGGGTGAAACATGGATATTAGTATTTATAAAACACTCCTAAGGAGTTTCTAACAGGAATGGGGCTGTTAAAAGGTAAGCTACAGCATGGTACAATTTTAAAGAGTTCAATGGAGCAAGCAGCAATTCATGAATTTGGAAGTGCTAATCCAAAGGTGGTTTCAGGCTACACTGAGGAGATGCAAGCAAAAGACTTTTTTAAAGGGTGAATGAAGAAGTAAAGCAAAGGAAATGTTTGATTTGTTACAGTCATACACATACAAGTTATACATATACAAGTTGATATGTTACAATTGTAGAGTTGCTTTATTTGATTTATCCTGTTGGAAAGTTCCTCATTATATAATTGTCACTGAGTTGAGAGTTCTGACTGATTAAACTTAAGTTTCATTTTTCTTTCTTTTTCTTCTTCTTCTTTCTCTTTTATTTATTTATTTATTTATTTATTGTAGGAATTGGGTCTTGCTTTGTTGTCCAGGCTGATCTTGAACTCCTGGCCTCAAGTAATCCTCCTACCTTGGCCTTCCAAAGCACTGGGATTACAGGCATGAGCCACCATGCCTGGCTTCAGTTTTCTTTAAAATAGGCATTTACAAGAAATAGCTCAAGTTAAGGTTTGCTTATGTTTGTAAATCAAGCAAGGTTATAGTCATTTGCAAGGCCTCACTTTTAACTGACCTCATAATTTACCTCAGCACAGCTGGGAACCATGGCCTCACAATGTGAGGAGGCAGGTGGAAAAGGAATCAAGGAAGTTGATTAGGAATCCGACTGTTACAGAAGGAGGAGTTTTGAGTAAGGTGTTGAAGGAAAGTTTAAGTTCACAGGTCAAGAAGCAGGAGTGTAAGAGGAGACTCTTGGACCGCCCCCACAAGAACTGCCTTCACAGCAGGTGCATGTCCTGATGTTTGGAGGCAGCATACTCCCTGGCATGTTCTCTCATAGGTACAAATCTCTCTCCAGATTCAGAAAAGTCCTGCTCAGCTCACTGGACAGGGACATCTACCTAGGTCTGATCACCATGAGAAGGCTTTGGGGGCAAGCCACAGTCCTTCTGTTAAAACCAAACGGTGGGGGCCCTCCAAGGATCTGTGTCTGGTGTCTGGTTTAGAAGGAGGCTTGCAGAGAACCCTGGGGATTTGGCCGTGTCTCTTGCTCGTGCAGGATGGGTCAGCTGATGGTGTGCAATCTGCAATGGCTTGGAGGAGGCCTGGATGTATGAAAATGATGCATCAGCATTTGGGTGGAAGCTCTTCCATTTTGGTAATACTCGTTGAAAGCCTTTTAGCATCAGTCATTCTGATAGGTATAGGAAAGACAATAGTGAATAGAACAAAGTCCCTGCACTCAAGAAAAAAAACCATATAAGCAAATGGTCACAATCCAGTGGGATATGTGCATGGAGGAGGTAAATATGAGATACAAAGAGCAACTAACTGAGAGGGGCAGGATCATGGAGCAGACAAGAACATGCGTTCTGGAGCAAGACTGCCTGGAAGTGTGAGCTTGGCTAAGCTGCTGTACTTCTTTGGGTCTTGTCAGCCACAGCAAAATGGGAATTAATATTAAATAAAATGATAAGATATAGTATATTGAGCTGAGGGTTTCTGTGAAGTATAGATGAGTTAATGCATGTAAATTACTTATAAATAGTGACTAAAACATAATTAATACTGAATAAACGTCATATCTTTATTATTATTATTTACAACCATCCCCAGGAAATCCAGGAAACTTCCCAAAGGAGATGTGGGAGTTGAATTGTGAAGGGAAACTGGTGTTTTGGGTGCTGTTTCCGAATGGCGAGGGCATTCCAGGCAGGCGAACAGCATGTGCATAGGTCCAGAGATAGGAGGCAACACACAGTCTTCAGGGAAGCCCCTGTGGTTTGGTAGAACTGGAGCAAGGCATGGTGTAGATGAGGCCAGGGGCAAGAGTGGAGGCCATGTGAGCCCCAAATATCTGAGACAGGTCTCAGTCCATTAAGAAAGTTTATTTTGCCAAGGTGAAGGACGTGCCCATGACACAGGATAAGGGGGTCTTGATGACACGTGCCCAAGGTGGTCAGGGTGCAGCTTGCTGTTATACATTTTAGGGAGAAATAATACATTAATCAGTACATATAAGATTTACATTGGTTCCATCTGGAAAGGCGGGACAACTTGAAGCAGGGATTTCCAGGTCGTACATAGATTTATAGATTTCAACATATTCTGATTGGCAATTGGTTGAAAGAGTCATCATCAATAGAAAGGAAATGTCTGGGTTACGGCAAGAGATTGTGGAGACGTGGGTTTTGTGCAGATGAAGCCTCCAAGTAGCAGCCTTTAGAGAGAAGACAGTAAATGTTTCTTATTAGGCTTAAGGCCTGTGTTGATGTTAATGCTGGGGGAGGGTTACAATGAGGCATGTCCAATCCCCACTTTCGGTCACGGCCTAAGTTACATTTTAGAGTGCCTCGGCTAAGGAGGAAGTACATTCAGATGGTTGCCGGGTTAGGGGGGATCTTTGAATTTTACTTTTGGTTTACAGCCCCAAGTGGAGGTTGGGGAGTATGGTCGTGGCCCTGCTGGCCAGAGTCTACCGATCCCCATTAAGTTCACAAACATATTTTCAGGATATGCATATTCTGTGGACATTTAGTAACTCTGTGGCCTTATGTTCACAGTTTTTAAAAACGATCTTTTGGGATAATAGCTTGCATTTGAAGGACATTTTGTTTAAATAAGATTTTAGTTTCATAAGTCAGGGCCCCAACTAGGGTGCCTCCAACTTGGGTCCTTGGTCACCCAGGAATCTTGAATCAAAATTCTTCCAGAGACTAAATATATTCCCACCCACACCAGCATGTCTACAGTACAGCATGAGCTGCAGGATATATACCTCCATTCTCGCGATAAATACATACACAAGCTTTAGACACATGGCAGAGGCACCAGAGAGTGTGTGGGCAGGGCTTGCCTCACACTTGACGTTCCCTGTGAAATCCCACTGCACTCTGTTTAGAAGAGCCCTGTGCTTGGTGTAACACGCTGTTATTGTGGTTTTTGAAATTCTTAAGTTTTGAGCAAAGGGCTCATATTTTGATTTTGCATTAGGCTATGCATAGTACATTACGTAGTCAGTCCTGTGTATGGGGCACTGGCCGTTAGCCTTTTTTCCTGATTGGCAGATGGAGAAACTGAGGTTTAGAGAGCTGCCATCTTCCTGCAATGGGGAAGCAGCAGAAGTGGGGAAGTAACAGAACCAGGCGAGGACCAGGTTGGCTGATCATCTTTTTATTGCACATAGAGGTGGCCAAGTGCCATATGTGAGTTTTTGGGAAATGCCTAAGTAATTTCCACATTTTTCCTTGATGTCCTCACTAGTAGAGCCCCTTTCTGGGGTCCCTGCTGTGGGTTTTTTGAGACCTTTTTTCCAACAGCAATGGACTTCTCGGTACCTCCCACCTAGGAGTGAAACTCTGGGACTGGCCAGCACCCAGCCTGCTGAGTTAGGGTCAGCTGGTCCTGGGGAGGGGAGAGGATGGAGCCAGCTGACCTACCCACTGGGGTGGTGAGTCGAGCCTGGATTCCAGGGCCTGCACTCAGGCTGCCATCCTGGGTGCTCAGAGCTGCTGTCACACCCACACATCAGGGCTAGGACCTGGGCTGAATGATCCACTCTACCAGGCCAATCCTTATGGTGAGGGCTGGCAGAGACCAACTGCTCTCCCTGACTGTCCATTCCTAGAGCCCCCTCTCAGTCCCACACCCAGAGACCTCTTCAGGGCAGCATTTATGAGGGCAATTTCATGTCACTGTGGGTCAGCCCAAAGGGATGACATTTACAGTGAGTCCCAGGCCAGGTGAAGGAAAGGCCGCCTCCCACCATGTCCCTCAGGCTCTACACGTCTCACCTGCAGACCAGCCCCTCCCTGACCAGAGCACCAGGTTTGCTCCAGGATGGGTGCAGAAGGCAGTGGGTGGGGTTCCCTGTGACTCTTCCTGTGGAATTGCACAGCTCTCCCATCCTCCTGCCTCCCACTCATAGAATCCCAAGGCTGCAAATGCACCTCATGGTTGCAGAGCCAAAGCACAGCATCCCCATTGGGTAACTGTGCAGCTGCCACTTGGATGGAGCTACTGAGGGGACAGCCTTCCCCCAGAACAGCCCATCCCACTCAAGACAGCTCTGAGTGTGAGACAGGCCCTTCTTGCTGCACTGGCCTTCTGATGTCAGGTTGGCTGGCCAGGACTACGTTTCCTGGTGCTCACCATCAGCTGTTTATGGTTAGGGTCAGTCACACAGAAAAGTCTTGGGAGACTGGAAAGTCAATGGAGAAATAGTAGCACATACCTATTATTGCTGGCCTGGTAATTCACCCCGATGGCATGAAGCCACAGCCAGGCCACCTTCTCTGCCTCTTGGCCCAGGTGCCTGTGTTTAACCCTGTGAGGGAGGGTCCCTGCTTCTACAGGACACCCTTGTCACCATAGTCAGAGGCAACAAGAATGGGCACGGTCTCCACTCTCCCTCCTGCTTGCAGGTTCCAACTTGCTCATGCCCTTCCCTTCCTGATGGCCTATCTCACAGACTTCAAGCTCCAGCATCAGCTCTGGAGACCATAACCTTGCAGACACTGCTTAAAAAACCACCCCCAGGATGGCGTTAGCTCAGTGCCCGACAACAAATCATCTATCTCTTACTGGGTCTGCTTCTTTTGGTAAACCCCAATTGATGCACTCAGATTGCACTGAAATTGAGTTCCTTTTGAATGGCCCTTCTGGGCCCCAGCTTGAGCTCTGGGTGTCATAAGGAAGAAGCCTGTCCCCCCTCCACATTAGCCCCTCAGATATCACAAGGCAACAGCACCTCCCACTGGGTTTGCTTGTCTCCAGGTCAGAAATCCCTGATACCTTCAGGTGACCTGGAGAGTAGAGCCCATGTCATAGAGGATGCTCTGGTGTCCAGTCCTGGCATCACAGCAGAACACCCGGAAGTGAGCTTCAGGGTCTAGGTGAGGTCTTTACTTCCTGAGGTCCTCATCACAGACCCTTCTGCAGGGCTCAGTCACAAGTGTCAGGGCCTCCTAGTTCCTGCCTCTTTTCTTCTCTCTTTCTTTCTCTTTTTCTTCTTCCTTTCTTTTCTTTTCTTTCTTTCTTTCTTTTTTTCTCTTTTGTTCATTTTTCTCCCTCCTTCCTTCCCTTCCTTTTCTCTTTCTCTCTTTCTCTTTCTTTCCCTCCCTCCCTCCCTCTCTCTCTCTCTTTCTTTCTCTTTCTTTCTTTCTTTTTCTTTCTTTCTCTTTCTTTCTTTCTTTCTTTCTTCTTTCTTTTCTTTTTTTCTCTTTCTCTCTCTCTCTCTCTCTTTCTTTTCTTTCTATCTTTCTTTTCTTTCTCCTGACTGCAGGAGAGAGAGTACAACCACAGGAGAAAGCTAATCCACCCTGGATTTGTTTGGTTTTCTTCCCAGAGACTCAACACCAAGCCAGGCTGGAGCTCCCCTTTCTTATTATTGCCCATCAGGCATCTCAAGCTTGGCAGACTGTCTGCTGGCCTCAGCACTGCAGCTTCCATGGACTTCAGCTGCAATAAGGTTGCCAAGGCCTGGAAGTGACACTGCTTCACTTAGCAGCCCCGCTCCCCATGCCCCTTGCGCTCAAGGCGGATATGGAGTGGAGCCACATTAGCTGACTGAGGTTTTTCGTTTGATTCTCTGTGGTTAACTGGCTTCTGGAGTCACTGAATATTCCAGGACCCTCATCCTCTGGTCCCATGGTTCAGGGCTCTGGCAGGGGTAAAGAGAGGACTAGAAGTTGACCCTCTTTTTGGTCTGTTTCTTCACTGCTGTCATCCAAGACCTGAGGTTCTGTCCAGTGGCCTCACTTATCTTCCCAGGGAAGTGATTCAGCCCCTGATTCAGGTCCTTTCATTATAATAAAAAGTCAGTGAGACTAATTCCCTAGATTCTATATTCCCAAAAAAGCTAACTAACCTCCAAAACTCTGGGAAACAAGAGCAGAGTGCCAGCAGACCCCACCTCACCATTGGTCCAGCCTGACTCCTTAGCTCTAGGGTTCCTGGCCACGTATGCACGCTATTTACACTTGATAAGCATCCTCCCACACCTTAGTCCTATGATTGTATTGATTCTCATAGCTTAGAACAAAGACCTCTTTCAAGACAGACAATCCCAAGGAAACTCAGACATTTTGGGGGGCCCAGAAGAGAAAGATTCAGAGGAGAGTTGAAGGCTTAGGAGTCATACTAAACTCATGGATGTTTAGTATTGCTACAGACACTGACCTTAGGCCAGACACTGCTGGGAGCTTCATTCAGGCTGATATTGGCATCCATGAGAGCAAATGTCTGTCCCTGCACAATTTCTGTGGGGATAGTTGCAGTCAGGTCTACAGGATTTGCTTAAAAATTTCCAAGACCTGGGTGAGTCTGACAGCTTGGACCTCAAAAGGGAACTAGCTCCTCTCTGATTTCCCTGGGACACCTGGGAGCAAGCACAGGAGTCCATGGATCCATGGAGAGTGTCACTTCAAGTGCCTCCTGGGAGCTCTTGTGGACACAAAGTGCTCTGCCTCCTCCCCATTACCTGTGGTTTCAGGTGGGCTTAGAGATTCTCCAAGACGTGAGATGAAAGGCCAAGAAACCAATTCCTCTGACTTCTTCAGGGAAGCCGCACAGTCTCTTGAGGTAAGATCCTCATGGAAGGCTGGGGATCTGGGATCTGGGATGTTGTAAAGTCAGCACCCACTAATACGGATTCTAGCTTCTCCTGGAATCTGCCTCATGACCAGGGAATCAGGTAGGAGAACAGGCAGGAGACCGCTTCTCCTCTTGGCCCTGCCAGACCACCCAGGTTCCAGGGGACAGCAAGGTAGTAGCCCTGATTCTCATTCCTTCCCCATCACCTCTCCTGTCTCTCTCCCCCAAATCCCCAACCTTGGCCCTTCTGGAAGAGGAGCTAAGGATGTCCAAAGCTGGCACCACCCCCAGTCCCATAACCACACTTGGTTTGTTCCCTCACTTATCCAGAAAAAAAATGTTTTACTTAACTTGTTCTCTCTGCCGCTCCCACCTGCCCCAACCAACCAGTGGCTCTTTATGAGGGCACAGTTTTTTGGGAAAATCTAGGTTTGAATTCAAGCTCTTCAATCTGCTAACTAGGTGCCTTTCGCAAGTAAATGATACCTTTGTGTCTTAATTAGATGAAGAAAATCAGAGCCGGGAGGATGATGATAAAGGTACTTGGAAGAGACCATGCACAATGGGGGCATGTTGTACATATAAGACTCCCTTCCTTCCATGTTTGTCCAGCTAGTTCAAGCACAATTGCTCAATGACTGTCTCCTCATGCCCCGATCAGGGACCCTGCTCTCCTGGAGACAGAGGGAGGCTGAGACTCAGTGAGCCCAAGCTTCCTGCTCACAGCCTCTTATGTGTCCAGGACCCAAACCCCACTGAAGTGCCCTTCCAAGGAGGCCATCAAAACAAACAACACAGCTCCTAAAGCAACTCTCTCATGAGCTGCTTGAGTTCCAAAAAGAGCTCACCATATTTCATAGGAAAGTTTATTCTGTAATGCAAGTTTGAGTAACACAACAGCCTATCCCACCCCACAGTGCTGTAGCTTATAATAATAACTCAGTGATTTTTAAAAACATTTTGGGTTGACATATTGCTATTCCTGACCCAACAGATAAATAACTAACTAAATAAAAAGAGAGTGAGAGAAAGAAAGAGAAATACAAATGCAATTATTAACCCAAGCTCAGGAGAAAGCCTGCAACTGTGTTTCTGAGTTAGCAGAATTTCTGGGTCATGATGTTTGTCATGGTCAGAGGCAGGGTCAGAGGGCACCCAGGGCCCTGCAGGGCTGGTCAAGCACTTTTCTGTGCCCTTGACTTCAATGAAAGAGGAAAAGGCAACAAGGACCAGGAAGAGTTATGGTCAGATGCAGAGGCCAGACACTGGAATGGCGTTTACAGCTGAACAGGCCCAGCACGAGGAAATGAGGCCTGGGATCCAGCACGTGTAGCTGTGGGCAAGTGACAGCCCACCTCAGGCCCTCGGTAAAAGGAGTCCCTGTGATCCTGGTGTGTCTGGAGTTGGTTCCTGCCAGTGGGTTCGTGGTCTCGCTGACTTCAAGAGTGAAGCCGCGGGCCAGGCAGGGTGGCTCACGCCTATAATCCCAGCACTTTGGGAGGCCAAGGCGGATCACGAGGCCAGGAGTTCAAAATCAGCCTGGCCAACATGGCGAAACTCCATCTCTACTAAAAATACAAAATTAGCCAGGCGTGGTGGCAGGTGCCTATAACGCCAGCTACTCAGGAGGCTGAGGCAGGAGAATTGCTTCAACCCGGGATGTGGAGGTTGCAGTGAGCCAAGATCGCGCCACTGCACCACTCTGGCCTGGGTGACAAGAGCAAGATTCCGTCTCAAAAAAAAAAAATAAAAAGAATGAAGCTGCGGACTTTCGCAGTGAGTGTCACAGCTCTTAAAGATGGCACGGACCCAAAGAGTGAGCAGTAGCATGGTTTATTGTGAAGATCAAAAGTACAAGGGTCCCACAGCCTGCAAGTGGACCCCAGCCATTGTTGCTGCCGACTGGGGGGGGGTGGGGTGTGGCCAGCTTTTATTCCCTTATTGTCCCCTCCCATGTTCTGTTTCTGTCCTATCAGAGTGACGTTTTTTCAATCCTCCCTGTGACTGGCTACTTTTAGAATCCTGCTGATTGGTGCGTTTTACAGAGTGCTGATTGATGCGTTTTACAGTCCTCTTCCTCTTGTAAGACAGGAAAGTTCCTGCATTTTACAATTCTCTTGTAAGACAGAAAAGTTCCCCAGGTCCCCACTCGACCCAGGAAGTCCAGCTGGCCTCACCTCTCACTGGCAAAATCTGAGAGCAAGAATCTGTGGCCTTTCTTTCCTGTGTCCTACCCAGAAGCATTTCCCACTGGGGAGAGCAGGGCCAGGTACTACCCTGACCTCTGTCTGTTTTTCCTGCCTCCCATCCCCTAGTGAGACCTGTGGGTCTCCAGCCAGGATACGAATGGAAAGTAAATTACACAGGGCTTGACACCTAGCAGGTGTTTGAGAAATATTTGTGACAATAGCAACTCATGTGTGGATTTGGTTTGAGCACATGCCAGGCTCTGTTCCTGGTGCCCTACATACATTAACTTGGTTCACCTCACTGTGTTCCTGTGAGGCTGGCAGTGTGGTTATCTCCATTTTACAGATGAGACAACTGAGGCACAGAGCCATGAGTGGGCTCGAACCCAAATGTCAGCTTCTAGCATCCACACACTGGCTATTGAGTGGCTTGTCCTCTCAGGCTCTGCAACCCCTTCCTCTCCTGGAACCTGGCATCAGAGCAGAGGGAGCCCCAGCCTGGAAGACTTGGGAAAAGGCCTTTCAGGGCAAGATGCCATGAGCTGTGGGAGGGTTTGAAGGTGCGAGGATGTGACGCATTTTAAACCTGACATATTTCATGTTTGAAATTCTCCCCTGACACTCTCCAGATGCAGGAAGCCGTTGAAGTGCACATGATTCAAAAGCCATCTCAGGTGAATAATGTGATAATAAAACAGAAGGGAGTGAGGGTTAAGTGCTGTGGGACATTTTACCTGCAGTGTGAGAGCCAAGCTGTGCATCAGCTTCCCTCACCGGGAATTTGGGAGGCCCTGTTGAGGTTAGCTGCTGGCCATCTGCACTTGCTAGACAGTTTTATCTTTGTGATGTCAACACATGAAAGACAGGGCAGGCAAAGAAGGCAGACTTCACATAGAACAGGAGAGCCGTGTAACTGTATAACTCTGACAGTGCCTTGGAAGAGGGCATAGTTGCTAAACAATGTCCCACAAATAATAATTCCCTTTTCAATTCTCAACCAATGAGAATCTCAAATTGCCCTGGTGGTGTGGGCATGAGATCCCCAGCCACTCAGCCTGACTCACTAAGCATATATGAGGGCCAAAGGGCCACCCTCAGCTGCCAGAATTGGGCCAATAAGTGACCAAGCCACTACTCAGCAGGCTCAGAGGTCTGCAACTGTCTTCAGTGTCAGGAGCAAGAAGGACTTGTTTTCATGCGGGTCCTCCATGTGTCCTCAGGCACATGCCATGGGGCAGGAGCTGCCGAGTTGCTGCTGCCTAGACTCAGCTGAGGCCACAAACCTCGCTAAGCCTCAGTTTCCTCATTTGCCAAGTGAGACAGTGATGGCTCCCCAAAGGGCTGTTCTGGGAGAATGGACTGACAGGAGGTGGGAGGCCAGGTGGTTGGTGCCCTGGGGGCAGAGGAAGTAGACAAGGAGGGAAGGGAGAGATGGCAGAGATTCTCTGTCATCAGGGTTTAGGAGTCTTTACTGCTGATGAAAGATGGGCCCAGGCTGAAAAGAAACTCATCTGAGATCCACAGAGGCACCAGCAACCATGAGCAGGTGCAGAGGTCGGGGACCAGGGGCTTCCCTGGCATCTTGCTCTACCGCGTCTTGTACCCAACCCATTCCAGACTCACAATTTCACCACCTCCTATACCCTCCAAACCCACTCACCTCACTTTGTGTTCACCACGTCCATCTTGCCCAAATCCATCCCCTGTCTTGGGCCCACATCCCCTTCCCATTCAGCAGCCACACTTGCATCTGCAGGGGCTGTCCATTGCTCACCTGCATCTGGATTTATTCTTGCTTGTGGGATGGAGAAAATCCCTCCCCCTGGCCAGAGTCCACGTGCAGACTGCCCTGTTTTCCTCTCCTGCCTCCTCCCCATCCAGTCCCTCTGTTTCCCAAGCCTCCTCCCCACCATGTCCTCACCCCACACTCCCGCCCACACCAGGGCCTTCCTGCATGCACTCTGTGCCTCAGTTCCTCTCCCCTCTCCTCTTCCCAGGGCTTCCTCTCTCCTTCAGGTACTTGGCCTTCTCAGTGAGAAAATAGCTCTGATATAATTTGGATCTGTGTCCCCAACCCAAATCTCATGTCTAATTGTAATTCCCAATGTTGGAGGTGGGGCCTGGTGGGAGGCATTTAGATCATGGAGGTGGATCCTTCACAAATGGTTTAGCACCATCCCCTCGGTGCTGTTCTCCTAATAGAGTTCTCATGAGATCTGGTTGTTTCAAAGTGTGTGGCATCTCCCACCTGTTTCTCGCTCCTGCTTCTGCCATGTGAGATACCTGCTTCTTCTCCACCTTCTGTCATGATTGCAAGTTTCCTGAGGCCTCCCCAGAAGCAGAAGCCACTATGCTTCCTGTACGGCCTGCAGAACCAGGAGCAAATTAAACTTCTTTTCTTTATAAATTACCCAGTCTCAGGTACTTCTTTATAGCAGTTCAATAATGGACAAATACAAGCCCTAGCATGCGTCGATGTGTGTGCACACCACAGGCCACTCTTTCAGGGCCTTTGCCACAGCAGCACTTTTTTTACTTTGAGAGAAGGCCTTTCCCTGAATTCATATCTGCCTCTTTTCCCTACTAGAAGAGGCAGGAGCCTCTGTAGCCCAGGAAGGGGCTGACTCTGGAATATCGAGTCCACGGTAGCTTACTTAGCACTGAGATTCTGTGGCTCTCTGTCACCCTAAAAGAGCAGCTTTTGTGTATTACACCTATCATGTGAAGTGGAGAGGGCAGAGAGTCCATGCCTCTTTGTGTTCTTCTTTCTGGTTACATTCTGGATTCACGGCATCCAGAGAAGGCCTGAGGCTCCCTGATTTGTGTCAGGAACAGAAAAGGGGGCAGAAGGCTGCTGAATGAGGCCTCCTGGGTCAGGGTTGTGGTGATCAGTGGACACCGTTGGGCTGTGGCTGGGCTGGGATTGCACACACTCTTGGAAATGCAGACAGAGCACATATAGCTGTGACAGTGGGAGTTACAACCACTGAGTTATGCCCCATCTCTTCCTTGAAGTGGGTTCTGAATCACAACCCAGTGCTCTGGTCCCAAAACCAAAGTGCCAGGATGGGCCAGACCTACTTTCGGCCCCTTCAGCTCCATTTGTCCAAGCCAGCTTGGAAGACCTACACTCCCACAGCCCGCTCTGTCGGGAGAGCAGGGGCAGCTCAGGCTGCCTGAAGAAGGTGTTTGAGGATCAAGCTCTGTCTTAAAACATGAAGTGCTCTCCAGGTGGCCATGGAGAAGCATAGTGGGGAGGGGGTGCAGGTGAAAGTGTGGAAGCCTGGGGACAGGTGCGGCATGTTCAGGACCCAGTAGTTGGTGGTCTTTATGGGAAGTGCTGGGAGAAAAAGCTCAGGTTACAGGGCAGGGCAGAGTGTGAGCTGCTAAGGGGCTTCCACCAGGTTGCCCACTGCAGGAAGGATAGGGAGTTCTTCCAGAGGAGAGTCAGAAGGCAGGGGGCCCTGGGGCTGGAGGAGAGAAGGAGGCTGTAGTCACACACCAGCCAAGAGAGGCCAGCCTGAATGAAGGTAGTCTACGGGTGGGGGGTTCAGCAGGGACAGACAGATGAGATGGAGCCCAGCCTGCTGCCAGCCTAAATCCACCACCCCCTCAGAGTGAAGCTCACACAACAGCAGGGCCTGCAGTGGTCACAGATAGCCATGGGTCCCCCCACCTCTTGCTCCATCCATTGGCCTCAGGCTCTGGAGGACGGCAACAAGCAGGGCGATCACTCTCATGGTGAAGAGGAAAGGCTGTCAGTGTCGGGGATTAGTTCCTATCCCTTTTGGAAAACTCCAGAGACCCACAGACTGGTTGGGTCCCGAGTGCTTCAGTAACTCCCCAGGGCCCTTCAGCTGGGTTCTTCTTCCCTCTGTGTTGCCACCATCCAGGCGTGGGGGGTCTCCCCTGACTAGGCCCCTCATTCACTATTATATGTACTCATCAGGCACACACTGGTAGTGGGCACTGGGCACTCTCTCAGGGAGAATGAGATTCAGTCCTCATCCTAAGGAACCCACATGGGGCTGGGCTGAAGAATAAACACACACAGAAAAATGTAATGACACACTGTGGTCAGAGGGGAAAAGAACGGAAGCAAGTGCCTTTAGAGAAAAAGGAGTGAGGACTTACTAAGAGCAAGTCAGAGAAGACGTCCCCCAGAGGTTGCTTTGAAACCGAATCCTGAGAAGCCCATGGGAGTTGTTCAGGTAAAGAGTGAGGAGAGGTCTTCTAGGTGCTTGGACAATTGCAGGACAAGCCTCTGAACAGGTAGGGCATGTGTGCCCTGGGGAGGGAGAGAACAGTGCAGGGGGACTGCGGCATGGTACTCTGGGGTGGCAGGGGGGAAGCCGGAGAGAAGCCAGGCCCTGGTGAGGCCCAGTTGAGGGCCTGGCAAGGCCTGGTGAGGTCCTGGTGAGGCCCTGGTGAGACCTGGTGAGGCCCTGATGAAGCTGTGATGAGCACTCTTGAGGCTCTAGTGAGGCCTGGTACAGCCATGGTGAGGCCTTGGTGAGGCCCTAGTACAGTCCTGGTGAGGCCCTGGGGAGGCCTAGCGAGGCCCTCATGAGGTTCTAGTGAGGTTTTCATGAAGCCATGGTGACGCCCTGGTATGTCTGGGTGCCTGTGTCAGGGGCCATATTCAGGGCCTCAATGTCCCCAGGCCCAGCCCAGGTTCCATCACAGAGCAGGCATGTGGGGATGACCATCTCCTAATAGAAGTGGTGATCTTTTAGTCCCAGTGCTGTGAGCTCTCACATCCCCTCCTCTGGGACTGGAATGGTAGTTGGGAGGTCCAGGCCTTGCCTGGACTCCTGCTGGCCCTGCCCTGCTTGCTGGCTTGGGCCTGCCTGCCTAATGGAGAAGGACCCCTGGCAGGCAACACAGGCCCTTTTTCTTTGTTAATTACTACCTGACATTTTAATGTTCACATTTAATTACGTTCTTCACCACTTGGTGCAAAAAAACCAAAAACGCTTGAAGCCTTGGAGACCTATAAACCAAGTAAGAGAGCTTTGTAAAGCCCTTTGAAGTCCCTGCTGAAGCCCAAAATGTGTATTCTCTTTGAATGTGCTGATTGTGTGATGGGGCTTTTGAAATGAGGAAAGGCTATGGAACCTGTGTGCACATTCACACTAAGCCCCCGCCACCAACATACACACACATGGGTTGGAGACACCCAGAAACCCACTGCCGTCCCACAGGCCCCTGGAGCCTACACAGCTGGGGTTTTTTTTGTTTGTTTGTTTTGTTTTGTTTTGTTTTTCTGGGAAACAGCAGGAGTTAACCAGAAGAGTGACGGTTGTGCATGGAGGGCCCTGGTTCACAGTTCAGCTCTGCCATCCCTAGAATGATACCTGGGTGAATGACAAAGTTTCTATTTCCTCCCCCACAAGGCAGTGGTGATGTCCCTGAATGAGCAACTCCCACAGAGCCTGGTGTGTAATACTGTCTTATCCACATTGAGTAAGTGTCTGCTTTAATCAGGTGACTTGCTACATGTTTGCCAAATTGCAAGTTAACTTTATATGCTTTAAAATGTTTTCCATGAAATGAATTCACTTTCCAAAGAAGAGTCCTCCCTGGGACACTATCTTATTCCTTTTTATGCTGCTATAACAGAATTCCCAAAACTGGGTAATATATAATAAACATTTATTGGATCATGGTTCTGGAGGCTGGGAAGTCTAAGATTGATGGCCTGGCATCTTGTGAGGGCCCTCTTGCTCTGTCATAGCATGGCAGAAGGGAAAAGAGAGGGTGAGAGAGAAAAAAAGATCAAACTCGCAGCCTCAAGCCTTTTTATAATCAGCATTAATCCTTTTATGAGGGCACAGCTCTCATGACCTAAACATCTTGCAGTAAGCGCCACCTCCCAACAGTGATGCGTTGGGGATTAAGTTCCCAACACATGCTTTTGGGGGACATATTCAAACCTTAGCAGACACTGTGCGCTCATTGCTCCAGCACTACAGAGCAGACTTGGAGCAGTCAGGTGGGGGAACTTGCTTTGGAGTGCCTTCACATAACTGCATTTCTCACCTGCCCCATGACAGTTTTGCTGTTAAGATGCTTATACACCTGACAGCAAGGTCCTTTTGTGGTTCATCTACAGTTCGTACTAGCCAGACTCCCTGGCTCCCTCTTCATTTTCTGCTCCAGTCTGGGAGCAGAAAGGAATGGGCCATTGTGGCTGAGTGCATTTTCTAAAGATTGCACCAGCAGCATCTCCTTCCCACATGTTCTTCTGCAATGAGATTTTGCCACTCTGCCCACAGGACGGGGAGACCAGACCCCTCCACTGTGAATCTTGGCAGGGTGTAGCCACTTGCTTGTAACCAACAGAATGCATTGGAAGTGATGCTACATGATTCTGGTTGGGTCAGAAGAGACCCTTGTTTGTTGGTTGGTTCCCTTGTGGGATACTTCCTCTTGCAACTCAGCTGCCATGCTAAGTCCACACCCAAGAGAGTGGCTTGGGTGTCAACAAGACATCTGGCTAAGTCCAGACTTGCAGTATTCTCAGCTCAGGCAGACAGATGAGTGAAGAAGTCATCTGAAGATTCTAGCCTCCAGCTGAGTCCCAGATACCAGAGAGCAGAGACAAACCATCTCCTCCATGTCATTCAAATTCCTGACCCACAACATCCATGACTATAACAAATCGACTTTTGTTTTGCACCACTAAATTTGAGGTGGTTTATAAGTGGTGAGACAGGCATGGGGATGTCCAGACAATTTACGGCTAGAGGTCAAACTGGGAGGTGGGTGATGAGTAGTGACTAGTGTGACCATGTAATTTATCCTTCAACCTGGAGCAGTTTGACAGTGAAGTGAGGTTGGAAGAGAGACAGAGAAAGACAGAAAAACAGAGACAAAGAGGAACACAGAGAGAGAGAAAAAGGAGATCCAGATATCTATGTTTCTCTGTCTGTACCTCAATGCCAATAGGTATATCAAAATAACAGGCAGAAACTGGAATTCGCTTGGATCCCTGGTCACCCTACAGATGGGCTGCTTCATCACTGACCCTCTTTCCTTTTCTTCCAGTACTATAGAGGAAAAGCCTGGCCTTGGCTTTGGAAGATCTGGATTTATGTCCCTATTGAGTCATTTTACTAACTGAATGACATTGGATACATTACCTAGATAATCTTCCCAAACCTCAGTTTTCTAGTCTGTAAAATGGAAGTAATAACTCCTTTTTTTGTTCAGCCTTTAAGCCATAGCAATTAATCTTTTGCCTTTACAATGACTGCTTCATGTCAAATCCCAAAGGCTCTGTTCAGTTCTCACCTCTCTGGCCTCTCTGGTATCCAGCCCTGCCAACTGCCCTTTTCTTGCAATATCTCCCTTTTAGTTTCTGCAGCATCTCTCTACTGGTTCTCTTCCTGCTTCTCTGGCTGTTAGTTCCCAGTTTCCTCTATGGCTTTTCTTATTCTGCCCACAGTTTAATTGTTGGGCCTCTTGAGGACTCTGCCTAGGCCCAGTTTGAACAACACAGAGAAAATAGACTAAGCAAAAATAGCAAAGCCTGAAGCACCTGTGGGACTATAACAAAAGATCTAACATTTGTGTTGTTGGAGTCGTAGAAGAAGATGAGAAAAAGAATAGGGCTGGAAAAGTACTCAGGGATAGAATGTCCCAAAACTTCTCAAATTTGGTAAAAGATATAAATCTACGGATTTTTAAAGTTGAGTGACCTCAGCAGGATGAGCCATAGAAATCCATATCAAAGCACATCATAATCAGCCTTTTGAAAACCAAAGACAAAGAAAATTGAAAGCAGTCAAGGAGAGATAACACCTGAGATACAGGGGAAAAACAATTGGAATGACCATGGATTCCTCATCAGAAACCATTGAGACCAGAAGGAAGTGACATTACATTTTTCAAGTGTTGAAGGAAAAAATTTTCAACCTGGAATTCCACCTATAAGTGATAATATACTTCAGAAGTGAAAATATCCTTCAGAAATGAAGGAGAAATAAAGATACTCTCAGACAAAGAACAAATAGAGAATTTATTGACAGCAGATATATCCTGAAAGAATAGTTGAAGAAAGTTCTCTGAACAGAAATAAAATAATAATAAAAGAAGGGACCTTGGAAATAAGAAAGGAAAAAGGAACATGATAAGCAAAAATATTAGCAAATACAATTGACTTTCCTTTTTCTCTTGAGTTTTCTAAATTATTTTGGCTGACTAAAGCAAAAATTATATAACTGTTTGATGTGGCTCTAAATACATGCAGAGAAAATATGTAAGACATTTATATTAAGAAAAGAGAGAGATAAATTAATCTAAAAGAAGGTATTTTTTCTATACTTTATGCAAACTGGTAAGATGACATTAAGTACATCATGATAAGTTATGTGTGTATATGTACACATATCTATATACATCTAGTAATACTTAGAGCAACCACTAAGAAAAGCTATACAAAATGATACACAAAATCTAAATATAATCAAAATATAATTCTAAAAATGCTTAAGTAGCCCATAGGTAGGCAGGAACAAAAGAAAACTAAGAAATGCAAAACAGAAAACAAAAAAATTAAAAAGGCAGATGTAAAGCCCTAAAATATCAATCATTTCATGAAATATAAATGGGTCTAAATATATCAATTAAAAGACACTGGCATAGCGGATTACAAAGCGCTACTCAACTATATGCTATTTGCAGAAAACTTGCCTTCAACATAACAATGTAGATGGGCTGAAAATAAAAGGATGGAAACCATATAACAGGCAAACATTAAAGAAAGCAGGAGTAGCTATATTAAGCTCAGATAGATTTCAAAGCTAAGAAAATTACTAGAGATAGTAGGGATATTATATAATAAATCAACCAAGAAGACATAGTAATCCTAAATGTTTAATCTTCAAACAACAGAGCACCATAGCACATGAAGCAAAAAAATGATAGACCTGAAAGGAAAAATAAACAAATGCCTGATTGGTACTTCTCAAGTCTGAGAAAACATCACAGCCAAAAGGAGCCTAAAGAGATGTGACAACTAAAGGTCACGAAGCCTGAATGGAATTCTGAAACAGAAAAAGGACACTGGACAAAAACTAATGAAATCTGAACAAGGTGTGGACTTGAGTTAAAGATAATGTATCAATATTGGTTCATTAGAAGGAACAGAGAAAACTAGGTGTGGGAAAGATGGGGATGCTCTGTACTATATTTGAAACTTTTCTGTAAATCTAAAATTTAAGAGTTTATTTTTTTTAATGACAAAAAAAAACAAAACAAACAACAACAAACAACAAAACAACACCAATACCCTTCTTTCAGATGTCCAATCCAGAAATACAGGAGATAGAGTAGTTAGCTGGGCTACTTCTTCTCATTCACTTCATTTTTTGACTCAATTTCAGATGAAGCCCTGTGGACTCTACCTCTGGATCATGTCGTCCAAAATGCCACCCATCAATTTCCACTGGTCCTCCTTGGTGCAGGGCATCCTCATATTCCCCCTCCACTGAAGCAACAACTCCTCACTGATCTTCCTGCTTCCAGTCTTGTCTTTCTCTTTTCTCTCTTATCCAAACCCATAGGCATGTTCTCTTCAGATCATGAATAATATTCCTAAAATACAAACAGGATCAGAGTCCCTCCTTGTAAAATTCCTTCAGTGAATGTCTACTAACTTCAAGGGAAAGGCTAGGACCCTTGGATCTTCCAAATCCAGACCAGACTGACTGCTCCAGCCTTCTTCCATCATCCACAACACCCATTTTGCACCCAATGCTCCAGGCACTGGGAGCTACTCACAGTGCCTCTGACCTGACAAACTGTTCAGACATCCACACATTTCCTAGTGCTGTCTGCACTTGCATAAATTGCCCTCTGCTTCCCTCATGTCCCCTCTACTGTTAAAACCTGCTCATCTCTTATTACTCAGCTCCACTGTTCTCTTCTCTCTCTACAGAAAAGGTTCCAGGCTCCAGTTATGACTCTCCTCTATGTCCCAAACAGAACACATTTGGTTCCCATTAGAGTCTCCAGAACAATCTAATCTTGCATTACCTTTTTCCTCTACAGGACCACAGGTTGTTGAAAAAAATGGACAGTCTCCCTGGTATCATTTGTCTTTGTATCCCCAGCATCTATGGCATTGAGTACATAGAGTCCTTGGGATGACCAGCAATCAAGCTGTGGGCAGAACAAGAACAACCAGCAAAGGAGACTGAGAAGCACCAGCCAGAGAAGCAGGAGGAGAACCAGTAGAGAGAGCTGCTGCAGCCACCAAGGGGAGGAATGTAGACGTCTGGTTGGGTTGGGCTAGATTTGTTAGGTCTGCATGAGGCCTCAGGATGGCCCTGTGAGAGCAGCCCAAGTCACCCAGGAGAGCCAGCAGAGCATCTGGGTATGACATATGGAGCCTCCTACCACCACTCTTTACTGTTCAAACTGGAGAAGGGCTGAAAACACGTGGGCAGCCAAGCACCTTTTATGGGCTTCTGGAAGCTCATCTCAGCCACAGCATCAAGTGTACCACATGATGCTCACTCACAGTATGAGCCCCCATGAGCAAAGCAGTGACCCCAACACTGAGTGCATGGTAGAGTCCCATCTGCTCCCACATGGCAGACAGGCCCCTAGGAATGAGCATGACTGGGTCGGTCAACCAGGTGCAGATTCAGGGTGGTATGGTCGAATCAGGCAGATGGCTGTAAGATCAATTCTCCATCTCACCATTTTTTTGTTGGGTAATTCTGATTAAGTTAGTGAACTTCCTTAAGTTTGCTTTGTACCATGGGGACAAAACATCCACCTCACACAATTGCTAGAGCATGCAGGTGAGGAAGGACTTGACATCTCTTGTAGCTGGTGATAAAGACACACTAATGATCTCTTCTTGTGCATGTTCTTAGTCTTACAGATGTATGCCAATTTTGAATATAAAACCTATATAGCTGATGTTTACTTTTTGGATATTGTAATGGCCCTAGAGCCCACAGTATATACGACATGAACATTCATTCCTTCAGCTAATATTTACTGGGCATCTGTGGTAAGTACTGGGAAGGCAATAGTGATTATCCAAAGGTCACATTTTCCTGTGTGTTGAAGGTGCTTCGTTGAGGAAGACAAATGTGTCAGCTTCTAGGCAGGAGAAATGACATTCACAAAGACACATACTGTGTATAATTGGAGGGTTAGAAGATGGCAGAGATGAGAGATAGCAGAGAAGTTGCACAAGGACCTGGGGATGGACCACAGAGAGTGTTGAATGCCACCCTCGAGATAGCAGCCCCTGTGGCCTGTGGGCCATCGGCAGGACAGTGACAACTGACTGCTTCCCTTCCCTCTCTCCATTTTTTGTTTTTGTATACTCTTAGTGTTTAAAATTTCATTTAATTAACGAATGGAAGTTGGCAACAAAAAATTTTGCTACATTTGCCTGTTCCGATTCTTGACAATTCTCTCTGAGGAGGAGCACTGGGCTACTCACAGTGTCTGGCATCTACTAGGTATTATTTAATATCTGTTCAAATGAACAAAATGTACTTGTATTGAGTTGAACCAAAGTGAAGCCCTTTGGGACAACTTTGGAGCAATAGTGGATTATATTATTCTGGATGACTTACGAAAAATACTTACCCTTACTCAGTCTTAGATTAACCGAAAATTATTCATATTCAGTTCAGTTAATGGTAGTTATTTAGCTAAGTCTTGATTATGTGTAATGGACAGGAGTTAGTCAACAGATAACAACGTGGCCCTGGGTTTCCCTCTGCCCCTGGCCTGAACATCCTTTTTATGAAAGAATACTTTCCTGTTTGTAGAGCAGCCAAAGATTCACATGTGAATTCTTTATACACATTGCAAGCAATCCAAGCATCTGACTTCCATTCTTCACTCACAGCTGGGAGCAAGTGCGAGAAATCAGTGGAAAGCTGGAGGTTTGTTAACAGGGGGTTTATTTTGGCACTCGGTTGCAATTAAATCCAGTGGGTTAAAAGCTTCTGAATGCATTACCCTCTTTTAAACAGGCCACTTTCAGAGTGTTTCCACAATGAACAATATTCATCACCAATGTTATATATGGCTGACTTTCACCCTCAAATAATACCTTCTTTCCTTGGAAGGAAAAGCAACTTTCCCATCATTATAATTGAATCCAAACATCTGTCACCCACAAAGGCATGGTTTTAGAGGTTGATTAATGGATATCTGGCTCGCAGAGTACACAGAATCATACTCATTTGCAACAAATTTACACACACACCCACACACATGTTTAGGCACATACACCAATACACATGGCCCAAATGCTTTCCTCCAAAAACCACGTTTCCATTATCATTTCTTTGAATAAAATTAAGACAACAATAAAGAAAGCGATGTAGGCAGAATAGTAAAAAGAGCAATGACTTGGAGTCCGCAATGACTGATCATGACCTTTGACGAGCAACATAATCTCTCCAGTTCTCAATTTCCACACGTGAAAAATATGAGTGATGAAACCACCTCCATCATTTAACGCTTATAACCCACCCACGACCTGACATGCTCAAAAGTTTGTGCCTTTGTGTGAGAGTTCCTCTGCCAACTGTGTTCCACGAGACCTTCATCATCTTTCAGAACTCAACAGATATGCCACCTCCCCAAAGAAGCCCTCCCTGGTTCCCCCAAGCAGAATAAGCAGGTCATTCTCAATCATTCCAGAAACCTTGCATGCCATCAGTTTTGTTGCAGCTTTCATTGCACAGTACAGCAACCACCTCACCTAAACTATTAACCCACAGAGAACAGACCAGGTCTGATTGTTTTCATTTCCCTGGTGGAGAGAAAAGGAATAGCACATGAAGGTTCTAATAAAAGGTTGAAGGGAAAAACCAACTGAATGAGTAATTACTTGAATGACACAATATCCTCATAAGGCATAAGAAAAGCTCCCACCTGGCCTGCAGTCTCTTCCCCTCTGCAATGCTGAGACCTTGGTCTTGCTGAAATCTGGTACTAGCCCCATTATGTTCTTGGCCCATCACCTTCAGGATACAGTCCAGATTCCTCATCAAGGCAACCTGACTCTGTCTCTTCATGGCTGAGTTGCCACCTCTTCTACTGCTCTCCTCCTACCCCCCGCCACCTGCTATGCTCTAGGATACTCAGCCAAGGTTCCTGACACACCGTGCTCTCTCATACCTCTGGGTCTGTCCCTCTCTCTTACAACCCCATCCACCTTCCTCACTTAGCCAATTCCTAACTGTCTCCAAGACTTACCTAAGATGATTTTTCCTCCAGGAACACTTCCAGGATCCCGGAATCCTCTTATTCTCTGCCTGCCAGAATGTCATGGTTGTCTCTAATAGGACCATCTGTTTGAGGGTCTGTGGGCTCCTTGTAGACAGAAGCTGGGCCCTGCTCACTTCTATCCCCTGCCCCATGCCTGATGCTGACTGGCCACTCAGTAAGCATGTCTTGCTGTGAGTGGGTGGGCAGATGAATGAAGAGTCCAAGGTGATCAGAAGAGGGTCAGATTCTATAGGCCAACTCTAAAGCATGTGCATGCCACACCACCAGCTGAGGGTTTCCTTCTTGTCCTTTGAGGAAGGTTATTTTCTCCTAGACCTTAACCAGCATCTGAGAAAAGCATTCTTAAAATCCCCCACTGCAGCTATTAGTTTTTCAAATTCCCCTTGTAATTCATTGTATGTGTATGTGCACATATGCCTATATATATATATAGTTATGTGTGCACAGACACATACACATAGTCACATATATAGGTATGTATTTATAAGTGCATACTCAATAAATACTCATTGAAGGTATGTTGCTAGGTGTCTGCAAGTTTTTGATTATCTTAATTCTAGTGTAGAGCCAGATTTTGCTTAGATTATTTCTTTTTAACCCCTCCCCTCCCTCAGCACACACACTTTTATTTTCAAACGTTGTGTTTAGTTTTATTTGGGTAACTCTTTTGCAGGCAGCTTATACTAAAATTTTAAAAATTGAATTTGATTGTGTTTTCTAGTGAGATAATGTAATTCATTTAGGTTTATTATTATTTCTGCTTTTTAATGTGTTCCATTTCTTGTGTTTTTTTTTTCTTTTTTTGCTGCCGTTTTCTACCTTCTTTTCTTCCTTCTGACGGATTAATAATGTTAGATGTCTTCCTTTTTCCTATTATTTGCTTTGGAAGTTGGAGATTCTATTACAATTTGGTGGAATGGATTGTCCCCTAGGATTTTCACTTTACAAAATCACGTTTATATTTTCAAGCAGTATCTAAAATTATTCAGCATATCTGTCTTCAATCCAAATATGACACTGCTCTTAGCATGCTTCAAATGCCCTTCACACACGCCCCTGCTCCATCATCTGTGTTATTGCTCTAAAACTTTAGTTCCATATTCATTTTTTCTTTTTTTAAATAAAACTCTAAATTTATTCAAAATGTTAAAAGATTTTGTTCTCCCTCCAAAATATTTTACAATTAAAAAATATCAAAACTATATCCTATTTTCTCAGCCACTGTACAAGTTGCTGTTTCCATCTCAGGACTAGTCTCTGGCCCTCCAACACTCTGTCCCTCCTTCAATCCCTCCCCTTTTATTATTGCTGTTAAGTTTGTTTATAAAACCCTCCACCCTCTCTCCCCACCCCATACCCTGCTCTGCTCTGCCCAGCCCAGGGTGGCTTCTCTTTGCGATTCCAGGCCCTTGGCTGCAGGTAAAGATGAATGGATGGGTGCGATAGACAAAGGCAATGCCTGAGGGGCAAGAGTACGCTTTGTGCTTCTGGGAGAATCATTTTTCTCTTGGTCAAGTGGAGGATCATTCTTTTTTGTCCCATGGACACCTGTTCTGAGACAAATATTTGGCTTAGAGTTGCCCACAGCCATGCAGCTCTGCTTTTTCTGCACGTTTCTCTGGGCGTGGGTCCATGACAGACGGGTCTTATGACTGTACCATTGGTTTGCCTGTAGACTGTTAGGGACAGGAAAGGGGCACATGACTAGAATGGGGCTTGATGGAACCCAACTTCTCAGAGAGTGGGCACCAAACCCCAAGGGGGAGGTTTTGGTTTTCTAGTAGGTAAAGCCCGGGCCAACCAGGACCATGGAAGGTAAGGAAAAGGGGAGAAACATCTAACCATATAGCTCTGGAGCGAGCCATGTTCCTTCTGAAAATCCCCTGTCCATCCCCTCCTTTATTCTGTAGGTCCCAGGAGAATTCCAAAGAGGAGGAAGAAAAATAGGAAAAGGATTCTGTTCTGCTGATGGGAAAAGGCAGGAGCTGACATAGTGCTCAGGGCTGAGGAGAGGCCCGCTGCCATCTGCAGCTGTCACTGCTTCCCTGTTCTGTGAGGGAGGTTGAGTGGGACAGAAGCCAGGCCCTCAGAGGCTTCATCAGCTCTGTTCCTTGTCCTTGACTAATAAGACTGTATGCTGGCCCCCGCTGGACACAGATAAGACCACATGGTTCTCCAGTTGTTTGCCCCTCATCTCCACAGGGCTCCAGGCGTCCTCATCCTGCCCTGTGCCCAGCTGGTAGTTGGTGCCCATGCCCCAGGCGAAAACACAACCATCCTTGGTCACAGCATACCCCACAGAGGCCCCACAAGCCACTGAGGAGACAGCAGGCAGCCTGGAGATGAGGGTGGGTATGCTCTTCTCCTCAGCACCCTCCCCAAGGCCCAGCCGCCCATACTCAGCCTGGCCCAGGCTGTATGCTTTTCCTTCTGAATCCATGCAGACTGTATGGTGCTGGCCACCAGAGAAGCCCACCCAGGACTTGGTGGAATTCTTGAAGGATGTTAGGTTCTGGAGTATGAAGCAAGATTCTGTGTCCGGAGTTCCAAGCTGATGGTAGTTGGAGAGGCCAAAGCCATACACGTGGCCCTCGTGGGAGATGGCAAAGGTGAAATAGGCACCACAAAAGGCATCCTGGAATCTCACGTGGCCCCGGCTTCCCCTGGATTTCAGCATCACACACTTGGGGACCAGTAGTCATTCAAGACTTTGCCGGCCACCACGGTTGGCAAATAACTCAGGCACACAGCCTAGCTGGCCCTGTTCCCCGCAGCCCAAAGTGTAGAGGTCACCATCAGCTGTCAGCATCACCAAGTTGTCGTTTCCTGAGGCCACCTTTACCACAGGCACGTCCAGCTACACCTGCACAGGCACCATGCTCTTCTTCATGGGCTCCAACAGCCCAATCACACCGTTATTGTCCCAGAAGGAGCCCCAGAGGAAGACATGGCCATCCTCCGTGAGGGCTGCTGTGTGACTGTCTCCTGCTGACACCTGTACCACCTTCTCTTGCAGCTCCACTTTCCCAGGGATCATCTCCGAGCCCTTCACTGATGTGTCCCTTCCCAGGGCACCCTCATCATTGCAGCCAAAGGAATAGACTTGGCCACTTTTGCTTAGACACACGGTGTGCATGCCCCCAGCCTCAGCCTGCACAACATCCTCTGGAATGGATACCAGGGCTGGCTTCTTCCTCTCCATCACATTCTCACCCAGCCCCAGCTGGCCCACATCGCCCTGGCCTAGTGTCAGCACCAAGCCGGGTTCTGTGCTGTGGGACCTGTGTGAGACTTGGCAGGAGCGGGCACCAGGAACGTGGCGGGAGGCAGCGGCCCTCACATCCTTCACCTTCTTGCTTTTTGGGATGGCATCTGCTAGGGGGGACCTTCTTTTAGCTATGCACTTGGGTGACATCTTCCTGTCCTCGGTGCACGTCGGCCACAAGGCCCATATTTATTTTTTCTATCAAGAATTCATTGCATCTACCAACATAGTTTACCAGTTCCTTTAATCACCATTTCTTGTTGTATTCTACTCCTCTGAATTTAGTTTCCTTCTTGCTAAAATTTATCTTTTAATGGTTCTTTCAGTGGAGGTATAAACTCTCTAATTCTTGTATGTCTGAAAATGTCCTTAATTCAAATACTCTGGAATGACAGTTAACTGGGTGCAGAATTTAGGCTCACAGCTCCTTTGAAGATGACTTTCCGTTTTCTCCTCACCTCTATTGTGGTTGATTGGAAGTCTGCTGTCAGTCTGGGTATAATTCTTTTGTAGAAGTCTTAGTCTGTTTAGGCTACTATAAAATAATCTTACAGGCTGGGTGGCTTATAAACAACAGAAATTTACTTCTCACAGTTACAGAGGCTGTGAAGTACAAGATTAAAGCTATGGCAGATTCAGTGTCTGGTAAAAGCCTGTTTCCAGGTTCACAGATGGCACCTTCTCACTGTGTTCTCACGTAGTATGTCAAGGGATCTTTTTGGGGTTTACTTTATAAAAGCATTATGGGCTGGGCATGGTGACTCATGCCTATAATCTCAATATTTTGGGAGGCTGAGGCAGGCAGATTACGTGTGGTCAGGAGTTCGAGACCAGCCTGGGCAACATGGTGAAATCCCATCTCTACTACAAACATAAAAATTAGCCAGGCATGGTGGCACTCACCTGTAATCCCAGCTACTCAGGAGGCTGAGGCATGAGAATAATTCGAACCTGGAAGGCAGAGGTTGCAGTAAGCTGAGATTGTATCACTGCACTACAGCTTGGGCAACAGAGTGAGACTCTGTCTCAAAAAAAATAAATAAATGAATAAAAATGAAAGCATTATGATCTCATTCATGAAGGCTCCATATTCATGACCTAATCATCTCCCAAAGGGCCCACCTCTTAATACTATCACCTTGGGGGTTAGAATTTCAACATAGGAATTTCAGGGGGAAACAAAAATTCAGACCATAGCGGTAGACAATCTCTTAGGTAGACTTGGATAATTCCTCTTTAATTTTGAGCTGTTATATTTTATTTATGATTAATATTCATGTATAAACTTATTATTCTCAGCATATGATTTCAATATAAAGTTCCCATTCTTTGTTAACTCTTGAAAATTATCACCCATTGTCATTCCTAATATTGTCCCTCCTCCTTCCCTTCTACTTGTTACTTCTGAAAGTTGCATTAGATTGATGTTATAAGTTCTCAATCATTTTTCATATCTTTTAACTTCTCTTTAAATAACTATGCTTTTAATTATTTTTTTTCCTTTTCATGGAGCTCAGATACTGAGGGTTGTGTTAATCACACACTTCACTTCATGACAACTAGTGTATAACAAGGTCCCTCACTTGTTTTATCTATGTGTTTATTTTATTTTACCATGATTTATTTATCTCCCCTCTCCCACAGAAGAACCACTCCTGTGTGTTTAATATTATTTTGTTCATATGTGATATTAAAACATGTATTGTTTTCTGAACATGTATTTTTAATTTATGGAAACAATTATATATGTCACACTGTATTTTGTAAGAGACACACATATTGTTGTGTGCATGTCAAGTTCATTACCTCTAATTGCTGCATATTAATGCTTGGTGTACTCCAACCAAGTGTTACTAATTCATTTCCCAATGATAGCATCCAATCTTCTCTATAGCCTTGACACTACAGATAAATCCCACTTGTATTTGTCCTCTTACTGGATTTAGAACATTTCTTTGAGATATCCCTATTCCTACCTCTATACACATATCTGTCTATCCATCTCTCTCTCTCTCTCTCTCTATATCCATCTATGTCTCTACCTATCTCCAGGAACATACCTAATTTAACTAGTGCAAGATTGCCTTTCAGAATAGTAATAGCTTTTACTTCCACTAGCTATGTATGAGGTTCCTACATCCTTATATCCTAATGAAAATTTGATCCTAATCAACATTTGGCTTTATCCAACTTTGTTTAATAGTCTCCTTGCTATATATCTCTGTGTGGAATTATGCGTAAATTTTCCAATGTTATTTTCCATTTTATTAATTGTATCTTTTACTGTGTCTGGTTTATTTATTTTCATCCCATCTACTGAACTTTCAGTCTTTTACTTTAAAGATTATATTTTTCATTTCATGGGCTGCTTCTTATTATTTTTTCTATGTCCACTTGTTTTTTATTCATTTTCACCAATTTTTGTTTTATGATCAACTGGTGTTTTGATCGATAGTATTTCTTTCACTATTTCTTGGAGAACTGCTTAATATCTTTATTTTTAAATCCAACTTAAATTGTAAGCCATTCTTTCCCAGCCCCATATTCTGAATTGACTTGACTTTGATTCATTTTTCTCTGTTGCACTTACTAATTCTTAGTGTACTATCTAAGTTAGTTTGGCTATCTCCTTCCCCTGAGCCAGGCAGGGACTTCTGTCTGCTTGTCCATGCATCTCCGGTATCTAGAACAGTACCGGGCACTGTAAAGGTGTAGCTTCCCAACACTCCTATTGAATTGGTCAGTGAATGGATTGGTCTATGTTATCTTCATTTCCTCTGAATGAATCCTTTTGGTTGTTTTGTCTGTTGGATGATTGTTATAGTGGTAGCTTTCCTCGTGTGCTACGAATTTCCTACTGTGCCCATGGTGTGGTATTGGTTTTTGTTTTAGTTGCCTTTTCTTGTCCCTGCATTCACTTCTCCTGCCTGGTGGTTTTGTTGTTGCCTTTACCCAGTCCCTGGGTTTTCTGCACCATCAATGCTCTCATATTTGTGACCCACGGTTTGCACCCATAGAGATATCACTGATCCTGTGCCCAGGCCAAAGCACAGCTTTTCGTGGCTTCCAGAGGATGAATGGATACCACCTTTCCCTCCCGCTACCCCAGGGAAAAGTTCATCATCATCTGCAGCCACAGGAAAACCATCTCAGGCTTGATTTCGTGTCTGTGTGCCCAGAAGTCCAATGAACTTGTAGGTTTCACACAGGGAAGCTGGTTCTGGACCACTCCCCAATAGTGAGCTTGGGCCCGGTTTCCAGTGGCAGTTGGCTTTGTGGGACCAGCAACCGTTTCTGCAGCTTTAGCCTTGGGCCATGTGAGTCCACATTCTGTCTCTTGTCACTGCTGATGCTTATTTTGTTTGTGAGTGTAGCTCTAGCTTTTCAATATCTTAAATATATCCCTAAAATAACTTTTTTGAACCACCTTATCGTCACTTTGATGAGTTTCACAAGACTATTTTGAAATGTGAAGGTCAAGTGTTGATCTTTTCTTTCTCTCTGCATTTTAGCTCCATCACCATCCTCTGAGCCCATAAGAGGCTGGCAGAAAACACTCCAAACATCAGACAACATGATTCCATCTCAAATACCCTTGCATCTGTTTTCTTTACCTCCTACTTTTTCACTGGTCATCTCAGGCATCATCTTCTTTGGGCAGGATGTCTAGGTTTTGTGCCTGTATTAGTCTGCTTAAGCTGCCATAACAAAATAGCACAGACTGAGTGACTTAAAGAACATAAATTAATTTCTCACAGTTCTGGATGTTGGGAGTCTGAGATGAATGCAGTAGCAGGCTTGGTTTCTCCCATACTCTCTCTCCGTGGCTTGCAGGTGGCTGCCTCCCTGCTGTCCTCACATGGCATTTTGCCTGTATGCATACCCTCAGTGTCTCACCCTCGTCTTAAAAGCTACTAGTCAAATTGGATTAGGGCCTACCCTTTTGACTTCATTTAACTTTATTTCTTCCAAAGATTCTACCTCCAAATACAGCCACATTGGAAGTTAGGGCTTCAGTGTATAAATTTTAGGAGGACGCAATTCAATCTATAAAACTCCTACTAAGATCCTATGCTAGAATTGAACAGAAATAATGAAGTAAATAGATACTCATGCATTTGGTCTTTCTCTTCATTTAGTCAATGGTCTTAACAACAAGAATGAAGCAATGTCTTTCCTGATTTGAAGTTCATAAGCACCATCCCCTTTGCACATATGCCGTAATATTCAACCATCTATGTGATTGTGTGTTATGAGTGTATGGAGGTGGTGTCCACTGATTGAACTTCAAATTATTTTGGTAAGATTAAATGCTGATTATCAGTGAAAACATCACATTACCTTGAAGTAGATGTTCTTTGATAACTAGATGTTAGCCAGGACCCTTTGTGTAACTAGATGTCAGCAAGCAAGTGCCTGTAGCATTTACAGCATATATTTACTGTTCTGCATTGAGAAAGCCACGTTTTCCAATATTCCTCATGATTTCTGGGAAGAAGTCAATATCTCAAGCCCTCGCACTTTGAGGTTCAATGTTAGGGAGTGGATTAAGAAGGATCCTGTTGGGGAAAGATGATGAGAAAGAACAGGGGAGTGAGTCCCTCATGGCATATGTGCCGTGGAAACAGAGAGAGAGAGACTGGCCATCCTGGCTCAACTAAGGACCTAGGTGGCCACAAGAAGATGTGGCTGAAGCTGACGAACCTCCTACCCAGTCTCTATGGGCATGTCTCACGAACATGTGTGAGTGTAGGGGTGTCTCCTTATACATACCTACTGCATGTGCGGGTAGGTAAGTTAAAGTAGCCATCTCCGAGTAATTTAACACTGGGAGCCCAGGCGCATTCCCCTGGGATCCACCAGTGCTGAGCATCACTAAGCAGGTCAGAGAGTCCCTCTGTGTCTCGGGTCCTGAATCACTGTTGCCATGCACCCAGAACTTTCTACATCTGACCAGGGCTTCCCAAATAGTGTTTAACAGCAGGAGAGATGCTCAGAAGAGAGTGGCACCATGGTAGATGCTGGTGAAAGTAATTGTCCTGCCTTGGGGCCTGGGCCAGACTTTGAAGAGTCTTTGGATGATCCAACCCCAGGGGTGTGGAGTATGCTACTTGGGGAGGAAAAGAGGAGTATGAACACATGCTATTTTTAAATTTAAATATTAAAAGCAATGAGACTTTTTTTGTACACCAAGCTCATGAGTTGCCACTACTATTTTGAAGTCAAAGTAATCAAGGCAAGAATACTTATTTATGGATCAAATGTGTTTAGTTAGCACTATTTTATGCCAGAACCCAAATTAGGCAGTGGATACACAGAATCAACATGGCCTGCCCACAGGGAATGCCCCAGATGGGCAAAGAAACACCTTAATCGTCTGTGCTGATGCCATGTGACACAGGCAGTGTGATGAAGCCTGCAGGGCTGGGAGGGATGGCTTCTTGCAGGAGGTGGCCCAAGGGTGGTGACAGGGTTTTGAGAAGTAAATAAGAGCTTGTCAGGTAAAGAGAACAGCAGAAGAGGCTCCCTTTGGTCAGGTATCAGCCAGGTGTCTTTATTTTAGTTCTCTAAAAGGAAGTCTTTCATCCAGTGGGTGGGACTCGGCCAATCTGTGACCACTGGATGGTTCCAGGGGGACCCGGCAGTCACCCACCCTGGCCAACGTAAAATCTGCAGCTGGGGCATCTGAATGTTTGGTGAACTTCAGCATCAGAACTCTCTGTCCTGTGCTCAGCATGTTCCTCCACACGTAGGAACATTTCCCATGAATCTGGCCAATCTGGAGGCGGTGCTGGAGACTCAGAGACCTCCCCACACCAGCCTGGCGGGCCCCTCTGCCCAGAGTGGAATGCACCCCCGGTGGAGCCCAATCACTGGCTCCTGCCTTCATCTGCTTTTAATCACCCCCTTTCTGCAGTACATCCCATTACGTTAACAAAACATTTTTGCAATTGCCCAGTGCTTGCTGCTGGATTAGAGCTGGAAGGGTGACACATCCTTACCTGGGCACATTAGTAAATCAAGATTTTTCTAGGTCTGGGCATGCCGCCCCGGTGCTGGCCAGTCCTGCAAGGGACCTCTGACTTCCAGAGCAATCTGTTCTGTATCAGTTGAGCACTCCCTGGGCCTCAGCTGGCCGGCAGGATTCTCTGGCAGAGGTCTGTGTTCTAATGAGGCTCTGTTTGTCTAAAGATCACATTTTGGTACCCTCGGGGGAGGCTGCTAACAGAATCAGGGAGCATCCTGGATCCTTCATCCCACAGTTTCTTAAGTTGCTGTCAACAGGACTTTGGCAAAACCTGCTCTTTAATTCTCTAAATAAGTTACAGGAAAAGCAGCTTTCTGTGCCACAGCCACATCAGCAACCAGGCGACCACCCCGGGAAGCCTCTACGTCCCTGGCTGAGGAGTGCTACTTGTAAGCTGGTGTTGTTTGAAGCCAGAATCTTAGTATTAGGATGTGTTGGAAAGGGAGGCATTCCAATACTACCTTCTTAGTGTTGTGCTAGAGTGCCCTGGGAGTTTTCCAAGAAGCAGAAGTATTGGTAAGAAAATGTGCAGGTGGCAGATGACTGTCCTCTCCCCTGGGGGAGGTGAGGACAGGATGCTGAGGGACCGGAGAGCGCAAGGGGAAATGTGTCCATCAATGGGCTCAGCTGAGTGTCCTGGGAGTTTCTTGTGCTGATCCCTGGCATCCAGGCCCCCGCTGTGAACTGTGTTTTCCAAGGATTGAACATACTTCCCTGGCAGAGGGATGAGGCAGGAAGTGGGTTCCGCTGGACAGGGTGCAGGCCATGTTCCTTAACATGGGCCATAGTCCCCAGGGACCCATGGAAGGCTCCTACCTCCAGTCAGACAAGCTGTATAAATGCAGCTATATTTATCAAGCTCGTTTTCTATGATAGATCACCAATGGCTACAGAGCTTACAGCTCCTCCCATGGAGTTGGAATCTCTCTCAATCCCCTAGGATCTGGGCTGGCCTGTGACTTGCTTTGGCTAATGGGATAGTAGCAAATGTGGCACAAGCAGCGACTCTCTTCCTCACTCACTTTCCCCCTTGCTGCTCTTAGAGCCCTCCTGCCATGCAATTAAGTCTAGGGAAACTTCTGGACAATGAAAGACAGGAAACCCAGTCCCCTCCTCCTCCTCTCTTTTCTCAGCCCTTTAAATGCACTTTCAACATCCCTTTCAATCCACCAGGATGACTCAGGGGCTATGTTTTTGGTTTTGGTAGAATGGAAATGACCCCCCCATGTAATAACTTAGGGTCTGTCTGTTATCCCCACCCAGACTACATGCTAGATCCTCAAAGTATGGAATATGTTCATTTGTCTCTGTAGCTCATGCTTACAGCAAAGGAGCTGACATGCACTAGGTCTTCAATATACATTTTTGGAAGGAAGACAGGATGGAGGGAGGAAGGGAAGGCGTGAGGAGGGAAGACCCCACCGGGACCCACACACAGCATTTTTAATGTGATAACTACATAAATAGTGTTGTTAGGACTTCTTTAATTTAACACATATTCATAAAATCTCAGATTGGGAAGAGACCTTGATATTCATAGCTGCTTTTTCATACTGACTTTTCTTTGCCTGACTCTCACGAAGGTATTGTGAAGCAGTCATACAAATTCATTTTCATTCCTATCTGACAGTGAGGAGAATAGGGCAAAGGACTTAAATGACTTGCCCAGCAACGTGACACTGTTGTGTGTGGATGGCAGAACTCAAGCCAGGACTTCTAACTTCAAACACCCCCTACCATCCTACCTGGGGATCCTCGGGGTCAGTGCTTCCTATGTGCCAGTTACTAGAGTGATGCCTTCAAAAGTTTTGTCATTTCCACATACCACTTGCCACTGTCATTTCATTCACTTTATTTTCTTTACATAGGTCCATTTTAACTTTGGTGTATTTACTAGATTTTAGTTAAGCTTTTTTATTCTGAGATAACTGCAGTTTCACATGCAGTTGTAAGAAATAATACCTAGAGATCTTTGTATCCTAGCTTTCCCCAATGGTAACAACTCACAAAACTATAGTACTATTAGCACCAGGGCATTAACATTGATACAGTCAAGATACATAAAATTCCATCACCACAAGGTTGTTCTTATTGCCCTTTTGTGGCCACACCCACTTCCCTAGCACTACCAGACCCTCCTTATCCTTGGCAACACTAATTTGCTCTCCATTTCTATAAGTTTGTCATTTAAACAATGTTACATAAACAAAATCATTCAGTATGTCTAATAACCTTTTGAGATTGGCTTTCTTCATTCATCATCACTCTCTGGAGATTCATCCAGATTGCTGTATGTTAGAAATAAAAGTTAAATAAACTTCTTTTTCATTGCTGAGTAGTATTTGGTGATGGTATTCCATTGTCTCCCTATTCACCATTGAAAGACATCTGGGTTGCTTCCAGTTTTTGGCTATTAAAAATAAAGCTATTATACACATCTGTGTCCAAGATTTTGTGTAGATTTGCTTCCTTTTATCTGGGAGAAATGTCCAGGACTGTGATTGGTTGCATGGTAGTTGGATGTTTAGTTTTTTAAAAAAATTGACAAACACTTTTCAAGAGTGGTGGTAGTGTTTTATATTTCCATCAGCAATGTGTGAGTGACCCCATTTCACCAGATGCTTGCCAGCATTTGTATGGTCATAAAATTGTTTTTTTTTTTTTTTTTTTGGCCATTTTGGATAGGTGTGTAATGATATACCATGGTGGTTTTAATTTGCATCTCATTAATGGATAACAATCTTGAACATCTCTTGATGTGTTTATTTGATAAATGTATATCTTCCTCGGTAAAGTATCTCATGATTTTTTCCCGTTTTCTTATTTGATTGGATTTTTTACTGTTGAATTTTAAGACTTTCTTATGTATTCTAGATACTATGATGTTGTCATACATGATGTTTGCAAATATTTTCTTTCAGTCTGTGGCTTTTAAAAAATTATCAATAGGCTTTTTGAAGAGCAAAAGTTTTTATATTTAAGAAGTCCAGTTGATCAGTTTTTCAATTTATGGGTTGTGCTTTTGGTATCAAGTCTAAGAATCCTTTATCTCATCCTATATCCTGATGATTTCCTTCTATTTTCTTTTAAGTCTTGTAGTTTCATGTTTTATATTTAAGTTCTTAATTTATTTATTTTTTTATTTTTAGAGGGAGTCTTGCTCTGTCACCCAGGCTGGAGTGCAGAGCCGTGATTTATGTTCACTTCAAACTCCACCTCCTGGGTTCAAGCGATTCTTGCCTCAGCCTCTTGAGTGGCTGGGATTACAGGCACATGCCACCATGCCCATCTAATTTTTGTATTTTAGTAGAGATGAGGTTTCACCCTGTTGGCCAGGCTGGTCTCGAACTCCTGACCTTAGGTGATCCACCCACCTTGGCCTCCCAAGGTGCTGGGATTACAGGTGTGAGCTACTGTGCCTGGCCCATGATGTATTTTGAGTTAACTTTTGCAAAGGGTGTAAGACAGGTTGAGGGTTTTTTGGCTTTTTTTTTTTTTTTTTTTTTGCCTATGAATATCTAATTACTTTAGCACCATCTATTAAAAAGGCTCTTTTCTCCAATGACTTACTTTCACATTTCTATCAAAGATTAGATAAGCATATTTTTCTGGATCTGTTTCTTGGTTATTTATCCTATTGTATTGATCTAGCTATGTGTCTAGGCTTCCACCAATACCACCCAACCTCAGTTACTAGAGGTATACAATAAGTCTTGAAATCAGATAGACTGATTCTTCTCACTTGATTGTTCTTTAAATTTTTAAATTTAGTTATTCAAGTTTTTGTGCCTTTTCATTTAAATTTTAGAATACTTTTCCCCTGCCAAATATATATATATATATATATAAATCTTGCTGAGGTTTTGATAGTATTGCCTTAAACCTGTGTGTCAATCTGGGGAAAACCGACATCTTCAGTCTACTGCGTCTTCCAGCCTATGGTATGTCTTTCCATTTGCTTAGATCTTCTTTGATTTCTTTCACCAGTATTTGTAATTTTCAGCATGCAAGTCCTATGCACATTTTGTTAGATTCATATCTAAATATCTTATTTTTGAGCAATTATAAATGGTATTGTATTTGATATATTTGTTTAAAATAAAACTTTATGTTGTTCCATAAATGAAAAACAGATCTCACTTCTCATAAAATAGGGAATAACTACAAAATCTATATAATTTAACTGAAAGAAAACACAGTTTTTTAAAAAATGGTCTGTGTGCTTTGTAAAATCAGCACATGGACCACCAGTCGTGCATGCGCCACACTTTGGAACACAATCCAGCCTCCAGTGGTTCATGACTCACCACACCAATAAGACATTCCTAGAATATAGCTGTGGATGCCTTACATAAAAACTCTCAGGGCTGGGAAACTCACCACCTCGGCAGCTCATTCTATAGTCACACAGTTTTGACTGTTGAGAACTCCTTTCTTTGGCTGAGCTGAAACCTATAGTCCTGTAATTCCCGCTGGTTCCAAGTTCTGGGGTAGAGGGCCAGATGGTGCTGGTGCCTTCAATGTGCCTCCAACTATGACTTGGACAGTGTGCTCTCCTGTGCCTGCAGGATGCCACTTTCAGGAACTGGGCAGTATTTGTAAGCCCTGGAGTCTTACTAGCTGGCTTTAGATGTCTTGTCTACTGTCAGTGCCCCAACAGCCCTTCAACTGGCTGGGAGGTGACCATGACATGAGCCTTCAGTTGTCCCTCTGTCCCACCATGCTGCCCAGATCTGGTAGACCTCAGGCATGTTTATCTTTGCAGCCCAGGTATTCTCTCAGGACATGATGGAGGAAATAAATCAGTTTGCTATTCATTCAACCCACCCTCAAGTGAGCAGGGGACTCTTCCAGAATCTGGGTACAGATTGAGGCATAAAGTGGAGCCCCTGCCCTGCAGGACTCAGAAACACGTGTTGGTGGCAAGCAGGCACTCACGAATCACCAGGGCTAAGGTGAACTCTATGCAAAGAGCTGCAGGCAACCAGAGGGGGAAGCAGCCACGTTTCCCTGCGGTGCAGGGGACATCCAAGAGTGCTTGATCTTTATGAGGACCTAAAAGGTAGACACGTTTATTCCCATTATATAGTTAGAAACTGAGACTTATGCATAGTTTCCCAAGATCACAAAGTCAGTAAATGACTGAAACAGTTTTGGCTTTCAAAGTCCTAGCCCCTTTTTCTTATTAAGCAAATGGAAGTGGAAGGCTCTCAGTATTTGTTGAATTAATGAAAAGAGGTAGAAATGAATTCTACACTGTCTGCCAAGAAGTTTCCTCAGAGGCAAGAAAGAGCAATTGTGCTCATGTATCCTTCCATAGGGCTCTGCAGTACTCCTGCCCGGCTTGCCCTGGGAACCCCAGAAGAACACCTGCACCCACAGCCAGGGAGGATCCCCTCCCTCCCTGGGAGGCCTGGAGCCTCTTGGCATTACCAGGCTGGGCTGTTGGTTTTATTCAGTCACACTCACCCAGGGAATGACTTTCATAGACAGTTTTGTCTGAACCTGGCCCTGGGAGGCTGGGGGCTAGTAGGAGGGGTGTAAGAAAGCCTAGGGCAGGGGGAAGAGCAGTCCCAGAGTTCACAGCACGAGATATGCTGCCCAGAGAGGTCAATTAATTTGTGCAGGATACACGTCCATCATACAAGGAGCCAAGATTTGGACCTGAGGTTTTCCTGGGCCCTTCCCATATGCCCCCGGCCTCTGCAGAGATTCAGAGGAACGAATGGGAAGGATCAGCCAATCCGAGTGCAGGGTGATGGCAGAGGAGGGCTCTGCAGTGCCCTGTGAGGCCGCCCTGGGACCCCAGGGGCAGAAGGTTCGTGTGTGCCTCTGACTCGCCCCATGGTCACTGCCAGGCCGCCTTGCCCACCTTCAGAGCTCTAGACAGAGGCCCCTTTAAACTTCCTCCCCGGCCAGGCCAAGAGGCTGCAACAGCTCAGCGAGGCTCCCAGCGAACCCCGAGTGAACCCTCGGGGCTTTATTTTCATTTCTTCTTGGCAGGACGTAACTTCCTGCTTCTAAGAAAAACATCTTTAAACAGAGCCACAAACGGTTCCAGGGTGTCCCGCACATCCCCCGCTCGATGGAACAACAGCGAGATGAGCTGCGTGGAGTGGATTGGAAGCACATGGAGCCTGTTTCCTTTCAAAATCCTCCAGGGACTCGGCCTGTAGGAGCCAGGGTGTTTGATAAATCATACTGGAAGTTTTATCAGGTCCAGTGTGTGCGAGCGAAAGCCAGAAGGGGAGGGAGGGGTCCCCTAGGGCCCCCCCAATCCAGGCCGACTGGAGGCCTAGACAAGAGGAGGTATCTGAGTCTTGAGCACCTACTGCATGCGCCTGAGGTGCTGGCTCATCCAGGGCCAGCGGGAGAAGTGCTCCAGGACCTGCCCTGAGTCCTGGGGAGACAGACACAGCTGTCATACACCAGGCGCCACTGGGGAATGTGGCAACCAGGAGGAAGGGCTCACTGGCTAAGGGGGCTTCACTGTTACCTGTGCACTCTCCTCGTGTGCGCCTCTTCAGACCAAGCAGAGGGGAATTTATGCAAGCCCAGGAGGAGCCTTCTGGGCTCTCTTCCTTTCTTTTCCTGCATCACCAGTGGATCAGGGCCTGGCCTCAGCCCAAAGCTTCAGGGAGCTCATAGGGTAGGGCGGGGAGGGACAGTGAGGAGTCGAGGAAGGAGGCTCCAGGGGTCTCAGGGATCTCGGCAGCATGGAAGTGAGAAGTGAAGCTAACTGAGCTTCTGGGTCGGGTAGGGACTTGGAGAACTTTTCTGTCTAGCCAGAGGATTGTAAGCACACCATTCAGTGCTCTGTGTCTAGCTAAAGGTTTGTAAACACACCAATCAGCACTCTGTAAAAACGGACCAATCAGCACCCTGTAAAATGGACCAATCAGCAGGATGTGGGTGGGGCCAAATAAGGGAATGAAAGCTGGCCACCCCAGCCAACCACGGCAACTCGCTCGGGTCTCTTTCAATGCTGTGGAAGCTTTGTTCTTTCCCTGTTCACAGTAAATCTTGCTACTGCTCAGCCTTTGGGTTTGCACTACCTTTATGAGCTGTAACACTCACGGCGCAGGTCTCCAGCTTCATTCCTGTAGTCGGGAGATCACGAACTCACCGGGAGGAACTAACAACTCTGGATGCGCCACTTTTAAGAGCTGTTAACACTTGTGGCTTCAGTCCTGAAGTCAGTGAGACCAAGAACCCACCAGAAGGAAGAAACTCCGGACACATCTGAACATCTGAAGGAACAAACTCTGGACACACCATCTTTAAGAACTGTAACACTCACCATGAGGGTCCACGGCTTCATTTTTGAAGTCAGCGAGAATCCACCGGAAGGAACCAATTCCTGACACAGAAGCATTACCCTGTCTGAAGGAAGCCGGTGCTTCTGCCCCTGGAAATCTGAGCCAGCTCCACCATGTTTGACCTGGAGGAAGCCTCACCAGGAAGAACAGCGCAGCTCCATCAAGCTGTGGCGGGGGTGAACAACTGGCCTGTGAACTGTCACGCCTGGATGTTGGTCACATATAGTTACCAGGTTTGTAACTTAGCTTCAGAGTCTTATAAACAAATATTCTTTACAATATAACATGCCCTGCATTATTACTTTCCTTGCAATCTCTAGAAAGCAGTATTGCTCCTAAGAATTTTACAGAGGCTCTTATATGACAGGAAAGGGTGCTGAGAGCAATGAACTTTGGGATCAGAGAGTAATGGTTTCAGTGGCACCTTCTTGGCTGACTCATTTTCAGTCTCAGTTTTCTTACCTGTGAAATAGGAACAAGGACACCAACCTTAAGGATTTGGTGCGAGGGTTAGTTATTTATGCGTCCTTATTTACAATAAGGTGAAGGTGACTTATAGATACATAAAGTAGATTAAAGTGGCAGAAGAATAAAAGAAGGAAGATAAGTAAGAGAACAAAAAGTGAATTCAGTAATAACTAAAAACCACGTGCCATAATAATACTTCATTTTCTGAGAGTAAAGAACATTTTTTTTTTTTGAGACGAAGTCTTGCTCTGTTGCCCAGACTGGAGTGCCGGTGGCTTTATCACGGTTCACTGCAACCTCCACGTCCCAGGTTCAAGCAATTCTCTGCCTCAGCCTTCCAAGTACCTGGGATTGCAGGCACCCGCGACCACGCCTGGCTAATTTGTTTGTATTTTTAGTAGAGGCGGGGTTTCACCATCTTGGCCAGGCTGGTCTTGAACTCCTGACCTCGTGATCCACCTGCTTCCGCCTCCCAAAGTGCTGGATTACAGGTGTAAGCCACCGCACCCGGCCAGAACATTTTTATCTGTAAGGATTCTTACCCACATAAGAATGGGGCCCTGCACGCTCTGCAGTTCATGGAGGTCATAGGATCAAGCAGACCAGGTCCCCACAAGAATCTCAACTGTTCTTGGTACCAGGATGAGGTGGAAAATAAGCCTAGTAGTCTTATTTAATTTTATTTAATTATAAATTGACAAATTACATTTGTATGTATTTATGGGGTACAAATACATACAATTTATGTTGTATGTAGTGATGTTACGATTTATAAATACTGTTGACCCTTGAACAACGTGGGTTTGAACTGTATGGGTCCACTTATATGCAAATTTCCTTCTGTCCCTGCCACTTTGAGACAGCATAGCCAACACTTCCTCTTCCTTCTCCTCAGCCTACACGACATGAAGACGGCAAGTGTGAAGACCTTTCTGATGATGATCCACTTCCTTTTAATGAATAGTAAATGTATTTTCTCTTCCGTATGATTTTCTTTATAACATTTTCTTTTCTCTGCTTTAGTCTAAGGATGCAGTACATAATACATAAAACATACAAAATATGTGTTAATTGTTTATGATATCAGTAAGGCTTCAAGTCAAGAGTAGGCTATTAGTAGTTAAGTTTTGGGGGAAGTCAAAAATTATACACAGATTTTCCACTGCCTGGGGATTTGTACCCCTAACCCCCATATTGTTCAAGTCTCAACTGTACAAGGTAAAATAATTAAATCAAGATAATTACTGTATCCATCTCAAAAATCATTTTTGTGGTGAGCATAGTAAACATAATAATAATGCATTATACATTTCAAATTCACTAAGAGTAAGTTTCAAATGTTTTCACCTCCTGGTCTTTGTACAGAGATTGTGATGTAAGATTGTGAATGAAGTCCCAGGGCAATTCTCAGTTTCTTCCATGAGGTAATCTCTCAGCTTGGAAAAACAGCATCAAGCAACTAGTGAAAGTGATTCTCTGTGCACTCCAGGTCCCCGACTGCTTGCTGAGCTGACTTGATATAGATGTTGGTTTCACAATACTGGGAAGCATGAAATAGCTGATGAACTTTAAAGAAATCATCCCTATCACATGTCAACAAATTAAAGGCTGTCCTCTCCAACAGCTACAGGATGGGCAGCTGTTCTCTGTTGCTGATTAAATGCAGACCCATAAACTTTGGCAAGAAGTTGAGTGGAGGAAGTGTTGGTTGCCTCCTGAGGAAACGAAGATGCCTAACAATGACTTAGGCCTGAGTCCTTGCTCAGGGGTGTGTGTGTATGTGTTCCACAATCCTCCGTAGAAAATGATTTTGGATCCACCAGAAAACACAAACTATGACGGATGACCAGAGCTCTAACATTTGCACTCCTTAATAAATGAACACAATCATTTTAGTTTTGGGAATGTTCAGAGCAAGTGAAATCCGTTAAGCATCCCTATCAAAAAGACTCTCCAGAAAGCACCTCACATTTGAACTTGAGAAAGCAAATTTTTAGTGAAATGATTTATTTAAACAAATATTTGTTTATAAACCTCTTGGGATGAGGATTGTCTACAAAACCATAACTTGAATTTGAGACTAGTTGGTCTTACTTTGAAATAAGGCAGAGCTACAACGCTTAGCTGTTTGAGTCACAGCTAGAGATGGCACACTTCATCCTCCACCTAGAAGATGCATGTGTTCATATTACCTACATTCTCCATACCAGGCAATGATGTAGCCACCTTAGCTGTGAATAGTATAAGATAATTAACAAATAAGTGTTAGAGAAGTGGTAATTGTAAGTTCTAGAATATATTACTTGAGTACATTAATATTTTTGCTTTTCTTAATTTGTGAGAATTGCTCCATTCCAAATGAATGAATTATTTTTTTAACAGTAATACCCTTAGTAGTAAAAATCCAAACAATGCTGTAACTATAGAATAAAACCCTCCCTCTCCCTCCCACCCTTCTTGCCAAGGGTAATAACTTTCCAAAGTTTCTGCTTTTACTTTTTCTGGCCCTGGTTTTCATAGCTCTAAATAATATGTTCAGGGCCCTAGTTCTTGATCTGCCAACTCTCAACAGTGTCTCTTGGCTCCTCTCCATTAAAAAAAAATTAAATTACATACATCAAATTTTACTCAGCCCAAACTTTATTTATATATGTGTGATTATTTTAGTTCTCTTTTAGTTCTTTTGTTCTATGACTTTAAAATATGTCAAAGCTATTTCTTGATCTCTATTTACAGGGCACCTTTGACTCTCCACCATGTACAATGAAGGAATTAAAACCTTCGTTTTCCTGCTCTTCCCCTTCCCTCTCCATCTCATCATCTGTCAATTCTGTTCTTACCTCAAGCTGTAAGGTTTATAATATTTTCATTCTCCTCTGTCGGTATACCATATTTTATCAAATCTAATATGCCACATAATTGTTTGTTTCATTAAATTAAAAAAAATGCTGTCAATGATACTTTATTGATTACAGAGTACATCCCATTTTCAAGGAGGCTAAAATGTGAGGGGGGGAGTGCTATTAGATTTTATAAAAGATAATTAGTCTCCTGTGCTTTGTAGGTAAATTCTAAAAATAAAAATAAACTACTTTTATGATATCGTGTAATGTTTCAGTAGAATGGATTAGGATCATCGAAGAGGGATATAAGCTTTTGTCACTAAACCAGTGCTACCCACATGGAATGGTTAGATGTCAAAAAGATTCTTTTTTTACAGCGTAAATTTGTCCTAAATCATGCACCATTTTAACGTTCTTCATGTTGAGCTCTGATTTTATGTTTCTTTCCTAGACTGTCTATGTATATATTTTAGCATTAAAAATAATATTTTGTATTCACCTTATCACAAAATTGTTTGGATCCTAAATCAAAATATGTGTTGTAAAAATTCCACATTTGTCTTCGAACGTTCTTCTAGGGACTTTCTGGTTGGACCAGTTGGTTTCTAGACCTGCCACATAGCTGCTGTCCTTAGATTCTCCCAGTACTGAGCACCATTTGCATCTTCATTTTGTGGAAAGCATACATTTTCTCTTTAGGAATTGATCCCTTCTTCGTTGTTTTGTAGTACATCCTCAAGTCATTTTTCTTAGAAGAGTGGGAAGAAAGTGTATTTTTACAGATCTAGAGATAACTGAACGTGTTCATTTTCTCTGCTCCCCCACTGAGCCCCACTGAAATGTCAGTAAAGTGATTTTTAAAAGCACAAACTTTTTTATAAAAAGGAGACAGGAGAGTAGTTAATATCAACAAAATGTTGTAAGCTAAAAAGGAGAAGGATAAATGGTAAGTGGATGAGCAGAATCCCAAACCTCAAATGGCAAATGTCTGAGCAATCCAACCCACCCCTGAACACCCACAGCTGCAAACTGGAGCCCCTTAGTTCACCTTGGTGCGGGGGGAGAGTGAGAAGGGGCTGCAGACAGGGTTTATTAACAGTGTATTTAGTTTTGTAGATGTTTCCCTCAAGAATCTGAATATCTTTGGCTGTATGGGCCTATTTATGAATAAATTATGATTAAATATGATTATGATTAAAGAGTCAGGCACAGCCCTATGCTGATATGTCCTCTCTTCCTATTCTCACTGCTGTTATGACATTTTTCATTTCTGTGTTCTTTTTTTATCATTAGAAATTCAGGGAACATCAAAGATAGGTAGGTGGATTGATAGATGATTGATAGATAGATAGATAGATAGATAGATAGACAGAGCCAGTCAATGATTTTGAACCAGTATCACTGCTGGAAACATTTAAGGTTATATTCTGTCAAGAGATAATTCTTCCTGGCTCATGGTTCACGTTTGCGAGTTTGGCCCATGATTCAAAAGCAAAACTCTTTGTTGACCTTATGTAGTTTTTGTTCATAAACAAGTTACATTGAATACATTAAATGTCATTGAATGCAATGAAATTCATCAACAAACCAACGTAATCATTATGTTACCCCAAGTAGCGGCCAGTTGAACATTAGTCTGTGTGTTAAGTCCCCTGGTTCTATGTGGAAAACATTGGCTTGGAAAACCCTGACCCACAATGTGTCCACCAAGAAACAGGACAACGTTTGAATCATGTATCTTTCGATTAAATTTGCAGGGAACAGAAAGTCGTCTTTTTAATGACAGGATTCCCTTTCTCAAACCCCATGGGACCATGTCTATAGCGTTAACGAGGGTGAGTGAGGGATTCAAGAGAAAAGGCCAACCCCTGGTTGTGAAGCCTTTTAATGGCCTGGGTGT
This sequence comes from Macaca fascicularis, assembly GCF_037993035.2. Lineage (NCBI taxonomy): Eukaryota > Metazoa > Chordata > Mammalia > Primates > Cercopithecidae > Macaca > Macaca fascicularis. The sequence goes on along the minus strand of NC_088383.1, from coordinate 57,059,478 downwards.
TTAATCGACTCCTCACGCTGAGGAACTGCTACTCGGTTGAGGGTGCTTGCATTAGTCACGGGCTGCCACAACAAAGCATCACAGGCGTGCAGCAACAGAAATCTCCTTTCTCACAGCCTGGAGGCTGGAACATCTAAGACCAAAGTTCTGACAGGGTTCCACGTCCGGTGGGGGTAAAATGAGGTTATAAGGTTGGAGACTTGATCTGATAGAACTGGTGTCCTCATAAAAGAGAATGAGACACCATCCCTCCCTCTCTCTCTCTTTCTGCCATGTGAGGACATAGCAAGAGGGTGGCCATTTGCAAGCCTGATGTTGTAAAAGTCCTCGCCTAGTTAGCTGACCCTATCTATGCTCTCTAACCCTCCCTGTGCTGTGCTTTCCTTAGAAACCTTGGGTTTCCTTGGTGACTCTTGTGCTTTAAAGCACTTCCCACACACTCATACACAGAATCACACACAGCACACAGACTCACAGGCACATACAACATGCACACACTAGCTGCCTAGAGGCAGGTCTTCACCTCTGAACCACCAGTCCCAGCCCACTGAAAATTTACTTAATGATATGTGGGAAAGCACATTGCTAATGGTTAATTCTGTAACAATTAAATCCTATCAAATATCCAGCTGAGAATAGTACAACACAAACATGGTTCTGCCATTGAATTCCTTCTAGCAGTAGGATTTTTACTCTGATAAGAAAGCATAGTTGTGCTTGAAATTTGCTGAGGGTCGATCTTAAGTATTCTCACTCCAAGAAAGAGAGAGAGAGAGAAAGAGAGAAGGAGTGGGGAGAGAGAGAGAGAAAAGGAAAGAAGGAAGGGAGGGAAGGAGGAAGGAAAGGAAGCAAGGGAAGGAAGGAAGGAAGGAAGGAAGGAAGGAAGGAAGGAAGGAAGGAAGGAAGGAAGGAAGGAAGGAAGGAAGGAAGGAAATGGTAACTATATAAAGTAATGAATTTATTAACTTGATTGTAGAGATTATTTCACAGTGTATATGTATATCAACACCAAGTCATACATGATAAATATATACAATTTTCATTTGTCCATTATATCTTAGTAAAAAAGTCTCCAAAATGATGGGACAGTGCGTCACGCTGGGCCGGAGTGGCAGCAAAGGGCCTGCTCTGCCTGGCGTTTGAGCTGCCTTCTGTCCCACTTGCTACTCCCACCCTGTCTCCAACGTGCCCAGTGAAGAGCCATTCATCATGTCCCTGGGTAGTTCCACTGCTGGGAGGGTCGGCGAGTGCCTCACAGGCATCTCCATTGTTGGGGACGAGGTAGAAGTGTGACTGGGAGACGTGTCCAAGAGCCCAGAAGCTGAAACACCAGTGATGGTATCTGTTTGATTTTCCTATGGTCAATTAGCCTTTATTTCTAAATACTTTGGGGTCACAGTGCTTCCATCAAGCAGCCCTTCCAAGCACTGCCCGCCTCTTGAGGACAATGATGGACTTAATGAAGATTGATGGCCCAGGGAACCCCCACTGGGCCCCCTTCCCCACTGTGGGAAGAGGGACTGTGCAGAGCCTTAGGGGGCAGATGGCAGCTGGCTGCTGCATCCGCAATTCCTTCTTGCTCAGACCCTTAGCAAAATTGGCTGTCTTACTGATAGCCTTCATAAGCAGGTGAAAAATAAACCCTAATTGGCTTTGTTTCTTGATCCTAGCCCTGCCTGTCTCCAAACACCTTCCACATGCCCTGAAGAAATTTTCAAATGCAAATGCAGACCCTTGGGTCAGGCCCTGGCTTAATTTACCTTTTATTACTCCCTTCGGGATACAAATTGAAGCTGGCACATAGGACTTCTCTGATGAGGCTCTGATCTCTTCTTCCTCACTTCCTGCCCTGCCTCCCTTGGCATTTCAGCAACCCTGAGCTAATCCTAGTTCCCAGCCCGTGCCGCCCTGTCTCCTGCGTGGGGACTATGCTGCTGGTGTCCAGGTGCCTGCCAGGAAGCATTTTCCTCCTGGCTGCCCAAGAAGCCGTGATCATCCTCTTTTCTTTCTTAAGCCTCTCCTGACCTCAGCAGAGCCAAATCCCTCACTCCGCTGTCATATCTTACGTCTCTCCCTTCCTATGTCTCATTGTTTTGTGTACCACATTGTCCTTGTTTAGACCTTTAGTCCCTTTGTTCTAATTTCCAAAGGGCTATGTGCTTATAATAAAACAGAAAGTACAGGAATGCATGCGTTTCAGAAGGGACCTGCCCTACAACTCTGCTAATGCCAGTGTGCATTTCAGTTTTTCTGTAATTACCTGTCTCTCCATGCAAGGGATACCCCTGGGGGCGGGGAAGACACTTCCCACCTGCTGAAGCTGTGCCCAGGAGCAGTGGGTGGTGCAGAGCTAGGCAGAACATATGTTAGGAACCTACTCATTCTGGAGATTTGTGTCTAACGCCCATGAGCCCCTGTTCCAAAGTCCCCAATGCCTGTGCATCTGTCCCTGACAGCTCCACCCTCCTACTGATAAGATCCTGGAAAAGGGTAATGTGAGATAAATTTCATGACACATTCAGTGCACAGAACAGCTTTCATGCTGCAGATGTTTGGCTGGGATAGACACTGAGAACTCTGATTTTTAAACCCACAGGCTCAATGAAGATGTGTAAACTCAGACCTCTGACGGGCCGCATGTCACAAAGAGCAGGGTAGGAAAACAATGAGTGGTGGACTCTCCCAGAGCTGGAAGGCTGACTGAGCTGAGATTAAATGCTAGGCCAGTCCGATGCCTAAACACATGCCCATTGCTCTGCAATGATTCCCACCCAACAACAAACAAGAATGAGATTATTCTGATGGGACTCAGTGCCCAGTGCTGGGGACTGACATGTAGACAGGTTATTGCACAGCAGGGTGGCTCACATGGTGGTGGCTTTGGTGAGGGGCTGTCAACTCTTGGGTGGGTCTGTAAGTGCTTCGGAAAGTCAGAGATTGTCTGCAATGTGCTTTCCACACATCGTGTGATCCTTCTGGCCTTTTCTAGGCCAGATGGTCATTAACCTTGAACATATGGGATATAGTCTTGGCTGAATGTCAACAGTTGACTTGGTCTCAAAGTATCATTCATTTGAAGTATTTAAAATAGAATGCACTTAGTCAACAGGGCTTTGTTTTAAAAGTAAACAGGTGGAAAATAACAGATCATGCCTTCAAACACCAGCAGAGTAGTAGCACATGACAGTATGACCTATGTGTCACCAGGCTTCATGGAAATGGTCCACATGGTTCTAATCACTCTACGTGCTCTGGCCACTCCAGGATGTGAATAGTTTCTAAATGATGTGCATACTCATTTGCAAGGTCCATGGCCAGCCCAGAAAAATCTCTGCCTGAATCACTGAGGGAGAAGCCAAGAGAACCTGGTTACAGATACAGATTTTAAGAACTGGCTTCATCCCACACTTCCCAAATTGTCCACATGCTTTACAGTCCCCGACTTCGCAGCCCATCTTCCTGAAGGCCTTCTCAATAGCCTCTCGCTTCCTCTTTGATTTCTCACTTCCTTTCCCCCTTAACAGGTTCTGCTGGGAGGAAAATGAGAGTCTGTGGAAGTGAGCCAAAGAATCTTCCGCCTGGGGAACATTCACTGATGCTTCAAGTGCTGGGAGATGTGTACCTCCCAAATGGACCATGCCAAGCTCTTTCCCTTTAATTTCAGAGGCGCACAGTGCAATTTACAGAAAATCCACTCCATGTGTTTCTGATCCATCTCCTAGCAGCTCATCCAAATGTTGGGTTTTAAGGGTTTGTAGATATGCACAATGCATTTGGAGTCAACTTTACAAGCCTCCCATGCTTTCATTTGTATTGAGAGAGGAAGCCGGGTTTTGCCAAAAGTAAATGAATTGGCATCTCCAAAGGTTCATGTTGGGTCTGTACCCTTGAAGCCAGAAGGCTTGAGTGAAAGCTCAGCCTCAGAGAAAGTGCCCTCATCCCTGACCAGATGCAGTTTCAGAGGAGACGCTTTCACTGGGCCACTTGAAGCCTTCTCATCCTTGGCCTCCGCATATTTCATGCTCATTCATTACAGCTTTCCTTAGAGCACAGCAGTGTTAGGAAAGAATCTCATAGCCCTGAAGGAGCTCATCAGTCATGGTCTTTGGGGGTAGTTGAAATGAAGCTTTGAGCCCAGAACTGATGGCTTTGCCTTTCGTTTTGAGGTGTTGCATAGCATCTGGAACAAGAAGAGAGGAGTGTGATGGCCCCAGAGTTAACAGGTTGAATCAGCCTCCAGACTGTCAACACATACTATCCACAGCTGCTGAGATTCAGGGAAGAGGGACATGAGTGAGGATCTGAACTCAGCCTTTCCCATCTTAGTGTTACCAGCCTGGAGGAAGAAGGGAAGGCAACACGGTTTTTCTGGAGAGCCATGCACGAGAAAGATAAGAGGGAGGGGCAGCTAGACCACCCCCAGGACAAAGCAGGCTGCACATCCCTTCCAAGTGGGGCATTGCAGCAAGAGTATGGAATGTGCTGCTTAGGGTCTGTTCAGATCTTCTCCTTGGCTTTGTAGCAGATACAAAGCATCTGTGTAAAGAGGGAAACATGCATCAACAAGGCAAATGCAAGGTGCTGGGAACCGCTCTCAATTGCACCCTAGCCATGGGCCCAAAGGGCAGCTGCCAAATATGGTACCAAGCTGGTGGACTTGGGAGCCAGGTGAGTCTGGGTTTGCATCCTGAATCTCCCCCTTAGTGGTCATGTGACCTTAGGCAAGTCCGTGCACCTCAGTTTCTTCCTCTGTAAAATGGGTATAGCAAAATCAACCTCTGGTAATTGGAAAGGTACAAGAAAACACACAAAGTGTTTCATAGAGGATGTTATTATAGGGCTGTTAGCAGATGAGTACAGTTCTGCAGCCCTGTGAGTTGGCTAGCTGAGTCAATTGTAGGTGACTCTATTTTCCAATTTGACCATTAGGCCTTAGTCCTGATGAAGGGAGTCGAGGTGGGGCTTTAAGAGTTCACACAGTGGTATATGCGGATCAGGGAAAGATCGTTAGTTTGGGAGTCTGAAACTCTGAGACCTAGGTTTGAGTCTTAGCTTTGTGACTTTAGGCAAGTTGCTGAACCTCTCTGGGCCTCAGCTGCTTTATCTGAATAGATGGGACTTATGACAAGGATTTCATGAGAAAACCCATGTGTGAGTGGATAGAGTGCTAGACAGGGGTCACAAGGCCAATGCTTACATGAGCCAAGTAGGTGAAGGAGTGCTCTCACTATGGGTAGTGAGAGCTTCACTCCCTATGGGTAGAAATAGGGAGTGAAGTCATGGGGAAGGAGGGTGGGGAGAGGGCACAAATACCATCACCCTACCAGAAGGAACCACACTGACCATGCACGCTAACCAGAGCAGGCAGCCCTGAGGAGCCAGGATGCAACCTCTGGACAACAGTGCCCATCACTTTATATTGTGTGCAATTATGAAAAGTCCATGGCCAAGGATGGAAATCTCCACTGGCTGCCCAGAAGTCAGACAGCTGGGAGAATATCAGAAGAGACCAATCATCAGAGGGTGCATGCCTCTCTGTCACACTGTGCTCTTAGGCAAGCCCTTTCCCTTGCTCAGCCTTAGCTTCCTATCTATAAAACAGGGTGTTGGTGAAGATTAAGGAAGAAGGCAAACACCAGATACCTGGAACACGCTGGGCCCTCAGCAGTTGTTTTGGTTTTTCTTCCCCCGCAAAATAAGTCAAACGATTCCAACTTTCTTTCTGATGGCTAGTGCAGACCTTCCTTAATTTCTGTGGCTGACCAGTGTGGTGGCTCATGCCTATAATCCCAGCACTTCGGGAGGCAGAGGCAGGAGGATATCTTGAGGCCAAGAGTTCTAGACCAGCCTGGGCAAGATAGTGAGACCCCCCCCAATCTCTCCAAAATTTTAAAAAAATTAGCTGGGCATGGTGGCATGCACCTGTAATCCCAGCTACTTGGGAGGCTGAGGAGGGAGAATCGCTTGAGCCCAGGAGGTTGAGGATGCAGTGAACTATGATTGTGCCACTGAACTCCAGCCTAGGTGACAGAGTGAGTCACCTTCTCAAAAAAAAAAAAAAAAAAAAGTCTGTGGCCATATATTTATAAAAGAAAACGTGTGGGTGCAGATGAGGTCAGACTGAAGGCAGCCTCGAAACAGCCCAAGGAGAAAACTTAAATCTGGCCCTGGTGCACTTTAACTGCTCTGTTCATTCAAAATAAAAATGCACATCAATGTGAGCGCTCTCCTGTCTCCCAGGCTGCCGGCCCAGGGCTGGAGGAGGAAGGCCCACTTCCTCGCAGGCCCTGCTAGAGATTGACTCCAGGAAGGCCGCTCTTCCATCCCCCTGGCATGTTTTGCTTCTGGAGGTCCCGCCAGTGCCTAACAGAGCCCCTATTCACGCCACCTCTGAGGAGTAACAGAGCATTTCACTATTGCGTGCACAGGCTCCCAGAAATCAGGTTTACAAAGAGTTATTTTCTTAAAGACAGATTTCTTTAAATTCCATTTCCTTCTCTTTCACCCATGCCCAGCCCCCATATCCTTGTGATTGAACCAGAGGCTCTGTGGCCAAGCTTTTCTTGGATCGTGTGAATCAAGATCAATAAATATCCATGCTGCAGCATGACTGGCCCGGCGCCTCGCTGTGCTCTGGGATAAGGGCCCGGGCTGTGTGCTGCCATGTGGCCCTGGCATGGGCCTGCCCTGCTTCTATACACGTCTGTGTTGAGTGTGGGCTCTTGGGTCCCCAGCTCCCAGAGAGTAAAGACCCCTCCTAGGGGAAAACTAACCTAGAAGGCACCTTCCTAGGGGTGTTACCAGTCTCAGGGGTCTGGTGTCCAGGGTGGATTTTCAGGCCGTGTGATCCACAGTTTGATTTCAGGTGTTTCGTGAGCTGTTGCAGACTCAGCTGCACAGATGAGTTCTTCAACACCAGCACCGTTCCTTGAAAAAGTCAAGAGAAACCTGTGCTCCCTGTCTCCCTTTCCTCGCTCCCTGTCCCCCTTTCCTCGCTCCCTGTCCTGTCTTTAACCCGCTCCGATGAGGTGTTCACTTTTACTGTCCCACCAAAACTGCTGCCATCTTGTCAAACCCAGGGTTCCTCATCCAACTCAATGCCTCAGCAACGTTTTTCAGTCGATCACTCCATCCTTCCCAAGCACTCTCATTGTGTTTCCACGGAACCACAGAGGACCACAGGGGTCTGTCTGCCTTCATCTCCCTGGCTGGCTCCTTCTTTCCTTCCTGACTCCTTAAGATGGGGGATCAAGGGCTCAGCCCTCAGATCCCACTCTTCACGCACGTGTGCCCCCTAGGTAACCACATTTGGGCCTGTGGCTTCGAACACAGTCTATGCTACTGGTATCCCTAAATTTATCATTTCAGCCCCAGCCTTTCACATAGACCCAGTTCAAGTCACCATTCAAATATCCATTTGGAGTCTCAAACTCAGTATGATGGTCACTCTAGGTGCAGTCCCCACATTGCAACACACACCTACTCAAAATGTACTCCTCTCTATGCACATGCTTTGCTTTCTTTTCTTCTCACAAACTGAAATAGATTTTTTAAAATTTATTTGCTTATTCCTTGTCTGTCTTCTCTGCTAGATCGTAAGTTCTACAAGGAAACAGACTTTCCTATTTTATATTTAATTTGGCCTTTGTAGTCCTAAGAACCATCCACTCCACTCAACCACTTGCTGGGATTTAATAAGTGAGTCAATAAAATAACACTGACTTTTGTAATGTGAATGTGATTCTCTTTCTAGTTCTCTTTAGATTCTCAAAGGCATGTCTGTAACACTGCTCTAACACATGATAATTTCACTGTTTAACAAAGAGAGAACAGTTTCAGTCTGAGAAACTTGGCAAAACAGTGTCCTGCTAGAATTTAATAAACTTGCTTTATTTTCATTGTATTTTAAAATATAGTTCCCTTCTACTTATGGCAAGTATTAATAGCTTCCTATTTATACTTGTGGTATAAAGTTTCCTTTTAAATTCTATATATGCAGGCAGTATGAGTGGATCAATTTAAAGAAACTATTAAGTAAATCATAGAAGGCTGGACGTTGGCGCTGGATGGCTGAGGGTACGGAAACACTGCACAGATCTTCAAGTGTCTGGGAGTGAAGGACCAGATATCTTGAGCCAGACAGGTTTTGGACTCAAATGGTCAGAGCCTAATTCATTTAGCAAGGACCAGCTTATCTGCACTATTTCAAGTTAGAAAGCATATGGAGGTTGACCAGCTGCCTCCCTTGCCAAACAGCTGTCTAAGCCTAGGTAGACATGTAAATATTTGAAGAGGCTTGGATGGGGGGTTGCCCCACTCAGAGGACATAGTTCACACAAGAAAGAGATTCTGTTCAACCTCTCACCTCACCAGGTGCCCTGTGAGCACACATCTGGCCTCCAGGTGTCCCCCTATGTGGGCAGACCCTGGACCTAGAGGGCTCGGTGGCTGGACTTGTCCCATGACATCCCTGCCCCATTTCTCACATAGGGAGTCTGGCCAGGAGACTCTGACATAATCAGAGTCTAGCAGCAGAGAAGTTATCCTCAGGACCTGGCACCGCTGGGCCTCCTCAACCCACCACCTGGGCAGAGGGAGCTGACAAAGACCGCAGTTCCCTTTCCTCACTCCTCACACATTAGTTCCAGATGCCCAGAGATCTGGAGCACACTGCCGTGATGAAAACTAGTTGCAAGAGTCAGCACTGGTCCCTCTGCCCATCTGCCTGCAGCTCTGAAGGTACAGCTGTATGTGGCAAACAGAGCAGCCATGACCACAAACTGCCAGGACTTCACAATTGGCTTTGTAGTTTTGTCTGAGGGACAGTCCAGGTTTGGAGAAGTCCTAGCCTATCACAGGTTATATTTCCCAGGCTTGTTTCATTATACGGTGCTCCGCAGCCAAAAAAGACCTCACATTTCGGGATCATGAAATCCCGCCAGGACGGGTACATGACGTTCCAGCAAGGCCAAAGGAATCACTCAACATGCAAAGCACAGCCTCTCCCTGGAGCCAAGGAGCCAGGGGCAAACCAGGGTAGCCCCTCTGTGGTTGGAGGGCAGAGGGCCTCACACAGAGGAGTCAGGGTGAGGGACAAAGTCGGGGGCAGAACGACCCCCAGGGAGTACACAATGAGGTGGATACCACATGAGTGGGCCCAGGACAATTTTGGTGCCAAGGAACAGGCGCCTTTTAAACAGGCCCCTCCCTAGAGCAGAGCCCAGCAATGAAATGCAATGAAAATGAAGCCTCTGGAGGTGCAGGCGCAGGACAAGCCGCAAGAAGAGGAAGGAACACAGGAAGTGCTCCCAGCACCTAAGGGGCCATGTCTTCTAAACTCACCAGCAGTGCAGCAGCCCACCGCTCTCAGAGATATAGCCACCTGCCCCTCCCAGGGATGGGCACCAGGCAGCTGGATCATCAGTATGTTTTATCTCCAGCCAGTGGGTAAGTCTGCTTATGGGCCTTAGCCTTGTTTTATGCCTCTTTGGGCTCACCACTTGTGCCTAATGCCAGGTGCGTATTGAGTCTGGGGTGATGAACTGGCAGGACTTAACTAGGGAAACCCCGTTGGGCCACTCCCGAAGCTACTGCAGGCCACAGACCTAGACATTCAAAGGGAGCAAATTGCTCTTCCTACACCGCTACTGAGGCTGGGTTGGACCCTTTGGTGACAGGTGGTGTAACCATCCTGCAGAGGCCTTCCCTGCTCTCCAGCAAATGTGGACTTTCCAAGTGCTCACTTCAGAGGGAAAGGATAACGTCTTTGACCTCATGGCTCTGCAGCATCCGCAAGAGGTGCAGCTGGAAAACCAGGGCCAGAGGCTGCCGAGGGGTGACAGATGTCACCACCTCACTATACTGGAGTCAGATGGCTGCAGAGGCCAGCACCTCTCTGTCCACCAGCCACACCCCTGTGTCTGGGTTACTTTGACTGGAGGGGGCCACAACGAGGTGCCACAGGGACACCACCTGGGGCCCGGAATGTATCTTGCTGCCTGAGATAGGGCTGCACAGGGCCAGCGTGGGCATGAGAGAAGCTATGGACTGTAGCACACAGGGCAGAGCATGGGCTACAGCCCTGTACTGTGTCCTGGGTAAAGTAACAGCTGCGGGCCCTTGCCCTCTTGCATGACATTCTCACCCACACAGTGGGGAGGACAACCTGGGCTCCTGAGTGGACAGCACCTTATCTGGCGCCCAGTACTGCCTAGCCCAGTTCCCCGGACCTGAGTGCTTGTGTGCAGGTCTCACCGAGGGCCATGAGCCCAACTGTGCTGCAGCCTCCACCCCTGAGATCTGCTATTCTTGCTGCATTGGCAAGCTTGGGTCTTCCCTGAACCCCAGCCAGGGCCTCGACCCCTGTCTTGCCCCTACCTGCCCCTCTCTCCAGGGATTCTGCTTCCATCATCACCCGGTTACTGCCTCTTCTAGGCAGGCCACAACCACTGCAGAGGTGCAGGGCTCTGAGCCCTGCTGCACCTTAACTCCTTTCTGACCTGGATCCCTCCCCACCTTCCTCTCTGGGCTCTGGCACAATTTCTCCTGCTACACCTTGCACCTCTCCTCACCTTCAGCTTGGTAACTTGCAGCCACATACAGGAATCACTGTTTTCACAGAGGTTTATGCATTTACATAACCTACAAGGGTGAAGTTTGGGCTCACTCACTCTCAAAGAGCATCTGCTGAACTAGGTAGTTTTTGTAACTCAGATTTATTAAGGTATAATTTTACATACAATAACATTTATCCTTTTAGATGTACTTTTCCATGAATTATGGCAAATATATATAGCCATGTGATCACCACCATAATCAAGATGCAGAGTATTTCCACCTATTATATTTGGAATAATATTTCATCATCTACGTCCATATAGAATATTTCCTGAACATGCCCCACTGTAGTCAAACCTCTCCCCTAACCTGAATCTCCCTGTTTCTATAGCATTGCCTTCTTCAGAACGTCATATAAATAGAATCAGACAGTGTGTTGTTTTTGTGACTGGCTTCTTTCACTTAGCATAATGCATGTGAGATCTGGCCGTGCTGCTGCATGGAATCAGTAGTCTTTCCTGTTTATTGATAAATAGAATTTCATTGTATGATGTACCATGATTTGTTTATTCACTCATGGAATCTGCATGGATTCCAGCTTTTGGTAATTATGAACGAAGCTGATATAAACACTTGTGAGCGTTTGTATGGAGTCACGTTTTGCATTCTCTTGGGTGACACCTAGGAGTGGGGTTGCTGGGTCATGTGGCTAGTGCATGGCTCACTCTACAATGATCATCCCACCACTGCCAGGGTGCTCACCACGGTGGCTGTGCCGTTTCCCCTTCCACCCACAGTGTGGGAGAGCGCCAGCTGCTCCACATCGCCACCAGCCCTTTGTATGGTCAGGATGCCTGTTTAGTCTTTCTGATTCGTCTATTTTGTGTGCTGGGTATTTTAGTTTTTTAATGTATTCTATAATTGGCTCTCAATTCTGATAATTTGATGAGCAAATGGAAACCTCACAATATACACACCCCAAGAAACAAGGTGACGATTATCAGGGTATTCCAAAGTAGCCGTTTGACAGAATGAGTGCTCTCGCAATTGGATTTTATGTCTGTGGAAGCTCGTGGCTAAGGAACAGAGGCTCGGTGGTTAGATGGACCCAGATGGACCCAGATGGAACTCCATGCAAATACGTTCTTACAAATGTTTATGGCAGCTTTGTTTATAATTTCCAAACACTGGAACTCACATGGATGTCCATGAGTAAATAAGCAAATCATGGTACATCAAACAATAAAATGCTACTCATCAATAAAAAGAAAATAACTACTGATCCATGCAGCAATATGACTGAACCTCAAATGCGTCATGCTAAGTGAAAGAAGCCAGTCACAGAGACAGCCTGCCGTATCTTCTCTGTCTCTTCTCATGGGCCATGTTGGACCTTGGAGTAGTTATGCAGCCTTTGCATGGCAGCTTCCCTGTCCATCCAATATGGAGAACTACCTTGACCTCAAAAATAAACATGCAGTTGGGAGTTGAGCCTGATGGGTGCCACCCTGACTGTCTGCAATGGTAATAGCAGTGTCACCTCTGAGGCTGCCATGTGGACTAATGTGACCATGGGCAGAAAGGTGACCCTAAGCTGCAAGGTTCTGAACAAATATACATGATGCCTGGGGGGAAGTAGGCAGGAGACAGTCATGACAGCAGGCGGAGATGGGACCTGAGAGAAGGGAGGCGTTTAGGGCAACCATGTGCTAGGAACTGTGTGGGAGTGAATCAACCACAGAGAAGCGGCAGTGTGTGCAAGTGTGCACCATGCAACACGTCTAAAGGCAGAGGCAAGGATGGTGCAGTGGTGAAGCAGAAAGGTCCTTTTCACTCAGCAGCCTTGCAGAGCTTCATTGAGCAGAGCACAAGGGCATGTGTCCTCCTCATCTGGCCACTGTGTTGCTGGCCCTTTGCTTTGTCACCGTGTGGCACTCTGTCTTTCTGTCTCACACCTGCGCCCTTCTTTCTCTCTTTCTCATCTGAACTCTAAAGCACATATACACCCTACTCACCTGAGCAGGGTGCCCAAGTGAAGGGGGTGGTTTGCTAGCACCCTTGGTCACAGTAGATGCTGGGTCCATTCCTGCACTCCTGTGTGGATTGCAGGGATACCTGGTTTGAACTGCTGACCTCATATCTTTACCGCGATCTCGGTGGGCCAGAGATGCAGGCAGCTGGCCATGAGGATGCACTTCCTCGAGGAAGAGGAGACAGGCTCACCCGCTGCAGGGTGGTCCCACAGCTTCAGGAATGCAAACATTTCTAGAACAAGTTCTCAGAAACATGGCATGGTTGGGCCTTCTCCGAATGGGCCACAGGTGAATTGGGCCTGGTCAGATACCACCTGGCCAGACACCACCTCTTCTGAGAACCTTGGCCTCTGAGAGAGGCCTTGAACTGAGGCAGGAGGGCTGGTGTGTGGGGCCACGGGAGGCAGACCCCCTCTGTGGCCACTATAGAGGGAAACCACAATGGATCACTGGTTTCTCCTTCATCTTCTAAATACGCATCTTCTGAACACCTACTGTGTGTCAGGTGCTCTCAGAGAAAGATGATCTCTATCCCCAGGGTAAGCCATCTGATAAAGGAGAGACATCTGCCAACACCCTCAGCCACAGTGTCACTGGGCTCAAGGGCCACAAAGGAGGCACAAACGTGCAGGGAAGCGAAGCAGTGGTGGCGCCTCCTCCTCAGAGGACCAGGCAAGGATTTCACGGTGGCAGGGCAGAGGTTCGGGGGTGAGGAAGAGGAGGTAGGGTGGAGGGGGTCAGAGAGGAGGGACCAGATCCCCAGGTGACGTTCCCACTGGGAGACTGGAGGACGGCTCGGCCACTGCCATCCTGAGCTTCTACTGGTACCTGAGGCCCCATCTTCCTACCAGGATGCAGTGAGGGCGAGTTTGCACAGGCCTGCAGTGGAATTACCTCAAGGACCTTCTGGGACAATAGAGGAAGAAGGGAAGGGGAAGAGAAAGAAGAGAGGAAGAGGAGAGGGAGTAGGAACTGGGAAAGGTGCAAAGAATTTATTTCCTATCACATCCTGAAAATTATTGCAATCTACTTGAAATGTTTGATACCACATGCACACAAAGAAGCCATTGTCTAGATGCTTGACTTTCCACTCTGTGACCCAGTCTTTGACAACTCAGCCTTGAGATCAGGCATCATCTTGCCAGACACAAAACTTCTGCTTCGGGCCAATTTCTTTCTGAGACTGGGAGCTGCATAAGGGCAGAGCCTGCGTCTGTCTCATACCCCATGGTGGTGTCCTTAGAACCTCACAGGTGCTCAGCCACTCAAAAATATTTGCGGAATGAATAAAATAAAACTAAAAGTTAAGGGAGAAAAAACCCTGAAGATACTGAGTTTCCACCAATAATTTAAGACAAGATGATATAGGAGGAACACAATCAATGTATGCTGAATGAATGGATACTTGGCCTAAAAGGAAATGCTGTGGGGTGAAGGTGAGGCTGGGATGCTAGGTAGAGGGGCATGGGATTCTCCATTCTCAAGGGAAGATGCTCAGAACATTCCTTTATCAGGGCATCCCAGCTCTCCAACACAACACAGAAATTTCACAGCACAGATGTCCTGCACGACACTCCAGTTTCCAGTGGCCATCTCCTGACCCACCCACTGGTGTGTGTGTGATGGGTTGGATTTGCACCAAGAATCATGTTCTTTATCAGAGAGAAAAGGCTGTAGGCTGGGGGGTGGTAGGAGGCATTCCCCAGGGCTAACTTTACCCCACATACTAACTTCGTGTTGTCCTGGATGGAAGAAATATCCTCTGTTAAAAAGAATTATTCTGACACATATTAAAAATAGCAAGACTTTATTTGGGATTATTGCAGTAGGGGAGAGAGATTGAACTCAACTTTGAATATACCAGGGCCAAGCAGGGATTTACAGAAAGCAGGGTGAAGGAGTAGATGGAAAATTACTGTGAGGAGTTTGGAAAGGAATCAGGGGTGGAGGAAGAGGAGTTTGATCAGCTCTCAAGGATGGGAAGATTTTCATCAATTGAGTTAGTAGGATTCTTTGCTAAAACTGGGCTTGGCCTGCTAAGGACAGACCAGGGCCAAAGTCTAGGTGGAAAGAGGGCTCAGAGGAGCCTGGTTAAAATTTTGTCAAGGACAGAGTCTTTGTCACCCTTGAGAAGAGAAAGGCTCGCCTGAGGCACAGGTTGGCGTGGGCACTGAAGGGAAAGAATGATTTCAGTGAAGCACTGTGGAGTCCCTCAGAGCGCTCTCAGGTTCCCAGGGAGATAAGCCAGGTCTGTGGGTTAGGGGAAAGATCTAGAAGAGGTGGCAGAGAAAAGCTGGACCCCAGGGATCCTGGTGTGTAGCCCAACATGGGCATTTTCCCGGTGGACAGAGGATATACCTGCAGCACTCCAGCTGTGAGACCCCAGTGAGCTGCAGGCACTGACACTCAGAGGGAAGAGCCATGGCAGGCAGGGGCCGCAGTCTGGGGCAGGGCAGCAGCTCTGGGCCTGCAGAAGTGGCGTCAGCAGCCAGAGGTAGATGTGCTTGGGAACCTCAAGGTGGAGAAGGAGGGCTGCCACTGACCACCAGGAGACAGCCTGGGGGCCGATGAGTCAGTGGAGGTGTCTGGGGTCAGACCTCCCAGATGGGCTTGGGTTTCTGGAGCTTGGTCTGCATCCCTGAAGCCCTGGAGAGTGATAACAGACAGTCAGGTCGGGGGTCAAGGCCCGGCTCAGTGTTTGTGATTAAGGACAGAGTGCATTACTTTCCCCGGACTTACCATCCTATGGTATCAGCGTGGATGAATGCTTTACTTTAAAAACCTATGTTTGAAAAAGGCAAGGCTTCATGACATTTCTGCCCAGGTATTCCATTTCTAGGAACTTTGCCAAAGTAAATAATATTAAACAGAAAACAAGTTTTATGCACAAAGATGTTTATTGCAGTGGTACTTATATGAGCACAGAATTGCAAACAATCCAAATGTCCCACCACAGGGAACGGTGATTAAGTTCTTTCATAATCCACCCTGAAGTATTTTCTCAGACATTAAAAGTGATGCTTACACATTCTATAGCAACAAGGAGAAATGTTTAAAATAAGCAAAAAAGTGGGAAACATAACTGCATATATACTATGAGTATGTCTGTGTACAAGTAAATAAAAATTCAAGTATTTCTGTGTACAAGAAAATAAAATTGAAGAACTTCAGAGTTCTAATAGATTTAAATGTTCCTCTATTAACCAGGAAACCTATCTGTCCCTAACCTCCTAACTCCACATCATACTCTACAAGGTAGCACCCCTGCATTGCTCAGGTCAGTACACATGTCATTGAGGCACCTGGCCAGTAAGGACACTTGCTTGCACCAAGTGGGCCCGACAGGCTCCACTGGTCGATATGAGTTAGGCTGTGTGCAGTAACAACCAACCATGAAATGTCAGTGGCTCCAAACAGCACAGGTCTATTCCTCACTCAGGTTGCCTGTCCAGAGTGGCTCAGCTGGACACTCTGCTCCTCACTGTCCTCACTCAGAATGCAAGCTGCTGGGCCTGGGGGTTTGTGGGTCCCCCTTGCAGATTGTAGAGGGGCAGGAGACATAAAGTGGCTCCCATCCATAATTAAATGCTCCATCATGGAGGCAGCTAACATCACTCCCACTCACACCCCACTGGCCAAAACCAGTCACAGGGCCTTCCCCACGGAGGAGGCTAACCTGCTCTGTGCTGGGAAGGAGAGGGGGACTGGGTACCTTGGGGCAGCACCATTGGCCATAAGGGCCTGCTGTGAGCTGAGTGCTGCCAGGAGATCCCTTGCGAAAGTTTCCTGGTGCCTATGGCTCGGTGTCACCCTTCAATGCCCTGACCAAGGCCTAAGAAAGGCAACACTATACATGAGGTCACAGATGCACCTTGAAACCACAGCAAGTGACTCAACTGCCATCCTTGTTTTCTGTTTACCAGCTTCAAAATGGAGATATTTGCCTTCTACAAAATTATTGCTCCTGGGGCACTTTACAGAGTGGGAAGTGTGTTCACGCCCAGGCAGCCCTAGGACCGTGCCTGCTGCTGAGCTACACGGGGCCACACCCAGTGAGCTTCTCCATCTGGGCTTGTTCTCCCTCCGGAGGTAGCTCCCTTGTCTGCAGGGACCAGCCATTCCCCAGAAAGAAAAATAAAGTTCTAATCAGAAGTAGTGAGGATTAATTTACTAAGCTTTATTTCATTCTTGGCATTATTAGGATGAGAAGGTTTAAAAATAAATGAATGAGTAAAACAGAAGCAAGATGAAAGCATTTGTAACAAAAGCACCGTGTCTGTGACAGCTAAGGAGTCTGTCTCTGAGTCTCATTCTCTTTCTGTCTCTCTTTCTGTGTGTGTTTTTTTCTTTCCTTGTTTCTCTCTGTGTCTGTCTTTCTCTCCCTCTCCCTTTCTCATTGGTCCCACCCCTGTCCCACAACCATGATAGTAATGGATTTATTTTTGCTTCAATGTTACGTTGTCAGCATGATGATTAACTTTTCCTATCAAACATGCTTGAACTGAGATATATCCCTGCCCACTGTCATGCCAGGCTGAGCTCTGAGAGATTTATCAGGAGGAGGAACCTGGGGGTGGAGAGGGCCATGTTAGTTTGGGATGGCTACAAAGCTTAGTGGATTAAAACAATGCAAACCTGTCATCTCGGTTTCCAGGGTCCAAGATTCCAGGTGCAGGTGGGTGAGGTCCTCTGGCCAGGGTCACCCTGGGCTGAAATCATGACGGAAGCTGGCTGGTTCATTCCAGTGGTTGGCAGAATCCAGCACCTTGTGGTGGTAGGACTTAAGTACCTGCTTCCTTGAGGACTGTCGACCAGAGGCCACACTCAGCTGCTAGAGACCCGGCAGGCAGTCCCTGGCCCTGTGGTCCCCTCCACAGGTGTGGCTGCTTGCTTTCTCCCAGGCCAGCAGGAAAGCTTTGGAGGTGTCCCCTTTAAGGCCTCACCTAATAAAGTCAGGCCCACCTAACATAATATCCCTTTTTATTAAATCAAAGCCAAGTGATCAAGGACTTTAATTCTATCTTCCCAGGCCCCTTTGTCAAATACAGTAACCTGATAACAAGGGTGATTCCGTGGCATATTCACGGGCCCTGCCCATAGCCCAGTGAAAGAGATTATATGGGTGTCTACATGCAGGGTCAGGAATCTTGGGGTCATTTTAGAATCTGCCCACCACAGGGGTCCCCTCTTCCAAGGTCAGTGGATTCACAGTTAGAGGAAGCCTCCAGACCACACGCACTAAGCGTCCTGGGCAGTTGCAAAGAACCATGTTTTGCAAGGAGAGCTCTTCTTTCTGACTTGGAGGCCCTTGGTCAGGAGAGGGGCCTTCTGCAGTCCCCAAGGCAGAGGGCTGGAGCAGAGAAGAGATGGAGTTCTCATTTGCAGGCACTATACCTCCTTCCCTGTGCATCTTCCTAAGGACATGCAGAGGTGGGGGAGCAGAGCAGCCTGTAGGAGGGCAGGGCTGCGGGATTAGGGCAATGCCACACACACAGGGGCAGCAGACCTCAGACCCCTGGGGCAGCCACACTAATATTTTCTTCTCCCCAGTCAGGGGAAGCAGAGGGCAGGGGGCCCTGGAAGTGATAGCAGATGTGTGTGGGGCCTTGGCACACAGTGTGAGGGGTGTCAGAGAACCCTCCCCATTTTGGAAACAGATGCCCTGGCCTCGGTCCAGGGGCCGTCACTCGGAGGCATGCCCCACTCAACTCCCTGCCAGCAGGGCTTCCGAACAGGGACCACAGCCCAGTAGCCAGAATTCAGGCCTTTGACTGTGAGGCTGAAACCCATGTGGGACCTGAAAGTCAACACTGAGTCTCAAGGGCTGTCCTGGGGTTGGAGCTGGGAACTTGAGTTCTCTCTCGCTTTTGGCCTGGGGCAGGTCAC
Organism: Macaca fascicularis; assembly: GCF_037993035.2. NCBI lineage: Eukaryota > Metazoa > Chordata > Mammalia > Primates > Cercopithecidae > Macaca > Macaca fascicularis. The sequence goes on along the minus strand of NC_088383.1, from coordinate 57,041,002 downwards.
TGAGCCTGGCTGAGCGTCAGTTTCTACCTCAGAATATGGGCGTAGGTGCAGTATGGAGAGAGACCTTTAGAAAGCAAGTTTTCTGATGGCCACATATAGCTGATGTGTTCCACATGCCTTTTGCTCCTGGAGACCACACTGCAGATCTGTGTGGCAGTGACCTGCTCCGCTCTGCTGGGGAGAAGCCGAGTCTGCCTGAACCTGGTTTGAAAGATCAATCTCTCCTCTGCCTGCCTGTGTCTGCCATCTCTCGCATACACAGTTACAACAGACTTTACCAAACAGAGTCAAGGAAACCAAAGGTGACTGCCCTTCCACCCCACCACGAGTGGAAGCTCCCTAAGGTCCTTATCAGAAGGAAATGCTGGTGCCACAGTTCCTGTACAAGCTGCAGAACCATGAGCCAAATAAACCTCTTTTCTTTGTAAATTACCAAGCCTCAGCTATTCCTTTATAGCAATGCAATTGGACTAAGACAGTGATCTTGGATAAACTAGGGCCGTACTTTGAGCCTCAGTTTCCCCATTTCAAAATGAGGAATTTGGGCTGGTCCTACAATATCCACTATGTAGCCTAAGGTCTAGGGATAAGCCCCCTTGATTCTCAGACAGTCTGCTGTGATTTTTTTTTTTTTTTTTTTGACAAGTCTTGCTCTGTTGCACAAGTCTTGCTCCAGACTGGAGTGCAGTGACATGATCTTGGCTCACTGCAAATTCCGCCTCCCGGGTTCAAGTGATTCTCCTGCCTGAGCCACCCAAGAATCTGGGATTGCAGGTGCCCACCACGATGCCCAGCTCCTTTTGGTATTTTTAGTAGAGATGGGGTTTTACCATGTTGGCCAGGCTGGTCTTGAACTCCTGACGTCAGGTAATCTGCCTGCCTTGGCCTCCCAAAGTGCTTGGATTACAGGCGTGAGCCACCATGCCCGGCACCTTTTTAAACTAAATTGTCTAGCACCAATCTTAGTGGGCCCCAATATTTCCCTTACTAAAACTAGGCTGAATAATGAGAAGATCTCTGGGGAAGCCCCTCAGGCTGGGTAAGGATGGAGAGTCAGCAAGAGCAGACTGCGTATGAGAGTCCATCACTGAAGACAACCTCCCCAGGCAAGCAGGGGTCTCTGCCTGAGGCTTCCCAGGGCTCCCCGGCCACCGCTGGATGCTTCTGTCTATGCTCATCTCCCTGTCATCTGCATGGAGCTTCTGGGGGTTTCCGGGACCTGTGCAGGGGACCCAGTAGAATGCTCACCTTGGGGCTGTGGGGCAGACACAACTGGGCTGTGATGCAAATTGTGTGAACCAGAAATCCCAACCCTGGCTTCCCAGCCTGGCATTGCTGCTGCGGGACCTGGGGACCACCACCTGTCTTTCCAAAGTCGGTTTCCCTCCTCGGCAAAATGGAGCCAATGAAACCAGTTTCTCCTGGGTAGACTAGAATAAACTAATCCAGAATGGGCTGGGTGTTATAGGCTAAATTGTGACCCTCCCCCCAAACAAATTCATACGTTGAAGTCCTTAACTCCAATGCCTCAGAATGTGGCTGTATGTGGAGATAAGGCTTTTAAAGAGGTGACTAGGTTAAGATGAGGTCAGTAGGGTGAGTCCGAATCCAATATGACTGGTGTTCTTTTAAGAAGTGATTAGGACACAGATGGACACAGGGGTAAGACTGTGTGAAGGCACAGGGAGAAGGCGGTGTCTCCAAGCCAAGGAGAGAGGCTTCAGGACAAATCTACTCTGCCGAAACCTTGATCGCAGGCTCCAGGGCTCCCAAATTGTGAGAAAATAAATGTCTATGGTTTAAGGACAGTCTGTGGTGTTTTGTATGGCGGCCCTAGCACACTAATAGACGGGAGATTGGTTTTGCATTAGGCAGAGGGCAAAACCCGGGAGGAGGGCGCTCTGCCTTGCCGCTCTTCCTGGGGCCTCTGGCCTGGTGTGCCCAGGTCAGCCCCATGGCCTGTGGTGCTGTGTATCCAGTGCAGAACAGCCAGCCATGCCACTGGCAGGGGAGTCCACGAGGCCCGAGCAAAGTTGTTTTGATTGTAGGCAACTGCCGAGAGGCTGCAAATGCCGCCAACTTGTCTAACATGATTCCGCGAGAAATGTTGACTCTAAATTACAAGGACTTAATTTTTCCAACCACAGCTAGGCAGTAAATGACTCTCTGAAATGACAGATGGAAAGTTCAGTTAATATGTTTATCTTCTGGCTCAAAGTGGCCCGCCTCCCCCAGCACTGCTCGGGCCAGCCTGCATGGAGTGAGGAGGAGCTTCCTGCTGCCCCGACATGCCCCCCGGACCTAGACCCCCAAACCTGACCTGGATGTGGGGTCACTGTGGTGTGCAGGGAAGGAAGGCTGTGGGAGCCCCAGGGTCCAGGTGCCTCTTGGAAAAGTTAAAGGAGCTAACCTGCAGTGACAATGGCCTGGCTTTATCCCCAAGGGGACAATCCACAGGACTTCATCTACCAGGCCATACTCAGCATGGTCATCTAAAACTCTCCCTACTGGCATCTCAAGGAGATGCCAGGAACAGGGTCATAATTTTAACACCCAAGATCTACACAATGTTTTCGACAGGACTGACACTGAACAACCTGAGGTTGTGGGTGCTATCAGTATCCTCATTCTATTATTGAGTCAATGGAGACACAGAGAGGTTAAGCAACTTGCTCAAGGTCATGGAGGCAGTCAGTGCTAGAACTGGGATTCAAACCAGGGCAGGCTGGCTCCATAAAGCATGTCTTTGATCACTGTGCCATCACCCCCAGAGAGGTTTGCTGAGGGAGATGCTGTGGGGAAGGGCCCTGTGCCAGCTACTTGGCAAGGCCTGTCGCCACTGAGCTCTGAGGCTCCCGCCTCCCTACAGACACCACCATGGCAGGCTTGGGTCCAGACTGGACTGGGCATCAGGTCACACCTCAGCCACTGATCCCAGGAGGAAAAGGTAGTACGAAACTCACCACCATCTTCCATCCCTCTCACCTGACAGCCACATGCCTCTTGGCCCCATCCCTGTCTCTGCTGTCCCGGGAGCTCTGACACAAGCTCCCATGAGATGTCACAGTCCAGAGGGTCTGCCAGAGATGGGGAAGGTGAGCACTGAGGCATCTGACCCTGGCCCACAGCCCTGTCCTCTACGTAGGAAGAAGACACCTTCTCTGTCAATGTCTTCCCCTACCTTCTCCCATTCTCCATGCATCCCTCTGTGATGTAGGGTGAGGGCATGTCCCACCTGTGCAACCCTATGCCCTTAGGCCAGTCTCCTCCACCCCACATCCCTGGACTCAGATGTGGATTTCAGGGTGAGTTCAGGGCCACACCATTCCCCAGGACCTCTACTATCCGGCAAGGGCTCCAGGCTGCTGCCCCATATCATTGTTGCTCCTCCAGTTGGTTGGGTCATTGGCCAGCACCGGTATGATGAGCTGGAGTCACAGGATGACTTGGAGGCAGTTCCTAGTCTGAGAAGCCCCCACGTTAGCAGAGAAAGATGGCAAGATCACCACAGTCCTCTGCAGGGTGGGCCTGCAAATACCTCAGAGCACAGAGCATGGGCTCAAAGTCTGAGGCCTGTGAGGATAGGTGGCCTTACCAAGGTCCCACCTGGGCTGAGCCCTCAAAATGAGAAGAAAGTGAGGATTAAGGAGAATCTCAGGAACAGCCTGAGCAAGAAGGAGAAATGGTGTGGTGTATGTAAGGAAGCCAGGAGAGAGCTGCAGGGTGCTGGGGAGACAGGGACAGACAGATGAGGCTGTAGGGGCGGCTCAAACCCCACCAGATGGCTTTCGGAGAGAGTCCCACATGCCAAGTGGAGGAGCTTGGGCCTCATCCTTTAGGGGATGCAGTCACTTTTTAAAATTGTGGTAAAATACATATAACATAAAATATACCATATTAGCCATTTTTAAGTTCAGTGGCATTAAGTGCATTCACATTGCTGTGCAACCATGACCACCATCCATCTCCATCACCCCAAACTGAAACTCTGTTCCCGTTACACAACACCCAGCCCCCAGCCCCTGACAACCTTCATTCTCCTTTCCGTCTCTATGGATTAAACTGCTGTGGGTAAGGGACACAGTCCCAACCTGGGAAGGGGGACACTGTGAGGGGGTGATCCCTCCAACCACTGTACCTGCAGAGTAGAAAGTGAGCTGGACAAAGACCTCACTGGCAGCCACTGCAAGGGTCCAAGCCAAAGGCAAGGGCTGCTTGCTTGAGGTGGTGGCTGCCAGTTGGTGCCGTGCCTGGAGGACAGGAGACCTGGGTTTGAATTCTAGCTCAAGTTCTCAGAGACCTGTGGCTCTTGGCAAGTTCTCAGCCTCCTGATTGCTCATTACTACACATGAGATGGGGGTGACAATACTCTCTTTGTGGGGCTGACTTTAGGTACTGAGGATAATAATATAAAAATAGTAATAATAATAGCAAATATTGACCATGCTCTGCCCAGCACCAAGTTTTTCCGCCAAGTGATGAGGTGATGAGGATCTGTCTCTCATCAGCCTTGAGGCCCTACAGAGACAGCAACTCTAAGTTGAAGAAACTGAAACTTGTTGGGTTCGGGGCGTATTGCCTAGGATTTGCAGTAGAGAGAACCTTAACCCAAGGTCCAGCACAGAGGGGATGCTCCATACATATGAGTTGACTTCCAACCCCTCTGTAAAGTTAAGCCAACCGTAGTGCCCAGTTCATGTATCAGCCATTCTGGTGGATGATACTTTCAACTTGTGGAGTTTCCCAGGAGTTCAAAGTGGCCTCAAGACAGATCCATTTCAGCACAATCAGAGCCCCCACAGGAGGCTGTGGCTTCAGGGAGGCCTCTGCTGGCTCTGCCACTCATTAGAACCTGTGTGGGGGCCTTTGCCTGAGGCCAGCTGACTGCCCAGAGGCTGTTCGGCTTACCCCGGAGGGGTGCGGGTGCAGAGCTCCTGCAGGCACCTGAGAACAAGGATGTCACAGGGGCTTCTGTTGAGCCGCCCCAGACACCATCCTCATTTATTATTCTCATGACTGTTGGATCTAGAATTCAGTCAGAGCACAGTAGGATGGCCTGTCTCTGCTCCATAAGGTCTGCAGCCTCTGCTGGGATTCCTAGAATAGCTGGGGGTGACTTGATGGCTGGCAGCAGGAAACATCTGATGACCTCTTCACTCAGCTCCTATGTGTGGCCTCTCCATGTCACCTTGTCTTCCTCATGAGATGGCGGCCACGTGGATAATTGGGTCAGGCCTCTAGCGCTACTATTTGAGTGGTTAAGGAGGAAGATGTATTGCTTTATTTTTTTTACAAGCTCATAAAATTCAAGAGGATGGAACACGGTGGGGTCCATCTGTCCATGTGAGGGTTGCAAACTCACATTGTCAAAGAGCACGTAGGACGGAAACTATTGTTGTACTCTTTTTGGGAATATACAACCTGCCACAAAATGAATAGCAGATAAATCGAAATACATAAACCCAGCTGAAATCTCCTTTTCTTTTTCCCTCTGCCGAATTGACACTGATCCTCCTTCTCCAAAATCGGGTTTTCAGCACAAGGATGAAAGCAGGCACCAACAGCAATCTGCTCAAAGAAAGCTCTTTTGCAGGCACATATTCTTGTGCATATTTAAAATATGACATCCCAGACTCTGTGAAAAAAAAATATTTCTTCCATCTTTCCTACAGGGTAATTTCCAAAATCAGACTGTTGCTTGATCTAAGTTGAAAACTAAAAGAAAAACATTAGGCCCTAATCTCCATCAACAAATTTGTTCCAGCCAAGAACTCCCAGGTTCTACTGGGTTCATTTCAGTAGGAATTTGGGCAAGTAAAAACAGACTGTTTTTCAACTCAGGATCTTCATCTATCTCATTGGAATAGATGTCATATTTTCTAAAGGGAGGGTGAGATGTTTTATTCAAGACATTTAAAATGAAGTGGGGAGCAGAGAACGTAAATTCTGTTTGTTCTATTTATTCTGAACATCTTTAGAATAAATAGAATACTGGATGCTGAAATGTGTGTTTGTTTATTGAACAATTTTAAAGAAATTTAAAATGCCATTGGTCCTATCTCTTTAATTAGAGATGAAGGCAGGGGTTTGGGGATGTTGAGGTTAACTGAGAACAGGGCCCCACTGTCCTCAGTCTAAACAGAAGGGAAAAATAGGTGTAATCACCCAAAAAAGCATTTGATTATTTTTCTTTAAATGCAAATAATATTTTTGGCCAGTAGAGCATTGAGGACAGGCTTTTGCCTTCAGCAAATAAAAAATCCTGTTCAAGACCCAGGCTAGACTCACCACCAATTTAGTGTTTTAAAAAATTCTTATGACTTATTTGAGCACTTCCATGCCATCAAAACTGGTCTGGGACCTTTGGTTAACATCTGGAAGGAATGTATGTTGACAAATGCCAAAAACAACTTTTAAATATCAATCCCCTAGAAGAAGCAATGGAGAGGGAGGGATTCTTGAGAAAGGATGGAAAAATCAAACTCATTTCATTGGCTTAGAGAGCAGCCTAACTTCTAATCTATTCCATGATGCTGATGTCACGTAATAAGGTGGTGCATTTCCCCAGCTTCCCGCCCCTTTGTACCATTGCTGTCAGAAGACGAACCTGCGAAAAGAGAGGTGGGGGTCCTCTCTTGTCTTTTGTCATGGTTATGTCTATGATGAGCATAACCATGGTGACGGGCCCTTGGCTTCTCTAGGATTTCTGAAGGAACAGCATTTAGCTCAGCCAGTGGAGCTCAGAAGGAGGACAACATCCCAGAGAAAACTGGACAGGAAACAGACTGAGCATCCAGAGCAGGGGCTCTCAGAACACTTTGTTACAGCAACCTTAGTGCCCTGTCCTTCAGTTTGTACTTGAATGCCTGCTGAGATGGGGAATCCACTGCCTCCCCAAATTTTCCATTCCATTAGGAGTCTTTGTTGGTCAGCTCTTCTTAATACTAAGCTGAAATATAAACCCCTTCCAATTATTTGTGGGACGAAATGAAGTGAATAAATAAGTACCAAGTTGAATCTTTCTCATTTGTATCCCCCGTGTATGTTGTACCCCACCTTTTACCCCAATCTTTACAGAAGAAATTCTAGAGAGTAAAACAGAAGGATGAGCATTTGCCTGTAACTATCTGTGTCACAGGTTCTCTGGTGAGGTGCCAGAACACCCAGGACCAGCACACAAGACACAGTCATACACTGAGATGGAGGACAAGGTACAGCGTGCTGTGAGGACAGCATAAAGAGGCCTGGAGCAAGTCAATGGGCACCACGTCTACTGTAATATGTGAGGACTATGCCTCAAGACTGTGAATCCAATGGGACATGGAAAGATTTTCTCCACACACTGCTGCATTGCTGAAAAACAGTGAAGTGGACATGGGAGAAACAGGTGCGGAATGTAATTCCTTTCCACATTTGAGGTACACTTTCGGTATTCATATCACACAGGGCTTTGGAGACCACTGTAGAGATGTTGCTCTCGCTTTGTAGAAATGGAAGCTGTTGGTGAGTCTTGGGCATAAAAGTGATGTGCTCCAGTTACACTGTGAGCGAATTACTCTGGATGCGTGAGAAGAACTAGTTTAGGTAGCAAAGCAGGATCAGGAACTAGAAGTCGGCTACAATGATCCAGGCAAGAGTTGATGAGTTGATGCGGCTTAACCATGCCAACCTGGGCCATCTTCAGCTGCAAGAGTCCATGAAGGCACATCTATCTAGCTGAGCACATTGTCACCTGCATGCAATCAGAGTTCTCATAAGGAGCAAGGCATATTAGTCAGAGTTGTGCAGAGAAACACAACTAAATATATATATACACACACACACACAGAGAGAGAGAGAGAGAGAGTCTTATGATATGAAAGGGGCTCACATGATTATGAAGACTGAGAAGTCCCAGGATCTGCAATTGGCAAACTGGAGTCCCAGGAGAGCTAGTGGTATAGTTCCAGTTTGAATCCAAAGGCCTGAGAACCAAAGGACTGAAGGTAGTTCCAGTCCAAGGGCCAGTAGGCTCAAGATCTAGGAAGAGCTGATGTTTCTGTTGAAGTCCAAAGGAGAGGACCTCAACTCAGGGCAGTCAGGGAAAAGGAGTTCCCTCTTACACTTGGGAGGGTCAGCCTTTCTGTTGTATTCAGGTCTTCAAATGTTTGGATGGGGTTCACCCACATTAGGGAAGGCAATCTACTTTATTCAGTCTACCCATTCAAATGCTAATGTCATCCAGAAATATCCAGAATAATGTTTGACCAAATATCTGGGCACGGTGTGGCCCAGTCAAGTTGACAAATAAAATTAACCATCACAGAAGATGAGAAAGGTTATACGCTGGGTGGCTGCAGCATCTGCCACAGCTCCTGTGTGCCTCTGGTTCCAGATTTGATTCTTTTCCTCCCAAAAGGAATTAAGACTCTTGGTTCCAAATCTCAGGACAGAAAAAATATTGAGTATGGACAATCTCAATGCCAGAAAATAAGGCTGTTTTTAAAATGACAATAAGTTGCTGTTGAAAGGACAAAGGTACCAGTTTGAAGGGTCCCATCAACCAAGCAGAGCATGAAAAATAAAATAATACTCAAGGTTAGCTGAAACAAGTTGCTTTTGTGAAAGATCATGAATTTACAACAATATTTGAAAAAGCAAAGTTAATATAATGTGTGCAAAAGAATGCACATATTAGGATTTGTTTAGTTTTATTGCTTTAATAAATAGAAAAGTACTTATGTTTGTATTTACATTTTTCTATTGAGCATATATCCATTTACAAAGTATAGAGTTATCTTTCTCACTATCTCTGTGCATAAGAAAGAATAAACACAAAGAACTATAAATAAACCAAAATAATCCCCCCGAAACATGCATAGTATAGGGAGTCAAGCAATTGATTGCTCTTGTGATCCTACACAGCAACCAATTAAACAGAGAATTTCACAGTGTTCTAAGATGATTAATTAGTTAAACATTGCACACACTCCATCTCTCATCTTTTAGTGGATGGAACCTCAAGATGACCCCACTAATTATAATGTAATATTGATAAGGCATGCATATGTTTCCAATTAATATTTATAAACTAAGCCAATTTATCATAATGACAGGACAATAGTTTAGGTACTGCCAGCCAGCCATAAGAAACTTTTTACAATACATCATTTCTGGGAAAGACACCAAGTTTTAAAAAATTAAATCTTTTAATTTAGCTTTTGAAAGGCAGAGGCTTAAAAGTCCATATGTAACAAATAGAACTTTATTATCAAAAAACACTCAATCAGAGGTTTGGTTTCGATCACTTTAAACAAACAGACTTATCCTGGACCAGAATCTGCGACTTCTTCTCTCCTGAAATGGTATGCACCTGATTTGGAGTCTGCTGAGATTATTAGTATCTCATAGAATTACTGAAGCCCTATGTGAGTGTAAAAAATGAAACTTTTTGAATGATATAAAAATAAAAATCATTTAAACACAGAGAATTCATAATTTTGTAACCACACTTACATATTATCAGTGTGATTTTATTTATGTTTATGTCTTAAAATGACTACTAGTCAGGATAGTGTAGGTAAAATTCCAATGACTTAACACAATGAAGGTATATTTCTTTCTTGTACTTCATATCCATCTTAGTTGAGCAAAGGGCTCTCTGCTCCACCAGGTCACTCAGGAACCCAGGCTGACAGGTGCTCCACAGCCTTGCAGTTACCTCATCCAGAAAATGTGACCTGTTCAGTCACTCAATGTGGTGGTTTTAAAATTTTCTTCACAAATTATTTTATACTTCTTCCCTCAAAAATTAGAGACTGACGCTCTTCCCCTTAAGTGTGGACTGTTCTTAGTCACTTGCCTTTAATGAATACAATGTGTCAGAAGTAACAACCTGTGTTTTCCAAGAGCAGTCATAGAAGGCAATGTGACTTCTGCCTTATTCTATCTTGGGTAACTCATTCCTGGGGAAGCCAGCTATCATGTTTGAGGCTACTCAATGAGTCCTAGGAGAGGTCCATGTGGTATGGAGTGGAGGCCTCTTTCCAACAGCCAGTGAGGAACTGAGGCCTTGCACCAACAGCATGTAAGTGAGTAGTCATACAAGCAAATCCTCCAGGAGATAACTGCAGCCCACTCTTCATCTGGGCTGTAACCTCACGAGAGACCATGGAGCCAGAACCACCAAACGAAGCCGTTTCTGAATTCCTGACCCACAGAAACTGTGAAATAACAAGTGTCTGTTGTCTTATACTCCCAAGTTTTGGGGCAATTTGTTATGTAGCTAAGAACAACCAATACCATGAGACAAAGGAAAAGACCACTGGAAGGTCTTGTTCTAGCAGTTCAGTGTTTTAGCCAGAAGAGGCACATTTCATTTCTGCTGTCAGCCCTTCACCCAGAATTGGCCAAGGAGTCATATCAGATTGCTAGGGGCCGCAGGCTCCTCCCATGCACCCAGGCAGACAGGAGACCTATATTGGGGCAGCTACTCAGAAGAGATTCAGATATTTAACCACTATTACAAAGCATGTAAGACATTAAAGAGAATCTCACATATTTGATCTGCATTTTTTATTAAGTGGAAAGTTTGATCAAATAGATTTGTAATGATGTATAAACATTAGGAAATGTTTAATTTATTGTATTCATAATTGTGAAAGATTATATTGGAAATATATGATTAGAGGAAATATTCATTATCATCACATAAAAATATTTATTATTACAATCTTAAGATTCATAAACTTCCTATCAAATCCAAGATGTACGAGTATAACCATTCTTATTGCGCAAAAGCCTTTCGAACATTAAAGAATCTATCAGCCTAGTAAAGAGGTAGATGGACAGATGTTGTCCTGGTGAGCATAAAGAAGAAAATGGTGGATTCCAAAAGACAAGACAAGATACTCCTTCATAGACAGATTCTAAGTGAAGCCATTACATTGAAGATGGTGGCATACCTGGAAAATGTGAGCCAACAGGGGTTCACCAAGAATAAGCCATGACAAACCAACCCCATTTCCTCTTCGAGAAGGCTTTACTATTTGTAAAATTTTAGCAGAACACATTCAAAGACTTTTTTTTAAATCTAGTGCTATGTGACATATTAATTTATAGTTTAAAATGATATTCAAGGAGCATCAGCCTGGTTAGAAATACTAATATGTGTGTCCCACTTCTCTGTATAACTGTTGCTCTCCTATCTCACCAGACCCCTGCCCAGCCCGTCTAGTCTCTTCTCTGATCCAACAGGAAACTCACATACCCTCTGTTCTCAAAGCACAGAGCCAGCGTAGGTTAAATTGTGTTGCAGTGACAGTTCAACCTACCCCTAAGTAGGCTGCATAACACAAAACCAGTCAGCACCACTTGGGATGGGGGAACGTTAATCTACTGAGTCATCAAATCATGATTCAAAATTATCTTGCTAGATTGGGAAGTGGTCTAGTAGACATTTAAATAATGAAATAAAGCATATTACTGACAGTCCTTAGCTAATGGACAGGGCTACTGTGTCTTTTCACCCATTTATTTCACAGCTTGCTTCAAGGCCAGCAGAGGAGCCAGAAGACTCTTCCTCCTTCTCTGCAGTCTAAGCATAAGTGGCCAGGCCAAGGGCTTATCTTCTGTAGGCAGGCCTGGCCATCTTCTAATGTGTATGTGTGTGTGCATGCATACCTGTGTGTGTTCCAGTTTCTTTACCTTCAAATGAGTGAGTTAAGTCAGCCTTATATTAGTTCCCAGTTGTCTTCAATAAAGGATGCAGAGAGCTGCGGTCACCCTTCGGCCTCAAAAATTCAAGATGAATTCTCCATTCCAGTTAAAATCAAAGAAGTCTGCCTTTTGTCAATCTTGGGATGCATGCCCAACCATTAATCAGCCTGTCACGTTTATTTACCTCTCTTTTTGCCTATAAACCATGGGACAGAACCCTGAAAGGGAAGAAGGGATCAGTTTCAGACTTCAAATCCCAATAGCTCCAGTTGGAATATAAGCCCAGAGTGTGATGTGGTTGCTGGGAAAACTAATGCTATCTTAGGTGACATTGCTAGAATCGTGCAACACCTAGAACAAAATCAGTGATAACACTTTATCTGGCAACCATCAGACCATGAGGTTCTGAATACCACACTGAAAGGAGGTGACATGCAGAGTGGTGATCAAGACAGAGAGAAATTGGAGGTTATGTGAGGCGTGGTGGAGGGAACTGAGGCTGTGGAACCAAGCAAGAAGGAGATGAAATGGAAACATGTCAATGGCCTCAGGCATTTGAAGGGGCATGGGACAGTGGGTGTGGATAGAGCTAGTTCTATTAAGCCTAGAGAACTGGACTTGAGAACTGGCCCTGCCAGGAAGGTAGACAGGCTCAGAACATGGAGGAATTTTACAAAGAGCTGTCTCAACACAGAATTTTCTGGCTCATAAGACAGTGAGACTCCATCATGAAAATGTCCAAAGAGAGGCTTGATAATCGTTTGTTAGGATTAATGTCAAAGATCCTGACTTGCGATAAACTGGACTAATGGCCTCCACGTTTCTTCCTTACCAAGACTCCATAATCCTGAATCTGGCTAACACAAAGGTAACAGCTTAGAGATTAGCCAGATGGAACTCTTTAGCAAGTGAAGAGAGCTTTGGTCTGTATGATCAACAGAGTTAATGTTCACCAATATTTAGTACTTTGCTACTTTCAGTTACACAGATAATCATAAGGTATTCCTTGAATTTAGCTATGGCTAAGTAACTGGTTCTCACCAAAGAAACATGAATAGAAATAGTGCCACTCCTAGGCTGAAGCAATTAACTACAGCTGCTTGACCCTCCACCTCTTTCTTCATCCGCACCAGTAGAGGGGTTGCTCAGTGTTGAAATGGAAAGACCAAAAAAGGAAGCAATCTGACTTGCTAAATATGGAGGAAAACTGCCCTGGAGAATCACCCAGATCTGCAGTCGACTTTATGAGAACAAGATATCAACTTCTTGTGGTAACCCACGAAGAGTTTTAGGTGATTTGTTACTGCAGCACAATTTAGCCTACCCTAGCTGCTATGCTTTGAGAACAAAGGGCATTTTAGTTTCCTGTTGGACCATAGAAGAGACTAGAGAAGACGAGCAGGGCTCTGAAGAGACAGATAAAAGGAGAGTCAGATCCCTGGGCCTGCCTATTTTCATGGAGGCTTGGAGCACTGTACATATTACTCCAGTTCCCAGATGCCCAGACTAGGTCTCCTTCCCTATTAAATGGGCAATACCCTACATGAAAGTTTGGGAACCAAGAAGGTCACAGATAGTGAAATGAAGTTAAACTAGGCTGCTGGAATGACCAGCTTGGCTCTGTGCAAAGATCAAAGACTCTCTTTGGTGAGAAAAAGCCACCCCCATTGTGTCTGCAAACAAATCACATCTGGATCTACACATTATCTGCTGATTTTATAAACTACTTCCTTCCCAGAAATTCAAACTAGCCTTATTTCATAGAGGTGGAACTGTGGTCTCCTAGTTTCTGACTGAGCTTACACTGGGCCCTTTGGGCTTCTGTCTTCTCACTAGGCCATGCTATGGAGTTTGCACAATGAACCTATTGCTTCAAAGGAGAGTCACACAACACTCCCCAGCCACGTGTTGACAGCCCTGGGCTGGAGGAAAGGCAGCAGTCTTCATAGAGCTCACTTTACCACCAGGCTCACCCTTCACCCCAAGACAGCTTTGATCACTGTGAAGTTTCCACAAACAGAATGAATGAGGAAGAAGGTGATTAGATTTTCAGTGTGATCCACGTGGAGGAGAGGTGAGGGATGGACCATCTGTAGCACCAAGGTTTCCTTTGCTCTTTGGCTTCACATGGCTGTCAATTTCCTCTTAATGTATAGTTTTAAAGTAATTATATATTTTGTTTGCTTTTTATCACTTTTCATCATGTAATGAAGATTTGAAGGCGTAAGCCACTTATGGCTTACTTTACTAATGCAATTTGGTAGCGAACAAGTGCAGGAAGCAGCCTGCCTGCCTTCAAATTCCAATTCTTTCCTTTATGCTTTCTAGCTGTGTGGTTTCAGGCAAGTTCAGAGCCACTCTGTGCTTTGGTTTCCTCATCAGTTAAATGGGTGTAATAACAATAATATCTATCTCATAAAGCTATGGTGGGATAACATGTATTAATACATGTGATGCATTTGGAAGTGTACTTGGCATAGGTTAATTTCAAGAAGTAGTATTTATGTTTTATTAAGTTCTTGACTGGCAGCCAACCAAATTCCAGGAACTGTGGACACCTGCTTGCTGTGTGCTCAAGCCTAGGCTAAGCACTGTTAGGGAGTTTTAAAATAAGGTGATTAACAGGTCACTCAGAAAAGTCCCAAAATCTATCAGGAACCAAAACAAAAACAGACTAAGCAAAAATCTGAGGCATATTAGTAAGAAAGAAGTTAAGAATGGGCAGTAGATAGGAAGCTAACAGTGTCTGCGCCAGTCACGGTGTCACATGATCACCTCAAACTCCAGGGATCCTGGGAAATTGTTCTAAAAGGCCAATGCAATGAGAGCAGCATCAGCAGGGGTTTCTGCTTCTAGCTCTAAGTGTTACTCTTTCTTCCTTATCTCTTCACTCTCCCCCTCCCAGAAAACAAGAGTGTGTTTCCATCTTGCAATCATTTAGGAAAGGCCACAAGAATTTCAGATCATGGTTCTGACAGTCCTGAGTCTCTGAACCAGATCCCAGGCACATGAGGAAAAACAACAATATCCATCCTGTCATAGTAATATGTTTAGCTACTCCTGAGTGCATTGCATTATTTGTGTCAAAACAAAGACTCTAACTAATATGGTAATCATGGCTTCTGTGAAAATGGACAAATGTTTCAAAAGTGAAGGAAAAGGAAACAGAGGATACTGGGAACTATAAGGCAGTCCCAAACCTGCTAATACCTCTCTCCCTCCATCCATTCCAATACTACTTGCAGGGTGCAGAACTTGTTCACAATATGGGCAACTTTATATCAACTGATAGTGCTGATATGTCAACCTATTCTCTTGGAAGCCAAAATAATTAAAGGATTTATCTACATATGATGATAATAGATGACAGATAGATAGATAAAAATAAATAAGCTAATTAAGAAGCAGCAAATATATCTATATATTTATTTATTTAAAGCAAGAAGAAGGGACTATGAAAAGAGAACAATCTGAGAACAATAAAGACTTCTTAGAGATATAATTGCCAAGATAGCAATTTATTAGATATTATAGAAAATAAAGAGAATTCTCACACAATATGAAGCAAAAGAAAAACCAAAATATGCATCCAAAATTGAATGAATTGAAGTTTCAGAAAGGGGCAATGGAGAAGACGTAGGGGAGAAAATTGACAAATAAATAATAAACATAAAAAATGAAAAAAGAAACTCAAAAAGGAAAAAAAGGCAAGTGGCCAATGAACAGATCAGGTTATAAAAGAAATGTAAATTATACTGAACACGAGATATTAGTTTTATCCATCAGATTGGCAAAATTTAAGAAGAATAACATCTGATATAGTTTAAGTTGTGGGTAAACACAATTTCAAGGACTATTGGTAAGAGTGAGTACTGGTACAATATTTCTGAAGGATATTGTAAAAATCTGTAGTATAATATGTATTCATTTTAATGTGGCAATCCTACTTCTGGGCACTTCATTAGGAAATTATTGGGTGATCATACAAATGTGTACATATCTGAAGGTTTATGAAATGATATTTTTAATAGCAGAAACTAGAAATGCTGCATGTTCTTCAGTAAAGAGCCAGGTTTCTAGCGAGAGCTACATCCTACAATGCTCCCAAGTAGGTTTCAGCATGCTTCATGGTCATGATTCATTACGTGCCAAATTCAAGTGATGAAATAGTGCATATTGTATGATCCCATTTGGATAAATATATGTCTAATTTGACATATTTAGTTTAAATGTTTGGAATGATATACAGTTTCATTGTGAAGTTGCTATCACAAACTTCTAGAGGTTTATAAAGAACATTTTCTTTTTAATTTTCAGAATTGTTAGTCATCTTCTTTACAGTTAGCATGCATTACCCATTCGATCAGAAAAAATAAACACAGCTATTTACATTTTGGTGGGGGAAGGAGAATAAGGAATGCCTCTCAATTGCAGCTGTGATAGCACAGTTTGGAGCAGAAGTGCTCATGTTAAAGTTATGAGGCCAGATAGCTCACTGGATGTCTCCTTAGTTAGATCAAGACCAGCCCTTTCAAGCCCAAGTCATCACTTTGGAAAATTTCCTTTCATGTTAACTACAAGCATACCTCATTTTTGTGCTCTTCACTTTATTGCACTTTGCAGATGTTGCATGTTTTTACAAATTGAAGATCTGTGGCAACCCTGGGTCGAGCAAGTCTATCAGTGCCATTCTTCCAACAGTATGTGCTCGCTTCATGTCTCTGTGCCACATTTTGGTAATTCTCACAATATTTTGAACTTTTTCATAATTATTGCATCCGTTATGGTGATCTGTGATCAGTGATCTTTGATGTTACTATTGTAATTGTTTTGAGGCACCAGGAGCCATGCCCATACAAGATAGCAAACTCTATTGATAAATGGGTGAGTTCTGACTGCTCCACCAACTGGCCATTCCCCTGTCTCTTTCTTTCTCCTCAGGCCTCCTTATTCCTTGAAACAGCAATATTAAAATTCGGCCAATTAATAAACCTACAATGAACTCTAAGTGTTCAGGTGAAAGGAAGAGTCACACGTCTCTCACTTTCAATCAAAAGCTAGAAATGATTAAGCTTACTGAGGAAGGCATGTTGAAAACCAAAATAGGACAAACGTTAGGTCTCTTGTGCCAAATAGTTAGCCAAGCTGTGAATGCCAAGGAAAAGTTCTTGAAGGAACTTAAAAGTGCTACTCCAGTGAACACATGAGTGATAAGAAAGCAAAACAGCCTGATTTCTGATATGGAGAAAGTTTTAGTGGTCTGGATAGAGAATCAAAGCAGCCACAACATTCCCTTTAGACAAAGCGTAACCCAGAGAAAGGCCCAGGTTTTCTTTAATTCTACAAAGGCTGAGAGAGGTGAGGAAGCTGCAAAATAAATGTTTGAAGCTAGTAGAGGTTGGTTCATGACGTTTAAAAGAAGCCATCTTCATAACATAAAGTGCAAGGTAAAGCAGCAAGTGCTGATCCAGAAGCTGCAGCCAGTTATCCAGAAGATCTAACTAAGATCATTGATGAAGGTGGCTACACCAAACAACAGATTTTTTTTTTTTTTGAGACGGAGTCTTGCTCAGTCGCCCAGTCTGGAGTGCAGTGGCGTGATCTCAGCTCCCTACAATCCCTGCCTCCCAGGTTCAAGTGATTCTCCTGCCTCAGCCTCCTGAGTAGCTGGGATTACAGGTGTAAGCCACCAAGCCCAGCTAATTTTTGTACTTTTAGCAGAGATGGGGTTTCACCATGTTAGTCAGGCTGGTCTCTGGTCTCGAACTCCTGACCTCGTGATCCACCCATTTCGGCCTCCCAAAGTGCTGGGATTACAGGCATGAGTCACTGTGCCCGGCCACAACAGATATCTAATGTACACAAAACAGCCTTCTATTGGAAGAAGACGTCATCTAAAACTTTCATAGGTAGAGAGAAGTCAATGCCTGGCTTCAAAGCTTCAAAGATCAGGCTGACTCTCTTGTTAAGGACTAATGCAGCTGGTGACATGAAATTTAAGACAGTGGTCATTGATCATTCCAAAAATACTAAAGCCCTTAAGAATTATGCTAAATCTCTACCTAAGTTCTATAAATGGAATAATAAAGTCTAGATGACAGCACATCTGTTTACAGCATGGTTTACTGAATATTTTATGTCCACTTTTGAGACCTACTGCTCAGAAAAAAAGGTTTCTTTCAAAATATTACTGCTTATTGGCAATGTACCCGGTCACCCAAGAGCTCTGATAGAGATGTACAAGGAGATGAATGTTGTTTCATGCCTGCCAACACAAGATCCTTTCTGCAGCCCAAGGATCGAGAAGTAATTTCAACTTTCAAGTCTTACTACTTAAGAAATACACTTTGCCAAGCCATTGCTTCCACAGATGATGATTACTCTGATAGGTCTGGGAAAAATACATTGAAAACCTTGTGAAAGGATTCATCATCATAGATGCCATTAAGAGAATTCATCATTCATGGGAGGAGGTCAAAATATCAACATTAATGGGAATTTGGAAGAAGTTGATCCCAAACCTTATGGATAACTTTGAGAGATTCAAGATTTCAGTAGAGAAAGTAATTGCAAATGTGGAGGAAATAGTAAGAGACCTAGAATTAGAAGCAAAGCCTGATATGTGGCTGAATTGCTGATATTTAGTGATTAAACTAGAAAGAAAGAGGAGTTGCTTATGGATGAGCAAAAAATCCGATTTCTTGAAATGCAATCTACTCCTAGTGAAGAAACTGTGAACATCATTGAAATGATAACAAAGAATTTAGAATATTGCATAAACTTATTTGATAAATCGGGGTTTGTGAGGATGGACTTCAAATCTGAAAGAAGTTCTGTGTGCAAAATGCTATCAAACAGCACCGCATGCTACAGATAAATCTTTCATTGAAAGACGGCTCAATTGGTGCTAAAAACTCCATTGATGTCTTATCTTAGGAAATTGACACAGCCACCTCAACCTTCAGCAACCACCACCCTGATCAATCAGCAGCCATCAACATCAAGGTAAGACCCTCCACCAGCAAAAAGATAATGGCTCACTGAAGACTCAAATGATTGTTAACATTTTTAGCAGCAAAGTATTTTTAAATTAAGGTATGGTTTTTAGACAGTGAACACTTAGTAGACTACAGTATACTCTACAATATAACTTTTATATGTATTGGGACACCAAAAAACCGTGTGACTTGTGATATAGTTTGGCTGTGTCTCCACCCAAATCTCATCTTGAATTGTAGCTCCCATAATCCCGGTGGGACCTGGTGGGACCTGGTGGGACCCGGTGGGAGGTAATTGAATCATGGGGTGGGAGATGGGGTTTTCCCCATGCTGTTCTCATGATAGTGAATAAGTCTCATGAGATCTGATGGTTTGAAAAGGACACACTGTCTTTCCTGTTGCCATGTAAGATGTGCCTTTGTTCCTCCTTCGCCTTCCGCCATGTTTGTGTGGCCTCCTCAGCCATGTGGAACTGTTGAGTCCATTAAACTTCTTTTTCTTTATAAATTACCCAGTCTTGGGTATTTCTTCACAGCAGCATGAGAACTGATGAATACAACTTGCTTTATTGAGATATTCACTCTAATGCAGTGGTGTGAAACCAAACCTATAGTATCTCCAAGGTGTGCCTGTATGTTTGGGTAATGACCCTATGTAGGTGCAAGTTCAACTCATTCGTTTGTTAAGAGGTACTTTTTATAATGGGTTTATCTTGGATTGTTCCTCAGGAAGTCACATAACTAAGTTAGACATCTTCTGCTAAACTTTGCTAAGTCTTTTATGACTAACATGAGCATTTAGTAACACCTATTTTAAATTTTCCAGCCCAGAATTATTGCTATAACATTAAATTCTTGGGCCTTAAACACACTCTGTCTATTGATAAAACAGATTCCAATTTATGTCTTCATACATTAATTCTCCAAAGTATTTTAGTGCCAGATACTGTGTTAGGAACTGGAGCTATGACGGTGTTAAGGTTGAATAGTGTTCACCAAAAATTCATATGTTGATATCCTAACACACAAAACCTCAGAATGTGACCTCATTTGGAGATAGAGATTTTACAGAGGTGTGGTGAGGTCATTAGAATGGGCCCTAATCTAATAAGAGGAGTGGTGTCCTTATAAGAAGGGGAAATTTGAAGACAGACAGCCATACAGTCGGGAGAAGGCCATGTGAACATGCCAATGGCTATCCACAGCCAAGGAGAGTGGCCTAGAACCAGCCCTGATGACACTGTGATTTCAAACTTCCAGCCTCCAGAATTTCAAGCCAATACATTTTGTTCTCTAAGCCACTCAGCTTGTAGCACTTTCTTACAGCAGCCCCTGCAGACCAATACAAACAGTGAGCAAGTCAGGAACGGGCTGGACCCTTGAGAAGCCTCTTGTGCAGTGGAGAGAGGTCAGCCCCGGATGCTGGGCAGGGGGTGGGACAGGCAGCATGACCTGCTCTCAGGCTGGTGTCCTGATTAAGAGCTGTCCAGCTCTCTGCAGAGCATGGACCAAGCATTTTTCTGTCATTCTTCAGAAGAAAAGGCAAGGCCAGCTTCACTCCAAGTATCAGGGAGTCAAACCTTGAAAACATCATCACCTCACATTTAAAGTTGAGAAAAAATTATTCAATGAGAATTTGGTGAAGGATTAATCCAGAGCAGCACGGACCTCGTTCTCAGAGCCCCTCCCGTGGAGCTCTTTTCATGAAAGTGTGCTTCCTGCTTAAAGCGCAGGCACGTGGAAAGCAAACTCAAAGGCAGCTGGGATACCCACAGTTGCTAACTCTGTGAGGATATTGGTAAAGGATGCTGTTCCTGGCCCTATACAGTGACAGGGCCGTGGGTCTCAAGTATCAGCAGCAAAAAGTGCAGTATGCAGTTGTTACAGTTTGTTTATATCAAGGACACTGTAATTCATGTCACAGGATCCTGTACTCCTTTTCTGGTGGGTTGCTTGGAGTCCCAGAAACACTTTAAGATCCCTTTGTGTGTGGGATCTTAGAAAGCATATTTCATGCTTCATCTTACTATTTCTACTCTCTTAGCCCCACTGACTCTTTTTTAACCCATACAATTTTCATAAGCCCCCTCCAATAATTATTTATATGAAGAGGGGCATGAATATTTAAAATTAAATAGGTAACTTAATTAACTCTAGCAGCCACCCAAAGATACTTTATTCAGTTATTTGTTTTAAAATGAATTAACACCTTGGAAAATATTTGTATTATATTTATTTATATTTAATATTTTATTTTTATTTATTTTATTTAGTGTTTATACTTAATGTCTATATTTAATATTTGGGAATAAAAAGCCAGGGATGGATTTCTCTTTCCAGAAATATCCCCACTAGCTTTCAATCCAGAGCAAAAACTAGAAGTGGCTCCAGGTGCCTCTGAGAGCAGAGCATGGAGCCACCCCAGAAAGTAGAACCAGGCTCTGGTCAAGGGCTTTCCTGAGCCCAAAGCAGGGTTGTCTGGAAAAGTGTTCTCACCCCTAGACCCAAAAGTTTCATCTCATTATAACATCAAGCTCTTTAAAGTTCAGGATCTTGTCATTTAAGTCAGGCACAGAGACCTGAAAACTGAAAAAAGAAATTATTTGCCCCTCATTCCTAATTCAGAATACAATCATGAGACAGAGACAGAATAACTAAATAGACACTTCCACCCAGAAGGAGATGAAAGGGAGGCACATTACAACTACTGAAATCTACCTGGGCTCTGGCAGAACCGCCTGCTCTGGGTTAAGAGAACGTCCCTGATTAGAAACTGGTTCTGTTCCCTGGAACTGACTCCATAATTCATTGTCCTTAGAAGCTTTGGGATCCACTATCTGATATCTTAATTTTTCTGTAAGAAATGGCCACGTTTGCAGTTGAGTAGCAAGTTTCATGATCTCAGGCCCTGCCACAGCAATGAGGTCCCCTAGATCTGCTGAGACAAATGAAACAATGGATACAATACAAATTATATACGTTTTTTCTTTTTTCTCTTCTTTTTCTTTTCTTTCCTTTCCTTTTTTGTTTTGTTATATTTGTTTGTTTGAGATGAGGCCTCACTCTGTGGCCAAGGCTGGAGTGCAATGGCAAAATCTTGGTTCGCTGCAGCCTCCACCTTCTGGGTTCAAATGATTCTCCTGCCTCAGCCTCCTGAGTAGCTACGATTACAGGCATCTGCCACCATGCCTGGGTATTTTTTGTATTTTTAGTAGAGACGAGTAGGCCATTTTGGCCAGGCTGGTCTAGAACTCCTAACCGCAGGTGATCCGACCACTTCAGCCTCCCAAAGTGCTGGGATTACAGGTGTGAGCCACAGCTTCCGGCCACAAATAATGTATTTTTAAATATAATGCTGAGGTGGCACAGAAGTTAGAAATCCACAGAATGATTTGAAAATATCAGGGATCAATCCAGGTTCTGTGAGACTGTAAATGTACAACATGTGCCTTGTTAACAAAAAGAATGTTGACAAAAAGAATATCAAATTTTAAAAGGCAAAATTAGGCTCAGCGGTTTAGAAAGAGCTCATGTAAGTGCAGCATTCTGAAAAACTCATACATATTTTATTGGCTTCACAGTGCATCCATTTGTGGAAAGCAATAAAGCTAGAAATGAAGTATATCAAGTGTATCAGTTGAGATGACAATAGATATTGATAAGCTTTAGACATTCTTAAACATGCATACTGAAAGAGCTAAGATAGTCACTAATAGAGCAGATAGAATTATATTTTTAAAACAAGTAGAGGGATAACAGTAGAATCTGATTTTAAAGCACTCAATCCAAAATAAGGCACAAAAGGAAAGGACAACAAATAAATGCTATGAACTAGTAACAGAGATGTTATGAACAATGTCTTAGCAATAAATGATGACAAAGATACGTATCTAAAAAAAACCTTACTAAAATTATTTCAAGAAGATGTAGGAGGCCTCATTACTTGTTAAAATTATTTCACAAAGGAAACCCTAGACCCAAGCAGCCTTACAGACTTCTATCAAACATCAAAGATCAAATAGTTTTATCTTACACACACTCTTCCAAAGAACAGAAAAAGTGAAAGCACATCCTAACTCGTTTTATGAGGCTATCATATGTCTGATACTAAGAACAGACAGGTAACTGCAAGAAAGTAAAGCTACAGATTAAGTTTCTTTATAAATAAAAATGAAAACATCTAAGCAAAACTGCTATAAAGAACACACAAAGGAAAATGTATAAAGGATCATTCATCATAATCACGTTGAGATTATCTGAGGAATAAAAAGTTGTTTAATTTTGAAAATCAATTAATGTAACGCATCACATCAACAGATCGAAGGCACAAAGTCCATGCTCAGGTTTACAGATGCAAAGATCTGCTTGATAAAATGCAACATCCACTCATGACTTAAAACAAAACAAAACTTGTAACAAAGCAAGAATGGGAGGAACTTCCTTAACTTAATAAAGAGCACCGAACAAAACCTACGGCAAATCACATGTAAAGATGTTTAAGACAGTCCCTTTAAGATCAGAAAAATGGCAAGAATGCCTGCTTTTCTCTTTCCCACCCAGTAATGTATTAAAGGGCTTAACCAGTGCAGCAACAAGAAAAAAGAAATAAAAGTTAGAGAGATTGGAAAGCAATAACCAACGTGTCATTATTTGTAGATGTTAAGATTTTCTATATAGAAAACCCCAAAGAACCCACAGATTTTTTAGAACTAATAGACAAATTTACTCGTTGAATTTTTTAAATTCAAAACACAAAAGTCACAATGCATTTCTGAACATCAGCAACTTGAATTTACAAAATACGATTTTTTTACAGTTTGATACTGTGTTGAAAATGACACAGAAAAGCAACAGGTGATGAAGACATTATTCCGGATGACAGTCACTCACAGGGAGCAGGTGCAGTATAATTGAGGAAGGGGGCATTATAGGTTTCTAGTACATTTGGAAAGGTCTGTTTCTTAAGCTGAATGGTAGATTCATGATGTCTATTGGATTTTTCTTGTTTCAGCTGTACGTATACTCTTTTTGGGCTCTTTTTATATTTATTTTGCCATTCTTCTTATTAAAAACAGTTTAAATTCTTTTTATGTATGATTTCGAAATTACCTTATGCTATTTTTAAAAAGCAGAACACCGTCTCTCTGGTATTATTACCATGATGTTAAAATATGCATATACAGTGGGAAGTGGCAGGGGGTATGGATGACAAATTAAGAAGCTGGAAGGATTTAAGTTGGATGATGATATTTAAAAAGTCCTTAGGGCTTAAATTCCATGTTGAAGAATTTTTACTCTGTTCTAAAGCAATAACTATATATTCCATCAGGAAACAGTATGTGTTCACACAATCAAGGGATTGGGTGTATGGCACCTGTGTTTTAGGCAGGTAATTGGCATAATGCTGGGATGAACATTTTGGAATTTTAGAAATGGCTTTCTGCACAGCTTGACTTTCTCTGGGTGATTTTCCAGTAGCTAAAGCCTTCTCACCTTGGCTTCCCCAAGCTTTTCAAGTGTAAAGTGTCAGGGCCCCTCAGCAGTGAGATGTCTTGTCACATGGACTCAGCCAGAGCTCCCTCGTGTTCTATGGAAAAGGCTAATGAGATAAGGTGGACCTAAAGGGGCAACACTTGTTCTGTAGCGTACAGCACGCAGGGACTGAGCCTGTGCCACCACCATCCCCAACGTAGATGAGCTCTGACCTTTAGGATGCTTGCAGTCACGTGGCTTCAGCTCATCCCTCTGCCCCTACATCTGCCCCAAGTTTGGCCTTTTTGGCAGCTCCTTCTTTTCTCTGCCTTGCACTTGTTCTTCGAATGGTCCCCTGGTTTTGTCCCCTGGCATTGTGTCTCAGACACAGTTCTCACTCCCCGTCCATCCTGATCCTGCCTGGCCATCCTTCTTTCTGGGAAAAGCTCAAACCTCTGGTCCCCAGACCGGGGCTACTGATGTAACCACCATTCCCTGACCAGGCCTGCTCAAGCCTATCCATGGTCTCAGCTCCCCCATCATTAAGATAAAGACTTTGATTCTGATTAGTATTTGCTTAGCTCCTTAGATCAGAGTGGAAATAGGTATTCTCAGGGTTTGGCCTTGATCAGAGTTGGAAAAACTGTGGGTTGTAACCATTAGTGGATTGTGAAATCATTTTGGTTGGTCATAACCAGGGTTATTTTAATGAAATAGAATACAATAGCAAAGATCAAATGGTCTCCCACATCATAAAGGTAATATATTAGCCCGTTTTGATGCTGCTGACAAAGGCATATCTGAGACTGGGAAGAAAAAGAGGTTTAATTGGACTTACAGTTCCACATGGCCAGGGAGGCCTCAGAATCACGGTGGGAAGTGAAAGGCAATTCTTACATGTCAGCAGCAAGAAAAAATGATGAGGAAGCAAAGGTGGAAACCCCTGATAAACCCATCAGACCTCGTGACTTATTCACTATCACAGGAATAGCACGGGAAAGACCAGTCCCCACTATTCAATTACCTCCCCCTGGGTCCCTCCCACAACACATGGGAATTCTGGGAGATACAATTCAAATTGAGATTTGGGTGGGGGCACAGCCAAACCATATCAGGTAAGTACTGTTTTGTTCTGTTTTTTAACTCACATCTCAGTTATTATTATTATTATTATTATTATTATTATTATTACTGTTTTTGAGACAGGGTCTCCCTCTGTCACCCAGGCTTTATTCCAGTGGCATGATCTTGACTCACTGCAACCTCTGCCTCCCAGGTTCAGGTGATAGTCCTGCCTCAGCCTCCCAAGTAGCTGGGATTATAGGCACACACCACCAAACCTGGCTAATTTTTGTATTTTTAGTAGAGAGGGTTTCACCATGTTGGCCAGGCTGGTCTGGGACTCCTGACCTCAGGTGATCCACCTACCTCAACCTCCCAAAGTTCTGGGATTACAGGCATGAGCCACCACACCCGGCCTTTGTTAGTTATCTTTATGTACTGAGTGTTGAGATTGTTATGGGCTGGGTTGTACCCCCTCCAAATTCATCGTAGAAGCCCTGCCGCCCAGAACCTCAGAATGGGACTGTATTTGGAGGCAAGTTCTTTAAAGAGGTGATGAAGTTAAAATGAGGTCCTTAGAGTAGATGCTAACCAATATGACTGGTGTCCTTATAAGAAGAGGAGATTGGGACAGGACACAGACATGGACACACAGAGGAAAGACCATGTGAGGACAAGTGAGAAGATGGAATCTACAAGTCAAGCAGAGAGGCCTTGGGAAAAAACCAGCTCTGCTGGCACCTTGATCTTGGACTTCACATTTCCAGATCTGAGATAATTTTTTTTTGTCGTTTTCAGCAACCAAGTCTGTGGCAGTTTGTTATGGCAGCCCTAGCTAATACAGACATATAATATAATTCTTGTGGGGTGAATTCAGTCAAAAACATTAGATATTCACTGGCTGGCCTTTCAAATTTTAAACTTCATTAACGGTTGAAAAGAGCAAAGTCCTATTCTGCAGTTTGCAAGGGAAGCTCTCTTTGGGAATATCTGGAACTTAATAGCATTCCCTATGATGCAGTGCTTTCATGCAGTGGTCCCCAAGCAAAATCAAGCTTCAAAGATCTAAAGCTACAGTTCTCATCATGAAGATAGAAAAACACAAAGCATGTGGCAACCAGCCACAGGATCCACAGACCAAACAGCACATTGCAGCAAAGTGTTAAAAAAACAACTGGACATGTGAAATGTCCAGAGCCAGGCCCTGGGTCTCCCTAACACTGGATCCCTTGTACAATGAGATAACATGAGTGAGGTAGTGGATGTTTCTGGATCCTGCTCCACCTCTTTCCATCAATCCACCCTGAGCACCATCCCAACATAAATGAGGGCGAGCCCAGCTGCATTAGAGCAGGCCCTGCTCTTGGCTGGGGCGACAGCACGCTCACCACACAGTATTCCAAAGGTGAGTCCGTAAACTCTGTCCCCAGAGCGCCATTTGATGATGACCTCACCTTGGCAGGTCTATTTTGAGTATCCAAGAGTCTCGCTCACGCAGTCGTTGTATAACCTCCAGTGCTTGCTGCTAAAGAGTTTTCTGTCTCCAAAAATAATCTCCAAATGATGGTTAACACGACCCTGGCATAATTCATCCTCTACAAATAAGTGAAAGGGAGCTAATACCCAATTCCTGGCACAGCCACAGAGCGGGTGTTGGAAGTGGAGGTGGCCATGACTTCAATCCTTGGCAGAGGGCTGCGGATTGGATGGGGAGCCAGGCGAGAGTCAGAAGACCATGCCCAAGATGCCTGGCATGGGCATTTCCTTCTGGCCGGGGCCAGGGAACAGTTTGAGGCTCCTCCGCTATTTCACATAGAGCTTTGAGTGTCTGTCACCTGAACTGGCCATACTACCATCCCTGAATGTCACCACGATTTTACTTTTTAAAGAGCTTCTTAATGGGTAGCTGAGCACCAGGCTGCAGTCACCACATTGTATTTCCTGACCCTTAATTCTGAGAATAGCATCTCTCACATCCAACTTAGTACTATCATTGACCCCAGAGAGATACCAAGTATCCTTGGGCATGGTTCTACCCTAGATATAGTTTTACTGAAGGATGATTTTTAGAGTAGTGCTGCATTACCTTGTACAAAGAGAGAGATGTTGTGGGCCCCTGGCTTTCTTCACATGTTCCTTCTCCTACTCATTCAGGGTCTGGTTTATCTGAAACATTTAAGCCTGCAAAGAGTTGGAGGATGGAAAAGGTTACTGAACATCTTCAGTGTCTCATAAACCTTTGCAACAGTCCTGGAAGTGATGGTTAGTGTACCCACTTTGCAGATGAGGAGACTGAGTCCTGGAGGTCAAATAACTTGCCCTAGGTCACCACATTGTAAAGAGGACAAATCTTCACAGTTTACTTGTTGGCCATGGTCTATGACCTTGGCGTTCTCCCTCATACTGAAGCTGGTAAAGAGAATCAGTCCAGAGGGAGATGGGAATGAGGGGGGCTAGCCCAATGATGACTGAAGGTGCCAAGAAAGCCTCTAGGGCAGCCCAAAAGCAGGACCTGGAGATGATTCAGAGCCAACCCCAGGTTCATAAACCTCTGAACTGCAGTACATTCTGACTTTGAAGGACTGATCCTTCCTTAGACTTTGGAGATGTTGGCCCATGAAGGAGGCAGAGCCATGTGCTGGAAAGCTCAGGGTCTGGGGTCAGGTCCAGCCTCATGACTTACTAGCTGGGAGACTGGGCACGTTGCTGTACCCCTCTGTGCATGGGAGGATCCATCTCCTCATGCAGAAAATGAACATGACGTTCTCTATCTCTTATCATTCTTGAGCAGACCCTGCCTTGCACTGGGCAACTCTTCTTCCTCCTGCCACCCGTGTAGACGGTGGCATACGCACACTGAGCTGCTCACTCACCACTCGCTGCACTTGGAGGTGCTGAAGCCAAATGGAAAATGTGGGCTTTCGCCACAGAGCTTTCCTTGTTTGAGTGAACTGAATCTTTATTTTCTTTTACAAGCAAAGAGCTTTTCATTAATTTGTGCCAGACCATTTAATATATTCTACAGTGTTCTTGTTTCACTTAATTTTCTGGATTTCCAAGAAAGCTTTAGGATTTGGTTTGGTGAAAGGCCTTGAAGGGACTCAGAGAAATAAGAAAAATGAGAAACAATGTATTCACAACAAGACTTCAGTTTAAGGATTTCACCAAGAAATAAGTACAATGAGATGTATGTGGGGGGTTTCCCCAGAAGTCCCGATCTTGGTTTTTTTCTAGACAATATAAGATTGATAAGAGCTGAAGCCAGAAATTCAACCACAAAAAAAAACACTTTTCTGTTTGTTATATTATAAATCATTAATCAGCAGTTAAAGCCCTGGGTAGCAGGGAAAGAGATGCTCTTGAAGAAACTTTCACTGTAACCCACTTAAAAGCCACCTGGGAATGCTGCAACCCGGTGGGAAGGGTGTCTGCACTGAGAGCCAAGCTCATGTCTCTGGATTATGTGAGAGTATCAATGCACTGGGAGCTCTGGTGATTTGCCTGAAGTCCAGAGATAGTGAGACAATCTAGCAGACCCAGCAGATTCCAAAAACCTTCACCGCAGAGAGGGAGGGAGAAAGATCAGAAGAAACCAATGGGATCCTTCTGGGGTGGGGGGAGGGGCAGAGGGGGCTTAGCTTTCCCATGGCAGGCATCTCCCAGGGCTGGCATCTCCCAGGGCTGCTTCCAAGATTACAGTGACAGAGCATAGCACAGAGAAGAGCTTTCCTGCACCAGGCTCAGTTGGGGCAAGGCAGTGAGCTCTGAGACCAGACCCTGCAGCTGTGTGGCCTCCGGCAAGCTTCTGTCCCCTCTGAGCATCAGTTTCCTTAGCCACAAAATGGGACTAAGAATACACTCTGTCTTAGAGGAGCTGTGTTAAGATCTGACACTTGCTGGGTAACCCATCAGAGATAAAAATCCACAAATGTGATTAGTAATATGACGCCCATTGTGAATGTTAGCATGCAACACAAACAAATATTGTCATTTACATGAAGTAGGTGTATATGCTGAAGCAGCTGTACTTAAGTCCAGAAATAAGAAGACAATTGATCTGAGGACTCAGGAGAGAGCATGACTGCTACATAGATGGTGCCCGGCTGCTGCATAGATGGTGCCCTCCATCGCTTGGCGTAGGGAAGCCAAGCCAAAGCCTGTGTCTTGGGCAGCCCGGGAGCTCTCAGGATGGCTTGAAATCCCCCACTTGGCCTGGGCCTGTTCACCTTCCTCTCTAGGTAGGGTTATCAGATAAATTAAAGAATTACATAATTAAATTAGAATTTCAGAGATGTAACAAATACTTTTTAAACATTAATATATCTTAGGCATCATTTGGGATATACTTATACTAAACATTTATTTGTCATTTGTCCAAAATTCAAAGGCAATGAACATTCTATCTTTTTATTTGCTAAATGTGGAAACTCTTCCTCCAGTTGGCCACTTGCCACTTAATTGACTTTCTTGTTATGACATTTTTAATTTTTTTCTGATGATAAAAATAATGCACTCATTATAGAAAATCTTTAAAAATACTAATAAATAAGAAAGAAATAATAACTCATATGTAATACCATTAACTGATACTTGAAAGGCTGCAGTATTTGAAAATACTTAAAAATTGTGGCCTAATTCTTGAATTTTACGTGGTTAAGATGATACTTCATGTGTAGGCTTGTATATTTCTTTGGTTTAACATTATGCCGTGATCTCCCTGTCACTAAATTTTTTCTCCACTGGATTCTGTCATCTGGCACAGCAGCTTTCTCTTTTTGCTGAAAAAGTTGGTGATTTCCAATATGTGTATCTCTGTGCATAAAACTCTGTCCACACCTCTTCAGTTGATCTCTCAAGTGGCTTTTAAAATGATTCCTATATATATGTAATGAATAACTGAAAGTGATGACATTTAATATCTCATGGTGACTTTTTCTACAGCTCTCCTGGGTGCAATCAAAGCTTCACTCCCTATGCCTTACTGAACCATCAGTTGACTGATTCCCACTTGTCAGTGCCCCAGGACCCCACAGAAGCTCCGCATGCTTCCACAAGCTGATGCACCAGTTCCAAGAGGAGGAAGAAAAGCTGGCACTCAGCCTCTATTTCTCCCCAAACTCCACAGTCATTCAATTCTGGAAAAAAAAAAAAAAAAGAAAGAAAGAAAAAGAAAAAACAACCATTGCTTTGAAAAACATGAGATCTATCAAACAGCATCTTGTATTTTAAAGTGGAAAGAATGGACTTTGGAATCATCTTTGGCAGCTAATAGGCTGGGACATGCAGAGAAAGAGCTTGCCTGCCTCTGCAGACATTCCTTGGATGAGTGGTTCTAAATCCCAGCTACACACTCAAGTAGTTGGAGGAGGTTTAAAAACTCTCAAATCTCCCAGCCCCTGCCCAGCCCAGTCAATATTTATCTCAGGAGGAGGAGCCCCAAAACCAGTGTCTTTTCACAGAGCTCTCTACATGACTTTGATGTGTGGCCAAGGTGATATCTCCTGAGTTAGCAGACACTAATGCTGTCACTCACACCTAGTCAAACGAGAGGAGTCAGGGATGACAGAAGAATGCAGGCAACCTACCTACCTGAATCTGGGGCCTCAAGGTCAGCATGCCCTTGAGTGAGCCCTATATGGGTCCACCCTGTGTCTGATGGTTCTCAGGAGGCACAGCTTCTCTTCAGGGCTTCTGCCGACATCTTCCCTGCTTGTGGAAAGTGGCCTCGTCCCCCGAGACTCAGCTCAAGTCCTCCCCTTTGCTCAGATTCCCTTTGAGTGCCGGTGCCCCCCATGCTGCAGACCTCCTCATGGCCCCTTCCTCCCTAAGACCTGACTGTCTGCATACCCCCATCCCATCCTGTCTGCTTGGTCTTTGTCTCTGCGGTGACCAGACATGAACCCCTCAAGGCTGCTCCCTCCACATCCCCAGCACTCAGTTTCAGGCCAGCCCAGAGCAGGATGCACCTCGTGCAGACAAAGGGAAAGAGCCAGCAGCTGCTTCACATGAGCCTGTCCTCCTCTGCACCTGAAGAGAAGCTTTGGAAGGCCAGGGTCCCCACTTGTCCTGAGGATGGAGGGGCTGTTCCCTCTATCCCACACCTGTCATTCCAGGACTAACTTTCGCTTTTTGGAAGCAAAAGCCACTCCTGATCATTCAGGGCCTTTCAGTATTCGGAAGGGACACGACTCCTCCTTAGATTCCACATGTAGGACAAGAGGGAACTTCAAGAGTGGTGTCAAGGGCCAGAAACAGGGAAGCTGGAGGATCTGAAAGAAGCTTCCAGGAGATGTCCTCATTGTGGCAGCAAAATACCATAGACCAAGGGGCCGGGGGCTAAAACAACATGTATTTCTCACAGTTCTGGAGGTTGGGTATTGGAGATCAAGGTGCCAGCCAGCATGGTTGGTCCCTGGTGAGGACTCTCTTCCTAACTCACAGACAGCCGACTTCTCACGGTGTCCTCATATGCGAGAAAGAAAGCTCTGGTCTCTTCATCTGCTCGTAAGGACTAATCCCATCATGGAGGGGCCACTTTCATGACCCCATCTAACCGTAATTACCTTCCAAAGACACCAACTCCCATAACATCACCCTGGGGCTTGGGGCTTCAACATACGGATTTGGGGGAACACAGACATTCAGTCCATAGCAAGGCACATGGGGAAGTTGGGGCACGAGAGCAGAGGAGACACCCACATATCTCAGGAGAGCAGTCATGTGTTCGGAGGACGTCAAGCCACGCTGAAGGCCCCTAGCCATGCTGGGGTGAGCATGCTCTAGCTATGGAGCTGGAGATGAGGTGGGGGTTGCCGTTGAGAGCTTTCATCTAGGACCTCCCAAGTTCCATGAAGAGACAAGAGAAAACAGTAAGGGCACTGTATTCAAGGGAATGAGGGGTGATGAGTCTCTATTGGGTTCCTCAGTAATGTCTTCTAGGACAGTCCATTGATTACACCTCTGCAACAGTCAGCAGATTTTTAGTGAGCACTGGTAACGTGCCAGATGCTGCACTGTAAGTGAGATGTGCACATTTCCTTCCTTGTGGAGCTCACACTCTCATGGGGCAGACACACAAACACACAATCGTGCATATGTGCAGTGTGCAGAGCCTCCTGCAGGCTGACCCGTGCTTTCCAGCTGCGTTCCCCTGATAGAAGAGCCAGCTGGAGACCAGAGGCTGGAGGCAGCAGGGGAGGAATGTGGGCACTGGTTTTCTGAGTCCCTGTCCGCTGCATTTTCTGCAGCAGGCCCGGCTCCCACCCAGCCCCCATGCTGCACAGAGGTTCTGAGACTCACTCCTGCCCCCACTCCATCAGGCCCGGGGAGGCAGAGTTCCCCACTTAACGTAGCTCTACTGGCTTAGAGGACCACCCCACCCCAGGGGCTTCCCCTAAACCAGTCACACTTTGTAGACAGTCCCCTCATTGAACTCTGATCAAATTACCCAATTTAAATATACCATCTGTTTCCCTCAGGGACTGTGACCGACCCAGTGACCTAGTCTGGGAGGTTAGGGAGGCTTCTGAGAAAAGGATGTTTGAGCTGAACTCTGAAGGAATAAATTCTCATTGTTTTTAATGATAGGATCCAACATGTGTGTTTAGTCAGTAGTGGGGTTCCTGGTAAGCTCAAGGCTACAGTGAGGGGTGCTGCAGGGGACACAGGCAAACCCTTGAAGCCCCTCACCCCACTTCTTAGCCATGCCTGGCCAAGGTGGGCATCACTAGACTCAGGCTCAGCTGTAAGCAAGAGCAAGAACCAACAAACACTTCTTAAGCACCACTCTGGAGCCAGGTCATGTGCTGGGCCTGAACACTTCTAGTAGGTGACATGGAGACCTGGGAGTGGCTGCCATGTGGTGCTCTGGGTTTTGAGGGGTGCTCTCTGAAAGACCAAACTGAGCAACAGGAGGCCCAGAAATGGGGGCTCCCATTAGACATTCTGGCCAGTCTCACAGCACAGCAAGAAGGGCCAGCAGAGTGGGGAGGGAGGTGGAGGGGAGGATGCGCTCCTCAGGCAGGCGAAGGCCTGGTCCCCAGGACTGAGGTCTTAGAGAATCAGGGATGCAGGAGAATGATGAAGAGAGAGGTCCCAAGGCCAAAGACAATAAGATACACTGTCAGAAAGTCTGGGAGAAAGATGATTTGAGGGTCACCCAAGAGGCTTGCTGTCAAATATCCCAAGATCGGGCAGCCAAGGGAGGCAGCATGATGGAAGAAATCTAGCCCTGTCCATCAACCTAAGCCCGATTGCAAGAGCACTGTTGGAGTCATGAACAACGTAATGTCTAGTTCTTGGGTGAGCAGGGCCACTGTCTTCCAAAGATACTCCCATGGGAACAGAAAAAAGGATAGAAGCCCGAAGAGCCATACAAGGCAGCAAGGTCGGGAAGCCACCAGAATGTCAGGGGGATGTTTAATTTTGAAAATCAGTTAATGTAACGTGTCATATCAACAGATTGAAGGTAGAAAGTCCATGCTCAGGTTTATAGATGCAAATATCTGTTTAATTTAAAGATTCAACATCCCCTCATGACTAATAAAGAAACAAAACCTATGGCAAATCACATGTAAAGGTGTTTAAGATATTCCCTTTAAGATCAGAAAAATGGCAAGAATGGCTTCTTTTATCTTTTCAACTCTGTAATGCCTTAAAGGGCTTAGGCAGTGCAATAAGAAGAAAAAAGAAGTAAAAGAGAGATTGGAAAGCAATAATCAAAGCTGTCATTATTTGAGGCAGATAGATCATTGAAAGTACCTCTGAGTGGTTGCAGCAGCCAATCAGATGTTTGCATAGAGTAACTTGGTAACTTCAGCCTCTCGTTGTTTTCCAAAACAATTAGACTGATTGCCAGCCACCACTTCATTTACATAGGGTGAACACAAGTGGCCAAAGGGAAACCTCTAGGGGATATTTGGACCCCGGAAGATACTGTAACCAGGGCTCTTGAGCTGCTGCTGTGGCCCACTCCCACCCTGTGGCATGTACTTTCATTTTCAATAAATTTCTACTTTTGTTGCTTCAGCCTTTCCTTGCTTTGCTGTGTGTTTTGTTCAATTCTTCATTCAAAACACCAAGAACCTGGACAACTTGCAGTTGAGACCCTCTACAGGTAACAAGCTGGGGAGTGCTCCTTCCAGGGTCCCAAGGGGAGACTCTGGTCCTTGCCTGGCTGAGCTTCTGGTGGCTGCCAGCATTCCTCAGCTTGTGGCCACATCACTCCACTCTCCATCTCCATGGTCACATCACTTCTTTGCTGTCTGTTTTCAATCTCCCTCTGCCTCTCTTATAAAGACATTTGCGATGCATTTAGGGCATACCTGGATACTACAGGATAATCTCCCTTATCAAATTCCTTAACCTAATCACATCTGGAATACACTGTTTTTGCCTAGAAATTCACATTTGCAAGTTGCAGGGATTAGGACCTTCTCAGGCACCAGAAGATAAAAAACCATCTTTCCAAGTAGCTCACATGGCATGGCCGCTGGGTCCTAGAGGCGCTGTTGGCCTGACAGCAGAACTCACAGACTCTTAACGCCCTTGCAAAATGAATGCACTTGCATATGGGAAGGTCTCTTGGAGTCCACCTTAGCTCCTCTCACACAAGGTAGCAGACCTGGCCGACCTTCCTCACTTGAATAGAGAGCCCTGGGGAGCTCTCAAAAAGTAGCCAGGCCCTAGATCAATTCAGTCAGGACCAGTGGGGGTGCGGTCCCTTCACCAATAGGTTGTTTAATCTTCCCAGGTGATTCTGTTGTTCAGGCAGGGCTGGGAACCATGAACCATGTGGACTTTAATGTCCCTTGCAGGTGAGACATTTGACAAATAAGCAGAAATGGAGCCAGGGTCTTCACTGTGGCTCCACATCAGCACCCCCGAGGGTACGGACATTGAAAAGACAGGTTTCTGCTCCATCCCCCAGGTAGGTGATCTCATTGGTCTGGGTGTGACCTGGGCATCAGGACCTTCAAATTTTCCCAGTGATTTCCACATGCAGCCCAGGTTGAGAACGCTGCAGCCTGTAAAAGGGAGCCTTACGCTGTCACTGCTATTGCAAAGGATGATTATCAGATCTGGGGAGACCTTCCTGATTCTGAGTTTCCAAACCACAGAACAGCTTGTTCAGGGAGACTGTGGAAGTCATTTCTCCAGAAATCTTGACTGATCCAGGAGGTTTCTAGCTGTCAGAGGATTCAGCTATGGTTCTGCTGCCTGAAGGTGGAGGCATGGATTAGGTGATTTTCAAAACACCCTGAAACTTTCTGAGTTTATAAAAACTGATATCATACCTCCCCTTGATAGATTCCTTCACCATTTAGACAAAGAATATAAAAAGAATTAAAATAACCCAATGAGTTCAGGATTGTGGAAAATGTCATTACTGGTAATGAAAATGACAGGAAGCCTTGCTGGCGCTTGCTCCTTCCCCAAAACTAACATGAGAAAATGTTTTTTCTTCTGATGCAATCATTAAGTTTGCCCAAGAAAACGTCTCTGTGCGTGCCTCAGGGCAGGGGCTCAATGGAGCCCGTAACTAACTGATAAATGTGATTGTCTCCATTGGCCGAACCCTGCCAGGGCAGACTGGCTTCCCAAGTGGATTAATGAACTCTCAGCTACCCTGTGCTGGGAGGCTCTACAGAAGGGATTTGAGATTCCTGAGGTCCAGAAAGACGACTGCGTTAAGAAATGGAAGACGTTTGGGGTGACTTCTGCAGCTGGCGGCAGCCACAGTTCTAGGATCAGAGCCTAGAAGTCAAGACCTCAAGATGGAAATAATAGTTCAAAGGCAGTCTCATCAGATGGCACTGGGAGGAAGACACAGATTGGCTCAGCACCGAGCACAGATGATGTGTCTACCCCGTGTGTCTCCCTGCTGTCGGGAGGTTGTGCTTTAGTGGAGGACAGATCTCAATCAGGAGTCTTCCAGCTGGGTGGGGATGGCTGTGCTCAGAACACTGACCCAGACTGGGGCTGGGATGGGTGGCATCTGGTTGGAGAGCTGAAGACTGGGCAGCAGTAAAACAGCGCTGGGAGCTGGGCAGTGGATGCACAGGCCGCAGTAGGAGCAGATCGTTTACTCAGTTGCAGAACACACAATGAAGGTTTAACCTCACTAGCAATCAATGAAACAAAAAATTAAAAGCCCCTTGCAGAGTCATTTTTCTCCTCTGGAAGAATACTCAAGGGATGAGTGGGGTGTAAGGAAGCGGTTCTCCCCGCCCTGTGGGTGAAAGTGTGAACCATCATGACCCTTCCAAAAAACAATTTGGCATTCTGTGTCAGGCCCAGATCTATCTTGCAACTAATTATTTTCACTCATGAGAATGTATTCCAAGAAGCAATCCACCTTCCAAAGGCTTTATGCCCTGCGCTGCTATTTATAAGAGTTGTCAGCAGAAGCCAAACCTTCTCCTGCAAGCACATAGACGTAACCTTTATGCCCCCAGCTAGGTATACATGTATTCCACATAAGGGATATTATTAGGCCATGAAAATAAAATGTATGATGACATAAAAAATGCCAATGATACAAAAACATTGAATGTGACATGCAAAATCAAAACTATATTTATTTGGGAACAACTATGTAAAAATAAAAGAGGCTGCACTGAAAATAAAAGGAAAGACATTATTCTTTGTTAAAGTTATACTACTAGCAACTATTATTTTCCTCTTTATTTTCTGTATTTTCTAAATTGTCTATATGAGTATTATTTTATAATAATAAGAGCTTGTTTTGTTTAAAGAAAAGGTAAATTCTGTTTAGTTGCTAAATGGAAGCCATGACTCGTTACTGTGGTCCTTATTTTTGTCGTAGCTGGTCAAGTGATTTTTAACAACCGGCCCCAGCCACCACCCCTACACACACAAACACACATGCCTCCTATCGGGAGAACACGCATGTGGAATGTTGTAGAGTCACTCTGATTGAGGTGGTAGGATGACAGCAGAAACAGTATTTTATCCCCTTTCTCTCTGACACACACTTGCACATGCCAAGCACTTAAAAAGGGTCTGGCTTTCAGTAAAATTGATTATTACCATTATTATTATTTAATCCCTTTTTTTTTCTTTTGGAATGGAGTCTCACTCTTGTGCAGCCTGGAGTGCAGCAGTGAGATCTCAGCTCACTGCAACCTTCACCCCTGGGCTCAAGTGATTCTCCCTCCTCAGCCTCCCAAGTAGCTGGGACCACAGACGCATGACATCACGCCTAGCTAAGTTTTTGTATTTTTGATAGATATGGGGTTTTACCACGTTGCCTCCAGGCTGGTCTTGAACTCCTAAGCTCAAGTGATCTACCTGCCTTTGCCTCCCAAAGTGCTGGAATTACAGGTATGAGACACCATATCCAGCCTATCATTTACTCGTAAAATGACAGCTTTACTTACTTAAACTTAAATAATGTTTTCTTCTCTGAAGATTAAGATTACCACATTGTCTTTCAACTTTGAATGATTCTGTTGTGAAAACTGCAGGCCACTATCATAAACTTTCTTCCCTTGCAATTGAGTTGATTGTTTTTAAGCCTAGATAGCCAATGAGTTGGGTTTTTTTTTACATTTTAACTAAAGTAGCTCCATCAGAATATCACTCATATTTTGTTGTGCTATGACCATTTTTCTGGGTCATGAAATTTCAGGTAAATTTAGATCTTTCTTTACATGAGGATAGTTTCTTCTACTGTATTTTTCAATTCTGTGTTTTCTTCTGCTGTCTTCAGAAAACATCAACTATTTGTACATGAGACAGCATTTGTCTGTCTTTCAAATCTCACTTTCTTCTCGTCTATTTTAGCTCTTCATTTTTTTCCACTTCATTGTGCTTCATTTTCTCAATTCTGTCCTTCTTGTCACTGCCTATTTACTCAACAGTATCTTGTCTCTTTTTCGATGACTCTCATGTAACTTTTCTTTCTACACAGTTTTTAATGTTATTGCTACAGATTCATTTTTTAAATCTTCTTAGCTATCTTATCATCTCTTCTTCAAGTTCTCATACCTCTTCTTTGAGCTCTCATTTCAGAGTGATGACATTTCCCCTAATTTTGTTGATTTCATGGCTTTGGGGTGTAATTTCATGTGTTGGATGACATCATGCTCCAGGTATGTGTTTCTCGTCTGCCCTTTGTCTTTACTCTTTTCCTTTTCGTTCTCAATACCTTCCATAGATATCATGCTGGATTCTTGTTGATCATTACTTATCTTGGAAGGGAGTCTTTAATTCTTGCTAAGTGTTAAAGAATAGCAGATAAGTATCCAGCTTGGTTCTGCCCTGTTGTCTGTGAATGTATTTCCATCTGCATTCTACCCTGAAAATCTGATGTTGGCAAGTCGTGAGATCTTCCAAGCTTAGAGTGAAGTCCCTAACATCATGGATGTATGCAGAAAGTTGCTTTATTTCTATATCTCTATGTATATCTTCAGGATTTCATGTTTCCTTTCCTTCTGGTGACCAAGATCAGAATGGTAAGTCTGCTGGTTTGCCTTCCCTGTTTTGGCCCCAGTGCTGGTATCCACATTTTTGCAAAGGTGCATGTCCACATGCTTCCCCATGTTCTATCACTTTGCCCTGCCTCCCTATCCTCTACACGTTGTGCTGCATGAAGAACCCTCCCATGTCCTCCAGTGTCATTCTAAAGGGGGAGTCTGGCCTTAGACCCTCAGGTTGTGCAGCTTGCCTTTGGAAGGCCATGCATGCTTCCTCACCAATTGTACCTGTTTTCTAGTTTCTTCATATGTGATTTTTACTTTTCTACTTCTTTTCTTTTATGTTTTCACTCTGCAGAGTTTCAGTGGGGCAGCATGATGGAGCCAGGCCACCAATTTCCCCTAGCTGTTAAAGACTTGCTTTGTCCCTTGCCCAGGAGCTAGCAGCCCCATGGACAGCTTTTGTCAGGTCAGTCAGACACACATTTTGGTCTCGCTTCATCACTTGCAGGCTATATTTACTGCCTTTTGACTTATCAGCCTCTCCAAGAGATCTAAAGCACTTCTCTCTGCCAGTGGTTCTCAGTCTTCAGCATGCATCGGAATCACTTGGAGGATTTGTCAGAACATAGAATGCCAGGGTCCACCTAGAGTTTCTGATTCAGTAGGTCTGATCTAGGGGCTGAAAATCTGTGTTATTGACAAGTTCTCAGGAGAGGCTGAGAGCTTTCTAAATGCTGCTGATTTGCCAAACATGCTGCTCTATACAGGCCACAGAACCAGGTATACACCTTTCTGCAGGCAACTCTGCGTCCCTCCATCTGCAGAAGAATCCAGGGCAAGCATAGGGAAGGACTTTATGCTTTCTGAAGCTGAAGTTAGTAGGGTACACTATCCATGTTGCTTAACTTCAGATGGAGAAAGGTACAACTTAGTGCCAGGTACAATGCAGTGGCTGACTCTACAGCTTTTGCCATCAGGGCATTGAGAGAGGCACTAAGTAGAAGCTGGAAGGAGCAGCAGAGGGCTGAGGGGAAGTGTGGTGGAGTGTGGGGGAATAGAAAAGAAGAGAGACATTCATGATGGACCAAGAAGCAGTGTAGAGAATATGGCAAAAGAGATCAAGCCATGGGCAGTTCTGTGGATTGAATTGTGTCCCCCTGAAAGATATGCTGAGGTCCTCACCCCTGGTACCTGTGAACGTGACCTTTTTTGGAAATAAGGCCTTTGCATATATAGTTAAGTTATAAATTAAAATGAGGTCATGCTGAAGTGAAGTGGGCCCTTAATCCAATATGTTGAATATTCTTATAAGAGGAGAAGCATACACAGATTCACACACAGAGGAGAAAGCCACGTGAAGACACAGACACACAGAGGGAAGACATCCTTGTGGTGATGGAGACAGAGACTGGAGTTACACAGCTGCACACCAAGGAAGGCCAAGGATCGCTGGAAACCACAAGAAATGAGGAAAGAAAGCACGGTCCTGCTAATGCCTTAATTTTGGACTTCTGGCCTCCTGAACTGTGAAAACATCGGTTTCTGTCACTTAGCCATCGGTCTTTGGTACTTTGTTGTTTGCCCTAGGCAACCAGTAGAGGCAGGGGCCATTTATTTTCTTCTTTCAAAAGCAGTAGAGTAGAGCAGCAATCCCATCTGCTCACCTTTGAAATGGGTCAGCTGAGCCTGAGAGGGGCCTAAACACTTTCCTCAAGGTCAATGTTCTCATGCTGTTGGTCCTGTTCACACAATGTCCCGCCTTGGCCTGCTGGGTTCATGTGTGTGAGTGAGGTCCCACCTCTGCATCATGTCAAGTTGTTGGTGGACCAGGTCCTGTTCACGGTGATGACAGCAGCAGTCTGCTGGCTCTACTAAAAGGGATGGGACTCCCGCTTTCTTGAAGGAAGCCCATGTTATAAGAATTAGAAAGGAGTCTGACAGTCCTGATTCTGAACCCTCATGGAGGGTTCTGTCCCATCAAGGACTCTTTGGACTTTATGATGCAGAAGGGTCAGGAACCCTTCCCGTTAGGCATTTAGATTGCAACTCTGCCTTCATAATCTCAAAGTTATTCACACTTGGACCACCTGATACTTGTATCTTTACATTAGCCTTTTTTATGCAATAAAGTCTACAATATGATACTGCTCACATCCACCAAGAGGGCTATAATTAAAAAGACAGATAATAGAAAGTGTTGGCGAGCACATGAGAAAACAGAACCCTCATACACTGTTGTGGGAATATGAAATGGTGCAGGCTTTTTGGAAAACAGTCCAGCAGTCCCTCAAATATTAAACATAGAGTTGCCCCATGACTTAGCAATGCTATTCCTAGGTATATAGTCAAGAGAAATGAAAACATGTGCACACAAAAATTTGCATATGGACAGACATAATAGCATTATTCAGAATAGCCAAAAAGTAGAAACAAACCAAGTGCACATCAATAGATGAATGGATAAAAAATGTGGTATATCCATACAGTGAAATATTCAACTATAAAAAGAATGAGGTACTGATACATATTACAACATGGGTGAACCTTGAAAATAGTACACCAAGTGAAGACATCCAGGCACAAAAGGCCTCATATTGTAGAATTCCACTTATAGAAAATGTGCAGAAAAAGCAATTCCATAGAGACAAAAATAGATTAGATTGTCAGTGGAATGGGGAGTGGGGAATGGAGAGTGTATGCTAATGGGTATGGGGTCTCATTCTGGGGTGATAAAAATATTCTGGAATTATATAGGAATGATAACTGTAGAACATTGTGAACATACTAAAAGAACACACTAAAAGAAAAAGAATGAACTTCATGAATGTGTGAATTGTATATATATGACACCAAAAAACTCAAAGAAGCAATCTATGCACTTCAGGATCAAACAAAGAGAAATGACTTTGACTTCATATGGACCTTTTCCTTTTCTCTGAACTTCTCATTTGAGAATTTTCATATCTACTCCAAGTTCCTCTATAGGAGAATATTAGGCTAAGAGCAACATCTGATGATAATTACCCTGGCAACCATGTGCTCCAGGGATTGGAGCAAAGAGAGGCTAGAGACAGTGAAAATAATAGAAAAAAAAATGGCTACAGGAAATAAAGAACCAAGAACTAGGATAGCTGTAATAAAAAAAAGACAAATAATAATACGACTTCCCAGGATTGGGTAGTTGGCTTTGACAACAGGATAGCAGGACACATGGAAACAAGGAACCAAGATGTCTGAGGAGCATTTCAGGATGTATTGATGGCAGGCAGACTACTGCAGAGACCAGGGGGTCTGCCCGGACATGATTCCAGAACCCTCAGGGGCCTGGGATGCCCTGCTTAACAGTCTGAAGTAGTGAACCAGATGACCCCCATTGGCCATTTTGGCTCCACAGTGAGTTTAACAAGGAGAAATAAAGGTCTCCAAATCACCCCAATATTAGCCCCTCTCTTTCTACCTGTGGAAGCTGGTCTCTAACGATGGCTCCCTAATGAACCATATTTCCCAATATTCACATCCTCATTTAATCCACAATAGGCATGACATCAGGTAAAAAGTACAACTCTTCTGAAGCCACCATGATGTGAGGAAGCCCAAGCTACCCACACAAAGAGGTCATCTGTAGAGAGAGGTTCCCAACCAGCCAACTTGTCCCAGCCATCTCAGTCTGGGCACTGGGCATGAGAGAGAAAATGCTGTCTTGAGTGTCCAGCCTAGGTGAGATTTCAGATGACTCTAGTCCTAGGTGACATCTGACTGCTGAGCCCTGTAAACCCTCAGAACTGTGAAAGAGCATGATAAATTATTCTGAGTGTCTAAGTTTGGGGGTAGTTTATTACACAGAAAGAATTAACTGAAACATTAACTCAAGAAGCCACATAAGGCCACCCTCTCTGCAGACACTGGGACCACTTCACTGGATTGGAGTAAGAGGGGAGTGTCACCCCTGCCCCTAGCCCCCACTGGCTTTATTAGTTCTGCCAGATGTGGATACCAAGGGTACCAGCCTCTCCTCACTTTACTGTTGCCCATGGAAGTCAGAGAGGTTCCAAACAACTCTTCTGGGTATGGAGCCCTGGAGCCTCCTGGGGTTGTCTGCTGCTGACTGCTAGTTTCTCTGGTAGCACCCAGTGATATGGGGAATGCCCAGGGCTCTGCCATTTGTCTCCTGGCTAAATCTCCCTTTCTCCACACCGGAGCTCTGAAATTTCCTGCTGCTGTCCATTCCAGGCATGGTGAGGCTTCCCCAAGGGAACCTGGGAAGGATCTAGAAAGGGCAGGGGCTCAAGGAATCCATGCCAGCAGACCCCCAGGTCATACTGGAACCCGCCATGTGCGGTGGCTCTCCCTGGTGTTGATTTAGGGCTCTGTGTATTCTATATTTTATGACTCGTGGCCCAGGGCAGAAGCTGTAAGTAGTGTTTATGCTGGCAACAGGGGGCAGCACTTCCTGGGCTTCCTTCCTGGGGAGGGAAATCATGTGTCAGGGGTTTAATTGTTCTGTACGGTGTCAGTTTTCTCCTCCTCCTCCTCCTCCTCCTCTTATATCAGGGTTGAAACAGAGCTTGATCCTTGGGGTAAAATTCCGTTCTTACCCCCATGCCCAGCCCTTTTGTAAGACACACAAGCTCACTCCATAGATGAAGCGCTTTAACCCCATCATGGGCACTGTGTGGTTTTTCACGGAAGTGACCAGTGTGCTCCCTGAGTTTGAGGGCCAGGGCTCCATAACAGTACTAG
Organism: Macaca fascicularis; assembly: GCF_037993035.2. Taxonomy (NCBI): domain Eukaryota; kingdom Metazoa; phylum Chordata; class Mammalia; order Primates; family Cercopithecidae; genus Macaca; species Macaca fascicularis. The sequence continues at coordinate 56,997,591 of NC_088383.1, read as the reverse complement.
GATGTGACAGTTAGACAGGGGTCAGCATGGACATTGCTGGTGTTTGGGCCCATAGTTTCCAGACTGGCTGGCACATTCAGGGCACTCCAGCCAGTGTTACTGATGGTCCGCACCTGTGTTGAGTGTAATACTAGCCAAGACCACCCCTAGATGGTTCAGAATTGGAGGAGGTAGGGTAGGGGCTTGGGCAGGGAATGGTAAGTACAGTTTATTAATGAAACCTGTTTTAAAATATCCACTCACTCATTAAATACAACACACACACACACACACACTCCTGAATGATTTTAGTACATTTAGTACATTTAGGCAAAACAGGATTACTTTTCATGTTTCAAAAGCTGAAGATTGGGGCAGTTGTGGTTCCACACATAACTGCAGTCTCCAGGCTTGCCTTGGGTTAGGGATCTGACCAGCAGCTCACCCTTGACCTGTGCTCCCCTTGGACCAGTGGCCTGAAAAGGAGCCACCCAGTGACAGCCAGCAAGGAGGCCATGGGGCCAGCTGGAATTGGCCTCCTTGTCTGCCCCCAGGCCATTCCCAGAGCCCACTCTGCACCTTCCAGAAACGTTTTGCTTTCTCCAACTCCTTTCCTTGCTCCCTAGTCCTGGCTCCAATTTCACACTAAGGATGGGAGAACGGAGTCACATGGGAGTGAGGCCATTTAACTGCACATTCAGCAAACAGCAAGAGATCCAGGTCAGAACCCAGGAGGAGATCTGTTGCCCAGAGGCATGAAGAGGGCTTGGGGATGCTGGCAAAGCCTGGGACAGGAGCACATTAATACATGGAGGGTGTCACCTGCGAGGATGGGTAGACTTGAGCTGGGACAAATGGCAGATGACTTGTGTCATGTGAGCAAAGTCACTTGACTGCTTCAAACCTGTCTCTTCACCTTTAATACAGGTACGTAAAGAATACTCCGCTTCTCACTAACCTCTTGCTTACTTGCTGACAAATCATATAGATGTGAAAAATGTTTTATGAAGTGCATTTGGGAAATAGCCTCACAATTATCACTGCTGCCAACAGCAATACCTGATAGGGATTGAAGAAAACCCTCATCCCTGCCTTCCACACTCTACCTGGAAAGTCCAGCAAGAGACAGATGCCAGGTGCTGCCCTCTTGTCCTTGCCCCGCCCCCCCGGAAAGGTACAACTAACTCCTCATGTCAAATGGTGGCATCTAATCTTCGCCCCCTTAAAAATGGGCTGACCTCATTAACTTCCTGGCTACTACAGTGCGATGGAAGTAATATTCTAGGACGTCTGAGGCTGGGTTAAAAGAAGCCTTATAGCTTCCACCTGGGCCTCTTGCCAGCTCACTCTTGGGATGTTCTCTGAGCCTCTTGCTTCCATGCTGTGGGAACCCCAAGCCACACTGAGAGACCACAGATAGGTGTTAACATGCCAGCTGAGTGTCCAGCCAAAGGACAGCATCAGCAGCCAGCTGTATCCTGCCTAGCAGAGCCCTCACATGCTGTAGCCCAGGCACCCTATGACTGCTACTGTATGAGGACTCTCAACACGAACCACCCAGCTGAGCCCAGTCAACACAAAACATAACCAGGAAAAATAATCATAAGTTGTTTCTTCAAGCCACTAAGTTTTGAAGTGGAATGTTTAACTGAAACAGCTCTTCATAGACCTACAGGCACCTGAACCCCCTTGTTCTCCTGCCTGAGACCCTACACTCTGAACATCTTCGTCTTCTTCCTAGTGTGGCCTTCTGTCATCCTGTCCCTTGGTATCATCATTCCCTACTTTCTGCTGTTCCCACAAATAAGCCCAGGGTCACTCTCAACTTAAGGCTCTTCCTACAGGTTCCCTACAGGGACAAAGAAGAGACAACAGAGTGACAAACACAGGAAAGTGACTTTAGGTGGGGCCCTGCACATACCATTCTTAGACTGAGGTGGTGACTTCCTCTTTAGAGGACACCAGGAGAAGCACCTGAAGACTTGCAAACCAAACTCTGAGCTCTATCTCATCTTCACCCGCCAAATCCTTGCCCCAGAGGCATATACTTGGGCAGTGTGGGTGAGATCCCTGTGAAGCTCTGTCGGGAGGTCAGCAGCTTTCTAGCCTCCCACGTCCTTCCTCCAGCCAGGGGACCATAGTGCTTGTCCCCTCTGCCACATCTTCTCAGCTTTGACCTTCATTGCCCTGTCCCAGGCCAATGGACAAAGTGATGCCATTCAGAGGAAGGACTCTGTCAATGAGCTTTCCGGCTCCAAGAACCACAGGTCCCAGGGCTTATCAGCCCCTTTACAGTGGGAGCATGCCTGTCAAACATTCCAGGCACAGGCGGCGCTGGGCTGAAAGGTGAGCTGCTTGCTTAAGGGAGGTGGGTGGTCTCCAGCAGGACTTTCAGATTAACCTAAGCCCTCACTCTGAAAATACCAAGGTGGGGAGCTTAGGGCACCAATCAAGATAAGAACAAGCCAGGCGTGAGGTCCCCTTTGATTCAGGATCCTCTAGGGCAAGGAGGAGGGAAGGGGAAGGAGGGTAGAATTCTTTCTGGCTCCATCCAGAGACCAGTGAGGCAGGATTTCTTGGGGCAAGAAAGAAACAGAGGTCTCCCACAGCCCCTGCATAACATTTCTCAGGAGAATGTTTTGGAAGTCCCTGCATTGTCCCACAGGCCGTCAAGCCTCCCATTTCTGGGAGCTGCAGAAAAGTTTGGCCTTAATGCTGGACTCTCAGCTGGGAAAGCTCAGAACCTGCTTTCCTTGACTTCCCACAAGGCTCTAACTAGCCTCTGCACACAGGCCTCCTTTCTTCTGAGAAACAAAATTTTGGTCTTCCTTGGGTCCCCCAGAAAAAGCCACTTCTAGAAAAGCACTTTGCGGGTTTTGCTGGGGTGAAAGGTCTCGCTAGAAGTCTCTGACACATAGGAAAACTTACATATTGGGGCTTTAGGGGCTTCAAAATATAACATACCTCTTAGGCATCCATCCATTAGGAGGGACAAGCAGGAGCCCTACTTATGGGTGGCAAGATGCCATCTTTGTTCTGGCAAAGGTGATTAGAGAATGCGGCATTAGATGTGCAGCTATACAGACCTGCCGGGTAAACATATCTCCTCCTCCAATCCCACATGGCCAAGAGTGTTCTCTGCAGGGTAAGGGATCCCGACATGGGACAGAAATCTGAGCACAGCCTGGTAATTTGGTTCTGAGCCACATGGAGCTCAGGATTCCTCAGCCACAGGATGCCAGTGAGATTTGGGGCACACAGAGGCCTCAGAGTTTACTGGGGGGATTCCTTTTCTATAGAGACATGGAGTCGGAGGAAGGAGGGTCTCCCCACCAGCAAGCAAATAACAAGTCCAGGAAAACCAGACCATTGCAGGGAACTCAGCTTGCTAGGTTTTCAATGTCTTCTCACACCTTCAGGATTGACAAGATGCAGGAGTGGAAGGACCACGACCCTGGGGACCCCAGGTGCGGCAAATGGCTTCCTAAAACCCCAGCTTTTGCATCTGTAATGAGCAGTGACAGCTCCCACCTCATGAGAATGCCGTGCAGTAGTGAAGCTGAGTAACCAGCTATTCCAGTTTGAGTGTCCCAGAAAACTCCTCCATTGTGGACAAACTGAGAAGCTGACTCTCCCACTGGAGGCACCAGGTACAAGGTAGGTGCTCAGGAATTGTTTCCCTCCTTCTGACTCACACTTCTCTTCTGAGAGTGAAAGTGGGAGTATTCTTCAAGCAAGAAGCTGAGACAGCCCTTCACTTTTCCTGGGGAGGGGAAGAGAGCAGGGCCTTTGGACTTAGAGGCCCCTCTGGAGCCTGGAATAGACAGACTTGCATTTCAGAGGAAACTTCCCATGGCATCGCCCCAGGATCAGTCAAAAGGAATCAGCCTCTGGCACACAGCTAAGCGTGTGTCTCTGAGAAAATGTCTGGGTTCCTTTGGAAGGTGCCAGGGACCAGCGAGGGAGCATGGGCATGGGACTCTGATTAACCACATCGCCCTCCCAGCCGCTGGCCCCACATGCCCCAAGCCCACCTCTCTGCCACTTGCAGCGAAGTGCAGCCCCAGAACCCACACCCACCCTCTGTGTGGCCACAGCCACGGGTGTCCATGAAGCCAGAATGTCTTCGGAAAATGGGAAGTGCAACTGGGAAGTCTGCGTCTGAATTTGAACCCAGGCCCTGCCTCCTTTCAAGCCCATTTTCTAGATTGTTACATCCCACTTCTCCCTGCGGGCCATGTTCTACTAAGCCTGTGCTGCTTCTCCCACCTGAGGGTGGCCTGAGTTTCTGGTTCCACAGCAAGCAAGTGGGGCCTGCCCTGCCTCTCCCGCCTCAGTCCCACAGAGCTCAACAGGGTGGCAGGTGGGGTTGATTCTCTGATCAGGGTAAAAAGTGGAAGGGAATAGGGAGAGTGGCAAACTTAGCCCAGGCCAAAGCCAGGGACTCTGTGCAGGAGTTGAAAACGTGGGTTTCCTAGCCACTCTGCTCTAGCAACTCCTAGAAAGGAGGCCCTACTGGGCCCCAGAGAAGAAACTTAAAATCAGAAGGAGCCTCCTAGTGTGTCACAGCCAGCTTTCTGCCTCCAGGAAAGCCACAGCCAAGGGCAGGCAAGACACTTAGGCCTCTGTTGACTTACAGGCCCCCGGGGAGTGGGTTGCACCATCTTGTGCAAGCCAGTCTCAGCCTCTCGTCACTGGTAATGAAGCAAAGTGACAAAGTGGCCCTTCTTCCTAGCACAGCCATCCTCCTCCCTAGAGTCTCCAGGGAGCCAGGGAGCCAGGGAACCTGCAGGCCTTGGCCGGCCAAGCCCCGGTGTGCTCCAGACAGGGCACTGCTTGGCCACCCAGGAGGCTCTCGTATGTAGTGGACACTTCTGGTATGAGGCCCAGCATCTGCTTCACAGCTGGTTTATGGCTTCGGATCAGGCTCAATAAAAACCCAGACGGCATCTCACCAGTGTGGCACCTGAAGGAGGAATGTGCTTCTCGGGACCCTCAGAAGGTTGTTCTGACATTGGCCACAGGCAGAGACAGACAAGAGCAGAGGGGCTCACTCAGCCCTGGGCCCCACCCAGAGACCCCTGACCAGAAATTTGGAAATCCCTGCCCCACAGACTAACCCTTGCCTTTGACACTTGAATTCTGGTCCAGTTTTCTTCCTCGGCTTCTCATTATAGCAATAGTTTATGATTCTGCACTGCAGCTCTGTAATGCCTACAACATGCCTTCATGTCCTCCCCACCACTCTGTGAAAAATGCATTAGCATTCCAGATTAACAGAGGAGAAAACCGAAGCAGGTCAGCGGGACTCCAGCCTGCCTTGTGCTTCAGGACAAGGGCAGGTCTGTAAGACCACCACGTGGAGACCACCATGGGCTTCTGGTCCAGGAAAAAAGGCGAGGCTCCCTCCTGACCCCACCCCATGCATGAAGATGAGGTGGGGAAGTTTCCAGAACAATGCGGTTGTGTCATGCAGGGGCCGGCTGACGTGCCTGAAGCTGGGGGGCTGGGCCTGCCCCTCCTACACGTGGGGTACTAGCTCTTCGGGGGGGCTTCAGCTGCCACTCATTTTCTCATCCAAATGGGAATGGTCTGGATTAATGTCTGGCCCAAGTGAATAACCGCTTAGACTCAGACCCGGGATGGATATGTTTCTCTATCTCTTTGAGTGTTGAGTCCAAACCCTGGCCTCCAACCCACTCACCTCTGGGTGGCCTTAGAACTCCCTGACTGCTGAGCCTGTTTTCTCCTGGAAAGTGGAGAACACAGAGGTGCCGTGGGATTCAGTGAGAGGCGGGTGTGAAAACACCCGAGGTGTTCTGGGCACAAGTTCACCTGGCAGGTGCCTGTCCCTGTGCCCTCCGGGCAGGGGTGGTTGGCAGTAGGGAGAGGCTCAGCAGCTGGAGCACAGGATGGGCCAGTACTGCAGTGGGCCTGGGCTGCCTCTGACCCAGAGCCCTGGCCTCCTCCACTCACAGTCATGTCCCAGGGTGCCCACCAGCCCCAGCCTCCTGGGGAAAAACATGCTGCTGAGGCTTCTGAGCACAGTGCAGACCTGCTGAGGCACAACCAACCAGCAGCACTGCAGAGCTGGTGCTTTGGCAGGAGGGAGGTCTGGCTGCAGCTTAGACAGTGCAGATGTCATTGGAAACAGATGCCCAGACCACAGTGTCTCTTCCCATTCCCACCAGGCTCCCTGGACCTTTTCAAGAATCCCCTAGGACAATGTAAGCCCGATGGGACATGAATGATTCTTGGAGATGGCCCTGCAGCTTGAGCGTCAGCCCCAGGACCCCCACACCCATTGCACCACAGCCTCACCCATTATGCGGGGTCTTCCTCCTATTGCCAGGCTGTGTGACACCAAAGCACATTTCTTAACTGCTCTGTGTCTCAGTGCTCCTCATAAATGGAGATAATAATAGCATCAACATCATGAGGATGAAGCTGTGTGGATGAAGCAAAGGGATTAACGTGGAGTGTTCAAAACAGCTCCTCCCGCACCAGGTAAACCAGTACCCAACCCTGAGCCACGAGTAATGGTATTGTCTCCCTTGCCATCGGCCTGACTTTCACCTCATCTTCATTGATGAGCCTGTGCTCTGTGCCAGGCAGTGCCAGGCGAGGGGATAACTGGGCTCAGACCCTCCTAGCTGTGAGAAGACCTGCAGTACAGGCCATGTTCTGCTGTGGGTGCCTCAACGTGGGGCCAAGGCACAAGTAAGGTACATGAGCTGGGAGTTGAAGGCTGAGGCAGCTTCTGCAAGGCTGAATTTGTCTTAAAGCTGCACCACCTCCTAGGATTTTGCCCCTCCAAAAAGTGAAGCTATACAGTTGCAAAGGCAGACCTCCCAAATGGTGGCATTTTAGGTTTTGGAGGACAGGGAGGAGAGGCCCTGGGGTCAAGACTTCCTCCTGGCCCAACTTACACTGCACTCTTCAGGGACTCAGACCCATGTGGAGATGACCCTGGGGCTGAGACCCTGGGACAGAGCCTCCTAGGTTTCCCCCAAACTCTCACATCCTGCCTGTGTTTGGCGGGGGAGCTGGGCTGAGGCCCAGAACTCATCCACCCTGACTCTCTTCCCAAGTCCAGTCCCCAGGCCTAGCAGGCCCACAGAGGGATGTCAAGTGTCCCCCACTACCCACTGCCCACAACTGCCCCTCCATGCACATGCACACACCCATGCACACACTATCCCATGCTTTTCTACCTCAAATGCACCTTTGAGCAGGCATCCCTGAGAATCCTGCAACTGTGGTGTCAACCAGAGCATGCCTCAGGCAGACTAGGTGGTAAAGGAGGCTCTAGATCACCCGGCCTCCTCACTCCCTCTCCAGAAGGCAGGCATATGGTCCCCATTGAGGATGCAGCTCTCTGTGTTCTGGCCTAGCCATCACCTTCCTACTTTGAAGACTAACCTGGCTGCTGGGCTTGGTGACAGCTGCATGCCAGGTGCTGAAGCCGCATTGGCCCCAGCCCTGCCAGGCTGCCCCAGCTGGGTTCTATGGGCAGCAGAGGGTGAGATAGAGTTAAGAGTGCAAATGGTGTCTTGGGAGTACCACGCAGGAAGGAAAGGCGGGGAGTGGAACTGGGCAGGGAGTGGCCAGGCTGGGATGCAGCTGAGATAAGGTCTCTGCCAGACCCAGAGAGCTCAGCAGCAGGGATTTGCCATTAGGAGAGGCCATGCTGGACAGGAACAGCTATGCCCTTGTACCACCACTCTGCTCAGTCAATGACAGGGGGCTGCCCCAGGAGGAGTGGCGTTGGTTAGGAAACACCCAGAGGTTAGCCCTCATCCAACCATACCTCGCATCTGGGCAGCAGAAAGTACTTTCTTACAGGGTCCTAGGCAGTGAGTCTCTGTGCCTGCCATGTGGGTCTTACAGGAAAGGCAAGATGCGGTTACAATGATAGTGCCTCGTACCCAGGGGCTGGTGCCCCAGGGCCCTATGGAGATGTGGGACACACCTGCCCTGGAAGATCAGGGATAGGGCTTAGCAGTGGATGAGAGGCACCCAGCAGTGGAGGAGGAGGGCACTTCCTGGCCAGGGATCTGCACAGGAAGGGTCAGGAGATGGTGGCCAGTCATGGCAACACCCTCGACTGTGGCTGCAGGACTGAAGCCCAGACCCTGGCCTTTTACAGACACTGCCAGGAGCTTTCTTGTTCTGTCATTTCTCTTCTGTCTGAAACCATAAGAGCCTGGTGCCGTCCTAAGTTCACTTCCTCTCTATCCGCATCATCTCTATTTGGAATGTGGAACCAGAACACACTAGCCCCACAGAGGGGCTCTTGTTTCTTGAAACATCCCTGGCCTTTTCTGCCCAGCCCGGGGTGCTCATTATGCAGGCGGGGATGGCGACGGGGCGAGTTACCAACTAAACCCAAACCACCCTGGTCATGCACAGCAGGAGGAGCTGTTGTTTTTGGACTCAGGAGCTAGCTCAAAAGCCAGGGGTGATTTTGGTCATATGCAGCTGTCGCAGGCCCACGTACTCCAGTTCTGCAGGCCCAGTTCAGCGAGCCAAGGGCTTGAGCTTCGGCCTGAGGGGCAGAGGAAGGCAGGGCTGGGAGGACCGGCCTCCCCGGGCCTATGCAGTGCCCTGGATGGCACTGCCCTTGGCTGCTTTAGGAAGGAGGGACCTGAGGGGGTGCACCCAGCCCCTCAGAGAAAATCCTCATCTCCTTCTCCCAGAGTGGTGTTGGGCCCAGGCCTGGCCCCAGACTGAGGGTGGGAACAGTTCAGTCCTGAGATCCACCCGTGACAGGCACGACCTGGTTGCTTTGCTGCTACTGCTTCTCTCCCCTCTACTCTAATTCGATTCCCTTGGTAGCCCACAAAGTTGGAGCAAGAGTTATTTTCAAATAAGAATCTCTTGTTTACCAAGTAGAAGCTTCCATTCCATTAGAAAAAAATATAGGGCTCCTTCCATCAAATTTCCACTGGAAACCTGGCCTCTATTTTGAAACAAAAGCATCTTAAGAAACTGGGTCCCCTGACTCTCTCCCGGCTCTGCCCCATCTCAGCAGGCTGGCACAGGTCCCCAGCAGCCCCTCACACACTGCTGTATGGGCACTACTCCCGGGGGCTTGTCAATGTGTGCATTTGGTTCAGGAGCTTGGGGAGCTGAGACCCTGCAGATCTAACAAGCTCTCAGCTAACAAGCCAAGATCTACCAAGCTCTCGGTTAAATCAACAAGCTCTTGGGCAACTGCCTACGATGCTGCTTCACAGGCTGCACCGTCACAGGAACCTCCTCAGAACTGCTGTGCAAAGGGTCAACTGCCCAGACCCTCAGAGGCCAATGTCTTCATGGTGCTCCTGGTGGAGCCACCAGCTGCTCCCAGCCTGGCTGCCACACAGAGAGTACGGCAGGTAGCACATGATGGAAAGGGCCACCCACCTCCAGGCTTCACCAGACCACAGAGGACTCCAGGTTGGCAAGGTGAGCCAGGGAGAAGAGAGGATGAGCAATGACAGGGCCAGAGAAAATCCAACATCTAAGCTACCAGCAGAGAAAAGGTGCCTGCAAAGGAAATGGAGAAGAAGCATGCTGGGAAATGTAGGGAGTACGTGCAAGGGACATGTCGCTGTGGAAACCAAGGAGGAAGTGGTTCACACTCCAGTGTTGCAGAGAATCCATGAGAGCTTAATGCTGGGAGATGCTCCTTGGGTTGAGTTCAGCCACAAGGGACTCGATCACTGGGCTGCAGTGGCTCATTGGCAAAATGGGGCAGAAGCCAGTGAGCAAAGGAAGGGGCTGGGCATGAGAGAATGGGGGCAAACTTGGGCTCATTTTTGTTTGTTTGTTTGTTTGTTTGTTTGTTTGTTTGTTTTTAAGAAGGAAGAGTAAGGCAGGAACCAGCAACAAAAAGGGGTAAAGAGGATGACAGGAGCAAAAATGTGCCACCAAAGCCCCAGCAAGCAGTCCTTAAGGGCAAGGGAACAGGGAGCTGTCTTGAGGTTGACAGATGGGTGGAAGAGAGAGCGTCCGCTGCTCCCACCATGGCTTCGGGCTGGAGGCAAGACAATGCTGAGAGTGAAAGAGGAGCGTGAGTTCTGATAGTTCTGGTTCTAGGCACACACCAGTGGTCTGATGTTCTTCAGCAGCACCGACAGGCCAGATATCAGTGCTGAGAAAGGGGTGGATGGACTAATTCATGGCTGGGGTGTTGCTGGGGCCTAAAGCAAAGGAAAGTAAAGCAGGAGAGACCTGCGGGAGAGCGGCTGCAGTGGTGATCTATGGAGTCTAAGCAAGAGACAAGCAGGTGAAGGCAGTGGGGAGCCAAGAGGTGGGGAGAAAGCAGAGAGAGTGATGGTCTGGGAGATTCAAAGCTGTGTGCCCCAAGTAACAGATTGAGACGGTTAGAAGGGAGGAATTTCTTGAGTAAGAACTAATACTTTTTTCTGGATGATGGCAAAAGTGGGTAGCAGAGAAGGAAGCACAATCATTAGAAGTGATCAAGCAAGAGATCACTGAAGGGACTTAAGTCCCAGAGGTCAGAGCAATCACTCCCAAAGGTGGCCACCTAGGATAATGACTATTTAAGAACTGAGCTCAGTGGAGCTCATGACCCTGTTCCTGGGATGTGAACCCATTTTAAAAAAATCACATTCTAACTTCAGCACTCTCCTGTATTGATGGATAGCCAGACATGTGGTGGTGACATCTGAGACTAGTCCTCCACTAATAGGGAGAGACCCAGAGCTGGTCGCCATAGCCAGATGCAAGGCACTATGGCCTCTAGAAGATGCTCCAGAGTGGCAGCTTCACCTTCCCAGGGCAGAAGCTGTCTCTGAGGGCTGGCCTTGTCTGCCCCAATGACCCAGCAATGAGGCAGATGCCGCCAGCACACCCAGGGTGAATGTGAGCTGAGACGTCATGCAGGGCTTCAGAGCAAAACAGAAAATGCCACACAGGTGAGTACAGCCCCCACGAAGGGAGGGATTCCTGTACTTTTTTCTGCTGAAGATTCTAATAATTTATGTCTCCTAAATTCACCTTCGGTGGCACCATTAGGTCCTATTCAACTACACGAGTGTTACACATATTATTTTATAACTTTGTAACAATGCTGAACATGAAAAATGTGAACCAGTTTACATGTATCTCTATGTGGACACCTTTGTTTATCTAACTAGCAAAAGACATCGGTTTATTGATTTATCCTTTCTCTAAACATGCCCATTATAGTAGGACAACTCAATATCCACAAGCAAAGAGTTCATTTGTACTCCTATCTCATGCCGTATTCAAAAATCAACTCAAAATCTGTCAACACCTAAATATAAGAGCTAAAACTACTAAAATCTTAGAAGAAAATATAAGAATATATAACAATCATAGTTTTGGCAAAGGATTCTTAGATATGACACCAAATAAATGAGTGACAAAAGAAAAATTAGATAAATTGGACTTTATCAAAACTTAAAACATCTGTGCATCGAAGGACATTATCAAGGATAGGAAAAGGCAAGCTATGGAATGGGAGCAAATACTTGCAAATAATACATCTGATAGAGGCCTAGCATCCATAATGTATAAAGAATTCTTTTAACTTAATAATAAAAAATTAAAAATAGGCAAATTTCTGAATAGACATTCTCCAAGGAAGCTATATAAATGGCCAATAAGTAAATGAAAAGGTGACTGATATTGTTAGTCATTGGGGAAATGCAACTTAAAACTATGAGATACTGCTTCATACTCACCAGGATGGCTTAAGTTGAAGAGACCAATAATAACAAGTGTTGGTGAAAAAGTGAAGAAGTTGAAACCCACATATGCTGCTGGGGGAAATGTAAAACTGTGCAGCCATTTTGGAGAACAGTTTGTCAGTACCTCAAAAAGTTAAAAGTAGAGTTACCATATGATATCGCAATTCCACTCCTAGGCATATATCTAAGAGAAATAAGAATATCCATCCACACAAAACCTAGTATATAAATATTTATAGCAGTATTTTTCATGAATAACAACCTAAAAATCCATCAAAGGATGAAAGCATGCACAATTTGGCTAATCCATAAGATGGAATCGTATTCAGCTATAAAAAAGGAAAAATCTTGAAAAGGTTCATGGGTGGACCAAGAAAACTAAGTGCTAAGTGCTATTATGCTGTAAGATGACAGACAAAAAAGTCACATGTTGTGTTTATTTTTATGTGATATATCTAGAATAAGTAGAACCACTGGGATGGGAAGCAGATTAGAGGTTACCAGGGCATGACAGGAAGTGAGATAGGGAATGATTACTTAGTTAATACAGGGGTTTTGTAGGGTGAGGAAGAAGTTTTGAAACTAGACAGCTGGGGGTAGCACAGTGTTGAGAACACATTAAATATTATCACTGAAATATGCTCTTCAAAACAGTTGATTATATGTCACGTGAATTTCATCTTAATTTTTAAAACAGAATTTTTAGATTATGCTTAAAAGAGGAAGCAGGAACTTTTAAGTTAATTACAGTATCACAGTTGTCTCCAACGCTCAGGTTTCGTCAAATTGGGTGGCTGCAAACTAATGCATGGTGTCTATGCCAACTGGAAAATTCCAGATCCCTCAAAGGTATTTATTGAATATGATAACTAAACAAAGTGAGTGGTGGGGGGACCCACAGGGGAGAGAGTGGGCAATCATAGGAGGCAAATCTCCTCTAGCTTAAGTTTAGTGATTCTTTGGAGGGCATGTAACACGAGAGAGCAAAGACTCATGCCCTTTCCTATGAATTTGCGAAGGGACCCAGGTGTACCTGAGCTCTCAGAGACTTTGACTGCTGGGTAGAAGGACACTGGGTACTCAGGAATTTGTTATGGCTCCAGCTCAGGGAAGGGTGGTAGATGTCAGATGGCCAGCGCTCTTCTGCCACCCCACCTAAGAACATACATATCTGGGCACACCCCTGCCCTCTGTGGCATCTGGGACAGGGAAGATGTCACCGCTTATGCTTGTTCTGCATAGCTGCTGTTCAGCAGCTTTCATCCTGCTGGCCGAGGCCCATGCCCTGTCTCTCTTAGCACCTCCTGGCCCAGGTCTGCAGAAGTCACTGCACAGTGGACAGGACTCGCCCTTTCCAGGTTCTCTCCATGCCTTCAGCATCAATGCCTCCAAGGAGGAAAGCATGATCACACAGCAGCCCAGAACAGCCAAGCAGAGGCTGTGGGCAGTGTGGAGAGGGGCTGCATGGGGATGGACAGCAGGAGAGGTGGAAAGGGACATCACAGCTTGTGCTACCACCTGGTCAATTCCCAGCTGAAGGCAGGAGACTCTGGCTGCAAGCAAAGAAGTTCAAGGCAGGCTCTGGTCATTTCTCCAGGGCAAACGGGTGAGTGAAGCCTCAAATCTGTGCCCCAGCAGGCTCTACCCAGCCTAGAGTTGACCTCATTCAGCTCTGACGGGGCCGTAGCCCCAGGGTTTAGAGGAGAGCACCAAGGACAAGATAGCAAGGGGACTCAGAGAGTGGAAGGGGCTGGGACTGACATCTTATGTTTCCTTAAATTGAGCCCTTTTTGTCTCCTTGCCTGAATAAAACATATTCTCCTCATTAATGTTCAGTTCACTAAAGATGAAGCCCCTTAGAAACTCCAGCTCAGGGAGGGGTGGCATGTGGCTCCCCAAATTGTAAAGCCCTCAGCCTTTAGAACCAAAAGTCTCTGTAAGATCTCGTCTCATTCTTCATATGGGGGAAATGAGGCACAGAAGGAAGAAATGAGCTGACAACAAAAATAAGATCAGAACTTTGTGTTTTGTCAACCAGGCCACTTCATATTTATTGATACACGTGTCATGGCCTCAAAGTCAGGAGAAACAAAGGACGCTGGTTGGAAGGAGCGAGGTCTCGGGATGGTGGATGAGAGAGAAGCAATGTCAGGAGAATGCCTAAACTCCTACAAAAGGACATGATCCCCATGTGCGTGCCCCCATGCCCCTCCCCACCACGTGTAATGACAGGGCTTGGGGTAGGAACTGGAGCAGTGCATGAAGAGGGACTCAGCACACCGAGTGCAGGCTCTTGGTCTGTGCATTGCCATAGGCATTGGTGCGATGAGCTGCTGGACTCACGTAGGCCCCTGACTCCAACTCCTCGTCACCTGGGAAGAGGCAGGCCAGCAGTGTAGGGCCACGGGGAAGCATAAAAAGGGTGACATCGAAGGCTGTGCTGAGCCACCGTCGCCAACCAGCCTCACACTGCTGGTTATCCCAGAGGCTTGGAGCAGGGCTAGAGGGATGAAGCGGGCCTGGACTGCATCCTTAGGGAGACAGAAGCTGTCGTCGATATGGCCGTTCCCTTGTCCCCTCCCTCCTGCTCCTACAGCAAGCATACCAGAGCTGACTCCTCTCCACATCGCAGCATGGAGGTGTGGAACCACCCCACAGACACCCTGCACCTCCCAGGTCTGGGCAGAGAGCAGCCAGCTGGCCACCGAGGTGTTTTTCCATGCGGCTGGGGGCCCGCTGCGGCTGCTCTGGCCGGGTGGTGACTCACAGCTGGCAGGACTCTGGCCCAGCGATATTTTGAGATCCGGCTCCATGATGGACTGATGTGACAGCTTTGTTCTCTCGGGCCCTTTTGATTTGTGAATCCCCCTTTGTGGTTTGCTAGGGATGCTCAGACCCTGCTGTTTCTGGGCTCCAGCGACCGCTCGCTCAGCTGGGCAGGCGGGACCGGCTACAGCGGGGGTGGCAGACAGCAAGTGGGAGCAACAGGGCTCAGTGAGGACTGAGCCGCCACCGGCCTGGGCAGCTAGAGCTGCACTTCCAGGCTGTGTTGGACTGACTGGGTGGTCGTGGAAGAATGATAAGTGCCTGCTCAGAGCCAGCTATGCATGGCCAGATCGCAAACCACAGGGCTGCACAAGAGCTGCCCTGCTGGGCCTGGGCCTCAGCCCAGAGCTCTCTAGATCATCTGGGGAGGTGTGGGGGTGGACCCGGAGGCTTCTGGAGACTTGCAAGGCAACCAGCCCTTGGGAAAGAGCACTTTGGGGCCTGGGACGGCCGGGCTAGCTGGAAGACTCAGAGCCGGTCAGACGGGGTCTGTGGGACCTCATTTGTGGCACCTGCATTGAAGGCAGGCAGGGATACAGAGGAGTAAGGGCTTCAGAGCTAGAGACAACTAACTGGGTTCAAATCCCAGCTCTGCTCTGGCCAGGGCTGGGGCTGTGGGCAGCTTATTTGACTTCTAATTCCTCACTGGGAAAATAGAATCATAACACCCATCTCTCCAAGCTTTGAAAGGTTTCATGTGAGCATTAATACACACAGATGTGCTCAGAATTCCATCTGTGCAGAAAATGTAGTCCTCTACCCCTCTCTCTTACTCACACACACACACACCAATCCTCCAGCTGTCTGCCTCCTCTGTGGTCCCTGGGGTAGGAATGACTTGTTCTCAGTTTCTTTCTCGCCAGGTATCCCTCCATACTCAGTTCCATGGATTCTTCCCAAGATTGATGTGTTCTCAGATAAAGGTGAGCCAGTTTCCAGCCACCTGCCTGAGGGCAGCTGAATTCACACAGACACACACACACAGACATACAGACCCACACATACGCACACACACTGCTGACTCCCAACACTAGCTCAGCAAATAAAACAGGGCCTTTTTTGGTTGCTGAAAATTTCGTGGTCACAGATGCTCCTTCCAGTTAAACAGTGAGCTGCTACTGAACAAAGCTTCGTACAAAAGAGGGAAAATGCAGACCTCAAACCGAGTTTTGCTAAATGAAAGAAGGAGGAGATGGAAACTAAGGAGCTTTGCAGATCCAGCAAGATATGATGTGCCCCAGGGTTCCAGGGTCTCAGCCTCAAGGCCTCTACCACCCAGAGGAGACAGCACTAGAGTCTGTCCTTATGATGCAAGATCTGGGTTGGAAGAGGCCTTATGTGTCACCCTTCCCTAGCATCATGTGATGTAGGACATCCCCAGCAGCAGCTAGAGACACTTGCCTCAGGACCCAACCAGGGATGCAAACGCACTCCCCTTTGGGCAGCTCTCGGTGCCAGCAAGGCCTCTGACTGGTGAAAATCTGTAGCAACTGAACCCTATTCCGCTGCCTGGGCCATGCAATACAGATCTGCTTCCTGTTCCTCAAGACAAGATGAGGGCCCTTTACAGATTGCATGAGTCTTCTCATTCCCAGAATAAACCACGAACCATCAGCCCACTTTTCCTGGCAGGGAAGAGTCCCAAGAGTCCCATTCTCTTCTGCAGTAAAGGACAATGCATCACTTTACAACAGGATAAGATGGCCATGGGGAGCCTCTGGGGAGCCCATGCTGAAACCCCCCCCCGGGGCTACCCCACCTCAGCAACTGGGGTGCTCTCTCTGGTCCTGCCAAGGGCTGGGGGCTGGCCTGGTATCTGGGAGCCTTGTCTTCACTGCCCAATCATGGCAGCTTTGATCCCATGACTCTCAGCTTTTCCATCAGAATTCAGACAGCAGTAATAGTAACTGCTTGCTTGTAAAGTGCTTGGAGCTCAGAGGAGAAAAGGTGTCAGACAAGTATAAAATGTTACTACTGGCACAAGCCAGAGGATGGAATGGAAAATCCCAGCAGAAAGTGGGAACTCAGAGGAAGCCATTTGTCAGCTCCTCTGAACATATGGATACAGGAAAAGGGGCCTTCCTCTGGCAGCCAGGCACAGCCCGAGTCAGCCGGAGAGGCTGGGAGGAGATGCAGGTGAACAAGAAGTGTCCTGCCTTCTGACATCAACTACTGATTTAGCAGCCATGCCTTCTGCCTCAAGACCGGCTGTCCATTGCACACCTTAGGTGGTGCTGCCAGCAGATGGGCTCGGGTACCCAGAGCTCCAAGCATCCAGCTCAGCCCGCAGAAGCCTCCTGGAGAAGAGGACTGCAGGAACTAAACCACTGCAGCAGCCATCTGGAAGAACCAGCCCAATTCTCAAACAGGGGTGCACCAGGTAGAAGAGTCAGTCAGCATGTGGCCATGAAGACTGGGAAGGGTAGATGGAAGAGGCACTGAGCACTTAGATGATGCAATGAACTAAGGAAAACTTTTAAAACACTCTAATTGCTGTTCTCAGAAATTCAGGAAATGTGTATATTCATAAAGGAATCTCTGGCAATATATCTTCTTAGACATTATAAGTGTGACCCACAATTTCCTGTCCTCAAAGTGATCATCAGTAAATGAACTGAAAGATAAAGTCAAGGAAATCTGTCAGAACATAGGTTAGGAAGACAAGGAGAAAGAACTTCAGATTAAAGTGACTCATATATCTTGTTAGGATTAATGAAAAAATAAAACCATATAACATTTTAAAACATGAAGAATAATGAGAAAATCAGAAACACTGAGACAGAAAACATCATCACCTACTAATAAGTAAGACTGGCATCTCATTAATGAAACTTACTGTGACTACGTTGTTGAAATTCCAAAACCTAGAATTTGATAGTCTCACAATCACAGTGGGAGGTTTTAGCACCTACTGTAACTGCATCAGATCTATCTGGCTCAACTTTTATGAAACTAAGTTGTGAGCTGTTTTCAGGTTACCATGGGCCTGCAGATTGAAGGTGATGTAATCTCAGCATGCTCAGGTGAACCAAGTGGACAGCCATAGGAGGAACCTCAGGGCTAGGACTGAGGAACTGGGACTGAACTGAGAAGCAGACACCGCCTGGCAGAACCCAGGATCCAATCAGAGGAAGCTCTGGTATCACCCTGTGGGAAGATCCAGTCAGATCATGCCTCCTGGCATCACCTCATTGCAAGATCCAATCAGATCACACCACATTACGCTATGCTTATGAAGCCTGACCCAAACCTCTGCTCGAGGAGATAGGTTTGAGTGTTTACTCTTGCTTTCTTGTCCATTAACTAGCAATAAAGTTTTTCTTTTCCCAAAGTTGGTGCCATGGCATTGGCCTCTATGTGAATTGGGCACCAAGCACATTGATTGCTTGGTAACAATACCATGTTCCTAGATGGGAGGACTTAATGTTATTAGGATACCAATTACCCCAAAGTGAACATAAATATTAGATTTTTCTCCTTGACTCTTGACAGTGAAAACTTTTGTATGAAAAATTAAAGACTCCCACTGAGGATGTCGAATATGAAACTCGTACTGCAAAGAATCAGGGGATAGTTTAGAATTCACTCTAGTTATGGTGATGGTGGTGATAGTGGAGGAGCAAGTGGTGGAGGTGATGGTGGGATGGCAGCACCCAGCACCCAGAGTCTGGTGGAGACAATAATAGCAGAATCAGAACAGCCTCTTGGCAGCAAGAGTCCAGGGCAATGTCTCCAGTGGCACCATTTGGCTTGTTTTTGGCTCTCTGGCATCTGTCTATCCTGGCCTTTTGTCCAAGGGTTGTTTCTAAACACTGCAATCTCTTACTATGACATCCGTTATCATTCTAATAAGTCTCTTTGCTGCCTATGTTTAATAAAGTGGGTTTCTATTGCTTACAACCAAGAACCCTGGCACAATGAGTTTTCCAATCTTGAGTAAAGGAAGTATTTTTTAAGCAAGGCAGGAAACCAGAAATATTGTTTTAAAAGTAAAAGACTGACTAATTTAACCACAAAACTTGAAGCAACTCAATAGGAAAAGTGAAAGGGCCAAGTTCTTAAGGGTCTCGGCACAGGAGAAAGAGGAAGGCTGGTAAACATAGAATAAGATGCTCATTCTCACAAATCTTCAGATGGAAAAAATGAAATACCATTTTTCCCTTTAGGTTAGCACAAAAATACATAAATGATACATAATATCCAAGGTGTGACTGGGTGGGAAAATGGGGTCTCTTACAAAGCATTGGACAATGCAAAGAAGTGACATTTTCAGCTGAATTGAAGGTTATCTCCCAGCATTCGAGGTGAGAGTTTTCTCTACTCAAAAATGTTATTTCTCAGCATTTATCCTAATAGAAATACTTGCACAAAAGCATGAAGATATTAGTAGCTGACTTATTTATAGCGGTCCCAAAGTGTAGGCAATCTAAATAGTGTCAACAGGAGATAATATTTACTTCCAAAATAACCAAAACATGGAACAAAACAGAATATGGAAAACTGAGTAAGAAGTAAAAACTGTTTAATGGAACTATATTAACTGATCTAAAAGGCTCCTTGGTTTATCTTTGGTTTGGTTTATTCTTTTTTGTTTTTGTTTTGTTTTTTTTTTTTTGAGTTAGGATCTCACTCTGTCACCCAGGCTGGAGTGCAGTGCCATGATCTCGACTCACTATAAACTCTGCCTCCTGGGCTCAAGTGATCCTCTCACATCAGCCTCCCCAGTAGCTGGGACCACAGGCATGTCCACCCAGCCAAGCTAATTTTTGTAGAGATGGGCTCTTGCTATGTTGCCCAGGCTGGTCTCAAACTCCTGGGCTCAAACAATCCTCCCACCTTCGCCTCCCAAAATTCTGGGATGACAGGTATGCACCATCTTGCCCAGCCGGTTTATTCTTTAGTGAAAAGGTGATTGCAAAGCACTGTATATGGTATGATTCAGTTTCTCTTTTACATTTGTTTTAATTGCAAGGAGGGTACGTTCAAGGTGGACTTTATACACCTCTGTAACAAGCAATATTGTAAAGCCAGCATGTTTTGCTTTTCCAATTTCTAAGCAAAACTAAAAGTAAAAAGGAATTGGAGTCCCCAGGATATACCTTTCGTGGTAAATTAGTAGTGGTGTTTCTTGTTTGTCCTGAATCGTTGTGAACCTGTTGGGAGTCCTAGCTAGTCTGGGTGCAGGCTGGACCTTGGACTGTGCCCTATGCCTTCCTGCTAGGGGAATTGAAGGAGGACAGGAGGAGGCATGAAACATGCCTTGTTTCATCCCATGGCTTCAGGAAAGTCCCTCCAGAGCCTAGATCAAGTTAATAGGAGAAACACTGCAAAGAGTAATATAGCTACCTATATTATGGACAGATGAAAAGGTATTTATTTGACCCAGTAAGTACAATCTACCATGCCTGTGGCACATCCTGAAGGAATATTACTGGGGGACTGCCTGCCTGACAGCTCTTTGATTTATGGAGCCAAAGTCAATGAAAGGCAGAGCTAATACAACTGCTTTTCAGCTCCACTTTCCATTCCATTTCATAGAGAAGGTGAAAAGATATGCTTGTTTATAATTGGGTGAAACTCAGAAACCTCCAATGGGACATTTGCATGTCTGTGTCAGTGGGCATTTCTGTCATCCAAAAGGGGACTTCCATCTGAGGTGGCTCTTGAGGCAGGAGCGTAGCTCTGTCAGGAGGAGGCCTGAGCTAAATACACATTGTCCATGCTGGGAGCTTTCTGGGCAGGGCTCGGGGGACGGGTGGAGCTGTCTTGTTCAGGAGCCGGATTTCTGAAATGTGATACACAGCTCCTCTTCCCAGTGGGTCGGCCTGCCTTTCAGAATCTACAGGAGACTGTACTTCCAAGAAACAAGTGGTTTCCTGAGGGACTAATCTGCCTGCCCCCCACTTGAGTGCTGACACCAA